>NC_141695.1:999505619-1000105619 GCF_964263255.1 Lissotriton vulgaris | reverse complement strand
CCAGTTTCTCACAGAGCCTGCCAGTGGGTCATAAAGATGTTTAGCATTCATGTTCATCCACAACTTGGACATTCTGCCGATCACACAGAGCAATGGCCATGTGTGACTGATGTGATTATGTGCGAAGTGTTTGACGGAGGTACACAGCTCTCAAAACATTCACAGTAAAAGAAACAATGTGGGGGGGATGGTGAATTGATGGAAATACAGGGAATTACATACTGGACTGAGTGAGTAAAAAGAAGGTGCTGAAGAAGAAAGAGATGAAATATGTAATATGAAGATAGAGGATTTCAGGAAAATGTGGGTAGAAAAAGAGTGCAGGTATCTAATTAGAGACTGCAGAGGAAAGTGGTGTGACACTCTGAAAACCACTACTGCTTCCTCAGATCTTAGTAATGTTTAATCCACAGTCTTCTGTTTTCAACATCGAAACATTTTCAACAAAACCATAATTTCTGATTTATCTGCAGTGGCAGCCGGCACAGATCAGTAGTGGTGGGGGATCTAAACATAAAAAAATAAACACCCACCTTGTCGTCGCATCTCTCCTCCATTTCTCCCCGTGTTGGGAACGGAACAGGAAGCCCCTAGGCCCCCCTGACCAATCACAATGCTGCAAAGCAATGTTGTGATTAGTCTGAACACCGTAGTTCGGTGCTCAACCGAGGAATGGGAGCCTGGGCATGTTCTCCACCCAGGCCGTAATGCAGCCTGGGTGTAGAGCATGCAAAGTGCGCATGAATGTTTGGCTTGCCCGAGACGGCCAACCAAACATTCATGCACACTTAGAGTTGGCAAACCACTCCTCCTCCTGCTCCTCTGTCATCGGAGCAGCCTCGCAAAGCTGCCAGAGCAGGAAAAAATAAAATGATAATAACATTGGTTATCATTTTATTTTTCCTTCATTTCGCTGTGAAAAAGCAGTGGCTTGACGCTAGTATTCGTCACTGTTTATCTGATACTGTATTCAATCCAAAACTATTGGTAATACCAATAGTTCTGACTTTCATTAGGTTCATGTATGTTACTGTGTGATAAACCTGGGTCCAATAACAGAAAGCTCAGAGAGGAACTAAAAATACTGATCAGATAGCATGCTATACTAAGCACTGGACTTTAGGCTACATTGTTTTAAGCCACACCTTTATTTCTCTTGGAAAGGATTCCTATTTACCCCTCTGTGGCTGCATGACTTTTAGAGACCCTCTACTTCTTTTCCTCCCTCTTAAATTCCTGGGTAGGTGTGTAGGCAAAGGGGTTTCTCTACTAGGAAACATTTTCTCTGTGCACAATAAAAAATATTTTAAAAAATGCACATTTGCCTTCTCACTATGTGTAGTTCTGAATTCTTGAAATAGAAGTTAAGGAAGTATGTGAAACCTGCAACTAGCTCAGTGTTACACACATACTGCTATACGACTAGCATGACAGCTCATGTTTTCTAGTAGTTATTGTACACCTGTTTGTAGGAGTACTTTTACTTGTGCTGATGTACTACTTTTCTTGAATAGGGCCCAGTCAATTGCAAACTCCTCGAGTTTCTTGAGCTTGTGTATACTGCCTGCAAATACTATTACAAATGTCACTAGTACTTTGATCGTAATACTTAAGGTAACACCATAACATATCCTGCAAGTGGGATGGGTTTGCAGCACCCATTGCCCGCTCCTTTTAAGCTAAGTGCTGTGTGAAAGGGGCATTATTTACAAGGCGGTGTTAATCCACGTTAAGGGCCCGATGTAAGGGATGTAAATCCCAGATTACCGATTCTTAAATACCGAATCATACCGATTCGGTATTTAAGAACTGGCAATCGGGATTTAGGTAATTTTACCGATTTCATTACCGAATCGGTATGATTCGGTAATTACCGAATCGGTATTCCTGTAGGCCCATAGGAATGAATGTCAATTACCGAATCGGTAAATACCGATTCGGTAATTGGGGGAAACATTGAAGGGTGGCAGGGTGTCACTTTGACACCCTGTTGCACCCCTCAATTGTGCATGGGTGCACATGTTGCAGACATACATGCCCTTAGGGCATGTATGTCTGCAACATGGCACTTTTTAAGAAGCAAAAAATATGCTTTTTAAATGGTTTTCATTATTTACCACCAACGTCTAGTTGGTGGTAAATAACGAATTCTTAAACCCCTGTAGCACTGATTGCAGTGCTACCTACATATCAAAATACAGAATCGTTAATTTTACCGATTCAGTATTTTACAGTATTTTAACATGCCCCTACATCTCCATCTTCAAATACCGGTCGGTAACAGCTGAAATCGGCCGTTACCGACCGGTATTTGCCTTCCTACATCTGGCCCTAAATGCTTAACACCGCCTTGTAAATAAGGCAAAGGGGTTATCAGCACCAAATCGTTACAAAAAGTGACATTCAGGTGGCGATAAGCATTCGTATATATGCCCTGTCATGTTTCCCAAACAAATAATCTCACTGGAGTAGAATACAGTCTACAACCAGTTTATTATATTGTATTTTTAGATTAACTGGTATGAGGATCCCCTTTTCAAAGCATAGTAATCCTAAAGCTATTTAAATGCCATTTGGTTGGTAAAATTACATTTAGTATGGATTTGTGCAAAGTAGAGGGGCTCCTGATCCCCAGAAAGAAATTGCTTAAGTGTCATAATTCATCTATAGCGCCATGCTGTTTAGCTCTAATAATGGAATATTTCAGCTGAGGGTGGATTTTCCCATAAAGAGAAATCAAAAGATGCTTACATTCTCTGCATATACACATAACATTCTTTGCTTATATCTTGCAATCACTTTTGCTGGTTCCATTTCAACTTGGGATGTTGCTTAACTGGAATACAGCTGTTTACAATGCAGTGTATTAAATCGCGTGCTATTACGATGCGGTCGTTACAACGACCGCGTTGTTAGTTTGTGATACATTTACATCTAAAGTTTTTACAACGAGTTCCACTAGGGGAGCGCTGGACTTAGGAATAGTATAATTTACTATTCTTACTCCAGTTTGCCCAACAATAGGGAAAGTGTTGGAATTTATTTCCAACACCTCAGCGGAATTCATTGTATAGACTTGCGATGCAAATACATTGTGTAGTAACAACGCGGTCATTGTAACAACCACGTTGTAAAGGTATTGCGGTGTAATGACCACGTTGTGAAGGTTGTTTTCCGCTTAACAGTATTACAGTAATACTAAAACAAAGACAGGCGCCCGTTGAAATCGTGAGATGAAGGGTATGACATGCGACATGCGGTAAAAACGGATCGATGAGGCAGTTGCTTGCCTGTTGTGTGTTTACATTACATGGAGTCCATACTCGCCCTGACCTTGAGTGCCCTATGGTTAATGACGGTATAGGATCATTGAGATGTATTCTATCTCTCAGAGACTTAGGTCGTGTGGAACTTTCTCCGTCGGAATAAAAAACATCTGCATTATAGTTTTGACGCATTTAACACAGCTGTAGTAACATCCTACCCTATCATCACTTTGACAAGTCTGAATGTTGGCATCACTTAAAGCAATGGCGACCCACTGTGGCACGTTTTTGCTTCCACGTACAAATTCCATTTCACATAATTATATGATTGATAAACTGATGACACCCTGCTCTGTATCTCATTTTTTTTGCTGAATACAGACAGTGCTTCTTATGTGCCAATTCTGTCTAAAGAGTATTGTGGTAAAAATACTTAAAACGTTTTTAAGCTAATTAAAAAAGCATTAGGATAAGGTATTGTTCGTCACGTTTTACGCATAATGTGGTCTGCATAGCCGTTATACAAGTATTGAAAGCAAAAGTGGAAAATCCATCAATCGTCAGGATTCTATGGTATCTTGCCACAGGCTATTTTCGTATGCCCTTTGGTGCTGCTGCTTTTATGCGGGATAATGTTTAGCCTTAAATTTGCACAGACCTCAGGCCTCCTAAATTTCTGTCCCTACTATAAAGTTGTCTGGCGATTACCAGGGCATTTGAGATAAAGACCTGCCCCCACTTTCTGTTTTTTGACATCTGTAGCATTCAATGTAGGTTGGGTGGTGGTGCAAGATGGCCAGCCAATTCTAACTGTAACTGTGTTCCAGTGCCCTTATTTCCCTGATGTAGGCTCATAGTGCAGAACTTCACATGGAGAAGCTAGGTCCGCTGGTTATCCCCCATTCTGTGCGGCTTGACCATGCCAGGTAAACGTAGAGGTTGAGATGCCAGCCAAAATCTTTAATTCTGAGCACCTGTTATCTCTGTACCCAAATCCACCAAACTTGTAATCGGGGCCTTTGCCCTGAATCGTTGTGAGTAATGAGAAGGAATGCTAATTGACTCTTTGCCTAAAACATCTGCTGCTGTGATAGAGAATAGAGAATGTGTTTACCACCAATCTTCACCTTCTGTTCAAGGAAAATCTTCTTCCTGCATCTCCTGATTCTCTGAGAGTCCCATGTCCGCCATTGCACACATCTTCACAGATCAACTTGAGACATTAATAAAGACCAAACATCATGTCCAAAGATGCAACATGCACAAATGGATGCATAAATTACACTAGGCTTCAAATCAATTTCTGTTAACATTGTGGAATTGAGCCTGAGGCTCATCATCAGGACTCTTGTATAAAACGTTAACACCCTTCCATAACAAACACAGACCTTCACCCATCCCTATTAAAAACAAAACCATCAAATCAAAACACAGAGCTATGAATGGTAAATAGCCATAAAATTAATGCAAACAGAGCTCTTGGGTACTTTGCATTACTTTGGGGTATATTTACAAGAGGATAGAGCCACCAGAATGTCACTTTTAGCAACGTTCTGGTGGTGATATGCTCTTCTCCATATTTACAAAGTGGTCTTAAGCCACTTTTTGTGGCTTGTGGCTTAACGCCGCCTTGTAAATACGGCCCCCTTACACACATCACTTAGCCTGAAAGGAGTGTGCAATGGGTTTTACTGTGGGCATTCCACCGCAGCACCCATTGCTTTTTGACGTTGCCCCAGATTTACAAGAATGTGTAAATCTGAGGCAGTGACAACAACTAACCACATGCAAGAGCAGGTGTTAAATTGGCGAAACATGGAGAAATACTTTTATTTCTCCTTGTTTTTGCTTTTTCTATGTGTGCTGCATTGCACACATAGAAAGAGCAACACGCCATTCCCTGTAACGTAGGCACGCTTGCACAATGGTGCAAGGGTGCCTGCGTTGGCACTAGGTAGTTAATTTTAGCTCCAGTACTAGGGAAAACACAGGGGTGTGTCATATTGCTGTAAATTCGGCGCATCCCTACGTTCTGGAAATGTTGGAGCACTGCGCTGCCAAATTTGGCGCAGCTCCATGGTCTGACATTTCGCTGAAAATATTTGTGTCAAAGGGGAGTTTCATAGGTGATGCAGGTGTATTTGTACACAATTACCTCGCTGTTTCTGCCAGCTCAAAAGTGAATAGTATTTGTAAAACACTTAATGATACATCATGTTACGGTCTATCCTTGGCTAGTAACTGTATATTAGCCATAAAATATTTCTAATTGTATACTTCAAAAAATAACTTGAGAATTGCTCTTTGGAAGACAGTTAAGTAAAAAACAAGGACATTTTAACAAAAATAAACAAAAAATTCAGATGTAAAAGTGTGAAGGTCACTCAATGAAATGTGAAAGAAAGTATGTTAACAAAAGAAAGTCAAACTGATACTTCGATTTTAACCGGGTGGATAACGGTACTACCCACAAAGGCAACCAAAATTGAGACACAACAGTTTACTAAATAACATCCTTCATACCCACATTAAGTTTGAGACATATCAGAATTATCTACTATTACATAATCATTATGCAATTTAGATTTTTGAATTCTTTTTACAACAGTATTTCCACAAGAAGGAATCAAATGTAACTAACAAGAGAGGTAAATAAATAAAATGAATAATTTTATAGAGGTTTAATTTAAATTTATATTTTTTACACTTACACGTTTTAATTGATAAAATCCATATGTGCTAATTTGTGTGACAATTAATATTACAGCTAAGCACAAAGGCATGCTGGCTACACATGCTACACATGACTAGAAAGCATGACCAGAGGGTTTCAGAGAATGTCCAGAGGAATTTGGAGAATATTCAACATCTACCAGCAACCAAGGAAGCAAGGAAAATAGATACATTCAAGAGACGTTCCTGAAATACCACCACCAAAACCACTACTACCACCACCACCACCACCAGCAGCAAGACAAAAGCCACAAGTACCTGTAAGAAGAAATGTGAACAGGAGAAGATGAGACAAGAACATCTCTCTCTAAGAAGGCAACAAAAATTGAACAGTATTTAAGATATATTAGAACACTGGAATGTTGAGCGCTGCATTGAAGATAACGGAGTGCTCCAGGCTTCTAATGGCTGGTAGAGGTCTGGAGAATCAACATTTCAATGTTTTTCTTTCATAGCTGTTGATGTGAGCAAAGGCCTCATAGAGCCTGTCGAGATTTCAACCCCCTCAGGAACCTGAGGCCCTTGTTTTACTTATTAGAGCATTCTGCCCTCGGCGGAATATTCTAATACCCATATAGCCCTCCATAGCTGCCTATATGGCCATCAAAAGCCAGCTGCTTTGTTAAAAGCCCGCGCTTAAGGCTTCGGGCCTGTAACGTTAGAGCGGGTCTTTAATGACCAGTATGGGCCGCTACAGCCAGGGCCAGACTGGGAACCACAACCGGCCCGGCAAAGTGCTCAACCGCCCCACCCCCTCCCCACTCGGGGGGGGGGGTTGGAGGTGCCACCGAGCTGTTTGCCGGGCTGGTTTTGGTAAAGGGCCGATTTTGCAGCTATGCTGCAAACGGCCCTGTAACAAAACCGGCCCCCAGGGGCCCAAAACCGGCCCCCACCCATGCAGCGCACCGGGGGATTGCCCGGTGCCCGCTATGGCCATTCCGTGCCTGGCTACAGCGGATTATAAGGCTATATGAACCCCGGGCAGAGCAGGCGTAGTGCCTCTACGTGGAGTTCCACGGAGTTGGAAAAAAACTCTGCTCCCTCCCGCCTTCCAAAGTAATTATAATGTAAAAAGAAAGGCACTTGCCTGCCATGGCTGCCTCCTCCTCGCCATGGCCGCTCTCCTTCCTCATCAATGCCGTCCTTCTTCTTTGAAAACACCTACATTGTACATCTTGCGTGTGCGAGGAGGAGGCAGCCACGGCAGGTAAGTGCCTTTTTTTACATTATAATTACTTTGGGAGGGTGAAGAGGCCGGCTAACTCCGCTCCGCCACAGAGTCGGAGTTTTGCCTACACTCTGCATTCGCAACGGAACGCAGAGTAGGAAAAACTCCATAAACTCCGCTGGCGGGGAGGAGTTACCCTCCCAGGTTTAGGCTATATTAGAACATTGGATTGTTGGGAGCTCCACTGAAGACAATGTAGTAGCTCTGGGCTTATAATGACTGGTCTAAGCATTCTCCTCCAACATTCCAATATTTGTCTTCCTGTTTCTCCAGTTTTAATTTAGCATATTCTCCCTTTAGTGTGTGGAATGCTTTAATAGTCTTATAGCCATTCTACATTGGGCTATACCTGTTGTTAAAGGCCCTTACCATGTTATAGGTCTTTGTCCGTGGTTCAGGCCAATAACTTGGATTCAGGGCCTTTAACCCCTTCGCTGCGGCGGCAATTCCGCAGCAGCGCTAGGGGGGGCCCGAGCGGCGCTCGCATGCTCGTGACGGAGCCGCTCCGTCATGAGCCGCGGTTGCGCTGTGCTCATGACGGAGCGGTTCCGTCATGGCCCCGCCCGCTTAATAGAACGCGCCGTGCAGGCGTGAAATCAGCGCCACGCAGGCGCGGCGGCAGGGCCATGACGGAACCGTTCCGTCATGAGCACAGCGCAACCGCGGCTCATGACGGAGCGGCTCCGTCATGAGCATACAAGGGGTTAACAACTAGTTTAGCCTTCTGCTGTGGCCTAAAAGACTATATTAGTACATTAGGGCCTTTAACAACCTGTATAACCCCCAGCAGTGGGTTAAGTTGGAGTTCTGGACTTTTTGGTTCCGTCCAGAGGTGTCAGGGTACAACACCCAAAGACCCCGGAGTCCCACCTGCCTTGGTGCACAAATGAACAGAAACACGGGCTTCTCGATGGTGGCGTCAAAGACCAAAGGTTTATTACTGCAGGGACACAGAAGTCACAGAATCTACACACGGGCAGAATCTAGGAGACTGTTCGATTTGTACATTGAGGGTTGCTCCTTATATACCAAAAATTGTGCTCTAGGCAAATATTTCACATGTCGGTACATTCCCAAACCTTTTGTGTCTCTAAACAATAAATATTTGGCGTTACACAGGAACTGTCGATAATATCTGATACCAAACATCACGAAGAGGGGTTCCCACCAGTCCATCACAATCCCTTGTCAATATTGCATTCAAGACCCGGACCGCCTCATCGTAAAGTTCGTTACCTCCCCCTAATAAAGGCCCAGAAGGAAAAGGAGCAGAGCCAGGTGCAGAAGATAGAAAACGGGATAAGAGATGTTTGTGGGTTGTAAATGGGCAAGGCTACCGGCTTCGGCCGCCTAATCATGATCAGGTACAATGGACAGGAAAACCAGTTCAGGTGGGCTGGCCTTGGGCAGAGGAGGCAGCCTTTGTCGAGTCATGCAGCTTCAGCGTGATCTGGTTTAAGGTGCACGTGTCATGTAAGAGGTGAATCTCCGGCTAAGGCTACGTGTCTTTAATCAAAGTGAAGTGAATGAAATGATCAGAGGCTATTGCATATGTGAGGGCAAGGAACCACAAAAATGGCGGCCACGATCTAAGATGGATGCCGTGTGTATATCAGAAATGTGTCAGTGGAAGGAGTGCTCTTGCTCGTAGCGTAGCGAAAACACTAGGATATACTAAATGGATCATTTGCGGTTCGCTGATACTAATTTTATGTATTTCCGACAAACTTGAAAACACGGGTTCAAGTCGTCACGGAACCGTCACGGAACCTCAGACCCTCCTTTTGCCCTTACATAGGCAATTACTCAATCTATGTCTGAATCTAGTTCTATGCTCATCAGGTCAGTGACATGTTGTTGTATCATCATCCTTTCTCGTGTCTTTTCTCCAAATGCAGGTGGTTTCCTAAAACAGGTTGTAGCACAAAGACTACACAGAGCAGGACCACACTGGATAATCAGACAACATGAGAATAGTAATATTAAGATGACACCAATGACCATTAGAACCTTCCATCCCCACGCTGAGATCAGAGTCCAAACCCACTCCATAAAGGACCAGTTTCCCTCATCTACATGTATGGAGTCCGAAATCTTGTGCAACTTAGAGATCGCCTCGTAAACTGTTGGAGCATTATTAGGAATAAAGACACAGCAGCTCGATTGGATCATTCTGCATACCCCACCTCGATCTGCAAGTATAACATCTAGAACCATACGGTTCTGCAATGTCATGAGCCTATCCGCCTGAAGCTCAGCTGTCAGATTGCTAAGGGCACCAGCAGTTTCGGTAATAGTAGATTCAACTACCCGTGTTAGCTGACGTATGTTTCTACTATTGGCCATAGGCCCCCAGAACGGAAGGAAGCCTTTGAAGAAGTCTCCAGCTTCCTGACCAGCGGTATCTTCCTTACTGAAAACACCTCTAGCTACTCTTATTCTGTGGTAATCCGGTGAAGCAGTGTATGTCGGAGGCAACAATCGAGCAATATAACATGAACCTGAAAAGTCAGCAGGCAACCATGTATAAGCTCTGTCTCGACAGATGAAGTAGGTACCCCTGGCAGTAAGGAAGGCAGGGGAAGAGTTAGCCGGAAACACATAAGTCTCTACGCACTCACTCCTCCCTAGCTGAGCTCTCGGATTTCTCCCATTACCTTGCAAACAGACCTGACCTCGGTGAGGTACGACCCAGATTGGAGTTGAGCTTTTACGCTTGCTTTCTCCTAAACTAAGGCGATACTCTGAAGTATTCCAACTTAAATATACTCGCAATTCGTCTCTAGGGTAAGATGGAGTATTATTGACGTCTTTTGATCATGTCAATAATTCCCTGGACTAAAGCTTTGTTGGCAGAGTTATATTTAGTGGAGCGTGGTGGGCGTGGAGGATAGGTCTCAAGAGCATAAGCAAAGATGGTTTGAAGGGCCTGAAATGATCCATTGTAGCTGAAAGGCAAAACCAGATAGGGAATACCTTTATCCATAGTGTGGGGTATCAAGCCACACACCCAACAGTCTGTCGTGTTAACTACCAGTTGGTGTTGGTGCAAGAGCTGTACAAAAGTATTATTAATGAATTCTGAGCGTCGAGCTTGCTCATGTTCCGGAAACGAGTGAAAAGAGTGTATAGAAGAAACAGTAGAAATAGCAGGATCAAGGGGAGGTACTGTAGATACTGGCACAAAAATCAAATTTATGCTAAAGACAATTCCACCCACCAGTGTTGCTAAAACAATCAAAAATGTAATGGCACATTGCATCAAGAAACATTTGCTATGAAGAATTCTATTTAGTCTGTTTCTGCGAACGTAAATCACATTTTCTCGTTGCAGCGCAGGAAGTTCCATCTTCTACAATCCGCTCGCGACCACTGATGATGTGTACGTAGATGAAAATGCCTCTGTCAGCCCTGGGAGTTCCCAGTACTAACAGAAAGATCGACCTTGTGTCAGACCCCTGCAAATTCAAACTAGGCACACAGCCACGACCCTACGGCTACCCAGACGGCAAGGCAATTTATTAAAAACAATAAACAATAGCAAACTTCCTGGCTGAAAAGCAAAAAAGTCCAATGTATATAAATATCAAAATCACAATATGCAGTTGCCTGCTTTATTAGTTCGTTTTATGGCTTCTAAGGTTGTATCTTTTCCTTGCTGGTACTGTTTGATCGGAAAATAGTGTATCACTAGCAGCTGTTGCAGAGTTTACGTTCGCAGATGGCAAAGTTTCTTCTGATGCTGGAGACAAATGTTCAATGTTCAAAGTAGTCTTTTCAAGAGGAGAGTCACGTTTCAAAGTGTCAGAAATCAAATCGGCATCGCTGAAAGGGACAAATTTTGGAGTTATTTCAGATTCGGAGGCACCAATTCCCTTCTTCACCCAGTCGTCGTAGGGCAGCGGCAGTGGAACACGCTTTACGTGAGAAGCGTGGATCCAGTTCTTCCGGCCAGCAACACGTACAGCTGTCCTCGTTGCCAGTAGGATTTGGAAGGGGCCGATGTAGCGAGGCTGAAGATTCTTTGTCCTCGCGAAGTTCCGGACCACAATGAAGTCACCCGGTTTCAGTTGATGCCCTGGACTCTCCGGAGGCTTTGGTAGTGCATCAAAAACCTGTTGATGAATAAGACTTAATTTAGCAGTCAAGTCGTAAAGATAGTCTATCAACATAGGATATTCAATGGAGCAGAATTGTTTAGGCCTTGGCACACCCCAGACATTTGCCGGGCGGCCAAATACAATCTCATATGGAGAAAGCCCTATTCTAGAATGCACTGTTGCTCTCGTTGATAACAAGGCCAAAGGAAGTGCGTCTGGCCAAGCCAAACCTGTGGATGCTTGAATTTTGGCTATTTTAAGCTTGAGGGTGCCATTGTAACCCTCAACTAAACCAGCAGACTGGGGATGGTTCGCACTATGAAATTTTTGTTTCAATCCTAGACCAGCACACACACTCTGCATAACTTTCCCTATAAACTCACTTCCGTTATCTGACCATACAATCCGTGGCATTCCATACCTAGGGAAAAATTCTTTGAGAAGAATTTTGGCAGTTGATAAAGCAGTGTTGTCCTTTAGTGGGTATGCTTCTATCCACCTGGAAAAAGCACAAACTACCACCAGGACGTATTTTAAATTGTTGCAGCGTTCCATGTGAATGAAGTCTAACTGTATTACTTCAAAGGGACAGGAAGGAGGAGCAAAATGACCAGCTGGAGTTGGAGTTCCCTTGCCAGGATTATGCATCAAGCATACCATACAATTTTTCACCACTCTCTCTGCACACTTACTGATTCCCTCATTCTTCCAAACCGGAGCTAACATCTTACATATCCCTTTAGAACTTATGTGCGCCACTCCATGCGCCATCGTCACTACTGCAAGCACATACGCATCAGGCAACATCCAACGCTGCTGTTCTGTCAAATCGATCCAACATCCATTCGAGTCCAATTTGCCCGTACTTTCTCTCCATACGCGTTTCTCTTCCTCAGTCGCTTCTTTCTGAATCTCTTTCACACTTTCCATTGTGTCCTCACACATTCCAGACTCAGCAATCCATCTTGCAGACGTAGCAACATACATTCTACTCATCATGTCTCTAGCTGTCTGTTTAGCGGTTTCATCAGCAAAGGCATTTCCCCGACCAACATCATCCGTGATTGCTTTATGAGCACTGCACTTCACAATCGCAACTTCAGTCGGTAAGGTTAGATATTCCAACAAGTCGTTAACTAGCTGACCATGTTGAATCTTAGTCCCATGGGACGTAATGAAACCCCTTTCTCTCCACAACCGGCCAAAACTATGGGCCACGCCAAATGCGTACTGACTATCTGTAAACACATTCACTCTCTTTCCCTCAGCTAAAACACACGCTCTCGTAAGAGCTATTAACTCTGCAGCTTGGGCAGAATTCTGACTCACTCTTGCAGTCTCCACAATCGTCTTCAAAGTCGTTACCGCGTAGGCAGCAGTCACATCACCATTCTCCAATTTAAAACATGACCCGTCCACATACAGCGTACCATCTGGGTCGGATAGAGGAGTATCTCTCAAGTCGATACGACCTTTTGTCTCTTCCTCCGTTTTGAAATAACAGTCATGTGGCTCAGAATCACTCGACTCTTGATCAGTCGGCAACAATGTTGCTGGATTCAATACATTGCATCTTTTGATCTGAATATGATTTGCTAATAACGTCAGCTCGTAACCAGATAATCTCGCACTAGTAAGGTGTTGTGTCTTCGTTCGGTTCATGAGTGTGTCCACTGCATGAGGAACCATGACCACTAGCATATTGTTCATCACCAAACCAGCAGATTGTCGAATGGAAGCTGCAGCTGCCGCTGTAGCCCTCAAACAACTAGGCAATGCTCTAGCTACCGGATCTAATGTTGATGAGAAATACGCACAAGGGCGTTGTTTATCACCAAACTTCTGTGTCAAGACACTCAACGCGCAACCTTCTCTTTCGTGAACGTAGAGCGTGAATGGCTTGCTGTAATCAGGTGTGCCCAATACAGGAGCTGAACACAAAGCTTTTCGTAACTCAATAAAACTCTCTTGACATTCATCAGACCATGGCACCGGACTCGGAACATTTTTCCCAGTCAAAGCTACCAATGGCTTTGCTAAAAGTGAAAAATTTGGGATCCATTGCCTACAGTAAGAGGTAATACCTAGAAAGGCACGTACTTCCCTCTGTGTGCGTGGAACACTCATCTGCGTAATTGCTTTTATTCTTTCTGGGGTCAACTTCCTTCCCTCCTTTGACAAGAGATGACCTAAGTAGGTTACTTCTTGGCAGCAATATTGCATTTTGGAAGGTGACACCTTATGATTCAAATTAGACAAATGATGCAATAGTGAAATTGTAGCTGCCTTGCAAGTTTCCTTGGCATCGGCAGCCACCAAAAGATCATCTACGTACTGTACTAGGGCAGAACCTGGAGGAAGGACAAAAGAATCTAACTGGCTTTTTAAAGCTTGACTGTAAATAGATGGACTTTCACAGTAGCCTTGTGGAGCGCGTTTAAATCTGAAACTGCGACCTCCTAAACAGAAGCCAAAAATATCTCTGCTTTCCTCGGCTATCGGAATGCTGAAAAAGGCATTCTTCAAGTCGATGACTGAGAACCAATTGGCTGTAGCGGGAATCAATGTTAGCAAGGCAGTAATGTCTGGCACTACAGGAAACTGCGGAATTACAATCTTATTAACTTCTCTAAGGTCTATGACAAACCTATAGACTGGAGGCTTTGTAGGATCTGTTCGTTTCAAAATCGGCAATACAGGACTATTACAAACATTTCCTCGCGTTTCTTCAACCACACCTTTTTTAATCAAATCTTGCACAATCAATAAGAGTGCACGTTCACCTTCACTCGATATTTTATATTGAGGAATTCTTGGAAATTTTACATTCGCTTTCAAAGTTACTACATATGGTGGAATTTCTAGTAGACCTACATCATTGGGACCAGTCGCCCAAAGAGAATCAGGGAGTGAACGTAGCTCCGGCGGGAGTGCGTCCATTGACAAGTACATCGGAGAGGTGAGTCTTTTACCCAAAGTAAGCTGTACTCCTTCCGGAGAACAGTACAATGTCGCATATAGTCGTTTTAACAAATCTAAACCAAGCAGATTTTCATTACAACCTGTCGTCAAAATTAAGGGTGCTTTCAATTGACACGGTCCAACAGAAATAGACAAAGGACCAGATATCGGGTTGTACACAGGGGCGCCTGAAAAACCTACGGAAACATTTGTTGAGCCAGACAAAGGTGCGCCAGGGAGTTTCGCATGCATGATAGAACTTTTCGCGGCACCAGTATCCAACAGAAACGGTTCGACTACACCTGATGTTGCTACTGCGACATAAGGCCCACTCTGATCCACTGGAACTGATACTACTCCCTCTCTCTGTCCATGGCTGTCCTAGTACCCATTTTGTTGAAATCCCTCTTCAACTTCACAATAATCCTCAACAAGATATTGCTGAGATCTATTCTGTTGAGCTGACTGTACATTTTGTTGATCAAAGTGATTAGAAGGACGATCATTCGTTTGTGGAGGCATAGCACCTCGTCCCCGACCTCTAGAATTCTGTGCAAAACCACCACGACCTCTCTGAGCTGCTGCCGCATTATTTTGCGCTAAGATCTGACAATCATTTTTATAGTGACCCTCTTTCTTACAATACGCGCACTGATTCCACTGATATTGAGGCCTTGATGTATTATAATCTGTCCTTTGATATGAGTTTTGCTGCGTATTAGTCTGATTCGTACGAGGCGGATACGCCTGCTGTAAAAGAACTTTAGTCTTTAAATCTTTCGTTTTCTTCTCTGATTTCTCCTTTTCCTCTTTATCCCTATTTTCATAGTACTGTGCAGTCGCAAGTATTTGCGCTGTCGTAGATACAGCCCACGCACTTTCTGAGTCTTTCAATTTATTGCATAATTCAGGTAACAAATTATGCACAAATTTATCGACAAACAATCTCTGTCCTCCTTCAGTGCTCATATCCTGACCACTATGGTCTACAAAAGTTTCTTCGAACCTCGTGAAGAAGTCGGAGACACTTTCGTCTTTCTTCTGCTTGCATGCGGATAATTTATCCCAATTAACACGCAATGCTGGCATCAGAGTCTTCATTAAATCTATTATTCTACCTGGCAGATTAGCAATCAAAGGTTCGGGTTTCGCACCACCTATTTGTTGAGCATCTGCTGCAGTGATAGCTGCCCAATCACCACCTAAAGCAGCCTGATGATCCTCTCTACGAATTTTAGCCCACACTGGTTGTGGAACTACATTACCAAACAACATATCAATGTCGGCTAAGTTCATTATACAAGCCTCAACTGTCTGTGTCAATTCCTTGTAATATCCGGCTGGATTCTTACGTGGATCTGGCAAGGCCTGTTTCACTGCTAACACTTCTGCTCGCTTCCATGGAATATGTATCCATACTCTTTGGAACTGTGCTGGAGCAGCTGCAATACCCGCATTATCATCACGTTGTACTGCCTCGCGCCAAATTGGAGGAACTTCCCTCATAGGATATTGGCGACTTGGCTTCATTCTACCTTTCTCTAAATCTCTCGGGGAACGAAGAGATGGATCAATCCTAAAACTCAAAATGAGTTCCATCGCTTCCTTTATATTATCGCCCACTATCATTCCAGCAGCAAACTCTTTTTGAATTTTAATTAAATCTTCCAAATCTGATTCGACATCGTCTTCTTCTATTTCCTCACGCAACAACGAGCACATCTCGTCGAAGACGTATCGCTGCGTTGGCTCTCCCCATTGCATAAATGTCTCTAACACATCTTTCGTACTATATCTTCTAACTTTTGTAATCCATCTGAGAGCTGTGGAGTCTAAAACTCCCCGTTCCTCAGTACTTGGAAGCTGACTCCGTCTCTGAACAGAGTCAGGAGTAGGAGTCTTAATCAAGGTTTTATATATAGGCGACAGCATATTAGTAACAGAATCAGTAATTCTTCGACGAACAGAAAGTGGAGTTAGTACACTCGCAGACATAGAGAACGCAGTAGAGGTAGGAATAGATGACGAAACAGTAGGAGTATCGAGGAAAATAGTTTGAGGACCAATAGGTACAGTGGTAGGTATAGGAGCGGGCAGTGCGGGAAGAGGAGGAGCTGTAGGAACATTTACATTCACCACGGGAAGTATAGGAACTTGATTCTGAGGAACAGGAACACCAGGTTGTCCAGCAACCGGCAATTGAACATTCGGGATCAGTGGAGCCGTAGCACCTTGTGCATACGGTGGAGGCGACCGTAACAGATAAGATAGCAGAGGATCGTTTTCGGAATCCTCCAGTATCTTAGCCATTTTCGATGGCAAGGCAGGATAGCACTTGTCAATCGCTAAGTTATGCTCTCTAATGGCTACATCTATGGCCTTCTCACACTCGTTAGCCTGCAACTGTTTAGTCGCTTGCTCTAGAGTTAACTCTTCTAGTTCTTTTTGCTCTTTTTTCAACCTTTTCATTTCTCTCTGTTTGGATTCTTTCCGCCAATAACGAAAAGAGTCAAACATTGCCGGCCGGGCTTTCTTCCTAAACAATTTCGCTTCTAAATTGTCGAGAATCTCTTGTTCAAAACTACCATGCAGTGGCCAGCTAAGGACACCATCCTTCTTACAATAACGGACCCATATCTCATTATAAGTTATAGGACCCACACCATACTTACAATATAGGTCATATAGGGGAGTCCCAATCGGAGGAACCAGACAGGAATCCTCTAATTGTGAGTCACTGTTGCAACTAAAACAAGACAACATTTTCCGACTTACCATTCTCAGTCCGGAACACAAAACAAACAAACACGGAACAAATTGTGCACTTGAACCAAGAACTTAGGCCTACCAAAAACGAACTGATGTATCGATACCCAAAACTGAACCAAATAGATTATCGTAACCAGAACAAATAGTGATAATCTTACGAAACCAAACCAAACCAAGAACCGATCAAGGATTTTTAACAATCCTCACAAAAGTAACCAGCTAGCTATCACTAAATACTTAACTGAGTCACTGAAGACGTCACCAAGGAGAAACCCGTCACGTTTCGCTGTACTAAGGACTGCACCACTTCGGGTCCAAGACAGGGCGACGGTCAAGGCAACGGCCCACTGCAGCCGTCCTGAACGGGAACCCTCGTGGAAGAGAACTTCAGGGCCACTTTTGCGATATGCCGGGATCGATGAAGTGGGGCGCCTCCCTCAGGAATCTTCACACGAAGCTTCTCGAACTCTTCAGGCTTTTGGACCGGTACCGAATGACGTCGCCCCACGTTGGGCGCCAATTGGAGTTCTGGACTTTTTGGTTCCGTCCAGAGGTGTCAGGGTACAACACCCAAAGACCCCGGAGTCCCACCTGCCTTGGTGCACAAATGAACAGAAACACGGGCTTCTCGATGGTGGCGTCAAAGACCAAAGGTTTATTACTGCAGGGACACAGAAGTCACAGAATCTACACACGGGCAGAATCTAGGAGACTGTTCGATTTGTACATTGAGGGTTGCTCCTTATATACCAAAAATTGTGCTCTAGGCAAATATTTCACATGTCGGTACATTCCCAAACCTTTTGTGTCTCTAAACAATAAATATTTGGCGTTACACAGGAACTGTCGATAATATCTGATACCAAACATCACGAAGAGGGGTTCCCACCAGTCCATCACAATCCCTTGTCAATATTGCATTCAAGACCCGGACCGCCTCATCGTAAAGTTCGTTACCTCCCCCTAATAAAGGCCCAGAAGGAAAAGGAGCAGAGCCAGGTGCAGAAGATAGAAAACGGGATAAGAGATGTTTGTGGGTTGTAAATGGGCAAGGCTACCGGCTTCGGCCGCCTAATCATGATCAGGTACAATGGACAGGAAAACCAGTTCAGGTGGGCTGGCCTTGGGCAGAGGAGGCAGCCTTTGTCGAGTCATGCAGCTTCAGCGTGATCTGGTTTAAGGTGCACGTGTCATGTAAGAGGTGAATCTCCGGCTAAGGCTACGTGTCTTTAATCAAAGTGAAGTGAATGAAATGATCAGAGGCTATTGCATATGTGAGGGCAAGGAACCACAAAAATGGCGGCCACGATCTAAGATGGATGCCGTGTGTATATCAGAAATGTGTCAGTGGAAGGAGTGCTCTTGCTCGTAGCGTAGCGAAAACACTAGGATATACTAAATGGATCATTTGCGGTTCGCTGATACTAATTTTATGTATTTCCGACAAACTTGAAAACACGGGTTCAAGTCGTCACGGAACCGTCACGGAACCTCAAAGTGGCTATATCAATAGACAAATGGGGCATGTACTAATCAATTTACAATGAGGCCCTTTTGTAGTAAGCTGGCTCTATATATAGTGGACCGTAATGAGGTACACTGTGTAAAGAGTCCAGGCAAACTCCAGTTGGCTTGTAGAGGCACAAATGATAACACAAATGCTTTTGTTTGTGGTAGTGTGGGCGAGCAGTTAGCGTTATCAGAGGGTAATGCTAAGCATTCATTGCACACACAAAGGCAGTAAGTGAGACACATACTCAATAAAGAAATTCGATATCAATTTATAACAATAGCACTTCTTATTATATGAATTTAGATACCAAGATCATTGTGGAGCAGTAACGTTATCCTGTGGGCAAAAAAAATGCTTTGCATTCGGGCACTTAACAGTGTCTAACGGGGTCCTTCTGCAGGAATAAGGGTGAGTATGGGGCAAAGTCCAAGGCCACACCAATAGGTCACCTCAGGAGGCTCTGGGGCATCTGGTTGCAGAGGTGTGTTAGAGCGTACGGTGCCCCATTCACTTCAATGGAGATCAGTCCAGTTAGCAAGAGGATGCAAGCAGGGACTGGGGGACCAGTCCGGGTGAACTCACTGGGGGGCTCGAATCTTGAGATGTTCTGGCATGTAGGGACACCATTTGTCCATTGTGGACATTGGGTGCAGTAGTGTCTTTTGGGTCGGGAAGCATGCTGGAGTCATTCATGGTTAAAGGGGCCCTGCAGAAAGAGGCTGCAGGCGGTTAAGGGATGTTCAGTCTTGACAAAACCCAAACGTGGGTTCAACCTTTGAGGGTCTTGGAACCCCATTGGCACCATCACATTTGTCGATCTTGGGATGTGGGGCACGGCTGCAGAGGCACTTTGAGGTGTCAGGTGGCGGCAGTTGTCAGAAGCTCTCCCTTTGTCTTGGTTTCTGCTGGAAAGTGGCAAACAGGACAGCAAGGCCACTCAAAATGTGGGTCTCATTGTCCCTGATGTCCCTTGATATGCAGGTTAGGTTCTTCAGCGTTGGTGTCCGGAATAGACACCACAAACCTGGGCTGCTGCAAGGGGTCCGGTACCCTAGGTATCGGTACTGTGCGGATCCGATCAGTTTTGGCATCCCCACACTTGGAGGGAGAATGGATCTGTGGCGATTACAAGGACGAAAGGGCTGCCTTCTAGCTATGTGAGGAAAACGGGGATGCTACAAACAACTACAACTCCCAGACTGCCTTGGGGGAGACTCGTTTGTACTAAGCCCCTCCTTTCCCAGGGAAAGGTGCTTGTCAATTGTTTGTGCAGTTCGAGTCAGAGGAGAGGCGGATGGTGTTCCCCGCCGGATTTCAGCTAGAAGAATTTCAGCGCCAAGGAGAGCATTGTTGTTCAGTGCCTGGGGAGAAACGGAGAACTCCAAACGGACCTGTGGATGAAGTAAGAAGGAGCGCGGGCTCGCCTCCTTCTCTGTTAGAGAATTGGATTCTTGGACTCTTGAGGGCGAAGCGCCTGTCAGAGTAGCCGGGGAGTTTCGCTTAGCGCATCCAGCGCTAAGGAACGCGTGAGTAAATTCAGTTTGTATTATTGTGCGCGTGAAGCCAAAAACGCGTGCAGTGTACTGACTGATAGTTTGAGGAGGACTAAGGATCTAGCGCGGCCGCGCATGTAGTTCCTGACTAGAGTTCGAGTAGGTGATTAGCAGTTTTAGATCCAAGTTGGATATCCAGTGACATTTTGAACTGCCTTGTGGGACTTGAAGTCCTAGTTGTGCACATAACAACTAGAGGAGAGAAGATTCAGCAGTGATATTTGATCAGCCTTATGTTAAGTTTATGTTAGTTTATTTGTGGAGGAGTAGCACGACTACGACCATGGGATTAGATCCTCTTTGTTAAAGGACACGTGGAAGAGAAAGGGAAAGAAGGTGTTCCCTTTCCTTAAAGCCCTGTATACAGAAATAGTGGTGAGTGAAGTCATCATCTCCATTATTGGCATAGTGAAGAATTCTATAGACTTGAGAGGTAACTGTGTGTTTTGTTCACCTTTTAGATACCTGGAAAGGTGTTACCGAGCTGTCCCTTAGACCCAGTCCATTTCAAAGAGAGAGAAAAAACGAAGATAGAAAGATCGCATTCCCGCTCTCCTCCAACGCTTCTTCTCTCCTTTTTTCCCTTCTATGCACGAAGCCGGACAGGGGTATATGGTTTCCCTGTTGGGGGGCGTGTATCGAGGGGAGTTGAGGATCTAGCATCTGACATCGTCTCCGCTGGGACAAGACAGAAGGTTAGTGGCGTTTATGTTCCTTGTGCTACTGCCGATCTTGACAGATTGACAAGCCCAAGTAACAAGACCCAGCCCGGACGATGAATGTGGAAAGTATACTCAATTCTGTAGTGGAAAGCCTTGCGGCTCTTCAACAGGAAGTCACCACGTCACGTACAGAGAGTCAGGTCCTATATAAGGAACTGGGGGTCCTTAGAAAGGAGATGTCTGAGTTGTCCATGAAAGGTAGCAAAGGGGCTTCGTATATCAAACCAGCCACCTTACAACCCCCTTCCTCCACCGTATCTCCTGTGTCACAGGGAGCTGAAGGGGGTGGGTTCACTGTGTCATCTCCCTCCACACCCTCTTCTTCTGATGCAGTTCCCACAGTCCATGTCATACAAAATACCGGGATCCCCCTGGCCCCTCCTGAAAGGTTTTATGGGGATCCCCGTAAATTCGAAACATTCCTGAACCAGTGTAGATTGCATTTTTTGTGCAAGCCGGGGGTGTTCCAAGAGGATACAACAAAGACAGCGTTTATGATGTCCTACATGGGAGGCAATGCAGCGAGTTGGACAATACCCTTATTGGAGAGAAATGATCCTGTATTACACGATTTTGATGATTTTTGTTTGGAACTGCGACGATTGTTCGACAGAAAACTCCATATGTTATCTCTGGATAGAGAGCTGTTAACCTTGCGGCAAGGGTCTCAAGATTTGCTTTCCTATATTACTTCTTTCAATCGCCTCGTGGTTGAAACAGAGTGGCCTACGGCAAAGAGGATATCTATTTTCTATCAAGGGCTTCGAGGGGAGCTAAAGGATGTATTAGCTCAAGTGGTACAACTTCCCACCTCCTGTGAAGAATTGATTGACTTGACTGTTCAATTGGACCATCGCCTACTGGAAAGGCGGGGTGATAGAGGCAGAGGTGACGGTCGCTTCTTCTATCCTCGTCTCCGAGGTAACATGGAAGAACATCCAAAAATGCCCGAGGGTGTCGAACCCATGCAAATAGGAGGTCTTAGGGGCCCCCTCTCAAAGGAAGAAAAAGACAAACGAAGAAGACTGAAACAGTGTCTATACTGCGGAAAGGGTGGTCATTTTGTGAAAGATTGTCGAGCCAGAAACGCGTTCCCTGGAAGACCGACGGCTCCCTCTTCGCAGGCTGTCATACAAGCGGGAAGACCGGCGGAAAACTAACATGCCCAAATCAGGAGGAGGTCGCTGCCTTGGGTTGTACACCGTCTAAGATCTCATCTACACTTGCGAATACATTGCATCCTGCAGTGGCTCACATGAACTTAAAAGTAACTTTATGGGTCAATACCCGCGACGCTATGGAGATAGATGCTCTGCTAGATTCCGGAGCCACGGGTAACTATATTGACCAGGAATACGCCATGAAGATTGGGATCGTATGTGAGAAAAAGGATAAACCTGAGCTGGTCAAAGCAGTGGATGGAACGGTCTTGTCATCCGGTCCCGTTTCATATCATACTCAAGCATTGTTGATGCAGACGAATCAAAACCATCAGGAGATGATCCAATTTGACTTGATTGATGCACCCCAGTTCCGCCTCATATTAGGGATGCCGTGGCTGACACTTCACGATCCTCAAGTCAGTTGGGCAGCACGTACCATTACTTTATCTTCGGCGTTTTGTAAGGCCAATTGCAGACAGGATGTGTCTGTTAAGGAAGATCAATCAGCTACGCCTTCAGTCTGTCTGGCTTCTGGATGTTCTATAGGACCATACTGTTGTGCCACTGCTCTCCCTGACGAGTACCAGGAGTTCAGTTCCTTGTTTGATAAACAAAAGGCTACTGATTTGCCTCCACATCGTGTATACGATTGTAGGATTGACCTTATTCCCGGTGCTGATATTCCCTGTAGCCGAGTCTACGCTCTCACTGAAAAAGAGTCAGTGTATTTGCGGAATTACCTCGATGAAAATCTGGCTACGGGGTTCATTCGCCATTCTACCTCGCCTGCTTCCTCGCCGATGTTTTTTATTCCTAAAAAGGATTGCGAGGAATTGAGGCCATGCATTGATTACAGGGCCATTAATCGAATGACGATCAAGAACCGGTATCCACTACCTCTTATACCTGTACTTCTGGATCAATTGAAAGGGGCTCGATTCTTCACTAAACTCGATCTCAGAGGGGCGTACCATCTGGTTAGAGTACAGAGCGGAGATGAGTGGAAGACCGCGTTTAGAACAAAATTTGGATTGTTCGAGTACCTTGTGATGCCGTTTGGGCTCTGCAACGCCCCTGCAGCGTTCCAATATTTTATGGATGAGGTACTACGCGGGTGTCTGGAGACATTCTGCATCGTGTACATAGATGACATTTTAATCTATTCATCTACACTTCATGAACATGTGGATCATGTTAAGGCGGTGTTGCAGCGATTACGGCAGAATTCCTTGTATGCCAAGCTTGAAAAATGTCTTTTTCATGTGAAGGAAGTGGCCTTCCTTGGTTATATCATCTCGGCCCAGGGCTTCCAAATGGATTCCAGTAAAGTGGAGGCTATTATCGGATGGAGTACACCCAAGAATGTGAAGGCGGTACAAAGTTTCCTTGGGTTTGCCAACTATTACCGCCGGTTCATAAAGGATTTCTCCAAGATTATTCAGCCAATATCTAGTTTACTGAGGAAGAACACTGTGTTTGGGTGGACCCCTGAAGCGGAAAGATCATTCCAATATCTCAAGGAACAGTTTACACAGGCTCCTATCCTACGCCACCCTGATTCGCAGATGCCTTTTGTCTTGGAAACTGATGCCTCCCTGTATGCTAGCGGTGGGATACTATCACAACGCCACCCCGAAACAGGCCAGTTGCATCCCGTGGCCTATTTCTCAAGAAAACTTTCACCTTGCGAGATAAATTATTCTGTCACGGATAAGGAACTTCTTGCAATCAAGAGGGCCTGTGAGGAGTGGCGCCATTATCTGCTGGGAGCCATGCACACTGTCGAAATCTATACCGATCACAGAAACCTGCTTTTTTTGAAAACAGCCAAAGCCCTTACTCCCAGGCAGTTGAGGTGGACTCTGTTCTTTTCGGACTTTGATTTCGTTATCAAATATAAACCGGGAACTCAAAATGGTAAGGCTGACGCACTCTCTCGGATTGGGGAAACGGTAGAGCAGAGGACCGAGAGTGAAGATGAACCTCCCCTTATCCTCCGAGAATCCAACCATCCCTCCCCTTTGATCGCCTTGGTATCCACATCTGAATTCTTGGATCATGTTCGAGTGGCTCTTGCAGATATGGATGTACAGGAATGGTTGCAAGAGGATCCTGAGCATCGCACGGTGAAAGATGATCTTGCATATCAGGGATTAGCCATCTATGTCCCTACCGAACACTTGCAAGGGAAGGTGTTGCACTGGATCCATGATTCACCATTAGGTGGCCATTTGGGAATCTACAAGACTATTGCTGGGGTGGAACGTAGCTTTTGGTGGCCAAAGTTGAGAGCAACTGTAAGACATTATGTTATGAACTGTGCCGTTTGCATTCAAGGAAAGGCCGTTCATGTTAAGCCGGTCGGCCTTCTTAGACCACTCCCGATTCCTCCAAAGCCTTGGCATACTGTGTCGATGGACTTCATTGTTGAAATGCCACCCTGTGAGGAAAAAACCGTGATCTTAGTGGTCGTAGACCATTTAACGAAGATGGGACATTTCATTCCTCTAAAAGGCCTGCCTACATCTATGGAATTGGCGCAAGTGTTCTTGCAACATGTCGTTCGTGCCCATGGGATACCTTGTGTACTCATCACCGATAGAGGTACTCAATTTACCTCTCGCTTCTGGAAGGCCCTCTGTCAGACCATGGAGGTTGATGCTCGTCTCTCGTCATCCTATCACCCCCAGACTGACGGAAAAACAGAGCGCCTGAATCAGACGTTGGAGCAATACCTTCGCTGCTTTGCCTTACAGAACGATACTGAGTGGACTACCTTGATGTGGATGGCTGAATTTGCTTACAACAATGCCATTCATTCCACCTTGGGCTGTTCACCTTTTTTTTGTCTTTTTGGTTTTCATCCTAATGCATTACCCTTTGAGGTTCCTGTTCACTCCCCGGTGCCCAGTATACACGAACACCATGCACATCTTAGGGCAGTGCTAGTTGGGGCGCGACATAGTTTGGTTGACGCACAGTCTTCTCAGAAGCGTTATGCTGATAATAGAAGGTCTTCTGCTCCTGTATACGCAGTGGGGGATAGGGTGTGGCTTTCCACAAAAAATTTACATCTGAAAGGAGAGAACAAGTTGAAACCTAGATATGTTGGGCCTTATAGCATTGAGAAAATCATTAACCCTGTGGTGGTACGGTTGACCCTCCCTGATACTTGGAGGATTCATCCCGTCTTTCACGTTTCCTTGATCCAACCCTGTCCCGCGAGTACTAGGCTATCAGATAAGCCCCTTCCAGTGGAGGTAGATGGGCAGGAGGAGTATGAGGTCCATTCGATCCTTGACTCCCGTATGGTGAGGGGGCGGATTCAATACTTGGTTGAGTGGAAAGGGTATGGCCCGGAGGAGCGGACCTGGGAGCCAGTGGGAAATCTCCATTGTCCGGAGTTGGTTGCTCATTTTCATGACTTGTATCCTGGTAAGCCTGGTCGACCGCCGGGACGGCTGTCCTCGAGAGGGGGTTCTGTGGCGATTACAAGTACGAAAGGGCTGCCTTCTAGCTATGTGAGGAAAACGGGGATGCTACAAACAACTACAACTCCCAGACTGCCTTGGGGGAGACTCGTTTGTACTAAGCCCCTCCTTTCCCAGGGAAAGGTGCTTGTCAATTGTTTGTGCAGTTCGAGTCAGAGGAGAGGCGGATGGTGTTCCCCGCCGGATTTCAGCTAGAAGAATTTCAGCGCCAAGGAGAGCATTGTTGTTCAGTGCCTGGGGAGAAACAGAGAATTCCAACGGACCTGTGGATGAAGTAAGAAGGAGCGCGGGCTCGCCTCCTTCTCTGTTAGAGAATTGGATTCTTGGACTCTTGAGGGCGAAGCGCCTGTCAGAGTAGCCGCGGAGTTTCGCTTAGCGCATCCAGCGCTAAGGAACGCGTGAGTAAATTCAGTTTGTATTATTGTGCGCGTGAAGCCAAAAACGCGTGCAGTGTACTGACTGATAGTTTGAGGAGGACTAAGGATCTAGCGCGGCCGCGCATGTAGTTCCTGACTAGAGTCCGAGTAGGTGATTAGCAGTTTTAGATCCAAGTTGGATATCCAGTGACATTTTGAACTGCCTTGTGGGACTTGAAGTCCTAGTTGTGCACATAACAACTAGAGGAGAGAAGATTCAGCAGTGATATTTGATCAGCCTTATGTTAAGTTTATGTTAGTTTATTTGTGGAGGAGTAGCACGACTACGACCATGGGATTAGATCCTATTTGTTAAAGGACACGTGGAAGAGAAAGGGAAAGAAGGTGTTCCCTTTCCTTAAAGCCCTGTATACAGAAATAGTGGTGAGTGAAGTCATCATCTCCATTATTGGCATAGTGAAGAATTCTATAGACTTGAGAGGTAACTGTGTGCTTTGTTCACCTTTTAGATACCTGGAAAGGTGTTACCGAGCTGTCCCTTAGACCCAGTCCATTTCAAAGAGAGAGAAAAAACGAAGATAGAAAGATCGCATTCCCGCTCTCCTCCAACGCTTCTTCTCTCCTTTTTTCCCTTCTATGCACGAAGCCGGACAGGGGTATATGGTTTCCCTGTTGGGGGGCGTGTATCGAGGGGAGTTGAGGATCTAGCATCTGACATCGTCTCCGCTGGGACAAGACAGAAGGTTAGTGGCGTTTATGTTCCTTGTGCTACTGCCGATCTTGACAGGATCTGACCGGTAGCAGCACAGTGAACTCTTTTTGGGTGGCTGCAGTGTCTGTAGTCCCGGTAAAGAGCAGGTCAGTTAACTGGACCTTGCTTTTTTGGTGTCTGCAGATGCAGTGGAGTAGTTCCTCTACTGAAAGGGAGTTCTTTGGTGTTTTTCAAAGCACCGGAGGTCCTCTGGGTTTCTTGAAGTCAGCACAGCAGCAGGAAAAGTCAGTTTTTCCATGAGAGTCGGGTGCAGCAAAGCACCGGAGGTCCTCTGGGTTTCTTGGAGTCAGCACAGCGGCAGGAATAGTCAGTTTTTCCATGAGAGTAAGGTGCAGCAGGCAGGCTGATAGGATTGGTGCCAAGTCAGTCGTGCTCATCGGGTCTTGGGTCAGAAAACTTCTCAGTCCATTTCTTCTTTTGCGTCCGTCAAATCTAAAGACCTGGACTCAGAGGTGCCACTTAAATACTGTATTTAGGGATGTTACAGGGAGTGTCAGGTAGTAGTCAATGGGCTGCCTACCTTTAGGGTGACTACACCCTCTATAGGACCACTTCCTGTGGAAAGTGGGCACAATCTTGACCCAGAGTACCTGATTCCACCAAAAGCAAGGTGGTGGAATTTTTCTAGCCATGTTCACTTCAGGTAGCCCACCTTAGCAGCGGTAAAGGCCTGAGGGCGAACACTACTAATGACTAACTAATTTTCCCATCTGTCTGGGTCCCAAATGGGCCCTGGGCAGGGGATGTTATTTTCCCTGTCTGGGGGAAGCCAGGGTTGCACATAAAAGGCTAAAAGGTGGAGGGGTTTGCAGCCTCCTGCCTGGGGGAGGTGACAGCACCTCTAGCCAGAGCAGGCATTGTTTCCAACCTCAGAGAGCATGGGCTCTTACCTCCAGGAGGTCAGAACTGTGTCTGTTGTGACAAACTGGACAGGACCAGTCAGCCAACACACTAGAGTTCAGTAGATTTTCAGGGGTGCATGTATTAATAAATCCATCACTGAAAGCAGAGTGGGTTTATTGATATAATGGCTTTGATAACTAACACCATAGGTTTCTGTGAAGCCATTATGTAGCTGGAAACTCGGTTTGACCACTGGCCAGTACATACCTTAGGATGGCTTCCCTACTCACTTGTACTGTCAGTAATTAAACTGGACAGCAAAGGGGCTTATCTGCTCATGCAGATATTTCCTCACATGCAATATAATGCACCCTATAAGGCCTGCTGTAAGGGTGACTTACAAATAGTGTGTGCAGTGTTATGAAACATGGCACTCAGAATGTCTGCCATGTCGTGTTTTCACTTTTTAGAGCACCTTTTCATGCAGCCTGAAGTGGCAGTTTTCAAGGGTTTGGTACTGGGTTCCTTAGAGTGGCAAAGGGACCCAACATCAAACCCATGCATACTGCCAATTCAGGCTGCATGTCAAGGTACTCTAAAAAGTGAAAACACTACATGGTTAGTGGGAATCCAGTGCACTTCATTCAAAGTTGCATCAAATACCAGGCACAAAGTGGTGGGACTACTGCACCAAAAACCTAGTTTCCTACAACCTTACATAATTTCACAAAGTATTTCAATTTCATATTCTTTAATAATTGAAACTATTTATTACATGTTGATTGTTGGGATGAAGAAGTAGTTCGTTTTTCAAATGTGGGTTCGTTTTAGGAATATAGCAGTAGATTAATTTAACTAGATAAGTATATGTTAGTGTGTTTAAGTTTAGTAAGTTCATTGTTGGGATTAAGAAGAGGGTTAGTTTTACAATGTAAATTAGTCTGTTTTATAAATAATTGAATAGTTTTAGTGCAATATTGTTTATTTACGTTTTATAGTATAGTTTTTAGAGGGTTGAGGTGTTATTTTAATAAATATTTATTAACATTTTTCAAAAAAAATGTTGATTATGTGTTAGTATTCACAATGTAAAAAAAGAAGATGTTCCTAAAAGTTGTTTTCAAAATGATACAAATGGTAAAGTTTTTATATTGTAAATTATGGTAACGTTACATAATAATTTAACAAATAGTCTTTTTTCTATAATTTAAATTAAAACATAGAATAATTTAAATTGCTATTATTAAGATAAAAGTGGAAATATGATTATTTTTTAGATAACTATCTGGTTAAATTAAAAATGAATATTTTTTTAAATAAAGGTGTATTTATTTTTAAAATATGACAAAAAAATCATATAACATAACAGTATTTACATTTTAAAGACAAATTATCTATGTATAAAAAAATGACATTTTCTGTTTTTTTAATCGACCTTCCTGTGTATCTGTTTCAAACTGAGATACATTTTTAAACTAAATGTCCTCCTTAACATTGTCCAATTCTTCAATCATTTTGCGCACAAAGTGAGGTTCTCGCAAGGATCCATTCTTTGAAATCTTGACTTCTGAATTCCCAATGTTTATTATTATACAAAACGAAAATGAAGAATACAAATATTTACTAAGTAAAATCCCATCTTCGAATAGGCCAATCTAAACATTTTATTTTTCGTAGATTACCTAAAAATGTATGAATCATTGTCACTTCCTCATTATTTGCAACAATGTTTGTAAAGTAGTTTGCAGAATCCACGATGGCCTGCACTTTGATGGAGTATGTGTGATTTCAATTTCTATACAGATGAGCAGTTGCTGTTGGTGGTACATATTTACATGCCAATTCACCAAGAATATGCAAGAATTCTGAAGTAATTTTCAGAATGACATCAAGGACAGTTGTTATGAAAGATAAGAGGGCACTTTGTAAAATTCCAGCTACTCTTTCACTTATACTCTGAAAGGATCTTTATCCCAGAAGACACCACACAACAACCAACTGCTAACTGCTTCACGTGCAAGACATGTGAGTGAGCAGTGCTGGGCTCAAAAGTTAGTCCTTTTTAGGTCTCGGCCTGGCGAAAGCAGTGCAGACTCTGCTCGCCATCCAGAGGCCTTTGGGAATCGATACGATTCCAGCGTGCACGCGGGGAGACAACCGCAACAAAAGATGTGCACGAGGGGATTGGATGCTTTACTGGTAACATGATACACTGGGGACTTTTTTTGTTTGCCGGCATTAAAGGCAGTCCCCGCATGCACATCTTCCGCCCCATTACAGGCAGCGCTTGTTTAAAACGCTTTCCAAAATATCATGTACTCTTTGCCCGTTACTATTCTTTAAATGTACTTACCCTTTGTCATCCTCTATAGTATTTGTTATATACTTAGCAGGATGTAGATAATACAAGCCGCCGCTAGATAGCACCATATACTGGCAAAGCTGCGAAAAGTGTTCAAGGACACTGTTTTCCTTTTCAAGAAGGCCCTCGTGCACCAAAAATAGGACATGCCAGAATTACAGCATTAAAAGGGGCCTGGACCCTGAAAAAAGCTTTTGGCAAGTCCACCCCCCAGGTTGGTGCAGGAAGTACCCAAGAGAAATATAGTTCTGTGACTTGAATGCTACTGCCGAGAACTCTGTGTACCAGGCAGTACACAGGTTAGAATACCAGTAGGGCAGAGCCCGCCCGTCATTCTCCTAAAGTTGATAATATTAGTGGCTTTCAGATCAGTTTCTTGTTCCGGATCACTTTGATCCTCGCTTGCATTAGTGCATCTGTCTATTACCTTCTCTTGTCGAACACTATATCTGCCAAAAAGACACCAGAGCATAATGTAGAGCAGGGACGTGTGGTGAGACCCCAGCAGTGATACATAATGACACTGAACAAGAGGGCAGTCTTGCATCAGTTGGCTGTCATCCGGCCTCCCCTTCCACTCCCTGTCCCAGCCACAATTCTCCCTGAACTGCTGGGTCAGTTTTGTCAATGTTCACTAGGAAAAATGCCTGCAGTCCTAATTAGAAGTTCACATCATGGGTTGTGCCTGATTATGTACATGAGCCTGGGCCAGGATGATTTTGTTTTCTTTTGGATTCAGAACCTCCTCCACCTTCCTCCCTCTGAGAAGTACCCAAGACAAAACACCAGACCTACAATGTCCTTTGGGCTCCTTCGCAACTCTGCGTTTCGTAATGTCCACGTAATGCTCTTTAAAATCCTTTGTGCACGCTGCATTTTTGCTGCTTTGTGAAAAGCTTAGCAGTAATCAGCTCAGCACTAATGAGACGCTCCCCCAGCCTCCATTAAGAAGGGAGACATTATTGCAAATGTCGAATTGTATTCAACCACACTGTAACCCGCTACCTGCTGGAGTGGATGAGTGCGCAGTATAACAAGCATTGCAGACGCCATCTTAACTGGGCGAGAGACAATTCTGGTGTTTTTGGCCGACCAGTGTGTTTTTACACTTGTCGCGTCGCGGGGAACAGTGTCTTTTGGTGTTGCGCTCTAGCCTTCGGCGGCCAGCGTGATGACGTGCTGCGCAGGAGCTAGAGCGGGAGACGGACGCATGCGCGTAGAGGCTAAGGAAAAGCGCGCGAGCTAGGCTAACGGCAGAAGCGACCGGAGCTAGAGAGAGTTAGACACTCGGCGCTCTATGAGAAAGCGAATCTTGTTTAACCCCATGGCTGCTAGGCGTTTTCCCGTCCTGCGCTGGGTTTTATTATTTTCATTGTTTTATGACGAGCTGGCCTTGTCATCCGCGCACGGCAGGTAAGCGCCATGACGAGGCCAGCTCGTCATTAGCCTCGAAGGGGTTAACAGTGAATAAAGTAAGCAGTTCATCCACCCATGCTTCCTGTACTTTGTGGGGACAATTATACAACATTACAGTGGCGACGAGGACTGGGAGCACCCCACTATCTCCACACAGCTTCACTGAGAAACGACTTCAAGAGCACTGGAACTCAGGAGCAGGTCAGAGACGGTGAACATCAGCACCTCAGAGGCGATCTGGTCAGTGCAGCAGTGCTCTTCTCCATAGAGCGTGGCAGCAGCGGAAATCTGAAGCAGCCGGCATACACGTGGCACCAAACCACTAAAATACTAAACGGTCAGTGCAGACCCGGAGCGCGGAGAGGCCCTAAGTCAGGATCCTGGCTGAAAGAAAGGACACTGATAAGGAGGAAGAGGGACTACTTCCCCCCAGTGACACACAGGGTGCAGCCAACAACGCACCGGGCAGTCCCAGAGGCCGAGGAGACGTCTCAGTCGGGGAAGGAGCCCCAAGTGCACCAGGCAGCCCGGGGAACCAGACAGAGGGACCCAGAACAGAGCCCAGAATGGCCAACCAGGCGACCTCACTAACTGCTCCCGTCCCCTTTTTACCCAGACCGGGTGAACCCCTGATGAAGTGGGAGGACTGGCAGGAGTACTTCAAGAACTATGTGGAGGCCTTAGAGGATGAGAATGGTGAGCCATTCCCCAGTGCTCGGAAGAAAAGGCTGCTTCTGCACAACCTAGGCCCGGAGGGCGTGCGAGTATTTGCGAACATTGTACCCAAAGAGAGGCCCGACACAGACGATGATGTCTTCAAGAACGCTCTGGAAGATCTAGACAACCACTATCGCCCGGCTGTGTGTGTATCCATCGACCGGTACAACTTCCAGCAAAGGAAACAGGAGGAAGGAGAATCGATAGATGACTACGTAGCGGCCCTGAGACGCCTTGCAATCACATGCAAATACGGGCAGCTACAGGATGAGTACATCAAAGACCAGATAGTCATGCACACTACAAACAAGTTGGTCCAGGACAAGCTGTGGGCACAAGGAGAAGCGTCGCTCAAAGACGTTATAGCCATGGTGAAAAAGGCGGAACTTTCAAAACGCTGTGCAGACGCGGCGAAAAAAGAAAGCGCGCAGAAGCAGATGGTCAACAAGATCGACGAGGCTCCTGCAGCCTACAAGCAAAAGGGGTCCACAAGTGAACGAAGGCAGGATTCGAGGTGGCCAGGGAAGCAAACGGTACCGGGAAGACAGCCCGCAGACAACAAATTTTCATGCTACAGGTGTGGTAGTACAGCTCACTCGGCGCAGGACAAACGGTGCCCGGCGTTTCGCGCCAGATGCGCCTTCTGTGGCCTGGTCGGCCATTTTGAAAAGGTATGCCGCAAAAAGGGGAAGAAGACCATGGTGAAGTGCATTGAGCTACCCCAGTCAGAGGACCTAACGGAAGAAGACCTGGGGGACAACGATATGGTCTTGTGTGTAGATGATCAAGTGCTGGATGTGACAGGCAAGCGCTCAGACAAGCCGCGCACGGACATGTTCATTGGTGGAGTAAAGGTGCACATAGCGATTGACTCAGGATCCCCGTGGACTATAGTACAGCGATCTGTGTGGGAAGAAGACTTTGTACCCACCCTGGGGCCAATGCTTCACCCACCTGATATCCGTCCCATTTCATACACCAGCAACGCAATCCCCATAGTGGGTTTCCGCGCCCTGAAGTTCGAATTCAGAGGTAGATCAGCCACCTGCAAGCTATACGTGGCGGAGAGGGGACCCTCTGTACTAGGCTGGAGAGACCAAGGTGACCTGGGAATTAAGTTAGATCCCGGCGGCAAAGAGCAAATCCTATTAACAGAAGATGGCCAATCGCCCCAACGAGATGAACTGAAGCAAGCCTTCCCCAAAGTCTTCGGAGGCACGGTAGGAAAATTAGAAAAGTTTGTACATAAGATACTACTCAAGGATGGTGCCCGCCCGGTGTCCCACAAGGTCAGGAACATCCCCATCGCCATTAAAGAAGCAGTCCAGCTGGAACTCCAAAGGTTAGAAGACCAGGGGATCATCGAACCGATTGACAGTTCCGAATGGTTGGCCCCCTTTGTCGTAGCGAGGAAACCCAATGGCAAGGTCCGTTTATGTGTGGACCTCCGTGAGCTCAACAAGTGCCTAATAGTGGAGAAGTTTCCCCTACCAAGGATTGAGGAAATGTTGGCGAGAACGAAAGGAGTGTCATGGTTTTCCACTATCGACCTCACGTCGGCGTATCATCAGATCGACCTCGTTCATCACACCCTTCGGGTGTTATCAGTTTCGCCGCTTGCCCTTTGGACTGGCCTCTGCGGCCGCAGTGTTCCAGAAGCTGATGCATCGTTTATTTAAGGATCTACCGGGAGTCCAGTATTTCCAAGACGACATCCTGATCATGGGAACGAACAAAGAAGACCATGACAGTAAACTGACAAAAGTACTAACAGTACTCCAAGAAAAGGGTCTCATGGCGGAGTGGAGCAAGTGCAAGCTAGGCATGTCATCAGTCACATACCTGGGCCACGAGATCGGGAGTCATGGCATATCACCCAAAAGACAGAACGTGAGAGCTATTTGCGATGCCAGGGCCCCAGTCAACAAGGAGGAAGTTCGGTCATTCCTTGGGATGGCTGAATACTACAGCAAATTTGTAAGGCACTTTGCTACCAAGACTCATAAACTTCGTCAGCTCATCAGAGACAAATCGATGTTCAAGTGGGATGCAGAGGCACAAAGCGAGTTCGAAGGGTTGAAGAATGACATCAGTGGAGCAGTACCCCTACATGGATATGACCCCACAAGCAGCACCATATTGACAACTGATGCCAGTGACAAAGGATTAGGGGCGGTGCTCGCACAAGAAAGGAGGGATGGCACAGTAGAGACTATCAGCTTTGCGTCCAGGGCGCTGTCCCCCACTGAACAGAAATATAGCGTCATCGAAAAAGAAATGCTGGTGGTCACATGGGCCATGGGAAAATTTAGGCAATTTATCTGGGGCACCCGTTTCAAACTACAAACTGACCACAAACCGTTGGTCAAAGTGCTGACATCTTGCGGCCACGACACGGCCACACCACGCATTGCCAAGATGACGCTTAAGCTGCTGGACTACACGTATGATGTAGAGTACCTGCCAGGGACACAGAATAAGGTAGCGGACTACCTAAGCAGAGCCTCCGCCATGGAAGACGCACCTGTGACCCTACCGGATGCGGACGAGATGGTAGCAGACATGGCTGACACGGAGACGACGATAAGCAGGCAAGAATGGACTGAGGCGTATGAAAATGACCATGAGATGGTGGAAGTCAAACAATATCTCATCTCCGGATGGCCAGAAAAACGGAATCTCAAAGCGGACCTGAGGAAGTATTATGAGATTCGGGAGGAGTTGTCTTTGAGTGACTCAGGGATCTTCATGTACCGAGGTGACGGAGTGATACCACCGGTGGCTATAATCCCAGTGCTATTGAACCAACTTCACGAAGGACACCTAGGCATTGTGAAGACGAAGGTCAGAGTGAAACAAATGTACTGGTGGCCCGGAATGGACAGTCAGATTGAAAGGCAGGTGAGGGAATGTGTCCAGTGCCAAGGGGCTGATAAAATACTGAGACCATTGAGACCTGCACTAGGGGAATTTGACCGTCCCCAAAACCCATGGGAAGATATTGCTGTGGACATCCTAGGACCCGTTCTTGACAATAGGGGTATTGGCAAATACCTGTGCGTGGTCATTGATAAATACTCTAAATGGCCCGAGATAGATGTGCAGGAATCCATGGACACGGACACGGTGTTGAAATTCCTCACCTCACTGTTCTTGAGGGAAGGAATACCAAAGACAATATTGAGTGACAATGGGCCACAGTTCACCTCGGACAAATGGACCAGGTACATGAAGAGAAATGGAATAAAGTCCAAGCACACTGCAGTCTATCACCCAGCGTGTAACGGACAAGTAGAGCAGTTCAACCGCGTACTGATGGGGTCAATACAAGCTGCCATAATGCAAGGGAAGGAGTGGGAAGTAGAAGTCCAGAATATGCTATGGGCATACAGGATTACCCCGACGGTGCAAGGATACAGCCCTTTCCAAATCCTGAGAGGCAGGTTCCCATTCACAAGAGACAATGTGGTGTGGAGAGAGAAGACAGTGACTAGTAAATGGTCACCGGCAGTGGTGCAGCACAATCTGGAAAAAGCTCAAAAAGTATATGCTGCACAGTACAACAAGCGGCACAACACCAAGGACACCGTTCTGGAAAAAGGGGAGTGGGTTAGAGTCAAACTCCCAACTCTCCAAAAGAAGGGCGAAAGCAAGTACAGCAAACCCTTGCAGGTTCGAGCAGTGTATGGAAGAGCGGCCTTACTCAGCGATGGGAGAGTGTGGTCCCAAGACCGCATGGCAAGAGTCAACAGGATCATGCAGTGGCCGGCGGTCAAGGTAGAGGAGGCCGAAGAGCAGCAGCAACCCGGTGGAGATTGTGAGATGGAGATAAGTGAGGAGGAGCTGAAGGAAAGACTTGTGGTGAAGGACAATGAAGGGAACGGAGAACAACGGACATTGGAAGAAGCAGAAAGCAACGGAACCTCTGCTGGGGAGATGGAGAAAGGTACCCAGATGGACGCTAGGAGTCTCCCTGGTGGAGGTAACAGTGAAGAGTCCAACCTGGTAAGGCGCACCCGCACAGGGAGAGCAGTCACTTTGCCTCCTCGATTTAAAGACTATGATATGAGTGACTATTGAGTTGGGACTCTTGTAGTTGTTGTTTTGGTTATATAAAAGGAGGAGATATGTGGTGTTGCGCTCTAGCCTTCGGCGGCCAGCGTGATGACGTGCTGCGCAGGAGCTAGAGCGGGAGACGGACGCATGCGCGTAGAGGCTAAGGAAAAGAGCGCGAGCTAGGCTAACGGCAGAAGCGACCGGAGCTAGAGAGAGTTAGACGCTCGGCGCTCTATGAGAAAGCGAATCTTCTTTAACAGTGAATAAAGTAAGCAGTTCATCCACCCATGCTTCCTGTGCTTTGTGGGGACAATTATACAACATTACATGTCTTTCCTTAGTCACGAGTTAATGACAAACAGTTATCTCTGAGTGGAAAAATGGGTACTACTATTAAGCAGGCCTTGAGTTCTAGGCTACACTGTTGCATATAAGCTCGGACTGAGCAATATTCCGTGACAAACCATGTTGTGCTTACCAGTCCTTTCAGCAGTTCCCTCAGGACAGGATTTGACCAATGCCACATATTTTCCAGACCTCAAATTCCTGTTCTTTGGATTTCCAATTTCAAAGGCTCAAGTCCTATTCACTCTTTGTAACGTTAGGCTGAATCATACATCCATTGAGTGGCTGTTTCATGCCACATGGTCCACACATGCAAGGAATAACAGGCATTGTCAAAAACAACAGGTCCGTCTTTTACAAGCTGGTGCAATGGATATTTTTTGTAATACTAGTATGTGCCACAAGAATAAACAAGCATTAAAATGCAATAGGTCTTGCCTTTTATTAAGTTAAAGCCATTTGCTTTGCGATACAATACCATTAGAAAAGCAAATGGCTTTAACTTAATCACCGGCGAGACCTTTTGCATTTTCAATGCTTGTTTTAAATCTAACTTAGCCATGATCATCTGTCTATTGAGTCTGTAAAATTTGTTGAGCTCCCCATTACATTCACTTGATCAATCTGTGTGACCGACTACTAAAGAAAACCTTCCACTTCTTTGTCTTTGTTGAATATTCAGTTGTCGAATTTGCAGACTGTGGCACAGCATTATGATTTCCATGGCTGTAGATAAACTTATGGTGTCGTGAGGATTAGTTTCCACTGATTTTTGCCCATACCCTGACCATGCACAATCTTTCCTCTCAGTTTGACACTTGTGTTACACTGCGTCAGTCTACATGAACATAGTAAATCACATTGCATGGTTTTGGCACTAGATTGCATGTTTCCTCCCAATACATTAAACAAGTTTTCATATAGAATGGTGCAAAACTGATTTTGTGCCACACGCGAGCTACAAACATTACACAGATCTTACTTCGTAAATACCACTTTGAACACTCCACAGGGTTGAGTGATGCCAGAGTGATGACAAGTCTCAGATATCTGCCTCAGTCTTTTTTGTGGATTATAGCTGTATGGTATGGTTTTGTATCACAAATAGTAAAAGCATCATATGGAAAAAGATTTGGTTTTCCGATAGCAGTTTCGGTTCCTTCTCCGCCCAGTCCGAAATGCATAAATACACAAGTCATATAGACTTCTATCAAACTCCTTAAAATAGAACTGAAAGTCTCACTGCTGGCACTGTATAAAAGCAAAGGGTGAGTACATTCACATGTTTTTTGAATGCAGAACAATGCTCAGAATTTGGTCTTTAGTTCGAAAAACGAATCCAGGGATATGTAACTTTGATGTTCCCCTTTGTCCCGCTGTGGCTGTGCTGCATAGCAACACTCTACCCAACAACACAATACAGATGCTTGTCATGCAGGGTGGCATAAAACTAAAGACGATTGCTGGTGAATGGAAATGATCTTAAAACATTACATTTTCAAACCGCTTGGGGTGCAGTATTTTGCAATGAGGTGCCATTAAATATAATCTATAGGAGGATCCGCTCATTGCAATGCAGACTCAAATTAAAAGCATCTGGTTTAGGGATACCTAGAAGAGGATAATCAAAGCCAGGGAAGTACTTGGGGTCTTGCAGTGTGCTCAAAGAGTCTGTGTTCTAAGTCAAAAAGGTTACTTTCTGTCCAGATAATGATAAAAGAATGTTGAAATCCTACTATGTCATTTCTACCTCTTATCTCCCATTATTGAACTTAATTACAGTTTAAACACTATGGGCCTGAGGGCATATTTACAAGCCTCTTGCGTCACCGCAACATCACTTTTCACATATTAAAAGGGAGGCACTGGCTGTGCAAGGAGGTTGTAAATAAGCTCCCTGATGTTCAGAGATTTCCAGTGCTGATAAATCGACAAACTGGTATTTTGCTGCTTCTGTCATTGCATCCAGATATATAATACAACAAGTAACAATACACCTACAACAAGCCAGGATTATTGGCTTTGTCAGTAGTTAGTTGCATAAGTGATAACTGTGGCTTCGTTGTATAGAATATGGAAAATGCTTTAGTTCTGAAATGATGAGACTGTGAAAGAACTATGGCCCATATCATCAAGAACAGCGATAACATTATCGCCGCTTTAGCGGCAGGAAACCACCGCTAAAGCGGCGATAAGGAGCTTGATAATATGCCCTTGTGAATTCCCATAGAAGCCCAGGTTCTGGTGTGAACCTGGGCTTCTATGGGAATTCACAATGGTTTATTATTAAGCCCCTTATCGCCGCTTTAGTGGCAGTTTCCTGCCTCTAAAGCGGCGATAATGTTATCACTGTTCTTGATAATATGGCCCTAAAAATGAGTTTCTGAATTTACATCAAAGGCAGAGAAGGGTGATACTGCTGCAGAGTTAAGATGTATTTTCCCCTCTGAGGGTGAGGGCAAAAATGGAGAGCTGGATAGGGTCCCGTCTCAGCAGCTGCTGTTTAGAACTGCTGGTGTAGAGCTCCGGCAGGTCCCAGCCCACTTAAGCACTGCCGTGAATCCATTATCTAACCAGCCATGAAAGTCCGTTCTGAGCCGGTGTGACCATTGCAAGAGGGCGGGGCTCTCACTGCCCAAAGCAAGTCTAATCCCCCTCTAATAAAAATAAACAGAGGCTTCAGATGGGGAGGTTTCAGATCCCCGATTACCATCCGCCATGCTCAGCCTCCACATAAAGTAAGTTGGAAACATTCTCTGCAGCGGTTTTCAACTCACATTGGCTGCCACCTTGTGACATCGGCTCTGCAATGAAAGGCCATGTGGAAGGAGCCAATTTCATGTAATACAGTGGTGGTGAGTGAATTGGCAGGTCCGCATAAAATCTTTGCTTTTTTGGCTTTAAAAGCCAAGAAAGCGGAGATAAAATTATCTCCCTACTACTTAGCTGTCGCTAACACCAGTTAGCGACAGCTAGTAGGAGATAGCGACCATCTTGGACCCCACATTGCATGTCAGTGATATTTATCACTAATGACATGCAAAGTGGGCGTGCCAAGATGTTAGCGACTGGAAACAGTCGCTAACATCGCTATCTCCTATTACCAACTTTTGGAGATATTTGCGCTAAGCTCGAATATCTCCAAAAGCTAACACCTGCCCTGAGTAGTTCTTAGCCATGTTATCCAATGGGAGGTGGATAACATGGCTAAGACCATTAGCTCGGTAATTCATAAATATCGCTGACTTTTCAGCGATATTCATGCATTGCGGCCGATTTTTATCGCATTTGCGATAAACCTTGGTAATACCAAGGTTTATCTGCAATAAAAATCGCCGCAGCTCAGCGGTACATTTTTGTCTCTAACCAAGCAATAGTGATAATTATCGCTAATGCTTGGTAATATGCCCCCAATTACTTTCATAAATTTGCTCCAGAAACATGTTTTCGTTGTTTTCAGGTGGTGTCTTAGCGGGGCGCGCAGTATGGAATGTAAGTTAGCCCATGTTCAGGCTCTGTAAAAATTGAACGTCAGTCTCCTTATTGGCTATTTCTTCTATTTCTACTCTGTTTGCTTTACAATTCAGATAGAAAGAATGCTTATTGCATCTATTTATGGGTATTAATCACAGAATACTCATCTGAATCAATCTGAAGAGGCCTAGCAAGTCTCTCCAATGCCACAAACAAGAACTAACTCACAGTGCGACACCAAAGCAAGATTACCTATATTTTCTATCATTTTAGAATGCAGCATTGCCATGTAAGGGCCTGATTCACAAAGGTAACGCTTTTGTGTAAGTTTACGCTTGTTTGCTGTTCACAAATATATTTTAAGAGTAATCTCTTTACTACTGGAGAGTCTCTACGAATAAAAAGAAAGGACTGTCCTATCATTTTGTGTGGGGAGACTCTGCAGTTGTAAAGGTATGACTTGTAAAATATTTGCGTGAATAGCAAACAATCGTGTAATTTTAACTTTGTGAGTTATGCCTATTCACTTTGACACTTAGAAACCCTGAGTTTACCAGTACTGGAGTTTGGAGTGATTTGGAATTGCAATATATGTGATAATTCTGGATGCCGTTTTACAGCACCTTCATTTGTCCCGGAAAATCCTGAAACTTAAATCCTAGGTAATCCTGACACTTAAATCCTAGGTAATTCATATTTCTACAGAGGATAACTGGTAATGGGGCAGTAATACCACATCCTGAAATTAACACTCTGAGAATTCCTAGGTGACTTATTAATGCAACAGGAGTTTAGGAGTTTGTGGAGAGGAGTTGGGTAATGGCTATCGTGGTCAACCTCGAATCTGGGAAAGTGGGCTTGAGTCTAGGCAATGATGCTGAACATCCTGTGATTCTGGGCAAATCACTTGATCTCCCCATGCCTAACAAAAATGAATGTGTCCTCATGTAATGCAACTGGTTCTATGTAAAGCGATCTGATACCCGATTTAGGTCAAGTTCGCGCTATATAAAACTCTGTTAAAAAAAAAAACCAGCTCCCAGGATGAGTCCCTCGATTGAATATAGTGTGCCCCAGTTCTTTTTAGTGGATTACATGCATTAAATAAAGACATATAAATAAGTACATTCATAAGTGTGGCATAGTAAAAGAAAGCTGGTTCTCACAGTAGGTGTGGAAATTAATTTTTCATTGCAACATTAACTATGCTGGTTGAAGCCTTGTTATTACGTAATATCCTTGTTGCTTCACATCTGAAACTAGAAAGAAACAATATGCCTTTCATCAGTGTTGGCAGAGAAGCATGCCTGGAGGAATCGCATCAGTATAATTTCAAAAGGGGCATGGAATAGTTTGACACCCATTTTGATGTCATCATAGAACAGCAAGCATAAATCCTTGTGCTCATATGAGAATTATAATGCACCTCAGATGGAGCCTGTGAAGCAGTCAGTCCCAATTAAAAGTATGCAGCACCGTTGAACTAAAAAAAAAAATCCTGTGTTTTCATGTCCACCATACAAAGCACAAGACTGTAAGCCTAGACCATGGCAGGCAAATCAGGGTTTTTGCCCGTACAATCTGGATGGGTGACAGTGTAAGCCACATTTTGGGGCTGATTCACACAGGCATTTATGAGAGTGTGTATTAGTACTATTTCTTGAATTCATAAATGCCTTTGGTAATCGGTGCCAAAACGCCTACCACCCGATTAGACAAAATGCGAATGAGTGTGCAGTCATTTTTATTTGCACTAACTGTATATAAATATTACCTGAATATTCCAGCTTTAGATGTTTAGGGGCAGATTCACAAAATTTATGAGCATGTGAAGTGGTAATCCTGATTACTACTACACATACCCTTAAATGTTTTTGTGAATCTGTACCAAGACGTTTATCATCGTATTCAGAAAAGAATGCATAAACATATAAAAGAAATAGTAGCATACAGACCCCGGCTCGCCTTTCCCGCAAGGGATCTCCCCACTAAGCATGGGCGGAAAATCCGTTCCGCTCGCGAATTTTGCGGATTTTCAGTAAATTCGCAATCCGCGAACGCTCGCGAATTTACCGGAAATCCGCAAATTCGCACGCAGCGGATTTTTTTTTCTTGGTGATACAATTTTGTGGGGTGCGGTGTAAGTTCGCAATTGCGAACATGTAGGCAGCAACAATCTCGCACTCGCGAAATTACAAAAATAGCAATTCTGCACAAGAAATCCACTAGCAAGCAGCATAGACCTTCTGAAAATGATGATTTTTATCAGAATAACTCCTCAGGTTGACATTTGCCTGCACTTTTTTGGATTTGAGGCCTTTTGACTTTCTTTGGATCACTTTTGGATTAGAAATCAACTTTCACAAGTAAGCTTGTTTGGGGCATTACAGTTGCTGTAATGCTGTTCTGCAGAAAAACGAGTTTTGCAAAAGTGAAAGCATTCAGCAGGTTCAAAAGTTCAAACTCATCATTAGTAACCATTCCCTGTCGTGCTTCCTGACTGGGGCCCCTCCAGAGTTCAGTTGCTAGTTGCAACAATTGTATGACCCTGCTCTGACCCTCACAGCAGGCTCATAGAATAGCTACAAGTAGGCCATAAAAGGTCCTGGAAAAAAATTGCACTGCAACAGAAAGCAAATTACAGATAAGGAAGCAGGTGCCAGACTGGAATTTTAAAACAGTGACACATTAATAAATCAACCCCAAATTAATTTATGTCAGTTGAAGCAGGGCTGGTGTGCTTGCTTTTCCCCCCCCATAATCTACAGTGATGATGAACCAGAGGGTGGCATTGATGTACCAGAGGGTGGCATGGGTGAAACAGAGGGTGGCAGGGGTGAAACAGAGGGTGCTGGGAACCTGTGATGATGAACCAGACGTAGAAACAACATAATCGCGACCGTTGCGAGCCGACATGTAAGTTCGCAATTGCGAACTGGTACAAAACCCTCGCGAACTGGCAGAAATCCTTGTGAACACAAAAAAACCCCCACAAATTCGCGAGAATTAGCGGATTTTGAGGATTGCGAGTTCGCAAATTCGCAAAATTCGCGAACGCCAGATTCGCAAAATTCGCTCATGAATAACGTTCTTCTCAATGGATTTCCTAACTGCCACCCTCCAACATTACCCCCCAGCTCTCCTTATCTTTTCACATGCATTTCATTTGTTTTATAGCACTATTCATACCGCGGTAACGTGTAAAAGCACCTTGCATCACACACACAATATACAGAAACAATGAATCAAACATATGTAAATCAGTCTATAGGAAATTTTACATAAGAAAATGAAGATTACAAGGTGTAGGATTTGCATGTCATCCATGCTAGTAGGTAGCATACTTAAGGAGTGTTTGGTCTGGAGAAGCTCAAACTAAGGATTAAAACCTGCCTCACTGATTGAGGTTAGCTTTACTAATAAGAATGTATTTTGACCCAAATGAACTCTTTTCCGCAACATTAGGATAATGAAGATGTGGGGGAAAACTTAACGTTCTTACATATACCATGTAGTTTGCATGTAGCTCTTTTTTGACATTTGATAGGTCATTATGCTATACTAGGATTGTAATTGAAGAAATGCGAGTAACAAAAGGATCTCTGTTACAAAAGGGGCAACCCACTGAGATATCCACATAAAAAAAGGATCAGTGATCTGCATGGTACATTTTCTTTGCAGCAGGCATGTTAACCCTCAGAGCTACTTTATGATGAGTCAATACTGCCACTAGACAAAACTATGATCTCTCTAAAGAAGGAACATTAATCACTGGAGTTAACTTGACATTTAATTGTTGCATGAAAACTGCTGGACACTGAAGGAACTCTGCAGGAGGTGCTTTTAAACCCATAAGTTATTTCTACGCACAGAAGTCTATAGGAAAACAAGCATTTGCAATGCAATAGGTCTCGCAACTGCAAGATTTGGAGTTATTGTTATGTAAATGATATTGTAAATTACAATGAATTGGCTGGTGACGAGCACCGGAAACTACTGCCTCAAATTAAGCACTGTGTTGGGGCCTCCTGGGTCTATGTTAGACATCTCGCACGGAGGCAGGGCAGTGAGCCTAGGAAGAACACTCTAAGCTCGCTCCCCCACTTGGTGATGGGGTGTCAGAACACATAGTAGCTAAAGAAGTCTGGGTGTAGTACATCCCACTGGTAGTTTGTGTTACTGACTTATTCCTAGACATTTAAATTCACGTTTAACCCTGAAGTAAAAGACACCCTGCATTGGAGAGTTTCAGTGAGGAGCAGTTGGCAAAGTGGTGAAACTTGATAATAAAAAGCCCCTTGTATTGTAAAGCAATAGGCAAATATAATGCACCAACTTGACACTTGTACGGTGTTCCAACAGTGAACATGAACCACCTTAAGCACATTTTATGAATGTGATATATCGTCCTTATAAATCATCTGTGCTTCAGGAGTCATGATACACACGTAAGGATCAAAACTGCCACAGGAACACACATCACACACTCACACAGTTATCTACAAGCATTAGACATCTACAAGCATCAGACATCAACAAACATCAGAAATCCACAAGCATCAGGCATCAGACATCCACAAGCATCAGGCATCCACAAGCATCAGGCATGAGACATAAGGCATCAGCCATCAAGCATCAGACACTAGGCATCAGACATCCACAACCATCATACATCGGGCATCAGACATCCACAAGCATCAGGCATCAGACATCAGCCATCACGCATCAGACATTCACACGCATCAGGCATCAGACATCCACAAGCATCAGGCATCAGACATCAGGCATCAGACATCCACAAGCATCAGACATCAGGCATCAGACATCCACAAGCATCAGGCATCAGACATCCACAATCATCAGACATCAGGCATCAGATGTCCACAAGAATCTGACATCAGGCATCAAACATCCACAAGCATCAGGCATTCGACATACACACGCATCAGACATCAAGCATCAGACATCAGGCATCAGACATCAGGCATCCACAACCATCAGGCATCCACAGGCATTAGACATCAGACATCACACATTCACAATCATCAGGCATCAGATGTCAGGCATCAGACATCCACAAGCATCGACCATCAGACATCAGCCACCAGATATCCACAAGCATCAGGCATCAGACATCCACAAGCATCAGGCATCAGACATCAGGCATCCACTTGTATAAGGCATCAGACATCAGGTATTAGACATCCACAAGCATTAGACATCAGACATCAGGTATCAGACATCCGCAAGCACCAGACATCAGACATCCACAAGCATCAGACATCAGGCATCATATATCCACAAGCATCAGGCATCAGACATCAATCATCATACATCAGGCATCAGACATCAGGCATCAGACATCCACAAGCATCCGACATCAGACATCAGGCATCCACAAGCATCAGGCATCAGATATCAGGCATCAGACATCCACAAGCATCAGACATCAGGCATCAGACATCCACAAGAATCAGGCTTCAGACATCAGACATCTACAAGCATCAGACATCAGGCATCGGGCATCAGACATCCACAATCATCACACATCCACAAACATCAGGCAACAGGCATCAGACATATACAAGAATCAGGCATCACGCGTCAGACATCAGGCCTCAGACAAACACAAGCATCAGGAATCAAACATCCACAAGCATCAGACATCAGACATCCACAACCATCAGGCATCAGCCATCGGACATCAGACATCCATACGCATCAGGCATCAGACATCCACAAGCATCAGACATCAGATATCAGACATCAGACATCCACAAGCATCAGGCATCAAACATCCACAAGCATCAGACATCCACAAGCATCAAGCATGAGACATAAGGCATCAGGCATCAGACACTAGGCATCAGACATCCACAAGCATCAGACATTGGGCATCAGACATCCACAAGCATCAGGTATCAGACATCCACAAGCATCAGACATCAGGCATCATATATCAGGATTCAGACATCCACAAGCATCAGACATCAGACATCCACAAGCATCAGACATCAGGCACCAGACATCCACAAGCATCAGACATCAGGCATCAGACATCCACAAGCATCAGTCATCAGGCATCAGACATCAGGCATCAGACATCCACAAGTATCAGACATCAGGCATCAGACATCCAAAAGCATCAGGCATCAAACATTCACAAGAATCAGGCATCAGACAACAGGCATCAGACATCCAAAATCATAAGACATCAGGCATCAGACATCCACAAGCATCAGGCATCAGACCTCAGACATATACAAGAATCAGGCATCAGACATCAAGCGCCAGACATCAGGCCTCAGACAAACACAGGCATCAGGAATCAAACATCCACAAGCATCAGACATCAGGCATCAGACATCCACAACCGGATATCCACAACCATCAGGCATCAGCCATCGGACATCAGACATTCACACGCATCAGGCATCAGACATCCACAAGCATCAGACATCAGGTATCAGACATCAGACATCCACAAGCATCAGGCTTCAAACATCCACAAGCATCAGACATCCACAAGCATCAGGCATGAGACATAAGGCATCAGCCATCAGGCATCAGACACTAGGCATCAGACATCCACAAGCATCAGACATCGGGCATCAGACATCCACAAGCATCAGGTATCAGACATCCACAAGCATCAGACATCAGGCATCAGATATCAGGATTCAGACATCCACAAGCATCCGACCTCAGACATCCAGAAGCATCAGACATCAGGCATCAGACATCCACAAGCATCAGGCATCAGGCATCAGACATCCACAAGCATCAGTCATCAGGCATCAGACATCAGGCATCAGCCATTCACAAGCATCAGGCATCAGACATCAGGCATATACAAGAATCAGGCATCAGACATCAAGCGTCAGACATCAGGCCTCAGAGAAACAGAAGCATCAGAAATCAAACATCCACAAGCATCTGACATCAGGAATCAGACATCCATAACCATCAGGCATCAGCCATCGGACATCAGACATCCACACGCATCAGGCATCAGATATCCACAAGCATCAGACATCAGGTATCAGAAATCCACAAGCATCAGGCATCAGACATCAATCATCCTACATCAGGCATCAGACATCAGGCATCAGACATCCACAAGCATCAGACATCAGACATCAGGCATCCACAAGCATCAGGCATCAGATATCAGGCATCAGACATCCACAAGCATCAGACATCAGGCATCAGACATCCACAAGCACCCACCCCTACCATCTACCAAATGGCAGTGCTCAGAAGGATCTAATGATCAGCATTCACCTAACTAAGCACTCATTCAATTCCTAAAGCTAGGTCCATCATCTTATTTACTTCAGTGGAACTGTCTCTACACTCCAGCCACAGAAATGCAGGCAATGCACTTCGACTGCATGGGGAAGCTGTCCTCATCTACCATCTTGTGCCCTGATAAACCAGGGCATCCAAAATGGATCCTACTGGCACCCGTACTCAGACTCATACCACATACAGAGCAATACTCCCATCCATGCGCTACACATTCATTTCGCACATACAAACAAATTAACACACAAAATCACACACATACACACACACATGGACCTAGGCCCCCCCAAGCATGAAGGGGGCCAAAACTGTACACAGTTTGTGGTCGATTCCTTGGTTGGTACACAGAACCTGGCATAGGCCACACAAACAAAATGTAAAAATCCACTGAGATGGGAGAAATCTTCCATACTTATTTTAGGGAGTTATATAAGGACGATAGTGACTCTGATAGTGCATCCATTCAAGATTGGTTAAGTTTGATCCAGCTACCTTCTCTTGATAAAACCCTGCGAGAAAATTTGAAGGCTAGAATTACGCATCAGGAAGTCAGGAAGACTCTCTTAGATTGTAAAAAGGGCAAAGCTGCAGGCCAGATGGCCTTCCTGTGGAAATTTATAAGACATTAGGGGAAACAATTGTTCCTTATATGGTTGAGGTGTTTAACAAAATTCTGGCAGAGGGAGTCCATCCACCCACCACATGGAGGGAAGCAAATAGTATTCTAATTCTAAAATCCGGTAAACCCCCTACAAAATGTGGGTCCTACAAGCCAATATCTTTGTTGAATTCAGACTACAAAGTATTCTCAAAGATATTGGCGGATAGATTAGGATGCATAGCAGGCGAACTGTTGCACACTGATCAAAAGGGCTTCGTAAAGGGCTGACACCTCTGTGACCTAACTCATGATTTTATTGGTGCGATAGATTTCGCCTCCACTTTCTCACTTCCTTTGGCTGCAATGATATTGGATGCAACTAAGGCATTCGATAGGGTGGATTGGAAAATACCTTATAGGAGCTTTTGAGAAGCTGAACTTTGGGCCAAAATATTGCCGTACCATCCACCTTATTTATAGTGAGCCCTCAGCTAGGCTGGTAGTAAATGGCAAAATGACTAGACCATTTAAAATCAAAAGGGGTACTAGACAGGGCTGCCCTCTCTCTCCGCTTCTCTTTGATCTATACATTGAACTGTTTGCTCAGCGTCTTAGGGAATAGTCAGCTATTACATAATTTAGGAGTGGCACTTTGGAGAGGAAGGTAGTCCTGTATGCCGACGACATTCTTATTCTTTCGTCGGATCTGAAATTCTTCTTTCCTCGGGTGATCGAGCTAGCAAGATATTTTGGCCGGGTTTCGGGCTATGGTAATAATGCTGACAAAACTGAGCTTATGTCACGGAACCTCCCGAAATGCCGATACCAAACCAAAAAAGAACTGCGCTACTTGGGGGTTAAAATTGTTCCAGAGATAGACAAAATATCAAAAGTAAATCTCTCTAACACTTTGAAGGAGTGTCAAGAACCTATGAGGTCGTGGGCCCACCACCCATTGTCTATCCTCGGTAGAGTAAATCCCATAAAAATTTCAATTTTGCCTAAGGTGACGTTCTTATTTAACACTACACCCTTGAATTTCGAGAAAGTATTGTTAGATAAATTCCAGCAATCTATTAATTCTTTTGTTTGGGCCTTTAAGGTTGTTAGAATATCATGGAAGAAGCTAAGATGCAGAAGGGAGAAAGGAGGTCTGGTGCTCCCTGATATTCAATACTATGCTTGGGCCTTCCAGCTAACGCACTCCAGAATGCTATTAAAAGCTCCAGACTCTTCAGGGAGAGGCAACATGTTTTTAGCTATGTTGGAACAACTGGAGCTTCCACATGAAGGCTTTCTGTTTAAGGATGGGGACTCACTTTTTTTTAAAAAAGCTCAGACTAAAAGTCCTAAGTGGCGTGGCTAAAATATGGGCTAGGATCAAAAAACGAACAAGTCTCAAATATTTTCCAGGTTGGCCCCCATGTGGGGCAGCCCAGGAACCCCTAACTGCCTAAAAGATCTGTTGGCAGTCCCCCTTAAAACATCTGGGGCATTGGTATGGGGGAATGTAGCGGTTGATGGTTCACTTTTACAGTGGGCCACGTTAAATGAAAAACTGGAGGGGGGCATGTCAAGGTTCAAGTACCTGTAGATATTAAGTTGGTCTCAGAATTTGAAGAGCTCACTAGGCCAGGGGAATCCCCTGGAAGAACATCTTGTCAACAGGCCCGCAGGGAAGAAAGAGATTTCTTTTTTCTATTAGGCTATAGAAGAGGCTATGGACGGCGAGTTTAAGCTAGCCGAGGAGTTATGGGGGGCTGTCATCCCGGGGATATATTGGGAGGAATTGTGGAAAACCTCTTATAATACTCTCTTCTCAGTCATGAAGCCAGCTTGGCTGAGGAGGAACCACTATTTTACGACACATAGAGCTTATTTCTCCCCATCAAGGCTCTCCAAATTCTATAACGGCCCACCTGCAAGGTGCAAAAAATGCAATCTGGAAAATGCACCGGATGTGCATATGTTTTGGGCTTGTCCATAGCTCTTGGAATTCTGGAGAGAAATAGGAGATTCTCTATCCTCTATTTTGGGTCGCTCAATAAAGATTTCCCTTAATCTCATCATTTTTGGTATAGTGAGCGATATCATTGGTACTGATAGAGGTTTTCTATTTTTTGCAATCTTGTTGGCCAGATAGGAAAAATGTAAGAAATGGGTAGAGACAACACCCCCAACCAAATCGGACTGGCTATCCTCTCTATACAAAATTTCTAAAACAGATCTGGCTCGATTGAAGAACTCTAAGAACTCTAAGAGTGCCATTTGGAACAGCCTGCTAAATTGGACTTTGGTCTGAGGTTTTTTTTTGTGTCTCCCATGATTAAACCTCGGTGGAACTCTCAGACTGGGCTGGAGAATTTTGTAACATTTCAGGTTTCAGCCTGTCTGGTCTCCGGCCTAAGTCTCTGGTCTCAAACCCTGAAAAGAGAGTGTAACCATCCTCTCCTTAACAAAGGGAGGACAGCAACTGGAGGGAAGATGGTTTTGCCACTGGTAGGCCTTGGACAAAGGGCGGACTCGAATATTACATGACCTACTTCTCCTTTTGGAGCAAAAATGGCAAGCTTGTGACCTATGTTAGCTGTGGTTCGAGGCGAATGAGGGAAAAAAACACACAAAAAAACACTTATTGACGTGTTTGATAGTAGGTCGGGCCCTGGGACATCAGGACTAAAAAAAAGGGACATCAAGAATAAAAAGCCTCAACTGCCCACTAGCCCCTGAGTGCCCCATAGCCCTCTGAAAGGGATTCTGACACCAAATATTTTCCAAAAAAATCCATGTGAAAGAGACAGGGTAAGGAGACCCACATGTTTAATTTTGGCGAAGGTCTCATTAAAGCTTTCACATGGCAAGTAAGGAATATAATGCTGCAGATAGAAACAACATGAAAACCAGCACAAGCCAGCAAATACCAGGCACATAGTAGCCTTGCAAAACCATTCACAAAAATCAAACTAACATTGTGCAAGGAGGAAAGGGTTAGCAGAAAAACAAACGTAAGGACACCAATACTTCTTTGCTCGAGTTTTGTTCTTATTTGTGCAAGTATTTTTCGACAAAGGGAACCTATGACAATTTTAGCTGAAGTGGATTGGTTGAGACCTCTCTCATCACTGCTAAACTACATCAACTTCCATGCGTTCAAAAAGGTCTTGAAACTATTAACTACTGTACTTTCCTGAGTGTGTACCTTTTAAGTGTCACAATTGGTCAGCATATGGAACTTATAAACACAAGTAGATTCTTACTCACTTGCCAAGGCATTTTAAGATCTTTGACAGATTTACTAACTTTGAGAGCGCTGCAGAGTTCTAAGTATGTTGTAGATGCATCTGGTCCACATCCAAACCTATTAGGGCCGGCACATTTTACCCAGAATGCAACAGACATCAAGCCACAGTAGAAAGTAAGACCATGACATGCAGAGGGCGTTTTTAAATGAACATAACAGCCCTGAGCATCAATACCTTCTGTTTGGATATTAAAATGCATGCATTGTGTTGTGATCCAAAACAATAGGCAAGCCTAGTAACAACACGCCTGAGACTGCGCGTACTCTGCAGGGAACGATTCTAGCAATAGATTAATAAATATATGGTAATACAATACAAAGCCCCACCAGGAACAGCAACACACACTCTGCTCAGTGACAGTGAGCATCTTCTACAGCTCTTTGATCTGTTTAGACTGCTCTAGACACCGTTCTGTGGGAGTGAAGTACCCTGTGGGGAAATTGGCACATCGACAGAAAGACCTGAGCATAAAAGAGCAGATTCCTGACATATGTGAAAGAGTTAAATTATAGAAAAACAATTGGGAAAACGCTAATGCGGTTTACTATTTGCTCCAATTTTTAAGGTACATCTTATTTGTGCCATTATTTACGTGCAGATTTAAATAGAGCCAACTCGACCCTCAGGTATTGGAGCGCTTTATGTGAACACCGATTACGTTACACAAGGGCACATTTCGTTTTTTTTGTATGCCTAGGGAGATTATATGATTTGCCCAATATCACAGAATGTGGAGGAGACCTCCAGGTTCGAAACTTGGTTTCCCAGCTCCAAAGTTGGCTATCTAGCCGTCAGACCACATTCCCTTGGTGAAAAGCTTTCATTTTCTGTATAACTCTTGTACCACAGATGATAGTCAAATCTCATATTGCTCAATTGAATTTTATACTGGAACTTAGTGGTACAAGTCCCTGCCAGAATTATTTGTAAAGTCCTTGTTTTATGACCCGGATTTCAACAGCAGAGGTGTCAGGCCCTCTGTACACGACAGTAGAACAGACTTCGCTATAATTCGACATTCCCTCTTTCAATCTCATTCATGTCAACAGTTTATCATCAAACTAAATTCAAGTTATTTGCTGACGCACAACGCAAAGTTGGATAATATATTCTTCCTTTTTTTAAAATTTTGTAATTATTTACTTCTTTATCTGGGTGCTCCTGGGGCGACGTTTCCGTCCTATAAGTAACGTCATTAAACTTAAGAGAAAATTGTGCTTCCAAGAAACTTGGTTGCATCCCCCTTTGGGCACACCATTATTGGTAATCAAGCTTGAACTCTCATGTTGAAATTTAAAACAATGAAACTCCTTTGAATTCTTCAATATTTCGTTTGTTTTATTTTTTTTGAAATTGCTTTAATTTCAAATACTCACTCTTCTTGACATATTGCATACATCAAAGTGCTGTTTGGTACATGATATACTCCAATGCATTTCGAGCACGAACGCTCTTCATCAGGGAGCAAAAACTACAAATTAACCAATAATACACTGCAGCAAATTTACCTTATAAATACATAACTACGTATATGTCAATGCCTAATAACGTACACACTTAAAATAATGTGCATCATGCAGACTTGTGTTGTGTTTATATTGCAAACGTGGCATGCGTACTCGTAATTTATTGGTGTCTTAACGTGCTCAAAGTGTAAAATATATACGTATGGGTTTACTCACATTCAGTACCGATTGTATATGCTACACGAGGTACTGTAAAAAGCTATGAAAAGAGAATGTAAGAAAAGTAATATGAGAAAAACGAGTTTGCGAGCGTAATAGGTTCATGGACATTGAAACACGTGTATTTGAAAGTTGTCAAATACTATATCAATATTTTAAATCAACTGCGCAGTTAGAAGAGCGCTCGAGTTCTCTTCAATACACTTACATTGCGCCGTATTTCTCAGAAGCATATCCGAAGGGTTTCCAATGCATGTCCGCCTAAAACGTCACACGTTTTTAGTCCGTTTTCACTTTTCTAACCCAAACTCACGTCACTACGCATACGGGCCACAATATTTACAAACATTCATGGTACATGAACCCTGAATAATTGCCGCCGTAAAAACTTTCCTTATTTTGCCTACCTGTGCCGCTACTGAGGAGGTACACACCTGGAGGAGACCTTGCTTCTTCATCATCGGACCCTCTGAAGTCCCAGCTCGCCATCAGGTCTGCCGCCAAAAAACTTTGACGCCTTTAGCCCTCCTCCTCTCAAGTCGTGGACCGCGCACTGACTACTGCAACATCCACAAGGCAGCGCGGTCCCGCGAGAGGAGTGGAGGGGATGGAGCCAACTACCCCACATAATCGGAGTGGGGCTCCCACGACGCTGGACGCCGTAAAAACTTTCCTTATTTTGCCTACTCTGCAGCTACTGAGGAGGTACACGCCGGGAGGAGACCTTGCTTCTTCATCATCGGACCCGCTGAAGTCCCAGCTGGCCATCAGGTCTGCCGCCAAAAACCTTTGACACCTTTAGCCCTCCTCCTCTCAAGTCGCGAACCACGCACTGTCTACTATAACATCCACAAGGCAGCGCGGTTCCACGAGAGGAGTGGAGGGGGTGGAGCCAACTACCCCAAATAATCGGAGCGGGGCTCTCGCGGCGCTGAACGCCGTAAAAACTTTCCTTATTTTGCCTACCTGTGCCGCTACTGAGGAGGTACATGCCGGGAGGAGACCTTGCTTCTTCATCACCGGACCCGCTGAAGTCCCAGCTCGCCATCAGGTCTGCCGCCAAAAACCTTTGACGCCTTTAGCCCTCCTCATCTCAAGTCGCAGACCGCACACTGCCTACTACAATATCCACAAGGCAGCGCGGTCCTACGAGAGGAGTGGAGGGGGTGGAGCCAACTACCCCACATAATCGGAGCGGGGCTCCTGCGGCGCGGGATGCGCGGGGGTTCGCCCAGGCCAAGGGCGGACCCGTCCTCGCCTGTCTTCGACTGGATGAGGCCCGGCTGGGCCCATTCCCTTGGTTATGTTGGCTGAATAGTTACTATTGTGTTAGTAAAACGTGTATTGACTAAATCAACGGTTTTTGGTATTACTAGGAGGTCAGAAAATTGGCCACCGATATGGGAAAAAGGAAATTAGTGAGTCTCAAACTGCCCAGGGGTAATAAGTCGACTCCCGAATCTCAGCAAACACTCCTGAATTATTTAACTGGGGCAGTAGGAGTATTAGATAAGCAGATTTTATCAGGTGAGGAATCAATTGAAGGGACTTCCTCGAGGCTAAGTCAGGAGTCACCCCATCACAATGAAATTGTTCAATTGGACTCAGGGAAGACAGCTAAAAATCCTCCCAATGGTTGTATCCAACTGAGCACTGATGATATTTTAACAATTGTCAGTGATTCTCCCACGCAACCGCCGCCAAAAAGGTATAAAAATCCGAGAGCCATTGATAGTCAAAACATCTCGAAAGATATAGTTCAAGCTGTCATCCATTCCTCTTCCAAACCGAAAAAATCAGCAAAATGTACCCCACAGGGGAAAAAACGAGCAGGGCAGTATAAAGCTCAATCAAAACGAAAGGCTGAACTAACTAGCAGTCCACAACTCAATCAGAAAACAAGAATTTGGTATCTTTGGTAGAGAGATTAGATCTCTATGTAAGGGTCAGGCTGGATCAGTTATCATCCAGAATGACCAACATAGAGGATCTTCTTAGCAGTAAGTTTAATCCTGTGGCCATCCAAAGTTCCAATAGTTCTGAAACTGCCAGTATGAATATTATTATCTCCGCTGGGAAATCACACTTATCATTAAATGCGGCCAGCGCAAACAAGGGGGCAGACCAGGCTGCAATTAGCAAGGCCTTGAATGATAATGGACCTACATTAAATAACGATAATTGTGCATAGCTTTTGCCTAAAACATCGACCAAATGTTCACAATATAAGCTTAATAACCTCTCAGGTCTCTAAACCCCACGTACAACCAACTCTTTTTCACTAACAGCAACAACAAGCACATTCAACCACATTTCTTCCTGGGGATTCATGTGTTACAGACACCCATTTAGATCTTCCACCGGAAGTTACCCCTTACGTCATTGAATTGAATTGAAAATTCCATTTATATAGCGCATAACCACCCGAAGGCCTCGCAGCGCTAGGGACTGAATTATGTGTGCGACTGCAGGGAAAGATTAATGCGCTTTTGAGAACAGATGGGTTTTCAATTCTCTCCTAAATGACATCAGGTTGCTGTTTTTCCTGAGGGACAGGGGTAGGGAGTTCCATGCCTTCGCCGCTGAATGGGTGAAAGAGCGGCCGCCCCATCGAGCTCTCTTGATTTTTACTTTTGTTGCCAGGTGCAGTGAAGCTGAACGTAGGGTTCTAAGCGGTACATACGGCGGTACTAGAGGGTACAGTACTGCCGGGCCAGTTTGATGGAGGGATTTGTGCAGGATGCACATGGCCTTAAATAGTGATCTTGAGGCTACTGGAAGCCAGTGAAGCTCCTTCAGGGCATTTCTCGCTGACAGCCAGCGAGGGATATTAAACAGTAGGCGGGCAGCGCAATTTTGAGTGACCTGAAGTTTTTTTGTCACTGATGCCGGGGCCCCAAGATATAAAACATTTCCGTAGTCCAGGCGGGAGAGAATCAGGGCCTGGACCATGATCCTCCTCGCCTGGAATGGGAGCAGAGGGAGCACTTTCCGGAGCATTTTCATTAGCCCTATGCATACCGAGGCAGTGATAGTAGCTTGGGACGAGAAGTCTAGCGCTCTGTCCAACCAGACTCCCAGACTCTTTATCTGCTCTTTAGGAGGGGGGGGAGTACCGAGACACAGAGGCCAATCATCCAGGAAGGAGGTAGGGGAGGAATTGCCAAGCACCATGATCTCGGTCTTCTCCCCATTGAGCTTGAGGTGGGAAAGTTGCATCCACCCAGCTACAGCCTCCAGACATGGACCCAAAGTGTTCGACGAACCCCCCTCGTGGTCCAAAGAGACCACGAGTTGAGTGTCGTCAGCGTAGGTGACAATCCGCACACCAAAGGGGAGAACGATCTTCTCCAGAGGCTGCATATAAACATTAAACAGCGTGGGGCTCAGGGAGGAGCCCTGAGGAACCCCACAACTGAGAAGATGTTTTGATGATGTCACCTCGCCCTCAAATACCTGGAAGAAGCGTTCCTCCAAAAAGGAGGTCAGCCACAACAGGGCTGCGCCCGACACTCCCAAGCCACTCAAGCGATGTAATAATGTGGCATGGTTCACAGTGTCGAATGCGGCACTGAGGTCCAAGAGTATGATGGCTGTTTTACCACCTTGGTCCATTATGGCTCTCGCTGCCTCCGTGACCGCTAAAAGAGCGGTCTCAGTGCCATGTTGTGGGCGAAACCCTGTTTGGGAGACCTGAAGCAATTTGTTGGATTCCAAATATTCCCCTAAGGCTTTGTTGATATGCCTCTCCAGCAACTTACTCATCCATGGAAGCAGCGAGATAGGGCGAAAATTGGATAGATTGTTAGGGTCCAAATTCGGTTTTTTTAACAAGGCCCTTACCATTGCACACTTCCAGGCGGCTGGTACAGAGTTGGAGGTAATGGAGGTATTAAGAGCCTCCAGCAAACAGGGGCGGATGGTATCCATTGCTTTGACTAAGGTCTGGGGTGGAGCCGGGTCATTTGGGGATCCTGAGGTAACCTTCTGAGCAAGAGAATCTAAAGTATTAGGGTCCAGGAGTGGAAAGGTAGCCAAGGAGCAAGAAGGGGGCAAATCTGAATCTGAGGTGGGCAGTGGATTGGTGCCCCCATCATTTGCTGCTAATTGGGAATAAATGGCCTGAATCTTCTGTGAGAAGAAAGTGGCAAGATCCTCACAGCGGGCCTGCGCCCCCTCTGATATAGGTCTCTCAACAGGAAGAGATATCAGAGATTTAGCGATCTTAAAAATTTCCCTCGGTGAATTAGCTGCCATATTAATTTTATTTTCATAAAACTTGGCTTGAGCAAGTTTTATCTCCCTCTTGTAGTGCTTTATAACTGCCCTGTACTCCAATTTTTTAGATTGAGAGCGGTCTTTCCTCCAGGCTCTCTCCGCTTTCCGGCATGTTTGTTTCAGGGCCCTAAGGGCGAGAGAGTACCAGGGAGCGACTTTGGGCCTTCTGATTGTTTGCAGGGAGCGTTTTGGAAGGACTTGATCTAGAGAATTGGAGATCCAGTTATGAAAATTATGGACTGCTAGGTCAGGATTCTCTGTTTTTTGGGGCAGTTGTTCGGAGAGGGCCTGTTCCCAGGTGTGAATTGGAAGCGCGCTCCATTTCCTACCCCAATGCCTAGTATGGGGTGCAGAGATAATGGGAATGTTGATGGACCATGTAATGGGAATTAGACAATGGTCAGACCATGGCAGTGGTACAGGTGCTTCCACTGAGAGCGTGTCCAAATTACTGAAAACATGGTCCAGCAGATGGCCCCTGTTATGTGTCGGCTGAAACCCCTTTTGGGTAAGACCAATGGCCTGGAGGCTAGAGCGGAGGTTGTTAGCAGCGGCATTGAGGGGATCGTCTAAATGCAGATTTAGATCACCCAGCAAAGTGAAATTGGCAGAGGTAAGTACAGAGTTGGCGGCTAAATCTGTTATGTTGGCAATAAAATCACCAGAAGCGCCTGGTGGTCGATATGCCAAGATCCCAGAAAAGGTAGTAGTCGGAGACAGACATAATGAGAAATATAGGATTTCACACGATGAAGAGGTGGAGGGGGTGATGCGACAGCTATACGTATCTTTATAAATAATAGCTAGTCCTCCACCCCTGCCTGTCTGACGATTATGACATTTGATGGTATAGCCTTGAGGAATGGCCCACACTACTGTGGGATTATTGTGGGGCTGGAGCCATGTCTCTGTTAGGAAGAGAGCATCTGGTTTGTGCTCCTGAATCAACAGCGCCAACTCAGTATGATGCTTTGAGAGAGAACGGCAGTTGAGGAGGAGCAGCTTCAAGGTATACAAGGGCTGTCGGTCCACTCTAATGGGTGGAGAAAAGCCCCAGTTGCAGCCTTTGCAACGCAAATTGGTGGGATAGGGAGGGGCAATAATAGGACAAGAAGAAACGCTAGTGGGTCGCAGGGCATGCAGCGTAGAAGCACTGTATACAATGCGGCGCCCTACCATAGTTCCAGACCACGAAGCCCGAAGCGTCTGAACGCGGACTGGCGCAGACTGGCTTCTCTTTGGCGCCTCTTCGGCGCGTCAAAGGCGCTCCCGCTGCGCGTCACCGCTGCGCTGGGGGTAGCTGTCTATAAGGGTTAGGAGGTGTGGGGAGACTAGACCGGCGACCTATCAAAGATGGCTGCCTCGCAAGAAATAATCAGGCAACACGAGCGCTTTTCTCCCTCCACGCAAACAGCACAAAATCGCTGCGGTGGAACGGGGAGTGGCGCGACAATTACAGTGACACAGTGGTAATGTACACAGTAAAATTGCAAGTCTCAAATTTTAAAAGATTTTGTAAAAAAAAGTATTCACAACACAAGCACTTTGTCAGAGGTGCGTCACTAATGCTCCCATTAGCGCGGTATCGTTTTTCATTCTGGGTAATGTACCTAAAAAGCAAGCTGCTGAAGAGGAGTCATGGGTATCCCTTAAAAATAAATCATTTCATTGGCTGAGTACCAGGGTAGGCTTGAACAGCCAGTTATTTCATGAGTTCAAGATGGTTAGACAAGTTCAGTGGGTGGGAGTACGTGAAAAAATGTTAGCGGGTGACTGTATAGTCATGACATTTGGTTCACCGTTGTTAGTAAATGAAATTTTAAGGATTGGTGCAAATCACACTGTAGATGCTGTTGGGATTAACATTTTACAGCTAGGCTTTTTTTATCCTCCAAGAAGAAACCACCAGACTCCTTCTAACTGGAGAAACTCATTCATCCATCAAGCCCAAATCTAGTTCGTCCATACCTTTAATAGATTTAATGCTCTTTCAGGGCTGCACGATAACGAATGACTGAAAGCTGAGGACATTTCAATAAGGGGTTCATCGTCTGTTGTTCCCAGCATGGTTCTCAGTCACTTTGAACTGCAACCGCTAGGAAATCGTCCAGGTAGTCCGAAAGGAGTTCATCATCTAAACCCAAACCCGCAGCGTCTAAAGACCAAATGCAGTGCTCGAGGCTCCAGGGTCCGATACGAGTGTGGTGGAGAATGAAATCGAGACGACGGCCGCTATATCAAATACAGAGGCACTTGTCCATGTTCCGACAGGTCAGCTCGAACCAAGAGACTTAAAACTCGATATTGTCTTCTGGAGTGTAGCGGGGCTTCACTCCAAAAATACAAATGATACCTGGTTACTACTGGTGGGGAAATAAACATTGTATGTTTACAAGAGACCTGGTCAAGGACCCCAATTCATCCGGAATGGTATAAGACCTATTTTTCGAAGGCCTTGCCCTCTACCTCGGGAAGACTGAAGGGGGGACTAATAACGTATGTATCAAACATTTTAGCCTTCAAGGATATTGTTTCATTGAGGTTGGAAAGTAACTACCAGATCCTCATGCTAACTGTAAATAAGTCGTCCATTTATTTCTTGGTCAATTTTTATAATTATCTTAATCAAGTTGACTTAATTGTTGTTTTAAACATTATTTTTTCCTTTTTACAAGAATTGCGAAATAAGTATATTAACGAATCATTCATGTTGATCTGGGGCGGAGATTTTAATTTATCACTTTGTAAAAAGAATAATAGCAATAACTGCGGAATCCAGGACGAGTGTGGGAATAATTTAACACATTTTACTCACACCAATATTGGTAACCGCATGAATGAGATTCTGTTCGCAATGGAGCTGGGTTTTGCCAACAAACTGGTAGTTCCCTTAGTCACTTTTTCCCCTACATTCAACGGGATGGGGCTTGCTAGTACAATCGACTTTATACTTGTATCTTATAGTATTGCACCTACCATGTGGAAGTTCACCACTATTAATAACCCAATCAGCGATTATTTCCCCAATAGCCTTTCATTCATTTTAGCAACTGTTGTGGTGAAGCCCAACCAATTAAGCCTTCTGGCTCAACAAACTCTGAAACTAGACAGACTAAACGGTTTTTCCATTAAATGGGCAAAAACTGACCCAGCTTTAATGACAGCCAATGTGGTCAAGTGAGTTTGCCCATTCTTGAAGCCTGCCTTAACCCGGACACTTCCCATCAAAAATATTGTCCAGCTATATAACCATTACTAGAATTGTACAAGAAAAATTACGTCAAAAACAAACTAAGGAAGGGACCACTAAAAAGAGGTGGTTTAACACAGAGTGTACAAAAGCTTACTCTACACCAAAAACTGCACTCCATAAAACTAATCGGGATAAAGAAGAGATTACTAGACTCAGAAAGGTCTATAACGTGGCCCTAAAAACCCAAAAAATTGAAATAAGAAATGGTTTATGGGACCAACTACATAACAGCTGTTCTATGAACAATAGCGCCAATTTTTGGAGAGTAGTTAAATCCCCCTTTCTTTCAGATATGAAGGATTCCCCTAAGATAGACGTTGCTGTGGACGATAAAACATGGGTTAATCATTTTACTAAAATATTTAGCTTAGTTCCACATGGAAATTCTGAGCAACCAGAGAAAGATGGGAGGGAAGCATTGCCTGTACAGCCAGTATACCCGATCCCACTACTTTTTACACACACAGAGGTGATTAATGCCTTGATGGCCTCCAAATCTGGAAAAGCACCAGGACCTGATGGGGTCCCAGTGGATCTCTTCAAACATAATTTGGAATTATGGTCCCCTATCCTTACAAAAGTGCTTGAAGCTGCCAATGCTGTAGGCTTAGTTGAATCGTGGTCTGCCTCAATTCTAGTACCCATTTTTAAAAAGGGTGACCGTCACAGTCCAACGTGCTACCGACCTATATCCCTTTTAGATTCCCTTGGTAAGGTCGCTGGCCGGATCCTTTTAGAACGTCTCCAGGACTGGGCCACTGATCATAAAATAATTTCTGATTTACAGTATGGGATTCGTGAGGGACTGGGCACTGTGGAGCAAGCTTTGAATCTTTCACCTGACCTCAGCTTTTGACTGCGTTAGTCATTCCAAATTGTGGGCGATTATTTTGGCAATGGGTGTGGACCCACTACTGGTATATTTTCTTCGTGAGCTCTACTCAGGCGCATCTGCTAGAGTCAGGTATGGACTTAGGGGAGAACTTACCAAACCATTTTGGGTGGAGAAGGGGGTCAGACAAGGCTGCGTCCAGGCCCCCTTCTTATTTACCCTTTACACCAATGGGTTAGAAGCAGTAATGTTGGAAGGGAGTAAGGATCTGCCTACCATTGGTCGTCGTCCAATACCGGCACTATTGTATGCCGACGACGCAGTGATTATGGCATGAACCCCCCTGCAACTCCAGCGTGTTTTAGACAAATATCGTAGCTTCATGGCGAGTTTGGATCTTGTGGTTAATATAAAGAAGACTTATGTAATCCACGCAGGCCCTAGACCAAAAAAGATAAAAGACATTTTTATTAACAACATTAAGTTAGAGTGTACAACTTCTTATCCCTACTTAGGGATTTTAATTGATAATAAGTCCTTATGGACCGAGGCTATAAACGCAAGGAAACTATTATTCCTTAGGGCTACTACCGCTCTCGTAGCATTTTCTCAGAAGATAGGGAAGAGGTCCCCGCCAGAAATGATAAAGATCTACAAAGCTAAATGCATTAGCGTAGCAAGCTATAGCGCTGGGGTGTGGGGCCACGCTAAGGTGGATGTTTTACAGAAGATTGAGAACAGTTTCCTGAGATATTTACTGGCAGTCCCTCAGAATTCCTCGACATATAGTTGCCATTTAGAGTTAGGGTTGGAATATATATCTGATATTGTCAGAATCCATCCAATCCTTTTATGGCATCGTGTCTGACATCAGAACAATGAGAACTGTCACGACGCCTTATTCAAGATTGTCTCTCGCTGAAAAAAATGTATACGATCAGTTGGCTAGCTTTCGTGAAAAGATTCTTTGATGATTTAGGCCTTGTGAGATATTATAACCATCCACTAACCATCTCTGAGATATCAAGGACATTTTTAAAAAAATTATGTTTGTTGCATTTAGGAGAGCTGCAACTCTCTAGCGAGATTGGAAAAAGTTCAGGGCAGCACATTTTAGCTATTCAGACCACCTTCACAGTGCAGCCATATTTAATGTATAATATGAACACATATGAAAAATTCTTATTAACTCGCTTTAGATTTAATATTTTCCATCGCCTAATAACCTTTCCGCAACAGAATGACTGGTCTAGGGATCTATCTGTATGTCCGTGTGATGATGTTTCCTTACAATCTCTAATTCACACAGTGCTATTTTGCAGATTTTATGTAAATCCACGAAGACGATAGATAGTTCCTATATTGAGATCAATTGGCTTACGATGTTGTCGCCCAGCTTTCCTCGCGCTCCAATTCCTGGAAAATGAACTGTATGCTAAGTCCATAGCCCGTTTCCTGAAGTTTTGTGTAAAACATCGTCCTAATATTGGTAAATTTCTGACGTACTGGCACTTTATCTTGAAGTATTCTGTTTTAATTGCTCTTTTTAATATTTATGATTTCACAACGTAATGACTCTATTGATTGTATTTATTGCTTGAATATGTCTTTCCATCTGTACTTTTAAGGTTTTTCTACAAATTACGGAAACCGAATAAAGGAAAAAATAAATCGGTCATATTGGAAACCCTTTGGATATGCTTCTGAGGAATACGGCGCAACGTAAGTGTATTGAAGAGAACTCAAGCGCTCTTCTAGGAGCGCGGTTGATTTAAAATATCAATATAGTATTTGACAACTTTCAAATACACGTGTTTCAATGCCCATGGACCTATTACGCTCGGAAATTCATTTTTCTCATGTTACTTTTCTTACATTCTCTTTACATAGCTTTTTTCACTACGTCGTGCAGTATATATAACCGGTATTGAATGTGAGTAAACCCATACGTATATATTTTACACTTTGAGCACGTTAAGACACCAATAAATCACGAGTACACATGCCACGTTTGCAATATAAACACAACACAAGTCTGCATGATGCACATTATTTTAAGTGTGTATGTTATTAAGCATTGACATATACGTAGTTATGTATTTATAAGGTCCATTTGCTTCAGTATATTATTGTTTAATTTGTAGATTTTGCTCCCTGATGAAGAGCGTTCGCGCTCGAAATGCATTGGAGTATATCATGTACCAAACAGCACTTTGATGTATGCAATATTTCAAGAAGAGTGAATATTTGAAATGAAAGCAATTTCAAAAAATAAAACGAACAAAATATTGAAGAATTGAAAGGAGATTCATTGTTTTAAATTTCAACATGAGAGTTCAAGCTTGATTACCAATAATGGTGTGCCCAAAGGGGGATGCAACCAAGTTTCTTGGAAGCGCAATTTTCTCAACAGTTTATCATCAAACATGTGCTATAATTGTATAATCTCAACACGTTGGTGTACACAGGCCTTTGGAATAATATTTCAGGCACTTGCTGGCCTACTCTGTCCCGCAGGCCTTCAAAACTAGTTTGAACATCTACATTCTCCATTGCCCTTTGGAAAGTTACCATTTCGTCTATTTCTAGATGTAAGAAACGAATCCTATTACCTCCTTGTAAGGTTTGGAGAAGTATAAACACTACATTTGGGTAAGTCTTAAAAAGATTGGGAATGTGGCACATTGCAAAGTTATCTGGCTTTGCCCTTGGCATAGTTCGTCTTTGTCCGAACCATTCTCTGCACCCAGATACACTGAGTATCATGAACTTACATCAGACTACAGGAATTTGTGTTCCTCTGCTGTCATGCGTGACTTCGCTATCACTACTGAGATGACAATGTGTGACATTGTACAAACATCACTAAGATGAGTGAGATAATCTATACACACTTCCATTGTGGAGGATGGAAATGAACACCTTCGTCTCTCTTCACAAAATATGTAACACAACTACATTTGGACATCCAGGTGATGTTTTAGTATCTTGTGCTGGATGGAAAGCTGCCACTAGAACAGCTTTTCATGTGGATTTCAGGAAAAATTAATAATTTTACATCCTGGATACTACTTTTGTAGTGCAGTGAACTCGGCACATCAGGAATGGAATCCTATGGGCAAATGCACCTTTAAAAACAAGCATTTGCAATGCAATCGGTCTCGCCTGTGGGACCTTATATATTTTTAGCTATGCAGCATATAAGCCTGGGTGCTGAAACATCTACTGTTCTTTAACATGGAGGGAAAGTAAGCATCAAACTGCGTGACACACCAGGCATGGGAACACATTGAGAGAAATATTGCCTTTCAGCGGGAAACGGTATAGTCCAAAGCTCTGTTTTTAATATAAAATCAGGGCCTTCAGTTGTCATATCACTGCAAATACAAGATTTAAAGAAAATATTATTGTCTACGAGTGCTCGTAGAAAACAATTTCTATGGACTGGAATCTAGAGAATGCTAAAGTGATTCTGGTATTTTACTGACCTCTGCTGGTCGTTTTCTATCAAGAAAGTTAAGTAGAGGCAGTTGCCAGAAAAAAAAAATAAAGTCCCTTAGCAGAAAGTAATTCTGGGATTTACTGACTTCTATTGGACATTTTCTATCAAGACAGTTAAATAGAGGCAGTTGAACAGAAAAATAAGTCCCTAAGCTGAAGCAGACAAATCCTAGGACTGATCTCCAGAGCCCGCAAAGTACGTACACATATAAGTATATGCTAAAGTATACACAAGAGGTCTTGAATGCTCAACCTAAAAATATATCTGTTAGGAAAATATTTCCCTGTGAAGAAACTCATGGCCCTACACACCCACCAACAGTGGAGGTGATGCCCACAGACATACTCGTTCGCTGGTGTTTACAAACCTCAAAGGCTTACTACACTTTAGAACACCCAGTAATGTCATGGATCCCACCCCTTGAGGTGGATGTAGGGAGAGCTATGCTTTTGTGGCAGAGAACTACACATACACATCAAGGTCTTATGCCTGCTAGGATTCCCTTTGTGCATTTCTCTTAGGTGTATGTGAAGTAAAATCGCTCACAAACCTGCCCTTAGAACTGAATTGTGACTAGGCTACTATGTTTGTGCATTCACACAAAGATAAAAAAATACTCCAAACTGTCATTAAAAAGACTCTTGACTCAGTACTTGGCCCATATGGTGATGATATCAAAACGGGAGCTATAAAAATTATTTTCCTTTTCCCTACATCAAACGAGTATCACTCTGATCACTTTGCGAATGCACATCCCTTGCCCTTTGTACTCAATTTGAATGTGACTGCAATGTTTTGCCTGCATATATCTATGCTTGACCTAATGGAGCGCGGGCTCACCTGCCCGAGATATTTTATTACCATACTCACCTGGGCCCATAAATCAACATACACATACTTTGATCAGGCAAACCTACACTCGATCAAGATTTTGTTTAACCATTTAGTTCCTATACCATTTGACCTACCAATCATAGTCACCGGTACCTAGAGACCTATTGGATCAGGGAGTTAGCAAGAAAATAGGTAGAAAAATAACATTTGCACTCATATAATAACCACAAACTCGGGAAAGATTTAAACTCTTAATCTATGAAAACTTATTAAATGTCAGTGTCCATACTGCATTAATTGAAACTTGATCAATCAGTAAGAATATGATTAAAATTGAAATGAAATGAGAAACATTCATTAGCATTGAAACATAGGAAGGGTAGAGAAGGGGAAACAGTACGATGACAAACCCACACTAATTATAATTACCTAGAGTGGTGTGAAGACCAACCCTGGCCATGGGCTGGGATAAAGGACAGAACCCCAAGATGCAGGTACCAGCAGGAAAGAACAGCTGCAAACCAGAATCAGGACAAGTACGGACCAAATTGGATCAAGACAGGACCACCTCAGGCTAGAACCGGCACCCGCAGCTAAAGGACAAACGCCTGCGTTGGACTCTCTCTGCAGCTAACAGTTGAACGCCGACAAGGTCACAAAGTCTTTAGATAGACTGCTTCACCAGCACCCAGTTCCCAAACCCCGATTGGGTTATCGAATCTTCTGACAGAGTGCTTCGCCAGCACCTCTGCTCCCGATCACCTATTGAGTGCGTTGGGTCAGTGAAAGGTCAGCTATTCGGACAAGTCGGCCAAATTAGCTAACTAAGCCTTCTCTATTTATACTATTTTTCAGGACAGTATACCACCCCCCAATGTTGCAAGTGTAAGCATCCCCTATTTTGATTGGACAAGAGACGGGGAGAGATCATCACACCACACTAAAATGAAACTTTTACTTCTGAATATTCTATTAGCGTTCCCGTCCATCAAATGTAATTTTCCCAAGCATCTTTATTCCACCCAACAATGGATGTTCTTATAGAAATACAATGTTAACAATATTTTCTTCCGCTTGGGGGCAGCAGGTTAGATCCCCAGGTACATCTTCTACTATGCTGTAAACTTGGCATGGCTTCAATGTCAAATGACTTCAGCTCCTTCTGGAGTTTGACATGCGCAGTGTTGGTTTTCAAGATGGAGTAATAACACCTCCCAGGCCTAAGATTATCGTTACATGAAAAAATAGAAAAGAAACAGTTTTAAAACACATAATAAATGAATGTACTGTATACCACTTATCTCAACTCTATTCCCATTACTTTACTTTAACTATTGTATTAATGATTAGGCAAAACGAACAGCTTAGCAAAAGCGGCGATGCAAACTTCATGCATGCTGTAACACAGAGCAGCCATTTTAGTTCTAGTGCGCAGAAGCAAAAGTTTCCCTCCAAGCAAAAGATACGTCATGTCACATGAGTGTGACAGACGCATGCGCAGTAAGAAATCCCGAGTAGCAGTAGCAATTTTAGTCCAAGCGGAATATTGTTAGTAGAAACACATAAGCAAGCTTCTTCTAGATACCTAACGTGTCGTGAAATGCATTATTAATAAGACAAACATGTTAGTTAGTACATTATGAGTTATTAAAGAGGGTTGAATACAAGCAAGTCGCTTTACATGTGCAACCTTGCTTTATCAGACCTATTCGATGGTTCTGGAGCAATTTTCAGATTAGGAGTGCCACCATTATTGTTCATCACTGAAGTCAAATGGATTGTGGAAAATTCAAGAGTAACAAACAACAAATGGGGCAAATGAGCCATGCCAATTTAGCAGGAGTGGTAAGGGTGTGGTGTGTAGCTGGTGGTAAATTTTGGAACACACTGTTACAAATATATGAAGAAAGCATATGGTGGAAGCACACTGTCACATGCAGACAGCACATTTTCCATTGAAATGGCAACACAATTCACACTCACATGCAGTTTACTGATAAAGCTGCATAGCACTCAAACTATAATATGCGGAAATCAGGTTTTAGCAAATAGTTATCATCGCGAAATTAAGTGTCTTGATTTGTTTTCATCCTACTAAAATCTTTGCCTCTATCACATTTCATAAATGAATTGCAAAACATTAATTAGCTATTTGTGCTCTACTAACTGCTGATATGCTTTAAAATACTTGTACTGTTCATTTACAGGTATTTAAATACTGTTGCAGGTTACAAAGAAACTGACATCCTACAGCCTTTCCTTTCTCATTCCCTGTATTACTGCAACCTTGCCAGATAGTTCACTTTACAAAATCCTTTCACTTTGCAGTCAGAGAAAGAAAAGTGGCCGTTATGGTGTCTGCTCCCCTTAGGAATGTAACCCAATTGAACCATGCCTTGAATGTGGCTTTCGCTGTGTCCTGACAATTGTTCAGTACTGTCTTGACTGCTGCCGTCAGTAGCAGGTCTTGTGTCTAATTGCGGGGTGTTTGGTTGCGGTGAGTAGGGCGATGGGTTCCATGCCTCCTAGTAGTCTTCTCTCTAGCGAGAGCCAAGCTGGGGTGTAGTCTTGTTTAGGGGTGAGCCAGTGTAGTCCTTGTTTTGCTGTGCATGTGGTTTGGAACGTTTTAAAGTTTGTTATGTTGAGGCCTCCCAGGCCCTTGGCTAGTCTAAGCTTTTGTAGGCTGAGTCTGGGTTTCTTCCCCTTCCATAGGAAGGTGTTGAACAGCTTGTCCAGTTTTTTATGGAAGTCCGCTGTGTTGATCAGAGGGAGCATATTAAGCATGTAGTTTACTATCGGTGTGAGCATCCTCTTGACCGTCTCCACCCTCCCCAACATGTGGTGAATTTGGGTGACCACCCCTCTATCCTTTCCTTGATTTTTAGTAGTATTGCTTGTTCGTTCTGGTCTAGTGTGGACCTGAGGTCTCTCTCAAAAGGAGGCCCAAGTATGTAATGGACTTTTTTTGCCATGTAAGTCCTGATACGCCTAGTACCGTCTTCGTGGTGTGGATATTTAGGGGTTTGCACTCTGATTTTTCCCTATTTAGCTTGTATCCTGACACGTGCGCACACACAAGCCGCCATAGCCACAGCAACAAACAACGCAGCTACAGGAGCCCCAACTGAGTCATAGAATGATAACAAGACACGGCACCTGAACAGCACACTACCTATTCCTCCCACCCTGTGCTTCTCCACTCTCTCTCTTTCTTAGCCACTGTGGGAGTTGGGACTCAACAACCGCGCAAGAGACAATCGAACAGAGATCGGGGGGGACGGGAGAAAAAAACGAAAGGCTACCCACAAGAGAGCACAAACACACTGCCAGAACTGGGCAGCCACAGTCAGAAGTATTAAATGCCAAGATGATGGACTTATGTTACTTTCGATTTGACACCCTCCCCCCCAGGGCGTCTTCTTTTTCCATTTGTCTGTTACTCAAATTACTTCCCATGTATATGCCACGCACCATGTAAATACACATTTTCAATAAAAGTTTACTGAAATAAAAAAGAGAAGGAAAAGTGAATACCAATCTACATGTTAAAAGAATGAGCATTAAGTTGTCAGAAGACATAGCCTGATATTTGACTTCTATCTTAGAACACAAAGCAAATGTGACAAAATAAAAACAAAATTAAAAGGCATCTTTATCGCTTCTTCACCTTCAGAATGCCAGCATGTTTATTTTGGGGTGCATCAGCACTACGCACCCCTACTTCTAGCACTACTGAAACAATCTGTAGTCATGCTTAGTGGATGTGGATTTTCATTTCTTTGAGTGGTGCACAATTGATGTAATTGCGAGTATGTGTGTACACATGTTGCACCTATTGTAGTTGTGTGTGATTGTTAAATGTGCCTTTCCATGTGTGGCTTTTTGATATGAATTTGTCAACCCATGGCTAGAAAACGGTTGCCCTTAGTGGTTAATGGCACTGTGGTCCAAACATTATGAATTCTACTTGGTGTGTTCAGTCTCAGGCAGCCAATCGAATGACAGATGAATCCACATAACATGAGCTAGCCATTTCACAATCATCACAATATGGGCCACAGTGTTTTGTAATCTTTGTAGATTACAGAAAGTCTGACCCAGCGAAGATTGCTGCCATTATTGCCTCATTGCCTCTACCCTCTGTTGAAAGCTCAGACCTCTATGCACTTTGATGATTACACTCAGATGATGAAAGCCAGCTTTTGTCATGTGAGCTACTTCTTGTTCCCTTGTCATTCCAGAATCCATCTAGATTTCTCATTTCTCTTGCTTTAGAAGCAGAGTTGGTGATATTTCTAACTCAAGAGTCATCATTCAACTGCTCATTTGAATAAGAGACATCATGCCACTGTTATCTCTGACCTCAGAGGATTCAGCTAACTCTTGGTAGCTCCCATCTGTTGACAGCAGGTTTGTGGAACATTTTCCCTGTTCTGCTAGAGTAGAGGGAGCAACTCTCAGCGTTATCTGAGTTGTTTAAGCATATTTGTGGAAATAAATTGCGCATAAGATTAACAGTTTCATTATAATAGTGTATGTAGATTCTAAAAAAACAGGTTCAAGGGCAAACGCCTGTTGTTTCCCATGTAGATGTGTGTGCATGGCACAAGGCAGACAACAGAAAGGCCCCATCTTTGTAGGAACGGCTATTTCTTGCTTTGTACCTTTCACACAAGCCAGCACTGCAAGCAAAGTTGCTGCGCTACGTTGCATGAAAAAATATTACATTTGACTCCTGTAATTTCGGATATGTCATGCATTACATTTTCCTGACCTTTACAAAGTGCCTCGCCTATGGGTGGAAACAGGACACATTATAGGTGCCTATGCGAATCGATCTGACCGCAAATAACGTGATGGGAAATACGGCGGAAACAGATAGATGCCGGCATGACCAGAAAATATGCCTGAACAGTCGAGTAATAAGCACAATTTTGACCTGCCTGCGATAGCGGACGATAAAATGGCAGTGAACATCTGGGTGGAATAAAAAAAGAAGGAGAGTTAGTCCGGCGATAAGCCTTCAAACTTGAAAACACTCCCATTGAGAGCAGACTGGTGAGCGTGAGCTCTTCAATGATATTGCATACTATGTAGGCGTGATATGCTGGGCGCAATCAAACAAACAAAACGATCTCAGCCCTGATTCTAAAATGGCACCATGACTATGAAGGACTGGAGCCTATGTGAAGAAAAGACAAATTTTGGAGCGCCTTTGCTGCAACACGTCCCACATAGCGGTACTGACCGTCATAAGCCCGGCACACCAGAATACCACCGATATCTAGAAACCCAACGCAATGCTCTGCGTGAAATAGGGGGTGCACTTTGAAGAACGGACTGACGGTGCAAGCCTGACTCCGCGAATGTGGGGAGCAGAGGAGCAGCAGTAAAAGCGCTGATAAAGCGGAGGTAGAATCTACTCTCCCTGGCGCATGTGCGCTTGACAGCGGCTGGTCCGCCAAGCTGAAGGGACGAATGAAGAACACAGTGAGTGATAATACCCTAAAGTGTAATACACTAATGGCCCAAACTATCTCTGGAGGTGGATTGAGCTTGCCCCTGTAACCATAGGGCTTTTTCCTTTCAAAAGACAAATGCTGACTCCCCCCGCGCCTGACTCCAACATGGCGCCCATTTTGCTTTTGCTTCTGGCAGGGCTTTTCGGCTCTCTCCAACTGGTGACCCCCCCTCCCCCCCCCCCGCCCCCCCCCCGGATCATCTTGGAGTCTCCTGGTTGACCATAATCTCTGTCCAGGGAACTGGCCTGTCCTTAACAACAAAGGACTTGAACAACACTCCGCACCTGACCCTAAAATGGCTGTCACTGATCCCACCCAGCCTCAGAGTCACAGTGATCAATTACCATGACCTATCTGACTTAAGGAGGGCAGCCAAGCTACATATCCTCTCAAGCCTCCTACGAACTCATGCAACATTGTTTTTGTTTACTGTACCTTTACTATGCTCTTGTAATGCAACAATCCTCTTGTAAAGCGCTCTGATACATCCGGGTCTAACCGTCTCCCAACCAGCCGGACTTCAGACACAGTTACTTCCTCCTCTCCTCGCTGTGTCTCCTATCCCCTCCCCCACCTCTTCCCTCCTTCATTCTTTGTTTGCCTCCTATATTCCTTTCCTCTCTCCCCTGAATCTCTCTTCCCCTGCCTATGCTCCACTTAATCTCCCTCCCCGTCGCCCTTTTACATTACCCCTTGCCCCTCTTCACGCCATGAACCAACGGATGTAACTTGTAACTGACGCACCTTCTGTAACAGTGTGTAACTTGTAACCTATGTAACACTACCAGCCTGACTCCCTATAATGGCGCTCATAAGTATGCCCTTGTCCAAAGCACTCCTACTCCGCTTGTTGGGGATGGATGCAGCATTTTTTGCCCTGGAGTCTCATTGACCCTTCTGAGAGAGTCCACGGTGACAAGGGAGTCACACATAATGGAGGAATGGGATTGATGCCCTTACCACTGGATACCGTCTACTAAACTGCCGGAAGTCGGTCACTGTGTTCACACTGGGCTTTCTACCCCTATCCCTCCTCTTCCCTCCTTCATTCTTCTAAGTGTGCCAGTGACCAAAGCACTCCTCTCCCCTTGTTGGGGAGGGATCCAGCATCTATTCCCTGGAGTCTCAGCGGCCCCGCTGAGAGAGTCCACCGCGACAAGGGAATCAAACATAATGGAAGACTGGAAATGATCCCTTTACCGTGGGGAGCCGTCTCCCACCCAGCAGGACATCAGACACAGTTACTTCCTCGTCTCCTTGTTGTGTCTCCTACCCCCTCCCCCACCTCTTCCCTCCTTCATTCTTTGCTTGCCTCCCCTATTCCTTTCTCTCTCCCCTGAATCTCTCTCCCCCTGCCTGCTTTGTTTATCCTTGTGCCTATGCTCCACTTAATCTCCCTCCCCGTCACCCTTTCACATTACCCCCTTGCCCTTCTACATGCCATGAATCTGACAAATGTAACTTGTAATTGGTGTACCTTCTGTAACAATGTGTAACTTGTAACCTATGTAACTCTCCTCATGTAAAGCGCTCTGACAACTCCGGGTCTAGCAAGCGCTATATAAAATTCAAGTAAATAAAAAATAAAAAATATGGGTGGAACAGGACACAGCTTCTATGCACAGATCAATGTTACTTGCTTGTGATAGACTGGTTTAATTGTTCGAAATTAAATTGCTGACTTCCCTAAATAAAAAAAAATAGATAACATGGAAAGTGGAAATTATTTCGAAAAATAGTGCACGAAATATGCATTAGTTTCAGATCACTCACCACACACACAAGGAAGAGAGCCAGCACTGGCTAGCAGCTCACTTAAGGGTCAAGTGGTGTTGGCAAACCCAAATACATTTTTGAAGGGTAGATTCACTCCCATCTCCTGGGACAATTGGTTTAAGTTGCTGAAGAGACGATTTCAAAGCAGTAAACAATTTCTCCTGAATACTCTGAAGATTATTCAGAACAAAAAAAAATATCCAACTACGATTCAGGGAACTCATGAAGGGCATGGGAAAATAAGCAAACTCTGATCTGACCACAAAGGGAAGAGGTCACATCTCTTTAAATATGTTTTTACCATAACTAATAGATTCTACATGAACGTGTTTTCTCCATATATTCTTAAAAGTAGAAGCATTTTCCGATGGCTCTAGTTATGACACTCCCAATCTGCTCAATTCTGAATCGCATCAATAATTCCATTATATCACTGCCCAAAGACACACTGATCATGCATTTATATCACACATATAATAACAATATGGCAGAGTTTCCCTATTTGCACATAAAAACGTAGCTGTAGTAAGGTGCAGATTTTGCGCCACTGGTGCGTCACTTATTGTGTCATACCGGTGGCGCATTTTACTGCTCCATACTTACAAGGACAGGAAAAGCCACCCTGCGTGACTTTTCCTGTCCTTGTAAATATGGCCCCTTTTGCTCGCTTGAAAGGGGTGTTCCATGGGCGTTGCTGTGGGTGTTCCCACGCAACACCCATGGAACCAGACACATATCTAGATTTACGAGGAATCGTAAATCTGGAAATGCGTGTGAATGCTACGCCTCCCCAGGGGAAGCGTAGGGAGGCGCAACAAGGAGAAATGTATTTCATTTCTCCATGGTTTTTTTTCCTCTTTCTATGCGTTCTGCATTCTGCGTCACACATAAAAAGAGGAAATCACCTCTAATGATTGTTTATGTGCAGGAAGGGAACCCTTACTGAACTAAAACAATCATTGAAACAATGACGTTTTTCAACTTCTATGTGTGCTGATGCAGCACACATAGAAGTTAAAAAACGGCTTCAGATTGTTTTTGTGCAGGAAGGGAACCCTTCCTGAACAAAAACAATCTCCCCACGACGCACGGCATCCATGGTGCAAGGTTGCCGACGCATGGCAGCAGTTTGTGCCTCAACGCAGGGGGAAGCACAGAGATGCAACATATTGTTGTGAATATGTTGCATCCCTGTGCTTTGAAAGTGACTCAGTGCGGCGCAGCCAAATGGCTTGTGGAACGCACTGAGTCACCTTCTTGTAAATCTGTACTTAGGTGGTAATTTCTACTGATAGAGCGCGCAGGTCGCCCGACTCTTTATTTCACCAGATTTCACGCACTTGGGCCCATGACGTGATTATGACAGTATTTTTGTTAATCGGGCGAGTTTACACGATACTATCAGTAATTTGAGTGTTTTCCGTACTACTATTTCCAGTGTACCTGACTTACCACCTTGACACAGGTACCTATGTTCCTGATAGATCAGGAGCTAGCAGGGGTAGGAGATAAGGCTAACCAAAAATACCTCATACATTTGCATAACAATTTACGATTGTAATAACCACAGACACCTGAAGGGTTTTCAAGACTTTATATAGGGTTTTTTATAGTTCGTATGCCATGAGAATAAAGTTAATACAGATTAGAATATCAATGATCAGGATTATAACTATAATGTAACTATGAATAAGCGCAAGTACCATTGAATGTAAGAGAAAACTACAGGGTAAGGGTAACAGGGAACATACTATTCAGTTTTCAGGCTTATACTAAGGCTGATGAGTTAAACCATTTTAGTCCGTGGATTGCAAAACTTCTACTAGTGATTCAAACTGATCTTAGTCTAACTGCTAATTCGTAAGTATAGATGCAAAACACCAGTATTATTAGATCACACTAATTATATAAACCGTTTCAAGCATGTCCTACAGGTAAGGGAAAAATGGAACATAACTAATAAACAATCGCATGTAAAATGTTGAAATAGGCAGAGGAAAAATACAGGCAAGAGGAAGGAAAAGAGAATAGATAGAAGGTCACCCACTATATATTTACCTAGGACAGGAATGAGGACTAACCCTGGCCACGGGTCAGTTTGGCGAGGACAAGGACCCTCAAGGACTTAGGATGTCAGTAGGCGATCAGGTACGGCTCATGGACAGTCAGGACAGGATACCCCTCAGGATTTGGATCAGGACTGGGCTCACCAAAGGTACGACCAACACCTGCAGCTTCGGATGCAACGCCTGCGCTACTCCCTCTCTGCACGGAATCCGCCAGTAACCCCGATTGGGTTTTCGAATCTCCCAGCAAAGTGCTTCGCCAGCACTTAGACTATTCCACCCCTTGGAGTTTGTGGAAATTACGGACAGAGTGCTCCGCAGCTCTCTGTATCAATCACCTATAGAGTTCGTAGGGTCGGTGACAGGTCAGCTACCCGGACAAGTCGGACAATTTTTCTAACTAAAACTAGGCCAGTTATACTAATTTTGGGTCCCTAGACCACCCACAAATGTTGCAAGTGACAGGATTCCCAACATTGGATTGGTCAGGAGAGGTGGTTAGGTCATTGTCACCACCTAAAATTCTGTGTTCCCATAATTAATATTCATTTTTCGTACCCATCCCTTACATTTCAGCTCCCATGGCATACGTGTAGAAAAGACAATGGAGCACACAAACATTATCGCACAAATAGATACATTTCAGGTACAAGTCGAAGTCTTCTCCTGGTGCAAGGGTGACTTTCCCAGGTGCATCTTAGCTTCAGAAGCCAGCTGGCTTGGTTTTGCTTCTGCGCGGTTTGAGTTTTTCCTCATCACGTGATTAGGGTGACATGGGTTTCAAAGATGGAACGGCTCCCCACTCCCAGGCCCACAGATACGCGGTACATGAAAAGTAAGCAAAAACAAATTAGAAACACAGAAAAAATGAATACACTGTACACCATGAATAGCTACACTGCACCCCTTACTTTATAATATCTATAGCGTTAGAGGTTACGCAGAAATAGACAGCTGGGCAAAAGCGGCAGTAGCAAGCAGAGAGCATGTTAAAGACAAAGCGGCCATATTAGCAGTAATGCGCATGAGCGAAAAATCCCTCCAGAACTGCGAGTGAGTCACATCACATGGGTATGACTGACGCATGCGCAGACTAGATTTCTGCACAGCAGCGATTCTGTAGTATGCAAGCCTCATTAGGATTAATAGACACATAGGCAAGCATCTCTGGGACACCCGCGTGTAGTGTGAAAGTGCAATATTAATGACAAACATGTTGAATAATGACATTATAGTTTAAACGAGGTTCTTGAATGTGAGCAAGTCGCTTTACGTGCGAATCCTTGCTCCATCAATCCCCTCTTTGATGATAATTACTATCATCACTATTAATGGAAACAGATGCCAACTTTTTTCAGATCTCATTCATCTCTATCTCTACGAATTTGTTGTTGATCCTCTTCTCAGCATCCTTATTGGGATGGAAACATTTAGCCTTTTTATATATTTGATTTCTCAGCTCTTCTAATTCGAGTTCATCTATATTACGTTTCACTCCTCTCTTATTCACGGTATATTTCTTTCTGCATTTTTGACATTTGCAGCAGATTATAATGATCAACACAACCAAACTTATTCCAGCTATTGGCATCAGTATTTTTCCGACAATACTCCTACCTATGTTAGAAAACCAACTACCTACAGAAGAGAGACCATCAGTTAGTCTCTTCCAGGCACTATCAACCTCCAGTGGTTTGAGTTCTTTTTCCAAATTAGTTATGTTTCTCACATATTTCTTAATTTCTACGCTTTTATCAGGAATGTAAGTGCAACAATTTTGCGCCTTCAGCATCCTGCAGACTCCGCCCTCTTTTGCCAATAAGGTATCAAGAGCAAGTCAATTCTGTAAAACCATTGATCTGATCGTAACCATTTCAGTATTGACCAGCAGGAATCCAGCAGCAGTGTCAGTTGATAACCGATCCACTACCGTAGATAATTTGCAAATTCGATGAGTATTCAGAACCACTCCCACTCCAGGTATCAGTGCACTAAATATATCACCTATAATTTCCCCTACACTTTCTCGTCTACTACGTACTAAACCATTAGTATTTTCATTGCTTCCAGCGGCGTTGTTCACATGGTATATTTTCGGGAAGACAATGCCAAAATAGCAGCTTCCATACCAGTGATCCGGCAATTTGAAATAAGCCTTGTTTCCACATATATAATAAATTGCGGGAAACACAGGTTCTGACCCATTTTTGAAACCCCAACCTCCAATTACCTGGTAATTATGTTCGCATTCACTGGAACCGATGAATACATTGATATAATAACTAGTCTTTTCTCTATGAAGACAGAGTTTCCCTTTCCGTTCGAAGTCCAGCAACAGTGCAGGATTAGCTTCACCATTTGAGGTGCTTTCCATGTTTTCAGCCCATTTAGGAGTTTTCTATCTCTTATCATTTGCCTTTCTCTGGAAACTCTCCCTTCTCTTTTCTGCCATTTTCAAGAACATTTTCTCTTGTTCATATAATGAACAGGTCAAGTTATCTCTGCATGCTTCATTTAAATCTATGTCACCTATGGTCAGGAAGTATTCTCCCATATAACCAGTCACGTCACTTCTAACATGTACAATGTTCAAGTTTCCCCGAATGGGAAGTTCAGAAAAAATCACATCCGTGTTTGAATAGTAGTACTGTAAGGTGCTTCTGTAAAATAAGCTTGCTAGTATACTACAGGAAATTCCATAGGTCAGGGGTAGATGGTGATAGGTCACACCTTCAGCTACAGAAGTGGGTAGCTTCATGCAGACATAACAATCTTCTATTTCCATAGCTTCTACATAGTGCACTAAAAGATTTGCAAAGACATTTAAATGGGTTCTGTTTTTGATTCTGTGAAAATGTAGTCCTTCCTAATCTGATGCATCTAAGTCAGGTCTAGTTTGTTTCATGCTAACTGTATTCTCACGTCTTTCTACACTTCGTGATGTTTCTTCGGTTTGTACAACTTCTGTGTCTGGCGTCAATGATTTAGTAGGGTACAAGTTAGTATCTTTACTTATCATAAAAGGTATAAAGACTGTTACTCCTATCCATACTACCAGTACTATTGCTACACTACATAAGCATATTTTACAGCATGTTTTACAACAGTTTCCTCTAGGTCTTCCATTCACATTTGAATCAGACATTTTGGCTTGAAAAAAACTTTCCAACCCCTCTTTGTTTCTTTACACAAGAGGCTTACGTATTTTCACTTTCAGGTTGGGTCTTCTTCAGAACTCTGTTCAGCAATCGAATCTTGGTCGCTTTTGTCGCTTATTTCGGGATCATCAATTTCTTCCAACACCAAGTAAGTCTATTCAGGACTTCGATAATTTTTGTTTTGTCTTTTTATTCGGGTACTTCGTCTGTTCTGCTGGACTCTGGTTTCTTTTCTTTCACTGGCAGCCCTTTTTCGATCTTCTAATTTCTCCTCTACAGTCTTTAATCTTAGTTTCAGTCTTTTTATGTATCTGGGTTCACTTTTCTTCTTAAGTCTCTTAACTGTTACTGTAGTTTGGCTCTCTTCACGAGCCCTTTTATTTTCGTTCAGTTGTGGCACTGTTTCTTTGATGGTATCTTTTTCCCTTCCTGTCTGACTAGTCCCAGGTCTTTCTTCAGTTTCTTCTGCCTAGTTTCTAAGGTGGCCTTGTTCAGATATATTTTGAATTTGGCTTTGACTTGTCTCTGTCTCCTGAACACGTTCGTCTATTTCTATCTGTTCCTGTTCATGCACTTCAAACCCTTGATTTTCTTCCGCATGAACTTCAGCCCGAATTACTATCTGTCCCTTTTCAGTTTCTGGAGTCTTCGGAGGTGTGTCAATAACTTGGTCTGTCCCTACTTGACCTACTTCCTGATTAGGTCTGATGTGATTCTCGATAACCTGATTTTCTCCGTCTATTCCTGTCTCGTCCTCACTATCCCACTCTCTATCTAGGTAGGTATACTTTCTGGTTCTTATTGGATCAAGAATCAGATCATCTGCTGGGAACCATTCGTCTTGACTGGTGCTCGGTAGTTCGATATCAGCTAGTTCTGGACCCTCATCTGGAGACTCCTCAGCTGCACCACCTTCAGCTTCAGTCGCCTCTTCTCCGGTTACCCGCTTAGTATGGCTGGCATGAATCCACTTCGGCACGCCTGCACACTTTACTGCAGTTGTGGTAACAAGGATCACCTGTCTCGGTTTTCCCCACTTCGGTGCAAGGCAACTCTTCCGGTGTGTTTTTTCAACACAACCCAATCACCAGGTTTCAGATTATGAGCTGGAGTTGTTGGCCAGGCGACGGCGTCCTCCCCAATCTGGTGAGAGATAGAACGCACTTGGTCACCCAGCTGCTTGCAGTATTCTAGTACCAAATCATCAGAAATACTAAGCAGTTTGTGTCCAGGTACCCATGCCTGTCGCATCACTCTTCCCATTAGTATCTCATGGGGGCTCAGGCCTGTCTTTCGGTCTGGAATGCTTCTCAATCCCATCAGGACAAGGGGTAAGGCTTCTATCCAGTACAATTTTGTAGAGTTACACATCTTTGCCAATCTTGATTTTATAGTGCCATTCACCTGTTCAACTACTCCAGAAGCCTCTGGATGATATGCACAGTGCAGTTTTGGGGTAATTTTGAATGCTTTATAGAGTTCTGCCAATATTTCGTTGGCAAAATGCCCACCTCTGTCTGTTTCAATTGTTTCTGGAAAACCATACCTAGGTATTAGTTCCCTGAGTAACAATTTGGCTACAGTAATGGCATCATTTTTCTTTGATGGGTAGGCCTCCACCCATCTTGAGAACAGGCAGACTATAACTAGAACATACCTATATCTTTTGCACATGGGCAATTGAATAAAATCAGCCTGTAATCTGATAAAGGGACCTTCTGCCTTTCCAATCATACTCTGGTCCACTACTGTTCTTTTTCCTGGGTTAAATTGCAGACAAACCAAGCACCTCTGGCAAAGTGCCTCTGCAATGTTTCTGAACTTCGAATTGTACCACACCTTTTGAAAAACTCGGCACATTGCATCCATTCCCATGTGTGAGTCTCCGTGTATCAATCGGACCATTGGAGAAACCATACTATCTGGCAATACAGGCATACCCTTCCCATTAACAATAACACCATCCCTGTCCCTAGGTTGGCATCCATCTGTCTCCCACCTCTCTTTTTCGTCTGATTCTGCTGCTTGCTGCAACTCTTTCAGTTCCATCCAAGTAGATACATTCTCAAACACCATAAGTTGGCAGCTGTTTCCGCCTCCCCATAATTTAATTTTTAGGGACATTTTGTATTGGGCACAATATTGGGCAATTTGGTCAGCATACCGATTTCCGGCTGTCACATTGTCATTGCCAGATTTGTGAGCAGCACACTTGACCACCGCCAATTCTTTGGGTAACTGGATGGCTTCCAGAAGGTTTTGCACCACTTTTCCATTTCTGATAGGGGTACCTGAGGATGTCATGAATTCTCTTTGCAACCATAGCTGGCCGAAGTCATGCACAACCCCGTAACCATATTGGCTATCAGTGTATATGGTTACCCTTTTGTTTTTCCCTTGGAATAATCAGGCATTCCTAATGCAGGAGCTGAACACAGACAGTTCCGCAATTTTATCCAGGCTGTCATGCTTTCGTCATCCCATGTAACTGGATCTTGTACTCCTTTCTTGGTCATTTTTATAAATGGTTTGGCTAAAACAGCAAATCCCACAATCCACTGTCTGCAGTATCCTACAACTCCTAGGAACATTCTGACTTCTTTCTGGGTTCTAGGTAACTCCATATCTTGGATTATTCTAATTCTTTCTGAAGTGACCCTTCGGATACCTTTTTCTATCTGGTGCCCCAGATATTTCACTGAGTTTTTACAGAACTGCAATTTGTCAGGTGATACTTTATGTCCTCCCTTGCCTAGATGATTCAATAAGGCAATGGTATCAGCAACACAGTCGTTCCGACTTTTAGACGCCACTAGAAGGTCGACTATGTACTGGACCAAAACAGATTCTTTAGGCAGAATTAGTGAATCAAGACATCTTTTTAAAATGTGATTGAAAATCAAAGGACTTTCTGTGTACCCTTGAGGGACACGATTCCAGACATAGACATGACTGTCGAATTCAAATGAGAAAATAAATTTGCTGTCTGGATGCAATGGGATGGAAAAGAATGCGTGACATAAGTCAATAACGGTAAACCATTCTGCATTCCATGGGATCTGGTACAGGATCACTGCAGGGTTCGGCACAATAGGACAGCAAGGTACAACAATCTGGTTTACCTTTCGCAGGTCCTGTACTACCCTGTACTTTCCACTAGGCTTTTTAATTCCAATTATGGGTGAATTACAAGGACTGCTCCCTACTTCCTGTATTATGTTTGCCTCTAGCAACCTTTTTACTTCAATTGCAACTCCAGCTTTCACTTCAGCACTCATGTTATACTGTCTGGTTTTCGGGTAAACAGCATTTGTCTTAATGGCTATTTTAACTGGGTCCACATTTGCCAATAATCACACATCTTTCCCAGTGAAATCCCACACATCGGGTATCACCTTTTGTTGGAGCTCTTCAGGTAAGTCCTGTATTGTCAGTGTCTTAATTTCTGTGTCAGGCCTTAGTAACATTAATTTATACAGTCCATCTTCATCTGGGGTCTGAATTTCTATGCCCTTTGGTGTGCAAAAGATGGTACAGTTCATTTTGCACAACAAATCACGTCCCAGTAGATTCACTGGACTAGAGTCACAGACAACAAATCTGTGCATTTCCTTGAATTTCCCTATAGAAATCTCCATTGGTTCAGTTACTGGAGTACTTATTATCTGATTTGACACACCCACTACTTGGATGGCTTCTCCCGAGAGGGGTAGGTTTGGAACGTCCACTGTTCTCACAGTAGAACGGGTAGCACCAGTGTCCAACAGAAAGGTGACATCATTTCCTTCAACCTTTCCTTCAATGTATGGCCCTGTCTGGTCTACCGGTAAGGAGGCGCCAAGCATGCACTCCTCGTCCTCCCCCCTCAGGCCCCATCAGTATGGTTCATCACAGAGGAATGTATCATTTAACAGGAATTGCGAAGTTGCTGCATTTCTTTCATCTCCTCCTTCCCATACCTCGACCCCCTCATTTTGCTGAGCCTGGTTCTTATAGTTAGGTCTAGGAGCTCGAGGCAACGGATGCTGTTTTACCTGTTGCTGGTTCTTTCGTGACCCCTCTTTCTGCACCTGTGGATTTAAACCATTTATGGGGGCATTACCAGCCTGCAAATGTGGACACTCGTCTCTCCAGTGCCCTATCTGACCACACCCGTGGCAGGGAAATTTCTTTTTGGCCTCTTCTTTACTCATTTTTACTCGGGGCTTCCCTCCTCCCCCAGAAGTAGTGTTTTGAGTATTATTATTCATTTTACTTAACTGTTTCTCTTGTTGTTCAGCCAATTTTACTTGTGCCCACATCACCTTCTCCTTCAGGGCTTTTCTTTTGCTCTTCAGCTCATCCTCACAGTACTTGGCGTACTTGAGGACCTCATCTATGGGTTTGCCCTGCCAACAGATTTTATTATCTCTGATCCACTGGGATATTTCAGGTCTCAAACCCAACACGAATCGATAAATGAAATGGGTCATATCCTTCATTTCAATATTATCGATTCCACTGTAGGTTTTGAATACCTGTAGTAGTCGTTCATAGTAGGAGTGGACTGTTTCATCACGATTTTGAGTAGTTCTATCTATTCGGGTCTAATCAGTTTCCTTTGCTGGCACTTTCTCCTTTAGGTATTGTATGACTTTATCATACTTCCTCATTACATCTGGCGAGGGAGCTCCGGTTTTGGAGACTCTCTCATATTCTTCACTGATCCAATGAACTGCAATTTTACATTCTGTCCATAAGTCTACAGGAACTACAATGTCAAAGAACCCATCCAGGTCCTTCAGGAGACACTTTTGGACCTTCATGAATCGCTCAACCTGCCTATACCACTCTACTGGTTTCTCTCTTAATTTTCGGAAATCATTGGTAAAGGACACAATATCCTGTCGGGACCATGGGACATGTACATACTTCCCACCTGGTACTTCTCTCATGGGATACAGATTTTCTGCCTTGCCCACTTCCTTCAGAACATATTCAGAAGTCTTTGGTTTTACCTTACTATCTTCCTTTTTCTTTGCCCACCTGGCTTTCCATTTATCTAGATCTCCCCATTTCTGCATTATGTTCAGCAATTCTTTTATCTGTATCTTCTTTCCTGACACATTCATGTTTTCTAAATCTTTGTCTGAAAATTCTGCTCTGTAGGGTTTCTGTAATACTTTGGATCGACTAACGTCTATTCCCATATTTGCGGCTGTGTCCATTAATTTTTCATGGAACACTCTAGTGTTCCGGGTAAGACTTTTGCACAGGAACAACAATTCTTCTTCATCAAAGGTATTTAACCTGTCTAGTCCCACGTTTCCAGCCATCAGTTCCTCCAGCTCTACTCTTAGCTTGTAAATATCTAATGGTTTCGGCTGAGGGGTTTCTTTTTCTATTTCTCGGAACCATCGCTCTATTTCTTCCGGAGTCACTACTGTGGCGCTACGGGTACCTGAAGCTGTTTCTATCAGGACTTCCTTTGCCTTAGTCTGGTTTCCCGACCGTGGTTCACTGGTTCCAGGCTCCCTTATGGGCAGATCCATCAGGGAGATCACAGACTCACATTCGCTTGCCTGATCATCAACTATGAGCGGCTCTTTTCTAGAAGGTGCTACAATAGGTGTAATACCGGGAGTTCTTGGACTAGCCTGTCTATCCCCATAAAGGGGAACAACGGGACCAATAGCGACTGGAATTGTCAAAGCTTCAAGACTGGGATTTATCTGTGCTATAGTCTGAATAAGTTCATTTCGCTGTTTTATCAATGCTTCCTTTTCTCGTTCATGTAAAACCCTTTCTATAGAGTTGTCATGCATTACTTGGGGTACTAATGGAGGGTATATACTCGGGGCAGTTGGGATTGCCAAACTTGGTCTGTCATCACCAAAGGGTCGATAATTTAGAATTGCAGTGCCAGGTCTACAAAATCCGTCACTATCACTGGGTTTGCTACCAGTACCAGCTACATCTGTCTCACTGGCCCTTCTACTTCTAGGATGTCGGAAAAATGGATTTTCGAGCTTAGGGGCCCAGATTCTTCAGCATAGGGAGGTGGATTTTTCATTAGTAAATCTTCCAGGTATTCATCTTCTGAGTCCCCCATAGCCATTAAATGTCGGGTTTTCTCTGTCTTTTTTCCTCCCCCTTGTTCAGTTACCCCAAACATCGGGAATAGTCCTCAACCATCATATTCTGTCTCCACTGCTTCATTTTTTTCTCCTTTGTTTCCCGCTGCAATTTTGGATACCATTTGCTCACTCCCTTATCCATTCGGGGTCTGTCTCGCTCTAGAGCCTCAATCTCCCATTCCTCTAAAGCTTCATATTGTGTTAATCTGGGTCTGGGGTGTAGTTCATTCATTCGGGTCCTTAAGTTAAACAGGATTCTACCATTAAAGGTACCATCGAGGGGAAATGCTAAGACTCCGTCATCTTCGGTATACTTCACCTAATTCACACAGGTATGATACCCTTTGTCAAACATCATAAATGATGCGGGAGTATTAGGTGGTGGAATGATTACACCCTCTCTAGTTCTAATGGGCTTGTCTTTCTTGAAATAGTTCTTAACCTTTTCGGCAAATGACAATTTTCTCTTTCCTCCGTACATATTGTAAGGTCTACCTCTTAGCATCGGCTCCTTATGAAAACCTAGATTTTTCGGATTAGGTAAGAATTCAGGATACCACATACACCTCTCCAAACTATCTTCAAGCTCGGATTGATTAATTTTGTTTACTAAGGTGCTTCCAATGCTAGCGGGTCTTTTAATTCACAGCAACCAATCAACACAGAGGTTGCAAATACTCTTGACCAATGGGTGCGCTGCCTTTTCGCGAGACGCGGTCTCACACTTCAGCACTCACCCGTCCTTTACAATTCCAGTTTCGCTACACGCCCGCTGTCTCAACCAATACCAGCGCAGCACGGAGTGACGTCAGTGCAGCCTTGCGACCGACTCCCTCCTTCACAAGGTAACGGAAACTTTGAATTTTTCCTAAAGTGCAAGTGCTTGATTTAGTTAACAACGTATAACATTCGCCACTGTGCTCGAGGGTTTTAAAAAGAAAGAAAGTTTTTCTCTCACTACAAGTAAACCACTTCTGTCTACTTTTCATTCACTACGGATAGAACCTTCTGCCTATCCCCTCACACGAGTATTAGAGAACCTGCTACTTCTTTGACTCATCCACTTCTTTCCGGGATATATACTAAGTCAAACTTTCACCAGCGGACTCCTTTGCTTATCACTCAAGCTCCGAGAAACTTACTATTCCTTCCGCCTGTGACCCTTACTAGGTAATATCACAACGGGAGTTTCAACAGTGGACTCGTAGCTATCATTTATTCAATATTTCATTCAGAAAAATCCTAATTAGCGCTTCCAGTTCTGCCTAACCATGCACTAATCTCCCTCCCAGCCAGTGACCTCACAGCCAAGTGGATTCTACTCACCACTTGCTATTGTATTTCCCCGGGGATTCCCACAACATGAAACAATCACGGACAATTGTGTTAATTACATGCAATGATATAGCAGCAATTCATAAACCTCGTTTCAAGCCTTTTATAACATTTTAAATGCAATAAACTTATTTTAGCAGCAATAAATTTTAGCAGCACATTTTATTTTTCACAGTTAATCAAAACTATCTTATCTACCTATCTTAACTAGTCCTAACCATAGCTTTGCTACCAGAAAATTACTGATAGAGCGCGCAGGTCGCCCGACTCTTTATTTCACCAGATTTCACGCACTTGGGCCCATGACGTGATTATGACAGTATTTTTGTGAATCGGGCGAGTTTATACTATATTATCAGTAATTCGAGTGTTTTCCGTACTACTATTTCCAGTGTACCTGACTTACCACCTTGACACAGGTACCTATGTTCCTTATAGATCAGGAGCTAGCAGGGGTAGGAGATAAGGCTAACCAAAAATACCTCATACATTTGCATAACAATTTACGATTGTAATAACCACAGACACCTGAAGGGTTTTCAAGACTTTATATAAAGGGTTTTTTATAGTTCGTATGCCATGAGAATAAAGTTAATACAGATTAGAATGTCAATGATCAGGATTATAACTATAATGTAACTATGAATAAGCGCAAGTACCATTGAGTGTAGAAAACTACAGGGTAAGGGTAACAGGGAACATACTATTCAGTTTTCAGGCTTATACTAAGGCTGATGAGTTAAAACATTTTAGTCCGTGGATTGCAAAACTTCTACTAGTGATTCAAACTGATCTTAGTCTAACTGCTAATTCGTAAGAATAGATGCAAAACACCAGTATTATTAGATCACACTAATTATATAAACCGTTTCAAGCATGTCCTACAGGTAAGGGAAAAATGGAACATAACTAATAAACAATAGCATGTAAAATGTTGAAATAGGCAGAGGAAAAATACAGGCAAGAGTGCTTTATTAAAGGAGGAAGGAAAAGAGAATAGATAGAGGGTCACCCACTATATATTTACCTAGGACAGGAATGAGGACTAACCCTGGCCACGGGTCAGTTTGGGAAAAGGCGAGGACAAGGACCCTCAAGGACTTAGGATGCCAGTAGGCGATCAGGTACAGCTCATGGACAGTCAGGACAGGATACCCCTCAGGATTTGGATCAGGACTGGGCTCACCAAAGGTACGACCAACACCTGCAGCTTCGGATGCAACGCCTGCGCTACTCCCTCTCTGCACGGAATCCGCCAGTAACCCCGATTGGGTTTTCGAATCTCCCAGCAAAGTGCTTCACCAGCACTTAGACTATTCCACCCCTTGGAGTTTGTGGAAATTACGGACAGAGTGCTCCGCAGCTCTCTGTATCAATCACCTATAGAGTTCGTAGGGTCGGTGACAGGTCAGCTATTCGGACAAGTCGAACAATTTTTCTAACTAAAACTAGGCCAGTTATACTAATTTCGGGTCCCTAGACCACCCACAAATGTTGCAAGTGACAGGATTCCCAACATTGGATTGGTCAGGAGAGGTGGTTAGGTCATTGTCACCACCTAAAATTCTATGTTCCCATAATTAATATTCATTTTTCGTACCCACCCCTTACATTCCAGCTCCCATGGCATACGTGAGGAAAAGACAATGGAGCACACAAAAATTATCGCACAAATAGATACATTTCAGGTACAAGTCGAAGTCTTCTCCTGGTGCAAGGGTGACTTTCCCAGGCGCATCTTAGCATCAGAAGCCAGCTGGCTTGGTTTTGCGTCTGCGCGGTTCGAGTTTTCCCTCATCACGTGATTCGGGTGACATGGGTTTCAAAGATGGAATAGCTCCCCACTCCCAGGCCCACAGATACGCGGTACATGAAAAGTAAGCGAAAACAAATTAGAAACACAGAAAAAATGAATACACTGTACACCATGAATAGCTACACTGCACCCCTTACTTTATAATATCTATAGCGTTAGAGGTTACGCAGAAATAGACAGCTGGGCAAAAGCGGCAGTAGTATGAGCGAAAAATCCCTCCAGAACTGTGAGTGCATCACATCACATGGGTATGACTGACGCATGCGCAGACTAGATTTCTGCAAAGCAGCAATTCTGTAGTATGCAAGCCTCATTAGGATTAATAGACACATAGGCAAGCATCTCTGGGACACCCGCGTGTAGTGTGAAAGTGCAATATTAATGACAAACATGTTGATTAATGACATTATAGTTTAAACGAGGTTCTTGAATGTGAGCAAGTCGCTTTACATGCGAATCCTTGCTCCATCACTACCAACTATTGCATATTAGCATACTGCAGCAGAGTGAAATTACATTCTTCAAAATCAGCCCGTATGATAGAGAAGATGGGTTTGGGGGTCAATGTCATTTAATCCTCTGCTGACAATTTAGCCACTAAGTAGAAAATATACTGTAACTTTACAAACAGCAATACATATTTCCCTTATGCCCGAATATTACACAAGGCTTGGCAATGATACCCTTCCCCATGCTCTAAACAAAAAACAGTCAGGCCTAATCAGAGCCGTTGTAACCAGAACCTGTTAACCAGAACCTGGATTAATGCAAGTGTAAGATTATTCACTATGACCATTATCAGAATGCTGCCATATACAAAGGGTATTGTACAAACAATGGGTGTCAATAGGGCTAAGTGCAAAAAATATTTTATGCCAGGCCTCTATGTAATGATTATTTGTACCCATATATAGATAAATGGGTAATACGTGTGTCAACAGGAAAGACATGGAATTGGCCCATCCACACCATCCCCTGCTAGCTAAAGTACTCAACAGAGTAGCTCAAGGTGGACCATGCGAGGACGCGCTCACTTCTGTTTCCAATCACTAATGCCCTGCAGAAGTCTGAGTTCAGTTGCAACTACCACACTTTGGACCTGCTCTCTGTGAGCGTCATCATGTACCTTTCTAAACTAAACTTTCAACCTTCAACCAGCCGTGGCCCGTGCAAGTAAGACCAGTGGGGCCCGCTGGGGGGAGGAGTTTGGGGGGAGGGGGGTAGTTCGACAGATGATGACGAGGGAAAATTAAATATCTATTTAATTTTACATCGTCATCATCTGTGGAAGCACTCCCCACCCGGCCCCATCGCTCTTACCTGCATGGCCGTGGCAGCCTCCAACCTGTGTCACATTATCTGCACATTAATAAATGCATAATGTATATTATACAGTGGTAGCTCCATTTTGCCTCTTCCATGTGTGCTGCACAACGCAGCACACATGGAAAAAGCAAAAACGAGGAGAAATAATTAATTTCTCCTCGTTTCACCAACTCAAGACCAGGATTTTCCTGGTCTTAATTTTGGCGCTGCCTCCTACGTACGCCATCCTTGTACATAGGGGACAGCGTCAAATACAATGATTGTTGAGGTGGAACGCCCACCACAACACCCATTGCATGCCCCTTTCACGCTAAGTTAGCGTGAAAGGGTGACTTATGTACAAGGCATAACGCTGCCTTGTACATAAGGCAAGTCCCCTATCGCCAAGAGAATGTAAAAAAAAGGGACGTTCCCATGGCCATAGGAGCTTTTACATATGGCCCTTTGTGTGATGCACTCAATCTTAACTTTACAAGTATATGTGGTGAGTCTGACCTGCACTGGGGAGGGTACCAAAGTGTGCTGAGTGCCAGAGAAGGTAAGTACTATGCATCAATATGATGCGAGCAAAGATCAAAATGTATGGTCTTCATTCATGACATGCATTACCTCAAAGGCTGCTTTTGCAGAATTCAAATATGGATACCTTCAACATACCTTAATCCCAACCTCAGACAGGCAAAATCTGCCCCACTCTCCAGTGATAAGTGCCATGACTCATGAACATGAATCCCTAGGACTTGACCGCATCCTCCTGTGATGCAGCGAATAACTTGGTGTGTGCCTAGAATCATGCCTGTCTTTTGAATCGAATAAGTAAAGAAAAGGAGGCCCCCTTAACTGTCAACTTTGGGACAGGGGAGATAGCGTAGGAAACTTGAGAACGTCCCACAGGATTACCGCAAAATGGGTAGGAAATGGCGTAGTGAACTGCAATGCGTTCTGCAATACCTTGCAATACCTGAAATATACTTCTATTGTGCTTCAGGACAAAGAGTACAGCATATACTTTCGAACTTATACCTATAAAACCACCAGAAACTGTAAATATAATTGCATACATGCACACAAAAGATCAAATGTAGAAAAACAGATCAAACGATAATGTTTTAGAAAAATATATATATATATTTGTCAAATTATTCACAAAAAGTACATTATCAAAACATCATCATAACAAATCATTAAAAAACATACATATTGCATGTTGTTACATTTATTAAAAAATTTTTTATAAAAAACAACTCATAAGCATTCAGGTTAAAAAAGTTCAAAAGAACAGGGGTCGACGCGGCGTTTCGGTTACAGTGAGATAGACAACCTTCTTCAGGACCAAGTTCTAGAAGGAAACATACAATTACTAATCATTTCAAACCCAAAATTTTTCAGAATCATTTTCTAAAACAATACATTTTCTTCCGCTATAACATTTGAACAGGTGCTACTAAGTTTTATGCATATAGACAAAAGTTTATTAAAAATTTTTTTTTAACAAAGGTGGTTTTTAGTCAGGTATTGCTAAAGTGCATAGCGCATTTGTACTAGTACCATTTCGTGGGTCACTATGTAAATTATCATAGTGAAGAAAGCCCATAATATGGGTCGGTGGAACTAATATGGCCCACTCTGAAGTTGTTAATGGGAGTGCCAAAATCCTAGTGTGGGGCACTTACTGGCGGGTTGCCATTATGCAAGGCGAAAGGTTTTTTAAATATTACCACCCACTTAAGAAATTACCTTAATGGTTATAGTAGCCTCCAACTAAATCCAGGAGGGCAATTTGGCGGTTGTATAATCCGGTATGGGAACTGAAAGTAATTTCTGTTATGGTTCTATAGTTCTTCACGGTATCTGCAAATGGTAGTGAGATTATATTTTAAAATTGAGCACTTTAAGTGTTTAGAGAATTACATCACAAAATTGGAAGAAAACTACCTTGAGATTTTATGAGGATAAATCTTATGCGGGTAGTAGGAGCCACCGATAAATATTTCCTGTATCGCTGAAAATGAAAGCTCCTATTAGTTTATTGCAAATAGGGAGTGATAACCAACAGTCTACTGGTCTACTTAAATAGAATCACCCAATATTTGTACTTACCCAGGTATAAATTACTGGCAATAGTGGGTGATGCACTTGCTTTTCACTATGCTGATGTAGCAGCTATTTAGTATTCAATTCGTGCTGGGCTTTGTCTTGCCACTGGTTCTTTAGGAAAGGGATAAGAATAATTGTCTGTTTTAGTATTCCATTCTGGGTTCATGTTTAAAAACAGCCCTATCAGATAGGTTTCAATATGCAGACTTAAGGTGTCTAGTTTTATCAATAGTGCATTATTGATAGACTAATTTCACTGTATATCGGCAATTTATAATTATATTATCATCTTTGTGCATAGCGCATGTACTGCACACGTCTATCCGGAAAATGTAATAATCCATATTATTTAAGATAATAGCCAGTGTTTGGTAAAAGACAGACAGATCAAGACCACTATGATCTTAGATGTCCTGCAGCGTTATACAAAATATATTTTAAAGTGTTGTAATAATTTTTAAGAAAGTAAAAGAATATATCAGGTTCTAACACTAATGGACCCGAATGCTGGTTAAGTAGTCCTTGATTCTGCTGAAATACACCGCACAACAGCAGTGATTCAGAGTTAAATTGGCGAGGTTCTGCCTTAAGGTCTTACTGTCACATGCGTTAAAAATAAACGAGGGGCGGGTTGCAAGCGTTCTGGCTATATTGTCTTACCTCAAGCGTTCTGTTCGGCCTCCCTGCTCCTACTCCCGTCGCCGTATATCTTCTCTCAGTCGTGTAATTGAAAGTATCTTTGCTTACAGAGGGAGTCCCTATTTATGGTAAGTTCACTATTATTGGGCGGTAAGTGTTAATCGTCCTGATTGGACGACGTAATGTCACGTGGCGTCGCGTCATACGTTGGCGTCGTTTGTTTACCTTTATGGACGCTGCATATGGCGGTGCAATAAAAGTAGGACTGGGTTTTAAATTGTATACAAACATTAACACAATGTGTGCTGAATGTAGACGACATAAAGAAATTATTATAGCGGGAGAAATAAATTAAATATTATTACAGCGAGAGAAATATTATTACGCCGACAATATAAAAGAACACACAATGCGATTTAGATGTTCAATGGATATACGCATTAATGCGCAACTTTAAAATATCGGTTATTTGTTATCGATATTTATTAACCAATGTGAGCAAAGGCTCAGAAATTATGGCCTAGAGTTACCTGAATAGAACAGGGGTATTATATTGCCAGATTGTTCACCTTAAAGGGTATAATTTTTATGTGTTTGATGCTAGATCTAAGGCGAACCTAGTCATTCATAACATTGCATATGGCGGGGCTGTTAAGTGGGCAAAGATCTCGGTTGCATATAAGTATTGACATGTTCCGAAAGAGATTCTTATACCACTATGGATTAAATGGGATAATGAGGAATGGGCTCAGTACAATTCCAATATCCATAGGTTTCCGCATTATGATGTGAAAAAATATCCGATATTTATAATATTGGCATTGTGAAAATAAATTCAAATATCCTGGTCTCAAGATGTTTAAATGGGACCGGAGTTTTACATTACCAACATATCCATCTAGGAATGGAGTGAAGATAAAAGAGCAAGCTTAGACCTCATTGGGAGAAGAGTATTTCTCCATTAACCACATGGTGAAATGTCAGGTCTAAAAAGGTACAGTGAACATTATAGAGGGGAGGATTGGTTCAAGAATCTAAAAGGATCTAATGATGGATTATTGAATTTCTATATTATTTTCTCCCAATCCTCTCTACTGTTGAGCCCGGCACGAACACTGTTGCACCTGGACATAAAAAATTGCTCGCGTCTTTTACGCTTTTGTGTGAGGTTACCACCTCTGGTGCCAAGCGTAACATGTTCCAGGCAGCACCATCGCAGATCTTTTATTTCATGTTTAGCTGATTTCCAATGTTCTGTTAGGGGGGCACCTATCTTGTTCGTACGCAAGGCAGATCTATGCTCATTAAGCCTGGTACGAATTTCTCTTGAGGTTTCCCCGACATAAATTAGATCACAGGGACAACTTATTAGGTAAATGACGCTAGTCGTTCTGCAATTCATGAAGCTCTTTGGTCTAAGAACAGTATTTTTTATTGTAATGGTATCTCCGCGAATTATGTTTTTACAATTGGTACAGCCCGAGCAGGGAAAAGTACCCGTTGGCATCGGGGCACTATCAATACACGGTTGTTTATTTGTAATGGGTTCCCTATAGGTATGAACCAGGCTGTTTTTGATGGTTCTGTTCCTTCTGTAAGAAAACATTGGTTTGGGGAGTTTATTATTATGTTTATCTGTCACGAGGTACCAATTCCTGTTGATTATGTTCTTTAGTTTATTGCTAATTGGGTTGAAATTTGTTACAAAGATGATGGGTTGATTTGTTTGCTCTTTCCTTTCTTGTGGTTGGAAGAAATTCTCCCTATTATAATATTTAGCACGTTTATATGAGTGTCTGATTAGGCGTTTAGGGTAACCTCGTTCTAAAAATTTTGTTTTAAGGATGTTGGCATGTTTTTCGAAATCTTGAGGTGTCGTACAGTTTCTCTTGAGTCTCAAGAATTGTCCAAACGGTATATTATTAACCTGACTGGGAGGGTGATTACTTTTATGGTGGAGCATAGTATTTTTGTCCGTTGGTTTGGTAAATAGTTCTACGCTCAATAGTCCATTTGTGTTTTTAATGATCAAGTCGAGAAATTCGCACCTGTCATCATCTATATGGGAAGTGAACCTCAAGTTGTTGTCTCCAAGGTTCAGCCATGTGATAAATTCTCTAAGTGTCTCAATGGGCCCCGTCCAGATAAAGAAAACATCATCTATATAACGGGACCACATTGAGACATTTTCATAGAATGGGGAGACCGTATTGTAAATGTGATGATCTTCAAAATTGGAGACATACAAACATGCCAAGCTAGGGGCACATGTGGCCCCCATGCTCGTCCCCTTGGTCTGTCTATATAGCTGTTTGTTAAACAGGAAAAGGTTGTTTTTTAACACAATGGAGATACAGTCAATAATGAATTGTTCATGGGTGTTAAGGTCCCTATCTTCCCGATTGAGCATGGTGGTGATGACTTCTATTGTGGCATTTTGCGGAATGTTCGTATATAATGATTCAATATCTAGTGTTACTAGAAATTGAGAATGTGGATCAAAGGCAATGCCTTCTACTTTTTGGATAATATCAGTAGTATCCTTTGTATATGCTTTTTGGGATGTAACTAATGGTTGAAGAAAAACATCGGCGTACTTGCTGAGGGGCTCAGTCAAAGACCCAATACTGGAGACGATAGGTCTCATGGGCGGGTTCTGGATGTCCTTGTGGACTTTCGGGAGCCCATAGAGAGCTGGAATGATAGGATCTTGATTTAGAAGAAATGAATATTCTTCATCGCAAATGACATTGTCGTCCCTTGCATGTTTTAATAGGGCTGAGATGGATAATTTTAGGGATGTCCATTCGTCCATATGCGCCAATTTATAATGCTCTCTATTGGCTAACAGAGTCAGCATTCTGGTATTGTAATCAGTAGTGTCCATTACAACAATTCCGCCCCCTTTATCTGCTGATTTTATGGTCAGTCTTTTGAATCGTACATTGCAAAACAAAGCCTAAGGCAGCTCAGTAATTAAAACCGCTCAGGATTTTCAGGTATTTCCCCGAATTTCCAGACAACCATCCAGGGGCCATATTACAGAGAGTGCCCCGGGGCGCACCAGGCATTTGCTCCCGCTTTGTGCACCCCCGGGGCACTTTGATATTACAGAAAGGGCCGCAGACACTTGTGCAGCCCCTTCTATAACGCCAATATCACTGGCACACATAAAGCATCAGAGCTATCTGCAGGGGGCATTCCCTCATTTGCATGGGGTTGTGCCCCATGCAAATGAGGGAATCCCTTTGCGTCTGCACCCGTGCACTATTACATACTAGTGTATGTAACATGTCCTGATAGTGAAATTCTGTGTATTTCTTTTTTCACTATTGCTCTCCCATAGGCTGTCCTTGGAGCTGCCTTGTAATGTTTCACAATTCAATTGGTAACAGCTAGAGATTTGGGGCCAGATGTAGGTAAATCACATTTACCGATTTTGAAATACCGAATATTACTGAATTTTACCGATTCGGTATTTCAAAATCGCTAAATGGGATGTAGGTACCAACATCTGGATTTATTACTGATTCCTTAAAAATTGGGTATTTACCGATTCAGTAAATACCGAATCGGTATTTGCTATTGAATCCTATGGGCCTTGAAGCCCATAGGATTCAATTCAAATACCGAATCGGTATTTACCGAATCGGTAAATACTTAATTTGTCAAGGGTGCAGGGGGTGTCACTTTGACACCCTCTAGCGCCCCCAAAACGGACATGTGTGCAATGTGGCACACAGACATGCCCTAAGGGCACGTCTGTCTGTCACATGGCACATGTGTACAGGCACAGATGTGCATGTACACAGTAATCGGTATTTTACCATGGATTTGTATTCCATGGTAAAATACCGATTCTGAAAGCCATGTGCCAATGGAAAACACCCACATTTCAATCTTGCATTTTCGGTAAAATTACCGAATCGGTAAAATGGCTATTTTCGGCCACCTACATCTGGCCCTTGGAGTTTAGACTCCTCGGAACTCAGAATTTAATAACCCACCTTTTAGTAAACGTGGTTTTTAAATTGTGTGTTTGAAAATACCACTTTTAGAAAGTGGGCATTTTCTTTTTTAACCATCCTGTGCACCTCTTCCTTTTTTGTGTATTTACTGTGTTTTGGAGTGGCAAGAACTAGGGATGTGCATTCATTCTAGACAGCCTGAATAGACCTTTCTGCATTTAGAGTGGTGGGAGGAGTTTTAACTAGAACCTGAATAGACTGTGTCTGCTCTGCACAATGCTGTCTCCCCCTTCTGTAGTGAAGCTGGGCCTGGGAGGACAGCACTGGTTTTTACTGAGCTCAGAGACTCTTGAAACAAAGACTACATAGAGAAAAAATAGGTATAAGTATTGGTCCTAAAACCCCAGAACTTTAGATCACTTCTGCAACTAAGAGGACCCTGCCAAGAAGAAGAGCTTCAACAGGCCCTTTGTTGTGTGTTACTTTGTTGTGCTTGCCTGCAGTTGCTGGTTCTGTCTGTGGGAAGACAAAAGGACTGAATCTTTTTTCCTGCTGTGGTATCCTGACTAAAGAAGATCTCTAAGGGCTTGATGCAGAGCTTGCCTCCTGTTCTGAAGTCTCAGGGGCACAAATAAATCACCTGCAGCATCCTTGAACTCCATTGCTGGGAGTTCTGATCTGCCTTGTGGTGCTAACTCACATTTTGGGTCTTGTAAGTTGTTTCTGCTGCACAAAACTGCAAGGAGTCAAGGAAATCTGAGAATAATCGCATCACCCTTCCAGCACCAGTTTTTCTAACATAGCACCACTGTGTGGGAGGAATTCCCACTCACGGCTGCATGTGGCCTAAGAATCTATGCAGCGCCTGTCAGCGGCTGAAAAATCTGCTAAGCACCAAGTGCAGTGCACCAACCTCCGAAGTCTGTGATCACCGTATAGACTCTGACTCAGGCCCTGCTGTGTGGTTGAAATAATCAATGTATCCTGAGACCACGGCTTATGAAATCGATGCAGCGCCAGTTTTTCCATTGCCACATCAACCTCCAGCGTGTCCAGATTTCTGTCCATCGCACCCATACAACAAGTTTTCCTACGCATCACCGGTAGACCAGAATGGTCACCGAATCCATGCATCGCTTCCCCTTCCGGTCCGGATTCAACGCAATACGTCTCCTGTGTGCAGGAGACCTGGTGCATCTCCTTCCAGTGGACTCAGGAACTGATGCATCACTGTGTTTTTCGATGCTTCCCTTCTCTGCTGCTGTTTGACTGTGTAAATTTCGGGGCATCTGAAGGTACATTGCGTAAAAACACATAATTCATAGATTTCTATGGACAGAATTGCTTTAAAAAGTTTTAAAGTTACAATTTGATATATGTATGCTGGACTTTTTTTGTTTTGGTCTTGTTTGGTTTAGATAAAGATACTTTATTTTTCTAAACTGGTGTGGTGTCCATCTGTGGTGTTTTCACTGTATTACTTTTTGTTTGGGTACAAATACTTTACACATTGCCTTTAGGATAAGCCTGTATGCTCATGCCAAGCTACCAATGATGAGCAGGGGTTATCTAGAGTGTGTAATTCCCTTATCCCGAATAGAAGGAAGGGTCCCTTCTTTGAGGGAGTGCAATTCACTGCCAACTACTGACCCCAATTTCTAACAGTAGGGCTTGTAAAAAAAAAGAATCAAAATAACAAACTAACATATCGCCAGGCTCTACTCATTAAGTAGTAATGCATAAGATGATGGGGAAAGGTGCTAGACATCTGTTATTGAGAATACCGAACAATACAAAGTGCATTCACATGAAGATTTTAGAATGACACTATTTTGGGCTGAAGAGAGGTCTGAGGAGGGTTCTTTCTGACCACTGATGTCTGATATATTTGCAAAGCCCCTCTGTAACTTTATACACTGCTAGAACGGCATGTAACCATGTGCAGATTTGTCAGATGTGTCTTGGCTTCACATGGTCTTAAGCAAGCCAAAGCAAATTGAAATCTCCATATGTCATCTTTGAACACAGCGTACAAACCAGCTGCCTGAAACTTGACCCTTCCTGAAGAGAAATGCTCCTTGTTTGATATACATACATGTCATGGACAAAGTTATAGCAAGGCGATTAAATGAAACACCTGTGACTAATCGTGACTAATGACTCTCCTGTTTCATCCATGCCAAATATGTCTCTCAGAAATATAAAGATTAGAGCATGCACGTTTTATGAAACTCTGGACTAGGTGTATGTACAATGGATTTGCTAAAAGTGGTTGCAATTTGCGCACGGACATTTAGCAAATCCATTGGTATTTTTCAAACTAACCTATGTACTAAAGGGTCAGTTCCCGAAATACCAAATGGCAGTGGGTAATTCAACCTACTCCATGAATAATAATGAGGTAAGTCAAAAATTGTAACCCATTACAATTTGTTGCATTCACAGGGATAACGGCCTGCTGGAGTCAGCAAACCACCATATATGTGATTGCTTTTGAATAAAGCAATCTTTTTTTTAATTTCTTTTAAAATCCAGTTAATTTTCCTTAAATAAAAATGGAATGTGTTTACAAGAAAAATAAGAAAGTTTATAAAACTAATTTTTGCAAGTCCATGGACAACTGCCTACCCCTAAAAATGTTTTTGGACCATTCACAAAGGGGAAGGGCCCCCATGGGAACCTCTTCTATTTAGGGATGGGTTACCACCTCCTTGGAGGTGTCAGTAAAATATTAATGTTTTGTGATCACATTTTGGTCACAAAACATTAATAAATACCATATGAAATCACTATTTAGATTTGCTCCCTAAACTCGCCTGTTCAAAATAGTGATTCCTTATGATTTCCTAAATTCATTTAGGTATTCCAGGCCAGAAGTAGAAAAATATAGAATTGTGATTTCCTTTTTGCGATTCTTACCTAATTGTAATTAGGAAATCCCAATTCCTGATGTAAGAAAACGTACATCTTTGAAACAGCAATTCCTAGTGGGTCGCAAACCAATCTACCTCATGAATATGAATGAGGTAGATTGCAATTTATGACCCCTCAGTAACCACACCCATCACATTGATGATAGCTTGCTGAGGTCAGCAGAACACTATGGGTCATATTATGAAAGTGCCTTGGGGTGCAACGGGTGTTTACGCCTGCTTAGCGCACCCCCTGGGCACTTTGGTATTACAGAAGGGGCCGCAGACGCTTGTGAAATACCAATAGCACTGGCGCACATAAAGCACCAGAAATATCTTCAGAGGGCATTTCCTCATTTACATGGGATATGCCCTGTGCAAATAGGTAAATCCCTTTGCCTGTGCACCCACACCATATTACACCATCACAGAGGCAAAGAAAATCTCAGGAGACGCATTGACTGTGTGCCATCTAAAAGGTGGAGCGCTGTCAGTATGTTTCCTGACAGGAGCCCTCTGTAGGGGGTAAAGAGGGTCCTATGGACCCCCCAGACATTCCACCCACCTGCAAGTGGACCTCTAATCCCCTTTAAATTTGCAGGCAGGTTGCTGCCTGCACTGTGAAAACACAGAGCAGCTTTAAATCCGTTTTTCACTTGAATGTGCTGCAACCAAGGCAGTGCTAGTTTGTGGCTTCCCTGGGGGCAGCACATTCACCATAATGCGGCACAGTTTCCTGGATTGCACTGGGCTCACCTTTTATAAGGTGCGCCCAGTGCAATCCAGGCAAATGTGCTGCGTCTGTAATATGGCATGTGTCTGTGATTGCATTTTAATAATGCTAAACATTTTTTTTATATGCAGCCCGTTTTCCTTAACCCCTTCCATGCTAATGACGAACCGCAGCCGTCAAGCACTACGGTGCTCGTGTGCTGATGACGGCTGTGGTTCGTCACGGCCCGCCCCTGTTCGTGCTGTTTACAGCACACCAGGGGAATCACGGCCGCATCGAAGGGGTTAAAGGAAAGCAGGATGCATTTAAAAAGAAAAAGTAAAGCTTTGAACTTTCATTTGTTAAGAGTAAGCAGTGGTCTGTGAGACCAGTGCCTGCTCTTAAAAAAATATTTTTTCAAACAGGAAGGGGTCCCCTGGGGATCCCTTCCCCTTTGAAAATGGGTTGCCACCAGTTTTAAACGGTTGGTAAAGTATTACTGTTCTGGCCCAAAATTCATTTGCAAACAGTAATATATATTCCATACCAATTTGGTATTTGAAAGGACTCCCAAAACCTATCCCTTCCAAATATCAAATCACAGATGCAAATTTGCATATTTGCTGTCAAAACGACCTGATTTGGCAAATCAGGCCATTATAGTGGTGTTTGCAACCGCAAAAATGCTTAGTCCATCTGGCCCTCTGTAACATTACCGATTCGCTAAATGGTTTTAGCACATTTGAAACCATATTTTCTTGTTGTAAATCCTGCGATTGTATATCTGGCCCTCTGTTTCATAACCAAGCTAATTGATATATCATTATATCTTATTAGCACTTTTCGAAGTGGTTGCGGTATACACATATTTAAAATAAAATTAAGGAGCTACAACAAAAGGTATAGATTTTCCAAAAACACTGTGGCGTGTTTGATAGACGGAGACCAGTGTGTCCCGTTATTCCATTTGCATTAGGGAGTCTTTTTTTAAGGCACCCACTCTCCTCTACAAATCAGGTAGCAGGAGAAAAGCCCTGGAAAGCCCGGGAAAGTTTAAAACTCTTTATCTAAATCTCTTAAATGTCTTAATCCAAATATTAAACATCAAATATTTTTCTATTAGAGAAATAACGAGTAAGATGAAGATATGCAAAGATTTTATAAGACAGTCATTAAGCATTTCATATTAGGGAGGGTAAGAAAAGGAAGCAATACAATGACATTTACCCACATGGTATAATTACCTAGAATGGTGTGGAGACCAACCCTGGCCACAGATCAGTCAAAGGATAAAACCCCGAAAGTGCAAGTGCCAGTGAGATAACAGGTGCTGACCAGAAATCAGGACATGTGCAGGCAAATTGGATCAGGACAGGACCACCACAGGCTAAGACCGGCACCCACAATTAAAGTTGCTACGCCAGCGCCACAACCCTCTCTGCAGCTAACAGCCTAACCCCGATTGGGTTATCGAATCTTCTGACAGAGTGCTCCGCTAGCACCTCTGCTCCTGGTCATCATCTATTGAGTGCGTTGGGTCAGTGACAGGTCAGCTATTCAGACAAGTTGGACACATTTGCTAACTAAGCCTACTCTAGTTATACTATTTTCAATGGCAGTTTACCACCCCTCAATGTTGCAAGTGTAAGGATCCCCAATTTTGATTGGACACAAGGATGAGGAGAGGTCATCACACCATACCAAAATGAAATTTCTACGATGAATATTAATGTTTGCCTTCCCTCCCATCAATTTATTTTCCCATGCACTTTTATTCCACCCAACAATGAATGTTCTTTATAGAAATACAATGTTAACAATATTTTCTTCCGCTTGGGGTCAGCAGGTTAGATTCCTAGGTGCATCTTCTAGTGTGCTGTAAGCTTGGCATTGCTTCAATGTCAAATGACTTCAGCTCCTTCTGGAGTTTAACATGCGCAGTGTGGGTTTTCAAAATGGAGTAATAACACCTCCCAGGCCCTAGATTATCGTTACATGAAAAAATAGAAAAGAAACAGCTTTAGAATACAAAATAAATGAATGTACTGTATACCACTTATCCCTACTCTATTCCCATCACTTTATTTTAACTATTGCATTAGAAATTAGGCAGAACGAACAGCTTAGCAAAAGCAGCAATGCAAGCTTCTTGCACGTTATTGACACAGAGCAGCCATCTTATTTCTAGTGCGCAGAAGCAAAAGTTTCCCACCAAAGTACGCCATGTCACGTAAGTATGACATACGCATGCGCAGAACAAAATCCCACGTAGCAGCGGCCATTTTAGTGTAAGCAAATTATTGTTAGTAGAAACACATAAGCAAGCTTCTTTTAAATACCTAACATGTTGTGAAAGGCAATATTATTAAGACAAACATGTTAGTTAGAACATTATGAGTTATTAGAGAGGGTTGAGTACAAGCAAGTCGCTTTAAGTGCGTAACCTTGCTCCATCAACTTCGCGGTATGCAGTACCTCCTTGGGTTTCTTCTCCTCTGCAGTCTATTATGTCTACATAGGCATTGATGTATTTGATACAGTCTCGCTGCTGAAAATACCCAGCCCACTATATGTGCCCAAAGTTCTGAAGGACCATCAACCACAGACCCAAGATACAGAGAGGCCCCTAAACAGCCAGAAATATCCTTTGTGCTGGACACTTTTTAAAATTCCATTACTGCTCTCTTATTTTGCTTTTCTTTTACTCCATTCACTACGCATATATGGCACACTCAAGAATGCATGTCCTCCATTGCACATGGGGCGGGCATTGAGCTAGTTAAAAAGGTAATATGATTATCTTACCCCAAAGATGAGACCTTTGGATAAGCAGTAACTTTACTAAACCTATACTCACGTATTTTGTTGTTGCATACCTGATTTCACTTCACGTCAGGATATATCTGAGTATAAAAGTATATCGAAACTGCCAAAAATGCCAAGCAAAACCTAATTACAGGTAAACAGGGATGTTAATTGAAATCTAGTGCTGACTGTGAAGTGCATAACATTGATGATGGACCCAGGCACGAAATGAATCCAGTCCTGTTTGCACTCAAACAGCCTGTCTGCTCCGTCCCTGCCCGACAACTGCACTGCTATTGGAAGCATTTTAACACAGAAACATCAAAAAGGAACCTGGAACATTTCTTTCAGTTTTGAGCAGTAGGTAGACATTACTACAAGTAACAGCTGTTATGGTGACAGATAAAATAATAACTGCTTCAAAAAATTGAAATAGGGAACACATGGTGGTCGAAGAATTTTAATGCTAATTTAAACAATGTGGAGCTATTTGCAGTTCTCCTTTTCGAAGATGAATGGGACAAAAGAGGGTTGTGTTTTATGCTTTGGAGCCAAGCAGAACAATATGGGAAGTTTAAACTCTGATTTAAGGATGATATATAGAGTATGAATGTCTTGAACCTAAATGAGACAATGTGTGACAATCTGGGAATAGGCTTTGATATTTTTGGATATCTATGACTTGTTCTTTTCATTTATTATAAGCAAACCCCCACTGCTTTGCAGTATTACTGCCTAAACCAGGAAAGGCTATGAAACCAATCGGATCATAATGTTAGTCCTTTGTTGGATTCAAACATCCAAAAGTTTGATAATTAGCAAAGGTATCATTGTGAGTGTCCTGGGTGTGGAGGTGTTAATTATACCACTGGAGTTAATAATACTGTGGGCGCTGTTAACTTCTGAGAGGTGAAATGATGGGGATTTCAGGTTGAACCCTTAGGATCCCCTCAGAAATGAGAAATTGCCAAGGGAATCAATATTTTTGAGTCGGATTCTCCAAGTATTTGAAAAATAGTGTTTCTACTTGTATCCATTACATTTAATCATTCAAATCTACAGCTTTGGGTCAGTAAGGTACATGATTCTGAAATTTTTTTTAGAGGGGTAAGTATCCCTATTTGTCCAAAAAATGTTATACTTCAATGAGTCCTTTGGTCCTTCTCAAAGGGAGTACTATAAAAGTATGATGGTTTTTTGTACTTGTATTTATAAAGCACACTCTCATCCCCAAAGTGATATCCAGTTCTGATCAAGACCCTAAAGCGGAATCAACCAGGCTTTCAGTGTTCTCTGAAAAACCAACAAATCTGACACTACACGTATATATTGAGGAAGCTTGTTCCAGTGGGTCGCTGCTATAAAATAAAAGAATGCCACCGTTTAAGTTTTTCTACAGGATATAAAGGCTTGATTGAAGATTTTGTAAAGGTTTGTAAAAAGTAACTCTCTTCTGTAACATTGTTGGGCCCTTATCACAAAGTTCTCTGTGTGTGTGGCACATTAGTTTGACAATTGCCCTTTTGCGAACTGGGAGCCATAGGCGATGGTTAAGACAAGCTGAGGCTGAGCTCCTCCTAGTCTTATTACAAATAAGTCTTGCCACTGCATTCTGATTAGTCTGAAGCTGTGTGAACAAGAACTCTACATGCCTACATATACCATGCACTCCCATAGTCTGCCCTACTCATAATCAAGGCGTGAATGATATTCCTTCTCCATACAACTGAGATCCATTGATATAGTTTCCGAAGTGTGCGTAAAAGTCCAAAACAGGTCCAAAATACCATAGTTACTTGATCTTGCATGGAAAAGGGCATAAACAATTAAAACGTCTAAATTCTTTACCACTTTCTTAAGTTTTGGTGTGGGGCCAAGCAGCATCGGCGTCCAAGAATGAATCCAGACTGTACCAACTTCACCGAATAGTAAGATCTCTGTTTCATCAGCATTACGTTTTAGAAGTCTAGATTTGCAGACAGCTTGCTACCTCTGAAAGGCAATCAACTAAGTTCTCCTTCATCTCATTATGCTTGCCATCAATAGAGATAATCAACTGAGTGTCATCGGCATACATAACAGTCTGAAAACCTTGTTTTTTCACAATACTTGCCAAAGGTGCCAAATAGACATTAAACACATTTGGCTCAAGGAGGAGACAGGTTTACAAAATTTACACAGTTTCACTTTCCTTTGATTTTCCTGGATATACTGTCTGCCTCAGAACATGCAATTTAAAAGATTTTTGTGTCCATTGGTTCTGATTGAGCAATCCAATTACTGGTAGAAGACACTACCAGGCAATTTGGACACCGAAATTTTATACAATCATTCAAAGTTCTATGGTCTGTGGTGATGATCGCTGTTATAACTCTTGACTAATCACCAACAATTGTTCTGAAAAACATCAAACCTGCCGCCATAAGAAGATCACAAAAATCCAGCCTGCCTGAATATTTCAAAATTACATTTTATTTACAGGGACAGCTGGTTGGGATACTATTAATAAGCCACTAATATGTAAGCCTTACTTTCCATCAAAGCAGAGTGCATGCTATTTAAAAGTAGGACAAGTAGAAATGAATGTTGTACATATCCTTACAGTCAAAATCCCCAAAAAGGCTTTTCACTGTAGTAAGTTTGGCTGTTGCCACATAGAATCATTGAACTACATTGTCACATTTATTAAATGCTACGTTCCGATTAGTAGCAGCTAGAGAAATACTTCTTCCACTCATTTTAATTGTAATTTAAAAACATCCATAATGGGGAAGCTGGATTATAAATTATTATTTTGGAAATGCCACGTTTAGAAAGCTTCTGTGGCTTGTCTGTGAGTGGTCATCTGCCTGGGCTGGATTGGCTTTGCCACTGGGAAATGGGTATTGGAGCAAGACACTGAACAAAATAGGCCTGGGTGTAGAGGGAAGTGTGTCTTCCTGACATGATGGCTGTGGAGGAGCTGTGCCCTACTCTGGTTACACTTCAAAGGCATTTGCCCCAGCACATACAAAGGACCTGACAACAGCCTTTTGTTCCATTACTCAGAATGGAGCCATGTCAGAGAAGAGGGAAGAACTGACTTGAATGAATTTTAGGGTTATCTGAAGGGGTGTTCCCCACCCACAGACTGGCACTTGACATAAAAGGGGCATCTCCAGCACATGAAGGCGAGGGAGACTTTAGAGCTAGAAGGCACCAACAGGACAAACTGTAAGGAGAAGCCCCCTGATGGCCAGCAAAGATTAACTAGGACATTGCCTGCAGCTGACCAAAGTCTAGATGGATCTCTACAGGGCCCGTTTTGCTGGTCCATTGATATCCCTGAGGAAAAGTTGGGGGAAGACGTGGGCTCCACTGCTACCCACCCTGGTTGCCCTATAGGACTGCCAGAAGGCCATGGGACCAAGAGAGGGCAGGCAGAGGAGGAGGCTGGTGCAGGAAGCCAGCAGGACCACCTCCCTGGTAGGAGCACCATGCTCGAGGCCAAGAGGTCTTCAGATAATGCTGGTGGTGGCTAGAGCTCACTACCAAGAATACATTGAGCCCATAAGCGAGGAAATTGGCCCAACGGGGCCTGGGTTATGGTTTTTGTAGTTCTGCCCAGGGCTCCCTCTGCAACTCCCACTACAAAAAAGGCTTTAGGGTGTCCCGTGTGCGACAGAGCCACCCCTAGAAAGAAAACAAAAAAGAAAAGGAAGACAGGTGGCTCTCCCAAACAGAGCAGGAGAGCAAATAATAAAATATTCACTGCTTTAGCTGAGAGAGTACCCAATAATTCCCCGTAGGAGCTTAATTTAAATATTTGTCTTGGCTTGTGTTGCCTCAAGAAGTACGGAAAGGCGACAGGCAGGGTAACATGCTTTTCTTCGTAGCAGCACATCCATGCCCTCAACCCTAGTGACTTTGTGATCTTGGTGTTGCAGCTCTGCTAATGTGCAGCGACAGCTGACCCTACACTTTTCAAGGTGGAAGCAAGCAGGAGCCAGAGCCACCACAAATATGCTCAACGTACAGAAAAAGGAGACCTGCACCAAAAGATGATGAGATGTGATACCCTCCTGCTCCCACTGAAGCACTTACCATGGCAGGAGGTGACAAAGGCAATAGAAAAGAAGAGATGGGGATCACAGGAGCACAGATGGACAAACTAACATTAGCACAATGAGCAATTTTTACAAAAGCTCAAGAAGACGGAGCTTGTCAGTCCTTGTTTCTTGGGTAACAGGGAAAGAAACAAGCACTGTGCCTGAGAAACAAGAGCTTCAGAATGCTGTGTAGGGTCTGAACAGAGAGCCAAGGAGAATGACCTGTAGCACTGCTGTAGGAGAAACAGATAAGTGTGTTGTCCATGATATAGGTCAAAGCACCTGCAACAGTCCATCTCCAATAATGTGGAATGCCAATGCCAAAGTAAATACAATGTTGGACTATTCCAGGCCCCACAACTATAAGAGTAGCTCGGGCAGCAGGTTTTAGTAATTTTTAATGTATATTGAATTAATAAACAACTGCTGTTATGTTCTTCTCTATTATAGATGAACAGCTCCACCATGTGGTAGACTGTCATAAGTGCTGGTGTTGACAATTAAGTGCTGGTGCCAAGTCCTGGCAACAACAGGCTCAAATTAGGCACTGCAATGTACAGAGCATGCAGGCTGTAGTTTTTATTTTTTTACATGTCGAAGGTTTTCAAGGGAAGAAAACTAACAACCTTCCCACTACCTTTGGTAAACTTAAGCTAAAAAGTCTGTGATTGTCCTAATTCAAGATGCAGGATTCACATAGCTGAACTGACTCAGAGGTCAATTTCATTGTTGGTGGAGAGGAAACTCTGTTTCATCTGAGTTACCTCAATGCCAGCAGAGTGGGACACCCTCCTGAATTATATGAGGGTGAACCATAGGTTTGGCTACTGCAGTGACTACCCCTTGTCCTCCGTAGTTGAACTTATCCGATGGCCTGACGAAACAAGGGCAGTCACCGAATGTATCTGTCCAATCAAGACGGAAGGTTATTTAACCATTTTACAGGCGGCAAATCCTAGCTATCAAAGACAGTAAAAAAACAAATGCCCTCTTGCCATGGGAGACGACTCCCATGGTGAGGGGGCATAATATTTTCATTTTCAAAAAGAAAATCCTGCTTAGGGATTTTATTTTTCAAAATGAAAATGAGACCAGTTTGGTGCAAGCCAGACTGTGAAAAGCCTTGACACGTACTGCTTTGACATTGTCTAATGCCAATGCTTCATAAACGACCACCAGCTTGGTGATTATTTCTAAATTCGGCGGGTTGCGTCTCCGTCAGGGCTGTGGAGTAATTTACTCTGCCCCCAGGTGAAGTATTAGCCCCTAGGTTAGGTTCTGTCATACTATGTTTATTTAGTTGGCAACTACAAGGCTCAACCTAAACAATGAAACCATTTATTACAATGTAGAGAAGACAATGACATTTTCTATAACCTAATGCTTTGCGCTGTGGCACCTTGCGTGTTGATCATGGCAGTTTCACAACTTATCCTCAGAATGTTCAGTATGATAGTTATAACCGTATATAACATCCATAGTAAGGGCCTTATTACGAGTACAGTGGTTCTGAGACTGCTGTACTCACAGTGGCTGTCTGACCGCCACCCCCCCAGGATCCCACTGCGGCGGAGGTCTGAAAAGGGGATGAATATGCTGGTGGTGCCAATGCCAGCACCGCCGAGCATATTACGACCTGCATTTCCACCTCCCATCTCATGGGGTGGACCTCGCCATGATACGGGTGGTGGGAATGCAGGTAAGGGTGCCCTACAGGGCGCCCGGGTGAAACTGGCCATGGGGGAGGGGGCGGGGGGCACATGCTGTGCACCCTACAATTGCACTGTGTGGCATGCACGACATGGTGGCGGTATGCTGTTTAGGCTCGCCTATGAGCCTAACATAGCCGCCGTCGTGACACCACCGCTGCATCGCCCGCCGTGGATTTAACCCATAAACCACCAGCCTCGTAAAAAGGCCCTTAATGTTAACATTGCTGGTTTCTGTTTTGCTTTAAAGGGTTAAGGAACATTATATTTCCAAGCCCCCTGCACATATTTATGAGCTCAAAGCTGTTGCAATTGAGAACTTATAGTGTGCAATAAAAAACTTTGATCTTCTATTCAAAGATGTAGAGATATATAAATAAAAATCTGTTATCAGCAGAATGGGTTCCAAAAGGTCAGAGAATGTAGTCTTACTGGAGGAGAAAATATTTCTTTATCCCTGGCCAGTATAAACAGCTCTCAGTCCGCAAGCAGAACACTCTTGAAATTCAAATGAATATTCCCTTGTACTTTCCAGTGTCAAGTTGAAAACAAACCAAATGGTTTATGCCATTGTGAGATGGAGAGGTTACAGGAATGATTGCGTTTTCATTTTTAGCTCAGAAATTAAGAAGCACAGAGATGTGACAGGGCGAATGCTCTGTGCACTAAGAACCATCTGTTATTTGTTAAAATTGCTTAATGCTAAAAGCCAACTAGTCCTTTTTGGATTTTTTTGCTAAGACCGTTCAAAATGACTTTTTTTTTCTTAATTATCATGATACAGTTTGTGAAATATAGTCTGCAGTTCTATAACTAGCTGGAAATAATTTCGGAGGGCAAGTTAAAAACAGGAGCCTTTCAGAACAAGAATTGTCAAATGCTAAAAATCTTGGCCCATGTTTACAAAGAGCTGAAGCAACGCAGGCCAGCAAGCGAAGTTCCCATGCTGCATTTCGAGCACGGGATGGAGCAGAATTGCTCCATATCTACAAAGAAGTGGCGCAGCTCTGCTCTCTTCCTGCACTGGCGCACTTAAACAGTTGTGTATGTGGCAACGCAGGCACCCTGGTGCCGTGATCAGGACCACTTGAATTATGCACCCGGGAGAGTCCAAATTATGTGGCAGGGTTGACTCAATTTTATGCAGCAAAGAAAGCAAAGTATGTGTCGTAAAGCGTCACATTTTGTGATAGTATTACTTCATTGTTTTTTTCATTTTTACACATAGTAACACTGTCTGGGCAAAGGTTTTGTTTGAATAGTACCAGTTTAATGCCCAAATACAGAAATGAGCAACTGAATATTGAAAGATAACCAGTCAACCGTTGCGAATGACATTCCACCATGCAGGAACACATTTCACCACTTTTTTAGTAACTTGTGATCCATTTGAGATAGAAACAACATTATTTTTGTGAAAATCTGCAGATTAAGCAGCACATCATGGATTTGGTGACAAATGTGGCAAAATGCATAACTATGCAAAAAAAACTCTGCAGCAGCAGAATCCCACAATTCCAGTGGCACTGTCCATAATGCTAGGGAATCTGCGTTGTGGTCAGGATACTGTTTGTGCAGGGATGGTTCCCTTCCTGTTGAAAAACTATACTTTAAAGCAATTTCCTCTTTGCATGGGCGCTGCATAATGGGAAACAGTGGGGGGTAAAGGTTTGCACTGCGACAATCCTTGTTAGTCCCTCTTAGGATCAGTTGTATGTAGATTTGCTAATTGTAATTTTGTACGTATTTTTTGTTTCATGACTGCATACCTAATAATTACTTTGTGTGAAAGCTTGCTCTCAACAAAGTAGGCTTTGGTTAGTTTTGGTGGCTTTCTATTGAGATATTCTGTAGGTCTAATTTGTTATCTGTAAAAAGTTATTTCAGACTCCTCAGGTTTGTTTGTTTATCAAAACGTACGATATTCGCAGTCATCCTGGCTTATTTATTGTGAAAGGCATATTTAGAAGACAATTTCTCTTTAAGGGTGAATTGCTACAATGTAATAAAAGAGTGTTGACAGGCATTTCTTTACATTGAATCTATACTATGTTGAATTCTTTGTTTTATTTGCAATCATAATACCCACAACAATCCGATTTTTCTACTTGTGTTCTTTCATTTCATCTTGCAAATGTCTATTGAGTTTGAGTGTTTATGTTATTGTGAATGGGTGAGTTGTTGAATGCAAGAGAGATGTGGGTGGATGAATGGAAGCATAAGTGGAGAGAAGAGAGACAGTGTGCACACATGAGGAGTTATCAGAGGCTTAAACTCACCAAGGAATGAAGAGTCACTTTCATTTATAAGGCAGGCCTACTGTCATTGACAATCCCTGTGCTTTTTCAATGTTTGTATGTGTGCGGTCAGAAGGACAGCTGTGTGAGTGAGTGAGTGAGTGATTGAGTGAGTGAGTGAGCTAGGTAGTGCATTGATGAATAGGTTAGGGAGTTCATGAATGAAGGATTGTTTGAATGGATGAATTATAAGAGGGTGCATGAATGGATGGATGGATGCTAGGATGGATGAATTGGTGAGTAAATACAAGGATGACTGGAGGGGTAAACACATAAATTGATGAACGAGTGAGTTATAGGATAGATAGATGAATGGATGCAAAGGCCATTCATCCATCCACAACTATAATTTCATTTTCCAATCTGTTGAATCACATTTTATGATAATTGATTTGATTAAAGAAGCATTGGGTAAAGGACACACTCAAGGACGAAGTGATGGATGGTTATCTTTTTGCTTTCTACATTGACATATTTTATATGTTGATATAGTAGATATTACATGGTAAAATCAAGCCTTTATACAACCTATTATCCCTATAGAAACTTCTCTGAGATAAGACGCTTTATTTTTCAGGAAATAAATAAACAACAAAGCCTGAACCATGAAATGCCTTTACCACAAAGTCTTAACCATGTCAGTGACTTTACCATACATGCCATTACCACGCATAAACCTTTACAGTGAATGTTATTACCATGCATGTCATTACCAGGCATTACAATTGTCAGTATAAAGATAAGTATATTGGCAAATTTATGGTGTAGTTTTAATTAATTGGATATTATTTTACTACGTTTGAGGGTCGTGTTGAAAAGGATATAGGAATATTGGGTAGGGCAGTGTATTAATATTCAGGTATAAATTTGAGTACCCGAGTATTCTTGTTTAAAATAAATAATGAAATAAAATGAATCATTTAAAATATTTAATGATAATTATTACATTAACTTTCAGGCATGGGATACAATGGATATAGGGGTGTGAGGTCGGGAAGTGTATAAATATGCAGGTATACATTTTAATACCTGAGTATTAATATGTAAACAATGTAGGTATTAATATTCGTTTTTTTTAAAAGGTTAATTAATTGTAACACTAACTTTCATTCATGGGATGCAGGGGATATACGTGTGCTGGTTGGGGAAGTGATTTAATACTCCAGTATTCATTTTAATGCCTGTGCATTAATATTAATATATTTGAATATATTAATATTTCTTTTTTTAAGTGATTATTTAATTGTAACACTACCTTTCAGGCATGGGGTGCAGGGATATAGGAGTAATGGTTGGGGAAGTGCATTATTACTCAGGTATACGTTTTAATAACTGAGTATTTATTTTTATTAAACTTAATATATTAATCTTAAACTTTAAAAAAAGGTTATTTAATTGTAACTAGCTTTTAGGCATGGGTGCAATGAATATAGGGTTATTGATTGGGGAAGTGTATTAATAAGCAGTTATTCATTTTGACACCTGTGTATACATTTTCAAAATAATAAAACTACTCATTTTGAGACTAATTGAATTAACTAATGGACAATTTTCACTCCTAAAATTTTGTTCAATTTTAAACAATTAAAGTAACATTATAAAAATGATTAAAAATAGTACATGATTTTTTATAATTTTTTGTTGTATAAACATATTTGTTAAAACTTTTTTTAAATCTGGAAAAAATATACTAAATAAATTATTTGTAAATTCTATAACATATTTTAACCACTTGGATGCTAATGACAAGGGTAACTTGTCATGCACTGCCCATTCATTTAAATGGAAATCTCATTATATAGCCTAAGAGGCCTTAGCGTCCAAGTAGTTAAACAATTTTTTAAAAAAATCCAACACTTTCACCTGACTTCAGCTGGAGAAATTGTCCTTTTTTCTTTTTACTTTCAGCCATGACATTTGCTGTTGTGCATCTGCTTCTACAGTTGGTTGAGCTTCACAGTCAAGATCGGAACCAAGTAAGAGCGGCTATCAGGTTAGTACAAATTAAATTTTATATTTGACTATATAGGTGGCCAACTTTATTGTAAGGAGAGAAGGGGGAGGTAGTTATATGTTACGGAGTACAGTATTGTTTTGTTTTATTGCTTTTGCTACTTTGCATTCCCATGCAGATTGCACTTGCATGCCCACATCGGGACGGTTAATTCTTTTTCAACATAGATTTAAATAAGGGTGAGCGCAAAATCCGTTCCGCTCGCGGATTTTGTGGATTTTCGGTAAATCCGCAATCCGCGAACTCCCGCGAATTTACCGAAAATCCGCAAATCCGCGAGCGGCGGATCCGGGGGGCAAAAGTTCAAGCCTTCAAGCTTGAAGTTGTTGTGACTATTTTAGGATGGCGCCGGCAAGCTGCCAGCGCCATCCTAAAATAGTTACTAAGTTAGCTTCAACTGGAAGCACTAATAGATAAAATAAAGCAGGTGCTCGAGCTCTAACTGCAGTGACACACCAGACAAAACACGTGCACTTCTGCCCCCCAGCCCTAGTTCACATATCCCTGTGCTCCAGAGACCCCTAAGAGCTGAGTCCCCCTTTGGTTTCTGCCAGACTTGTCCCCAAGTCCCCACTTGCAGCCTGTCTTATGGAGGTACCTTTGCCATTGACTTTACCAAGTAGCACTCAAGGTTTCCAATGCGACCAGTACCTCTGCACTCAGACTCACCAGGGCAGGGAAAACCAAATTGCTGGTGGTTTCTTGGACCTTGGCCCCTAAGCATCTTAAGTCTCTAAAGATATCCTTCAAAATCGTTCGAAAGTGTATCTATGCAGTGTGTGTTTCTCCCATGGGATAAACTTACCTTTTTCGAGGCTCATACCTAAAAAACTTTATTTGACTGTATTTTTTTAATACTACAAAAATCTCGAAACATAGTTACCTGATTCTGATGATCTTTTTTAAGTTCAGGAAAAAATGTATTAAAATAATTTCGGACAAAATAGGCACAATAAATCCATAAAGACGTTACATAAGAGTAAGCACTAATACAATAGAAGAAAAAAAATGAGAAAATGCAATAATGTCATTAACAGCAAAAACCCATAATTTTGGGTAGAAGTCATAAAGAAAAGGGGAAATAAAGGGAAAACAGCTGAAGTTAAACAGTAAATTGTAAGCATGACTGATGAGTCTTAAAATGTATAACGGTAAACCATACAGGAAGTTAAAAATAATAACATGAAATATACACTTTGTAAAATACAAAAGAAAGTTATGAGAAAAGAAGCATATGGAACAATCAAGAGGCATTCATGGAGGTTTGGGGACTTCCTGCTGCAGGGGAGATAGGGGCAAAGAACATCTGGCACTGTCATTAAACAAGGAGGTAACAGGATCCACAATTCTTTTCGTTTTGCAGCCAGAGTCAGTGGATAAACAAAAGTCGTGTCTAATCTGTGATTATAGCAGACAGCATACCACCAAGCCTGATACGATATTTTGGTGAAGTCTTTCCAGTTTCTGGTGATTTGTTGGAAAGCTACTGCTAGCAATAAATCGATTATCCTTGTACGCAATGTGCAAGGATTCCAAATAGGAGAAGCGCTCTCCAAGAAAATGTGTGAAACAGAAAAGGGATGAGTGGAGAAAAAAATCTATTGATCTGAGACCAAACCTGCACCCAAAAAGTATGGACTAGGGGGCAATCAAAAAGCATTTGGAAAAGGTCTGCATTTGGTGTTGAACAGGACCAGCATAAATCTGTGGATTCTGGAAACTGCTTGCTGGGAGTGAGTGGTGGAAGCAATAAGGGATTATAAATAAAAAATAGTGTCTGAGTCGCATTAGCAGCTCTAGACGACTTGCGCAGCTTCAGCCAAATTTTATCCCAAATTTCAATGGGCCAGGAGACATGTAAATCTTCTTCCCACTTCTCCTCCGTCATAGTTTTAATTCGAGAAGAAGATGAAGGTAAAAGAGAAGCATACATTTTGGAAGCTCTGGCTTTTTTGAGGAGTAAGGAATATAATAAAGGCATACTAGAGGGTTCTGGATAAACAAGAGAAGGAGAAGCAAGGTATGCATCATGGGCATTTTGAAGAGCAGGGATTAGCAAGGCATATTTAGTACGGAAAGAAGGAGGAAAATGGAAGGAAGAGACAGCTGACGAAAAGGAAAGGAATTGACTATGATGATATAATTGATGAACGCATATGAGACCGCGAGATTTTCATGCCTTCCAAAAGATGGTTCTATTATCAATTAGGATTCAAATATTATGCCAAATAGATTGCTCAAAAAAAGATGGGATAGGCAAACTTGGAAGAATTGTGGACGTATGTTTGAGAATAGGGGTAGATATAAATTGTGATTTTCGAGAAAACATGAGATATTCTTTAAAAGAGAAGGGAGAGATGAAAGAACGCTCTAGGTCCAACCAAAGAGGAGACGAGGAGGTAGAATCCATAATCCACCTAGAGACTTTATGTAGCAGGAAAGATTTATGGTATAGAGAAAAGTTAGGAGAGTTCACCCCACCCTTCGTCTTAGGACGCATCAATTTGATCAAAGACATACGAGACTTTTTATGACCCCATAAAAAGGTAGAGAGGATAGAATTTATTTTCTTAAAGTATTTTAAGGGAATAGAAAATGGGATATTGGAAATGGTAAAGAGGATGATAGGCGAGAGCATCATCTTGATCGTATCCAATCTCCCCCACCAGGACAGATAAAGAGGGTGCCATTTGGAAGTAAGGGTATTTAATTTTTCAATACAATCATCTAAACAACAAGCAACTGTACCCGCAAGAGATGCCGTGAAATTAAGTCCTAATTATTTAATAGACCCGGTATTCCATGTAAAGCCTGAAGCAGAAAAATTACTTTTAAGAGTAAATTTTGTAAGGGGCAAAATCTCGCATTTGTCCCTATTTCATTTGTATCCGGACACGTGAGCACAGGAGTCCACCTCAGTTAAGAATGCAGGAATGGAAGAACTGGGTTGAGACAAGAACAACAGGACATCATCAGCATACGCAGCCATCTTAATGTTAGATTGCCGGAAGGTGAAACCATGAATGTCATTGTTCTGACAAATTCTTATTAGGAAAGGCTCCAGGGCAAGGTTAAATAAGAAGGGAGAGAGAGGACAGCCTTGCCTAACCCCTCTGTTAAGAGAAAAGTAAGAGGATAAGCCATCATTTGCCGATATGGCCGCCCTTGGGTGAGAATATAAGAGTGAAATCAATGTGGAAATTTTTGGCCCAAAGCCAAACCATTTCCGGGTCTGAAAAAGATACAGCCATTCAACCCTATCAAAAGCTTTCTCAACATCTAGAGCTATGGCTGCAAGAGGGTGAGATGAGTGAGAAGTTTTAGAGAGCACATCGAAGAATAATCTAGTATTGTCTACAAGAAATCTGCCTTTAACAAAACCAGACTGTTCTTTGCCTAGAAGCTCAGGTAAGTGGGACTCCAAACATAGGGCCAGTGCTTTCGAGAACATTTTATAATCAATATTTACCAGAGATATTGGACGATAATTTTTACAATGCTGCGGATCCTTAACTGGCTTGGGAAGAATACAAATAAGAGCATCAGAAAAAGTACCAGAGGCGGGACCAGAGTCGAGGAAAGTAGAGATCAGAGTACGTAGTTTGGGGATAAGCAATTTGGAAAAGTGAGAAAAGAATTCTACTGTGAAGCCATCTGGGCCCGGGGTTTTCCCATGTTTCAGCGTTTGTAATGCACGAAAGAGCTCTGTTTGCGTTATTTCTGTTTCCAATGGAGAAAGATCTGGGGGCGAAACAAAAGGAGATTGAATCTTAGAGAGGAAATGAGACATGGAATTTTCAGAAGCAGTTGACTCAGAGGAATAGAGTGACTCGTAAAAATGATGAAACTCCTGCAAAATATTGCTATCCTTATGTTTAAGTGAACCATCCCGACCATGAATGGTGTCTATGTTGATCCTATTTTGTTTAGCTTTTAAATAATTAGCCAATAATTTTTCAGCTCTATTTTGTCCACTGTAGAATTTGGCACTAGACTTTAGCAAAAAATTAGAAGCATTATTTGTGGTATCCTTATTAAATTGAAGTTTAGTGGCAATGAGTTCACTTAAGCACTCTTTGGATTTTGAAGTATAATAAGCGTGTTCTAACGCTTAATTTTAGAAAAGAGATCCTTGGTGGTTTGTTGCGCCTTCCTCCATTTATGAGAGACATATCGAATTATAAAATCTCTAGCTGAAGCTTTAAAAGCGTCCCATACTACCGGAAAATAAATCTCGTCAGATTGGTTCAAGAAAAAATATTCGTGAAAAAAGGAAGTAAAAGAAGAAACAAAATCAGAATCAAGGAGGAGAGAATTGTTGAAGCGCCACTTCTTAGCGGACTTAGGTTTACAAAGAACATCCAAAGATATGGAAACTGGCGCGTGATCAGAAATTTAAATGGATCCAATATCGGAAGAAATGAGGGATTGAGAGAAGTGATGTGAAACAAAAAAATAATCTAATCTTGATTGAGTTTGGTGAGGCGGGGAAAAAAATGAATACTCTTGCAAAGTAGGGTTACATAATCTCCATGCATCGATTAGTTTATATTGGTGAATAAGCTGTGTGAAAGATTTGTGTGATTTGTGGGGAATGTAAGCACTGGATGATTGTCTATCTAGAAATGGGTCGAGAACCTCATTACAATCCCCAGCTAGAATGAAATTGTCAGCATAATGGTGTGTGCTGTGTGGAGCCAGGGAGGACCAAAAAGAGGCATCACTGGGGCGGAAATGTTTAGTATGGATATAGGAACCTTATCCAGGGTAAAATTTACCAGGACCCATCTACCTGATTGATCAGTGCTAGTTGTGACAACTTTGACCAGGAGAGATTTACGAAACAAAATCACGACACCATTGCGCTTACCATCACCTGGGGAAAAATAAACCTTTCCCACCCAACCTCTTTTTAATTTAATAGACTCTTCGGCTGAAAGATGGGATTCCTGTATACATGCTATATCAGCGTTGAGTTTAGCAATGTGGGACAAGACTCTCTGCCTCTTAATTGGTGAATGTAAACCTCTAACGTTCCATGAAACTATTGTCAAAGGCATACAATAAAATTAAGGACAATAATGATGAAAATCCAGTCATGGAATACATAAGAAAAAAATGAAAAGGCCATGCATGTGTGAAATAAAGAAGAAAACATCAAAAACCAAACCGGATATAACAATGGTAAACAGGAAGCAAAATGCAATATATGCCAGTGAACAAGTAGTCGGAAGAAGAATTTGAAAGGAAGCCAAAAAAAGCAGAAAGGAAAGAAAAGAAAAGGAAAGAGAATGAATAGGAAGAGAGATATATAACAGAAAATGATTCAACTTAGAAAAGAACATATGAGAAAATCATAAAAATACATCAAAGTCCATTCAAGATAGACTATCAAACAACTATGTAAAGGGGTAGCTAAGTGAGAAAAAGAAAACAGAACTCCTAGAGATAGTATAGAAAAGAAGCAGAAAAATAACAGAAGGTGGGAAAAAAAGCAGTTGAAAAGTTCAACGCATCTGAGTAAGAGAGAGGATCTGGAAGAGGGTGTGAGTATAGATGAAACCATAAAGAAAACCAAATGACAAAAAACACTAGGAGAAAGAGAAAAATAAAAAACTTCCCTAACATCTGGAACACACAAAGGGTGGAAGGGTGGAAGCCACGTGGACAATGGCGCGATCATAGCTCAAAGGGGAAGACGAAAGGAGGGATTGGAACCAACGAACCTCAAGAACATAGGGAAGAAGCCTGACGAGCAGGAAAAAGATCTGTGTAAGAGAAAAGAAACGTAAGATTAAACTGAACAAACAAATAATATAACATATTATGTATACTGTGAAACATAAACAACCAGCAAAATGAGTAACTACAAAACAATGAAGCAAAACCGCTGCACTGAAAGAGAGTTATTTAGAGCCTGAAGATGAAGCGGTATCCATTGTATCGTTGGAGTGCGAATAAAGAAAACTTTTCAACTTCAATGGGTCATCAAATGTAGTGGTCCTGTTATTGAGAATTACTTTAAAAAGGCAAGGATGAAACAACCAATATTGTGCTCCCAAGGAACGCAGTTGTGGTCGAAGAGACAAGAACTCCTTACATCGATCTGCTGTTGACTTAGCATAATCCTGTGAAAAGAATAAAGGATGTCCAAACCATGTGATACGTTTCATAGCTCTCGCTGCAGATAGGACTGTGAGTAAGTCAGTATACTCGAGGAAGTACATAATAACTCCTCTCGGTCTCTTCATTGTTGCAACAGATGATGTGCCTCTAATGGAGCCCAGACGATGTGCCCTCTGTATATTGAGATTAGTACCTTCTGGCAAATGAAGGAGTTTTGGCAAGAAGGATTTAAAGTAAGAAATGGGATCAGATCCTTCCAAACCTTCCTCAAGGCCGTAAAGGCACAGGTTATTCCGCCTACTCCTATTCTCCAAATTTTCGATCTGCTTATGTAAAATCGAAACTTATGTGCATACTGGATCAACTTTGGATACAGAGGACCCCATGGAGACAACATTTTGTTCGAGTACAGTGAGCCGTTCATCCACCGAAAGACATTTGTCTGAGAGTTGTTGGAGTGTGGATTTAGTCTCTTCGATAAAGGGACGCAAGGCCCTTATTTCATCCAATACTAAATCAATCGTAGTGGAAGAAGACGCCTGTGAAGAAGGCGAGGGAGGGTCCTTCTTTAATCCTTTGACTGTGCCTTTTTTGGTAGCAGGTATTGATGAAGTTAAGGATGTTGAACCCTTTGAAGATGGGGTATCAGGTAAGTCCTCCATACTTAAACCCTGAAAACGGGAACCTGTGTGAACTAAGAGTTTCTTAGCAGTGGGACAGGGTTTGCGGAGGTCTTTAGAGACTCTCCCCATACAAAAAGTGAAAAGTTCAAAACTGTAAGATATGTGGAAACAATTCAACGTAGTCTAATTAAAATAAGAAGGAGCACAAAATACAGAGGTAAATTAGTGAAACTCTTAGAACGCACTTGAAAAATGACCTAACACACTTAAGAGTACATAACCCCAAAATGCAAAATGTGGAAATACAGGGATATGTGGAGCCAAGCCTACATAAAACAAGCCGAAAGCAAAGGTAAGTGCATTCAACAAAACCAGTGGCGCATCAAATCATGCTGGCATCACAACTGCATATAACATGAATGGGGTAAAACATGTGCCCAGAACATATAAGCGTACAATACCATAAAACCTGTAATGTTGGCACCATTTGAAGACCCTGAGCACATGAAAAATTACTTAGAGACAATAATAAGAACCAACATGAGCGTAAGAATTAGTGATATAGAGCTTCAGCACTGTTTGAAATTACAGCAAAAAGCATAGCGTCATTCAGAAAGCAGGCACATGTGTGAGAAATTCAAAACAGACACTTGAGTAACTTGGGGAGAGAAATATGCATGCGATGCTTATAATGCCTGTTTCAAGCAGTCAAAAAACTATTTAGAAATAATGAGGCAGTTCGTGACACACACCGGACAAAATGGCGGCATTCCCTTAGAAGGATCAAATATTGAGGTGAAGGCACAATAAAATGATATCCCACGAAGTTTAAGTGAAGAGGGGCATAAAGTCAAGGAAAGAAGGCCTACAGAATCGCTGCGACATGAAGAGGATACTGCTGCTCAGGACTGTAGGGAAGACCGCTAGGAGCCTCGCTCCGTCAGCAGAAATTAGAAAATGGCGGCCATCAAATCGGCGGCGCCAAGGGCATTCACTTGCGGTTCTTTACTCACAATATGCCAAGCAAGGTCCCAGAACAGGAATAGAAGGCAGCAGAAGTCCTTCCTACAGCATGTCCTCGTTTTTCAGGTACCGCCCATAGCAGGAACAGGAACGTCGGGCCGGTCTTCCTCCTCGTCTTGCGATGAGCTACGAAACCACGGCCATCTCCATTGGACATAAGCCACGCCCCCCGATTCTGATGATCTTGCAGACACGGCTAAACACAAAGCAATTATTATACTTTGAGGTAGATTCAAAAGAGAAAGGTTTTGTTTTCCCCAAACATTCCTAACTTTTTCTGTGTGCTGTATAATACAGCATACATGCAAAGTGGGGAAAGTTAAGAGTAATTCTTATCATAGTGTTTTGTAATGGAACGAAATCCTTCCAGTACAAAATCCATGCTAGTCTCACTCAGACATTTTTGCGCAATGGTGTGTGTGTTTGTCTGTGTGTGAGTGAAGTGAGTGAAGTGCACCAGCACTTGGTAAGAGCATAGCAGTGTTTGTAGATTGGGCACTGTCCTGTTCTCTCCCTTTCACACAACGCAGCACACGAGACATGATTGCTGTGCTGCATAAAAAAAAGTAAATTAGCTCCATCAAATATTAGTTTTCCAGGCGATAGAACCTTCACAGTATGCCTTTGCAATTGTCCTTCGACAGTCCTGCTGTATATTGTTCGTGCTAGAGATCAATTACCAGCACAATCAGGGGCAACTCCACTATAATCAAATGCATGTTTTTTTCAACCAAATTATTTTTTTGTGAGTTTGTCACACCATGTTAGAAGGCACTGAATAATCCAGTTCCCCAAACATAACTTAGTGAGGTAAGTCCAGTCAATTTGACAAGCTTTTTCAAGATTATGAGGTTTTGCAGCAAGTGCTAATGAACACTGGCAAGTGCACGGAAGAGAAAAAACGGAAATTAATTCACAAAAATGGGGGGGGGGGAGGGCGACACCCACAAGGGTATCATGGTGCCGATTCTCTAAATAAACGTGAGTGACTTTCTGGGCTGTATGTAAACTGGGCTGAAGCCTACTTTTACCCTCTAGGCCCGGAGGCAAGCTCGGATGGGGATCACCAAGATGGAAATATTGGGCCTGCTATAAGTACCTTCAGGTCCCAAACAGTCTTTTGTAGGGCACTAACTGTTGCGGGAAGATAGCCTTAAAAAGATGATGATGCTCCCACGCTTTTTAATCTCTTCCCCAATATTCCACTAGGTATCCTCAGAAGGGTCTTCAAGGACATGAGAACGCTGTTAACTGACCCTATTTGAAACACAGGGAGAACACAGAGCATTCCCAAGGGGAAGCTGAAGTCCCAGATTGGACTTGGGTCTTGGGATTCCAAGACTTTGAATTGTACTATGTTGTCTCACAAACCCAATGGATTGCTAGATGGCCGTAATTTACAAGAACTCAGTGATGTGTTTTGTGCAGATGATTGATTCTTGTTGCAAGTAATGCTAATCTCCACTGCCAAGACTCAGTGCCACCTGCTGTGGTTGCAATTAGTTGCCCAACACAGTCATCTGCAGGCTTGGTAGAGAACTTGGGAAGAGGTGTTTTAAAACCCTGAGATCTCACTGAACAGTGTTGCTGGACATATCTAGTTTGGGAATAGTAAAGAATTGAAGAGCTGGGTCCAGTGGGTTTAGACACTGCAGGGCTGCACTCACTATGTGATTCACAGATGCAAAATTACCAGCCCATGAGTATATTCAGACCTTTTTATGATGGCTGTGGAAAGAGGCTAATCACCTGGTTATATTGTACCATGCTTGGTATTGGGGAGCCACTTCTAGACAATTTAACAGATACATGGAATTCAACCTTGGAATACCTTTTAGCACAAAGCTTATTTGACTGCCAAAATACTAAATGATCCCTAAGATTTCATTGAGTTACCCCCAGTGTCATAAGAATGAAGCAAGCTTTGTCCACATTGTATGGGACTGCCCATTGGTGGTTCAGTTCTGGAGGTTACAAGCTACACACATTGATAACACAATAGAGAAAAGCTATTACAATACCTTTGAGAACTGTATACTGGGATTGCCCCCTCGCCACAAAGCAGGCAAGACATAGATGAGATTTGCTGATCTCCTACTCAAATGTATTATCTCCATGAACTGGATGCAAATCGGTGGAACAAAGTTGAAGAACGATTTGCAGCTAGCGAGAGTCAAGATTTGCACAGAGAAAAATGTAACTGCCCTTGCCAGGCATAATCTAAAGGTAGCATTCTCCTAGATGATCAAAAAGGATGTGAGAAGTCTCTAGAGTGGCTATCCCTTCTACCAGTATCTATGGTTACCATTATTCATGAGTACCACTAACACATCCAGGATGTACATCCGTGCCCCCTGGTTTGTACATCACTGGCTGTTTGGAGCAACACTGCTCAACCATGGACGGGACTGCATTGTAGGATCCTGGCCTATTCCCCACCCCTGGACCTGTCCTACCCCCTTCATCAGAGACTAGCAATGGCATACACCATCATTCCCGTCTGGTGTACCCTATCATCCCCTTGCTCCAAACACCATTGACTTGAATATATCACATTTTTATAGGCAAAAATAACCCTATATTTTATTGTGCAGATGATTAAGAAATGTAAGATATAATTGTGCAAGCTCTGGGGGCTGTACTAGCCAGGGCTTTAAATGGGCCGGTACTCACCGGTACGGAGTACCGGCACTTCTTAGATTTGTCACTCTGAGTACCGGCACTTCTCTTCTGCCGAGGAGAGTACTGGTATAAATGAAAGGGATGATCACTGGCTGAGAGTGTGAATGAGCAGGCGGGGATGTGTCTGTCAGCCAAGGCGCCGCTTCTGTAGCCCCCATCTGAGCCCCTGCTGAGCTAATCGGCATGGCTCGTTTGAATGATGTGAGGTGCTCACCATCACTCTGCACTTGACAAAGCAGGGTGGAGATTCATTTTACCTGCTAGTGTGCACGTGTGATTTTCAACCCGCAGCACTTCAGGTAGGGAAAAGTCTGTGCAGGGTAATACTTTAAACAGACATTTTGCCAGGGACAAGAGCGGATTCTCACATTTCCCGTACTTTCTCTGGATCGGAGGGTTAATGCCCAGACAATGCGATGGAAGAGGCTCCTTGAGCGCTAATCTAGCAGCTTTCTGCACTGAGGAACCTACCTTCCTAATAAATGCCTCAATTACCCGGTCTGTACATAGAAGGCTTTCTCTGATGAGACACTGCAGCAGGGCTCGCTGTCTGACTCTGAAGAAGAGACAGGCTAGTGATCCACCGCTAAAATGCGTTACGTTCCCTCTAAACTCTCAGTTTTGCTGATTTATTAGTAGTGCAAAGTGTTTAACATCCCTGCTCGACGGTGACACTACGAAGCAGAACCCTTTATTTTCTCAGCACAGTTAGACTTGCCAAGTCAGAGATAAGTCAGGTGATTATTGTTCCCGCTGGAGAGAGGTCAGAATTTTCTCTACTGGCAGTTTTCACTCTCACCATTAATTTGCAAAGAGGGTTAATATGCCTCCTTCAATAAAGGATATAGTATTGTATTGTATTGTATGTGGATAGTTCAGTGAGTTGCTGTTTTTGTCACAGAGATCCCTTTGTTATATGTGATTTAGCCGCCCCTGAAGCTGAGGTTGGGGAGGAAGGTGCTGATTTTCATTTTTTTTAATTAAACAATAGTTTCCAAAAGCACCTGCTGCAGAGTTTGACTTCCTTGTTGCTCAAATGAGTGTGATTTCTGATATTTGTCTATTTCCATCAACTTCATTCCATGATTTTGGTCAAAAGAAAGTGCCACTGTAAGTGTTACACATCTAGTTGTTACCTGACTGTCGTAAATCCACTGAATCTATGAAAATATCACACATACGCAATCTGAAACACTAGCAGCTAAACTCAAATGAGTGTAATTTTTGATATTTATATGATTCCCTCGTCTTCATTGCTTAATTTTGCTCGTGGGAAAGTGTCACTCATACTTGTTTAAATGTCAATGAAAATATGAAAATGTCACACATAAGGAATCTGAAACCTTGGAAGCTCTGGGGGTCCATTCAGGCCCTGTGCTGTCACCCACATTCACACTATCCTCTGCATTTGCGCAAACACTGGAATCATGGCTGTCATCTGGCAGTGACAATTAAAAAAGCCATGGTGAGGAGTATAACATGGCTTTTAACATACCAGAGTCTTTTGTGTGTCTGCTTAGGTTAGTGTGTTTGCCTGAATTTGGATGACTGTTTTTTGTAAGAAAAACGCGAGAGAGAATTAAGACACTCTTGGGAGGAATTTTGAGAAAATGGGTGGCACTTTGTGTGTACATGTCTGTGGCGACAAAGATTCATGAATAATGTAGTAGGGAGGGTTGGTGGGTGAGGGATTGAATGGATGAGTGAGCAAGGGTGAATGTATACATGGGTGAGTGGATGGATGGATGGATGAGTGAATGGATGGATGAGTGAATGGATGGATGAGTGAAAGAGGGTGGATGACTGGATGAAAGGGTGGATTATGGGTGTATAAGTGAACGATTGGATGGTTGGATGAATGAAAGGGAGGGAGGGGGGATGGATGAAAGGGTGGATGATGGATGAGTGAAAGAAGGGATTGAGTAAAAGGGAGGATGGAATGAAAGAATGGATGGTATAAAAGAGTGAAAGGGTTGATGGATAGATGAGCGAAAGGATTGGTGGATGAGTGAAAGGGTTGATAAAGAGATGGATGAGTGAAAGGATGAATGGATAGGTTTAATGGATGCATGGATAGATGGGTTTGGATATGACGTGTGGTCAGACGGAATGGTGAAAAACTGAATGATGGGTGAGAAGCTGAATAGACGACAGAATGTAAAGGGTAAATGGTGGACATCAGCAGGTAAATGGTAGAATGAAAGGATGAATGGATAGATCAATGGAAGAGACAAGAGATATCTTCTGGGGAGGGTCATGATGATTTGCTTCATTTTCCTGTTGCCATAAGAGCTTTGATTTGATGTTGTGGTATTTTCAGTTTCTTCCTTCTCACATGCTCAAAAATATATAGTTTTGTGCCACACAACATCAATTAACAGTATGGCATTAAGAAGGTGCAACTATTGCAAAAAAAGGAAAAGTTAACATGTTATCGCATTTCTCTTTCATTTTGTGTAATGAGTTAACCTGCTTTTTTATATCAACACATTTATCATGTGTTTTGTTGTGTGCTGCAACTATTATAGAAGTTGTTATGTATCATTATGTCTTGCCCTTAGCCCGGCCCCTAGACCCTCCCCCTCACTACAACTCTAGCTCATTTTAATAAGTACCTGCACTTATTTTTTTCCCATTTAAGGCACTGGTACTAGCTGTTTATTTGTGCACTGAGTGGCAGCCCGGAGTCGAGTAGGGTGAATGTATCTTTTAAAACTATATTTATTTCACTTCGCCGAGCATACTTTAACTGCGCATCTTGCTTTCCAAATGTTCTTATTTTTTCCTGCACCCCGGGGCTCTTTCTATACATATGTGATGACCTGAGTGCTGCTTCACTGCTTTAACATCACCCAAAATATTCCCCAGGGAGCTTGCATGCACAAGCCGTGTATACTCTGTACCACAGAGGCACTATATAAACACACGTTTGTTGAAAGCCAATCTATTTTCACCAGAGAGGGGCGAGCCAACATAGTGCCCACACTGCCATTCACTCCCGCCTGCTTATACATATACACAATTCCCACCCAAATGAAAGACGTATTTGTGGGAAAGAACTGCTGCAGGTTTATTTCATACAACACACGTATGACGTTTTATGGTGGGTCATCTTATGGGCGATCCAAAGCAGGCAGCCCCTCGCTGTCCCGCATGCCTAAGGAGCCATCTTGCACGGTGAGTCGATGCTCTGATGGTGCAGCATATAGCCATCTTCATTATACTCCCGCCCCCCCTGTCAGGGCGGAGCGTTGTGGCACACCCCCGGTCGGTTCAGGCCCCCCGACCGCCCGAAGGACTAACAGGGCACTGTCGCGGTTTCCCGGAACCTCCTGGGGCTCCAGGTCCTTGGCTCAGGCACCCTTACTGTGCCAGGCAGAGGTACCCTTACTGTACCCGTCTGCCTCCAGATCTCCCTGTAACTCCGCCTGCAACACAAAGAAGAACATTACAACATTCTATTACTTCGCGCCGCCGTTCAAGCTGCTGGGTCAGGGTTCAGGGTGGGAACAGCGCTTGAGCCACGGGTGGACAGGGTTAGAGAGAGGCTGAGTCTTGGCCACTGTTTTATAAATAGCGGGTTCGCCCCTCCCACAGGTAAGCCCTCCCCTGGCCGGTGAATGGTGGACGCGGGGAGGGGCGCCCCTACCGGTATTGGCTGTAGCTTGCCGGGTGGGACTAAAGCTCTGCTCTGCCCATGTTCCCCTGCGGGTCACGTGGTCAGCGGCATAGTGCCCACACGCCATTCACTCCCGCCCGCTTATACATATACACAATTCCCACCCAAATGAAACTCTGGAGACGTATTTGTGGGAAAGAACTGCTGCAGGTTTATTTCATACAACACACGTATGACGTTTTATGGTGGTCATCTTACGGGCGATCCAAAGCAGGCAGCCCCTCGCTGTCCCGCATGCCTAAGGAGCCATCTTGCACGGTGAGTCGATGCTCTGACGGTGCAGCACATTGCCATCTTCGCTATATTCCCACCCCCCCCTGTCAGGGCGGAGCAGTGTGGCACACCCCCGGTCGGTTCAGGCCCCCCGACCGCCCAAAGGTCTAACGGGGCGCTGTCGCGGTTTCCCGGAACCTCCTGCAGCTCCAGGTCCTTGGCTCAGGCACCCTTACTGTGCCAGGCAGAGGTACCCTTACTGTAACAGTCTGCCGCAGAGGTGCCCTTACTGTACCTGTCTGCCTCTAGCTCGCCCTGTAACTCCCCTACAGCTCTGGAGGAGGCTTCCGTTGATGACAGAGCCCCCACCTCAGTGTTCCCTACTTGCATCCCATAGCTTCAAGGGTATCCCGCACATCTAGGAGGAGCATATCCATCCCGACTATGCCACCTTGACCAGACAACTTCATGGTTATGTTCAAATTATCCCTGGCACCCTAACAAGGAAGTCACAACAGGTCTGAAGGAATAGTGCAAGGTGTCCCCCTAAGACATTGCACCTTACGTGAAGTGCCTTCCTGACAGATGGCCGGGCCCCGTTATCCACCTGTGTCCCTAGGTACTTATACCAGTAATGGTGTTGCACTACCAGATGGTGGGTCACATGTCTAGCTATAGCCCTTTCATGGTGGATTTGCTGGGCACCCATCAGTGTCCCTGCCAAAGCTGTTTCGGCCCCTTCGGCCCTATAAGATATTATCTGAGTTGGGTTATCTTACGGGCGGTGGGCTTGAGCATCCATCTCGGTGCATGCCTGCAACCCTAATGTAATCACCTTAGTTGTGTAAGCCCATACCCGGCAGCAAGCTTAGTTCCCTAACCGAACGACAACGTGCAGCGCTCAGGCGGGCAGACAGGAAACCGAAGCAGAACAGCCCTTGAGCCGCGGGTGGACAGGGTTAGAGAGAGGCCGAGCCTTGGCCACCGCGGTATAAATAGCGGGTTCCCCCCTCCCACAGGTAAGCCCTCCCTTGGCCGGTGAATGGTGGACGCGGGGAGGGGCGCCCCTACCGGTGTTGGCTGGAGCTTGCCGGGTGGGACTAAAGCGCTGCCCCGCCCATGTTCCCCTGCGGGTCACGCGGTCAGCGGCAGATTTACAGGGAAAGCCGAAACAGAGTCGAGTCACAGTCTTGTTAGGATCTTAGAGCTTATACACGAGCCGAGCCCTGAAAATATTTCCTATGTAATCATACAAAAAAACCTCACATAATATACAATAACGTCGCTTCGAAATTCGAAAACGAATGTATCTTTAACATTTGGCAGCTTTGGCATTAATAAGTCACATTACAACATTGCAAGGAGAAGCTCTAAGAGACCAACCAGACAATTTCCATGCAAACCCTGTACCTAGCCCAGAATATTATAGAGCAACATTACATTAGAGTTCTATTAAATGATGGGTGTTTACACAACTGATATTCTGAACTCGTATATTTGAATGTGCTTTCAGGTGCCATAATGACGTAACAAGACATTGTTGGTTAAATAAAATATTTGGCCAAGATCAAATAGGAAAGCCACGATTTATCCAGTTTTTCTGGTTTCACTTTATACAAATTATCCATGAAAGGGGCATCTATTTCCGTTTTGTAAAGTGGTCATTTTTACCTCCGCATGTTTTGCCGTTTTTTTATTTAGAGAGAACTATGAGAACCAGTTACATTAAAGTCGCGTTCATGCTTAGAGGAAGATTAAGTGCATAGCGCAGAATGACGGCCCCTGGGGAAAGAAAGGTGCAGTCAACTCTTTCTAAAGGTGTATTTGTGCGTTTGAACAGGACTTGGGTAGGGATAGGCTGTTTGGGGGGGAAGAGGCGGGTGAATTGATACGCATATAAGGTAGGGTGACCAGATTTTCAAAATTAAAAACCGGGACAGGCACAAACATAGAAAAGGGACTAAATGTTCTGTCAGGTTTCAGGGAATATGGATATATATATATATATATAAATATATATATATATATATATATATATATATATATATATATATATATATATATATATATATATATATATATATATATATATATATATATATATATATATACACACATGTATATGTACATGTATATATAAATACATTTTTTAAGAACACAAACATATATATTTATGCTCTTTTAAATAAATGTATTTTTACATTACCTCCCGTTCTGTAAAGAGCACCAGGGTCCAGCTACTGCTGGGCCTGGCCTTGCCCTGTGGCCTCTGCAGCCCTGATTCACACCTCATTAAATCCTGCTGTGCTGCTCAAGTGAGGCGAATCAGCACAGCAGGAGAGGTAAAGAACTGAACTTCTGCCGCCGTTTCCTGGAGGGCGGGTCGCAATGTGAACCTGCATGACACTAATTAACTTCCAGGTTCACCCGACCCTTGCTTAAAAACTGGGACATTTCTTTTAATAACCCAGGCACTACCCAAAAACCCGGACATTTCTCCAAGTTTGAGAAAAGTGTCGGGACACCGGGACACTTCTCCAAAACCCCGGACCGTCCGCGGAAAACCGGGACGTCTGGTCACCCTAATATAAGGGTCCTGCGAAGCGTAAACTGCCTCTTCTGGACCCTGTGAATCACCAGGGTAGGGGGAGTTTGAAAAGGGGAGGGTTTAGTTTGTCCACCCAGCCACACTCCATTATCAGAAGGTCAAAGGAGTAGGTGTTGGGGTTTCTGTGAAAGTTTGTTTACACCAGTATTGGGAAGGGTTGCAACGTTAGCAGGCAGGGCGGAACTCTTTGGGGTGTAAGGTCACAGGTGTGCTCTTTAACACCTCAGTGGGGGGGGAGAACGGTGTGAAGGAGGAAAAGCCAGGGGGGAAAGCCGGGGCGGTACCTTGTCAGGAATGAATGGAATGAGAAAGGATGGTTGGGATATGAAAGTTGCAGTGAGATGGATGGGTGAGGTTGGGGGCTGTGTGTTTTAAGAGATAAGTTGCTGTCAACAGTTAATAAAGTTATATATATGCAACCAGGTCCTAATAAATTTGGCCTTTTGCACTATTTCGTGGGGTCATGGAGTGTTTATTGTTCCACGATCACTGAATGTTCAGGTGGTGCTGATACTCGAACCTGGTTCCCCAATTTTAAAGTCGGCAGCACTAAACATAAGGCCACATCCTGCGTAGAAAGTAAAAGCCAAGCAGAAGCCACATGACAGCTCTGCTCCTTATGGGCTCGACTTTCCAACAGGAGTTCGAGCTGACCCGGAGCCAGGTTTCAGGCTTAAGCAAGGCTCAAGCATTCAGTGGCTTGCTCACCTCTAATTTGCCCACATACTGTTTGGTGCCACTGGGTGTTGGTGTCTGACTATACCCTATAATGTATTTGATTTATACTGTTTAATTTATCTTGGGGTAATTCATAACTGACCATTTATCATCATTAATCAATCAATCAATCAATCAATCAATCATTGGTAAAGCGCACTACATACCGCAAGGGTCTCAAGGCGCTAGGGGGTGGGCGCTACTGATCGAACAGCCAGGTCTTAAGTATCCTCCTGAAGGTCAGCAGGTCTTGGGTCTGTCGTAGGCTCAGTGGGAGGGCGTTCCATGTCTTGGCAGCGAGGTGGGAGAAGAATCTCCGAACGGTGGTTGTTCTTTGGTTGGGCGGGACGGTGGCGAGTGAGAGGTCAGCGGAGCGTAGCTGGAGGTTGGGGATGTAGGAGTAGAGCCATCTGTTGAGGTAGGCTGGGCCGGTCTTGTGGAGGGCCTTGTGTGCGTGGGCGAGGAGCTGAAAGGATATCCCCTTGTTAACGGGGAGCCAGTGCAGGTTTCTCAGGTGGGAGGTGACGTGGCCGTGGCATGGTTCGTCGAGGATCAGTCGTGCAGAGGTTTTTTGGGTGCGTTGTAGTCGTTTGATGAGCTTGGTCGAGCTCCCGCGTAGAAGGCATTTCCGTAGTCGGCAAGATAGCGTTAAAAATGCAATAACTAATATCCATGATGATGGGCAGGACTTTGTCGAGCCTCAGGATATCCTATCAGTGTTTGCAAAAGTCTACCAAATTCTGTATAAGGAAGAAGCAGGGGCTGCATGTCTGGATGGCCGCTACCCAGACTTAGGTCCAAAATTGGAACCGCTCGAGGCCGAAAATCTAGAGAGCAATATAACGACCGAAGAGGTACTGGAAGCATTATTCAATCTGGCTGCCGGCAAAGCTGCTGGCCCTGACAGCATTCCCTTGGAGCTCTATAAATGTCTGTCGGCTGAAGTCGTTCCGATGTTACTGGATCTGTTTAATGGAATCATCTGTACGGACAAAATCCCCGAAACATGGAAGGAAACTAATATAGTACTCTTCCATAAAAAGGGAAAGCCAAGAGAAAGTCCTGGGTCTTACAGGCCGATCTCTCTTATAAATTCTGACAACAAGCTATACGCGAAGATGTTGGCCACGAGGCTGGGGAGGATCATTGGTGGGTTCGTCTCCCCCTGGCAGCATGGGTTCATTCCTGGTCGCGGTACGACGGACCACATTAGAAGAGCAATTTTGTTGTTTGAGGCCCATGCTGATGGGGTGAGGGGGGTTGCCATGATCCTCCTCGACGCAGAAAAAGTGTTTGACCGCGTTAGGTGGCAATATCTCTGGGATGTCCTTGTGGAGAGAGGTTTCGGCCCAAAAATCCTGACGGCTATCAAGGCCATGTACTGTGACCCGGTGGCTCCTATTCAGATGATGGGTCAGAACTCAGATAAGATCATGATAAGCAGAGGTACCTGTCAGGGGTGTCCCTGCTCGCCTATTTTGTTTGCATTATATATCGATCCGCTGGTCAGGCAGATACTGGGGAATCACAGTATTAAGCCGGTAATAACCAACGGGTTCGAGAGCAAAATATTAGCATATGCCAACGATCTGGCAGTTATTACATCAGACCCTGCCGAGATCATGTGAATTTTGGTGGAAATCACTAAGCAATTTGGATATTATTCTGGGTATCGCCTAAATGAGGCAAAAACACAGGTAATATGCTCTAAGGACATAGCCAAAATAGATCAACGGTATGTCAACTCTGCAACCTATCTCGGGGTAATTATTAATGCAGTAATAGGCTCAATTGTTCAAGATAATTTTAATCCACTCCTCAAAAAAATCGAGATAGATCTGAAGCGTATGGATGCACTGCATTTGTACCTTATAGGTAGGACAAATGTTTTAAAAATGACCATGTTGCCCAAACTTCTTTACCTATTTAGATCCATTCCTCATCTAATTGAGGAGGGGGTGATAAAAAAAACGGAGCAATATGGTAAGACAAGGAGGGCAGCTAAATAAATGACTCTCCCCCAGGAACATGGAGGTTTAGGAGTTCCAAATGTAAGATTCTATCATTGGGCCTGTTTATTGACTCAGATGTCTATCCTATTTTGAATCTACACCTAGCGAAAAATACACCCTGGACCAGACCTCTGATCTGTGTGCCCTCCCATCAATATATGAACTTTAAATGGGGATTTTTTTTAAAACCCAGCTTAAGGTTCCCCTTGGAGCTTGGGATTTGTGGAAAATATTGCAAAAATCATTACAGATCCCAAGGATTAACACACATACGCCATTGTGGAAATCAGGGTTTTTTCCGAACCTGAGTGCAGACGGGGCTTGGAAAATATGGGAACAGCAGGGTTTCCAGACAGTGGGGGACGTAATACTGAATGGCAATATTATGACACTTGATGCCATGCAGCAGAAGTACGGTTTGCCTACCGGTCAAAGCTTTAAGAATCTCCAGATTTTACAAACGCTTAAAGCTGCTGGATCTGGCACTACTTTTGGCGCTCGTAGTCCCATACTTGAATATCTATTGAGGGGAGGGGATAGGATTCGGGATATATATCAGGAATTAATTGAAAAGTTGCCAGATGATCTTAAGAAACATGAGCCAGCCTGGGCAGCTAAATTGCAAGATCCAGATGCAGATCTTGACAAAGCTCTATATCTGGATAGGCAGGTGCTTCGGTCCTCTGATCTGAAGGCTCAGCACTTTAAAACTCTCTTCAATCTATACTACACTCCATCTAAGCTATATGATTGGGGTATGAGGACGGATAGTAATTGCCCCAGATGTCAGAAAGGCCCGGGTGATCTGCTACATATGTTCTTCTCCTGCGAAAAGCTTACTGTAATTAAAACCGAGATCGAGAAATTCCTAGAGAGGTTGCTAGGCTCTAAGATCAGTCTATCCCCGACAGTGATGATTCTTGGGATAGATAGTAAGCTGGGTTTTAGTAGCGGAGAAACTGAGGCATTTATCTTCCTGGCTGTTGCCGTCCTACGGATCCTGCTGTCAGCTGCCTGGAAGCACCCAAATGCCCCGACCTTTTCAATGTGGTTGGCCAGGCTCCTTGCTATCCATAATATAGAATCTATGCTTTATTTGCACAAGGGTAGGAAACTGCGGGATCTTGGCTGTAAAATTTGGGCCCCTCTGAAGGTATGGAGCGAGGGTAGAGTTTTTTAATCAGACTGGGTTGGGATGCGGGTGATTTGATATTTACAGATTTGCTTTGACATAATATATCGATCGTCTGTAAAATCTTAGGTGGGTATGTGTATATATATATTGATGGCTATACTTTTATGATGCATATTTATATATTTATATATTTATGTCGCCTATGGTCCTCTTTTCTGCTCTCTGTGATAATATTGAATTGTATTTATGACTTGACTTGTTTTTCTACTAATTATTGTATAACCGCGCTTGTATTTTCTTTCTGATACCGTATAAATTCTCAATAAAAAAAAAATAGAAAAAAAAAGAAGGCATTTCCGTAGTCGAGTCTGCTGCTGATGAGGGCCTGTGTGACTGTCTTTCTTGTATCTGTCGGGTTCCATCTGTAGATCTTGTGGAGCATGCGGAGGGTGTTGAAGCAGGAGGAGGAGACGGCGTTGACTTGCTTGGTCATTGAGAGCATTGAGTCGAGGATGATTCCCAGTTTGCGTGCGTGGTTGGTGGGTGTCGGGGCTGCCCCTAGTGCCGTCAGCCACCAGGAGTCATCCCAGGCGGAAGAGTTGGAGCCGAGGATAAGGACCTCTGTATTGTCCGAGTTCAGCTTCAGACGGCTGGTCTTGATTCAGTCAGCGATGGCCTTCATTCCTTCGTGGAGGTTGGCTTTGGCGGTGATGGGGTCCTTGGTGAGGGAGAGGATCAGCTGAGTGTCGTAGGAGATTATGTTGAGGTTGTGCTGTCCGGCTACGTGTGCGAGCGGGGCCATGTAAATGTTGAACAGCGTCGGGCTGAGGGAGGATCCCTGGGGTACGCCGCAGATGATCTCAGAGGGTTTGCAACGGAATGGGGGGAGACGGACGCTCTGGGTTCTGCCGGGGAGGAAGGAGGTGGTCCAATCCAGAGCCTTGTCTCGGATCCCTGCGGCGTGGAGGCGTGCATGTAGTGTGCGATGGCAGGCGGTGTCAAAGGCGGCAGAGAGGTCTAGGAGGTTGAGTGCTGCAGTCTTGCCGTTGTCCAGCAGGGTCCTGATTTCATCGGTGGCAGCGATGAGGGCAGTCTCGGTGCTGTGGTTGCTGCAGAACCCTGACTGTGAAGGGTCCAGGATTCTGTTTTCCTCAATGTATCGGGTTAGCTATCTGTTGACAGTTTTCTAGATGACCTTGGCCGGGAAGGGGAGCAGAGAGAGGACTCTTGGGTCTGCCTTAGGTTTTTTGAGTCAGGCATTGATCTTGGTGTGTTTCCAGATCTCAGGGAAGGTCGCGGTCTTGAGGGAGAGATTGATTATGTTGCGCAGATGGAGTGCGATGGAGCTGCTTACTCTGTTGAATACGTGGTGCGGGAATGGGTCTGACGGAGAGCCAGAGTGGATTGTGCGCATGGTCTTGATGGTGTCATCGATGCTCATGCTGGCCCAGGCTAGCAGGGGGTCATGGTCGATGGTGTGCGGAGGGTCTGTTGTGTTGCTGTCTGTTGGGGCTGTCTGGGTGTTGAACCTGTCGTGGATGTCTGCTATCTTTCGGTGAAAGAAGGTGGCGAGGGAGTTGCACAGGGCTTGCGATGGCGGGATATCGTAGGTGTTGGAGCTGGAGTTGGAGAGTTCCTTCACAATGTTGAAGAGCTCCTTGCTATTGTATGCGTTGTTGTCGAGGCGGTCTTTGAAGGAGGTCCTCTTGGCCGCCCTAATGAGGTGGTGGTGGTTGTGGATGGCGTCCTTGTGTGTTGCGTGGCTGTCCGGAGTTTGTTCATTGTGCTATTTCTTCTCTAGTTTCCAGCAGGCTTGCTTGGAGGCTAGGAGTTCTGGGGTGAACCAGCTGGCCCTCTTGCTGGTGTCTCTCCAGGGGGGATTTCTTCAGCAGGGCGAGGGTGTTGGCGCAGTCCTCGATCCAACGTCTGAGGCTGTGGGTAGCGTCGTCGGTGTTGGAGGGTTCGTGGGTGGGCTCAGGGCGAGGTTTGCGTGTAGTTGGTTGTAATAAGTAAATCGCGTAGAAGAACGGGGGTTGCTGGGTAGTATTTCCATGTAAGAGGTTTATTGTTAATTTGTTACAGGTTCCATAGAAGTCTTTAGTAGGTCATAAGAAGATTATATGGAAGGTCCTACCAGGAGCTGCATGGTTGCTGCTCATCCCACTCTCTTCAACTGTCATTCTCCACACACAACCAGGCACACTCACATTCCACTCTCTCTGTCATCAAGCTTTCCAACATACCACGCAGACATCACATTCATTCTGGCTGAGCAGCTAAGAAGGAGATGATTCAAGGTATAACATATCCCCTTCCCTTCAACAGCAATAAAACCCAATAATTTGCAACATTGCAATTTGAAAATAAAAATGATAATACTTGCAATATTGCACACAGTTCATATTAGCGAGGAAGAAAGAAAAGAATAGGTAGAAAAGAATAGGTAGTAGAAAGTGACTAGAATGAGGGAAGGATGAAACAGTGCAAACAGTTACAAGATGGCACACATCCCCTTCCCTTGGAGAAAAAACAAACAATTGAAAGCAATGAATGAAACGTTGCCTGTAAAACATTGCATGTAAAATATTCTAGTAAAGCATAGTAAGAGTGAAGGCAGTATGTAAAAAGGTGCAAGGCAGTAGTGTAACTAAAGGCTGAGATAGTACAACACCCAACCATGTTTCTACATGCCACACCATAGAGGAAATATTGCAGGACTGAGAGAGTGAAAGACAAAAGGGAGAAGACAAATATCTAGACACTGAGCAATACAAGCAAAATAAAAGAAAATGATTTACAGTGTAGTTTTCGGCTCACTCAAAGCACAGTTGGGAAAACATGGCCACAATTCGTGCTCTTCACCAGCGCCAGTAAATGCCACAGAGTATCCATACATGTAGAAAATATTCCAGTCGTTAACTTATATTGGTTAGCATTGTATTTCTTCTTTTAAAGCATTAATCCAGAATTATAAGGAATGTGAAGGAACCTGGGTAGGCTGTCCAGATGTTAGAGGACACTGGTTTTTTTTTAAAGTTGATTTGCTGTGTTTTCTGAATAAATACCGTTCTGTAAAATTGTAAGTTTCCTCACCTTCTGTAGTTTTGTGGCCAAAATACGCAGGGTTTCCTTCAGAGCGTCGCCAACATGTTGTAAGGTAAATTCCAATGATGACCACAGGTAGCCAGGAGGTATTTTCCATGTAAGAGATTTATTGGTTATTAGTTACAGGTTCCATAGAAGTCTTGTAGAGGTCATGTAGAAGGTCTTATAGAGATCATATGGAAGATCTCATCAGGAGCTGCATGGTTGCTCCTCAGCCCACTCTCTTCAACTGTCATTCTCCACACACAAGCAGGCACACTCACATTCCACTCTCTATGTCATAAAGCATTCCAACATTCCACGCAGACATCACATTCATTCTGGCTGAGCAGCTAAGAAGGAGATGATTCAAGGTATAACATTGGTCTCCGGTGATTTTCCTCCATCAGCGGCAGGTGGATCTGTTGGGTGCGGTGGTGTGTGGTAGGCTTTTCGAAGGTGAAGTGGATGCAGCGGTGGTCGGTCCAGAGGAGTTTGGTGGTGTGGCTGATGGAGACGTGCAGGTTTGAGGAAAAGATGGGGTTGAGCGTGTGGCCGGCGGAGTGGGTGGGCGTTGTGACGAGTTGCTTCAGTCCGAGGTTGGTGAGGTTATCGATCATGGTTGTGGAGTTGTTGTCATTGTTGTTCTCAAGGTGAAAGTTCTGGTCTCCGAGGAGAATGTATTCAGTGGAGGACAGGGCGTGCGTGCTGATCAAGTCAGCGATGGAGTTGCTGAACTGGGGGCGGGGTCCCGGGGTCGGTAGACGAGGGTGCCTCTGAGGGTGGAGTTAGGGTCTGTGTGGATCTGGAAATGCATGTGTTCGGAGGTGCTGAGCGCGTCGTTGGTGCTAGTCAATACACTGATGCTGTTCTTGTGGACGATGGTGATTCCTCCTCCGATTCCGTTGGTGCGGTCTCTGCTGATGATCTTGTAGCCGTCTGGGATGGCTATGGCGATGTCGGGTGCGGAGGAGTCGTTAAACCAGGTCTCTGTCAGGAAGGCGACATCCGGGGATGTTGTGTCGAGCAGGCCCCAGAGCTTGACGGCATGCTTGTGTGCACAGAGGGTGTTCAGTAGTACGCATCAGAGGTGGTTAGGGTCTTTCTTGGCGGGTGGTTTGTCGACCCTGAGGCTGGTGTAGCTGCAGTTCCGGCAGGTGAAGGGGCAGTGTGTGCGTTTCAGGGTGGCCTTGAAGCAGGTGTGGCTCTGTCCTGAGTTGAGAGCGTGCAGAGTGCTTGCGTCGTAGTGACTGCGTTCGTTGTGGCGGGTTGGGGGCCAGGGGTTCTGGCACTGGGCGTGGTCCAGGCACGGCCGACATATATGGGGAGGTAAGAGGGAGGAGCAGCTGGGAGGCTTGGGCAGCGAATGGGCAGTGGGCCATCAGGGGGCGGGGCTGCAGGGGACGCAGGGGCGAGGGGGGTGAGGGTCAACGAAGGTAACAGAAGGAAAAAGGGGCACAAAATCGAGGGAAAAATGAGTGGCACAGAAGGCAAAAAAGGCACAAAATAGAGTGGAACAGAAGGCAAAAGGTGCACAGAAACTAGGGTAAAACGGATGGCACAGAGGGCAGAAGGCCACAAAAAAACGAGTGGAACAGAGGGCAGAAGGCCACAAAAACCGAGTGGAACAGAAGGCAAAAGGGGTACAAAAACAAGGGAAAAAAGAGTGGCACAGAAGGCAGACGGGCACAAAAACGTGTGGAACAGAAGAAAAAAGGGGCACAAAAATGAGGAAAAAATGAGTGGCACAGAAGGCAAAAGGGCACAGAAATACCGGAAAAACAAGTGGCACAGAGGCAAAATACAGAACACAGAAATACAGGGGCAGCTAAGAACAGAAGGCAGAACGGGCAGAGAGGCTCGGGCAGCAAGGGGAACAGAAGGGAAAACCGGGCAGAGACACAGGGGCAGCGAGGAGAACAGAAGGGAAAATCGGGCAGTGACACAGGGGCAGCGAGGGGTACAGAAGGAAACACCGGGCAGAGAGAGCTCGGGGATAGCGAGGGGAACAGAGGGAAGAAAAGGGATACAGACCACGTACAGGCAGCGGGGAAAGACAGACAACAGCAGTCACAGACAAAACAGTGAAAATACAGGCAACACAATAAAAGCAATAAAGCGGAGGATGAACAAACCTACCTACGGCCTACCACTGGCCACCAGGGATGAGGCGCAGGTGGTAGCCTGCCGGTGGTGGAGGGCCTCAAAGTTCCTCAGCAGCGGCAGCTGGGGCAGGGAGACACAGGTGGTGGTGTGCGGATCGGGAGCGACCTACCTGGTGGGGTCAAGGGTCACTACAAGAGCCTTGAAAATTAGCGACGCATACATGCAAACCTCAAAATATGATTGGCAGAGGAAAGGACATCTCATGCTACACAGGCTGATTAGTAAGCGACCAGATGCACACTCACCTGGTGTGTGATTTTGGCATGTGTGTGTTTCATAGGAAACACCTTTTTATGTTCACACAAATGACTGCGAGCCTCAGGCAGATGAGAGACAGCTGAGCTTCAGCTGAAAATGGTCCACCTAGGAGCCAGAAGACATTGCTTCAGATTAAATTTTTTAATGTGGATAAGCTGTGCGATTCTGTACAAATTTGGATATCCCTGTTTCGTTTATTCACCAGGGATATCTAGTATTGCTCATTGAATATTTGACTAGGCCAATTCAAATTGCGTAAAGTGCGCCAAAGTAGCAACACGTAGGGCCAGATTTACAGAAAATTCATACAATCAGTGGCTGCTCCTCCACTAAGGCAGAGGAGCGTCGCCCCATTGCTTTAAGAGAAGTACAGCGGAAAAATAAAATGATAATAACCTAGTTATTATCATTTTTATTTTTTACTACCGGCTGGGTTAGGGCGAGTGGAGCTATGGGGGAGGAGTGTTTTGCCCTCTTCAAGTACGCATGCCTGCTTGTCCGGCATCTTGGGCTGGCCACTCAGCCTGGTGAGGAACATGCAAAGTTTCATAGTCCCTGTCTGAGCGCTGAACCGCGGCATTCAGACCAATGTTCTGCTTGGCCTAGGGGAGGGAGCCTGTGTGCCTCCTGGTTTCTTCCGCTACGGAAGCAGAGGAGAAGGTGTCTGAAGGGACCTAAGAGGGGAGACGGCTGGCTAGCAGCAAAAGGTAATTGGATTTTTTTTTAAAACATTTGGTCCCCCCGTCCCTTGCCCCGCAACCCCCGTCCCCTGCCAGCCACCACAGCACACAACATAGCTCGCTATTGACACTTTTAGCAGCCAGGCGCAATTGCTGACAACCGGGCCCAGATTTACTAAATTATCATGCAGTGAAGTGCAGCAGCTGCAAATGCTGCGCTGCAATGCATCTTGATCAAATAATCATACCATAATGAAGATTCTAAAAATTCATCTTTCTCAGTAAAATGATGATCAAAAATTGAATTTAATATTCTGCATATATTTGTAAGAATGGGAAGAGACACGGAGAGAGGACTTTGAGTGAACCATAAAAATTATTTAAATGAGAAGGGAAATACTAATCAATCAATCAATCAGACAAATTTGTTCAGCACGCTACTCACCCATGAGGGTCTCAAGGCGTGTGGGGGGGGGGGGGCGCTACTGCTCGAAGAGCCAGGCCTTGAGCTGTTTCCAAGGTTTCGTAGTGGTCGGGGAGGGAGTTCCATGTCTTGGCCGCCAGGTAGGAGAAGGATCTACCTCCGGCGGTGGTTCTACGAATGCGTGGGACGGTAGTGAGGGCGAGGCTGGCGGAATGGAGTTGGCGGGTGGGTGTGTAGAATGTGAGGCGGTTGTTGAGGTATTTGGGGCCCAAGTCATGGAGAGCCTTGTGTGTGTGGGTGAGGAGTCTGATTGTGATCCTCTTGCTGACGGGGAGCCAGTGCAGGTCTCTCAGCTGGGGAGAGATGTGGCTGTGGCGGGGGATGTCCAGGATGAGTTGTGCAGAAGCGTTTTGTACGCGCTGGAGTCTTTTCTGGAGTTTGGCTGTGGTTCCAGCTTAGAGGGTGTTCCCGTAGTCCAGTCGGCTGATGACGAGGGCCTGGGCCTGGTGTCGGTGGGGATCCACCGGAAGATCTTTTGGCGCATGCGCAGGGTGTTGAAACAGGATGACGAGACGGCGTTTACTTGTTTGGTCATCGTGAGGGAGGAGTCCAGGATGAAGCCCAGGTTGCGTGCATGGTCCGTTGGCTTGGGGGCGGTGCCCAGGGCAGGGGGCCACCAGGATTTGTCCCAGGCAGAGGGGGATGTTCCCAGGATGAGGACTTCCGTTTTGTCTGAGTTCAGTTTCAGACGGCTGTGCTTCATCCATTCCGCGACGTCTTTCATTCCTTCCTGGAGGCTGGCTCTCGCGGTGGCGGAGTCGTTGGTGAGGGAAAGGATCAGCTGGGTGTCGTCTGCGTAGGAGATGATTTTAAGGTTGTGTTGTCGTGCGATGGCTGCGAGGGGGCTCATGTAGACGTTGAAGAGGGTGGGGCTGAGAGAGGATCCTTGCGGGACGCCGCAGATGACTTCGGTGGCCGCCGTCCGGAACAGGGGGAGGCGGACTCTCTGGGTTCTACTGGCGAGAAACGAGATGATCCACTCCAAGGCCTTTCCTTGGATTCCGATGTTGCTGAGGTGCTGTATACGGGTGCGGTGGCATACGGTGTCGAAGGCTCCTGAGAGGGCCAGGAGGATGAGGGCAGCTGTTTCCCTGTTGTCGAGCAGGGACCAGATGTCGTCGGTAGCTGAGATGAGGGCGCTCTCGGTGCTGTGGTTTGCTCGGAAACCAGACTGCGAGGGGTCGAGAGATCCGTTTGTCTCGAGGAAGGCGGCGAGTTGTTTGTTGGTGGTCTTTTCGATGACTTTGGCTGGAAAAGGGAGGAGCAAGATGAGCCGGAAGTTCTTAAGGTCCTTGGGGTCCCCGGTGGGCTTCTTCAGGAGGGCGCTAAGCTCGGCGTGTTTCCAGCTCTCCGGGAAGGTGGTGGATGTGAAGGAGCTGTTAATGATGTCCCGGAGTTGGGGTACGATGATGGAGTTGGCTTTGTTGAAGATGTGTTGTGGGCACGGGTCGGTTGGGGAGTCGGAGTGGATGGTGTTCATCGTGCGGGTGGTGTCTTCGGCGCTAACCGAGATCCAGGTGCAGAGGGTGGTGGTGGGGGGTGCTGGTTTGGTGGTTGGGTGCGTGGTCTGTGCGCCCAAGCTGTTGTGTATGTCGGCGATCTTGCGGTGAAAGAACAAGGCGAGTGAGTCGCAGAGGTCTTGCGAGGGTAGGATGTCGTTGTTGCAAGCGCTGGGGCTGGAGAGCTCTTTAACGATGCTGAAGAGTTCCTTGCTGTTGTGGGAGTTGTTGTCCAGTCGTTCTTTGAAAGTGGTCCTTTTGGTGGTGCAGATCAGCTGGTGGTGTTTGCGGGTGGCGTTCTTGAGGGCTGTCATGTTTTCTGTTGTCTGGTAGCGGCTCCAGGCTTTCTCGAGGGTGCGGCAGGTTTTCTTGGAGTTTTTGAGGTTGTTGGTGAACCAAGGGGCTTTCTTGCTGCCGGGTTTGCTGGGAGGGTTCTTCCGTGGTGCGAGGTCATTGGCGCAGTTGGTGAGCCACTGTGTGAGGTTGTGGGCTGCTTCGTTGGGGTCCGTCGTGTTGGTGGGAGGGTTCTGGCTGAGGTAGGTGGTGAGCTGGTTGGCGGTGATCTTGCTCCAGCTTCTAGGGGAACCTGTTGTGGGTGGTGTTGGGTCGTGGGGGAAACATCCTTTATGACGCAACTTTTACAACGCAGTGCCTTTACAACGCGGTATTTACAATGACAACCATTACAACGCAATGCGCTGGGGGGCGCTCTAGGATAGGGAATATGTTTAATTTACTATCCAACACCTTCCCTAGTGTCCACGGGTACTGGAGTTGGAATAGTAAATTAAACTATTCACTATCCAGCACCCCAAAGCACTATGAGTTGTAAAGGTATTCGTTGTAAATACCGCGTTGTAAAGGCATGCATGGTAAAAGTATGCGTTGTAACGTCATACATCCGGGTCGTGATTCTCCTAAAGTTGAAGTGGACGCAGCTGTGATCTGTCCAGTGTAGTCCGGTGGAGTGGCTGAAGGAGATGTGCTTGCTGGAGGAGAAGATGAGGTCAAGCGTGTGGCCGGCGTAGTGGGTGGGGGTGTTCACCAGTTGCTTGAATCCGAGGTTGGGGAGGTTGTCCAGCAGGGCGGCGGTGTTTCTGTCATTGTCGTTCTCCAGGTGGAAGTTGAGGTCTCCTAGGAGGATGTAGTCTGAGGAGGTTAGGGAGTGCGGGCTGACGAAGTCTGCGATGGCTTCGCTGAATTGTGTGCGTGGTCCCGGGGGTCTGTAGATGAGGGTGCCTCTGAGGGTGGTCTTGGGGTCGGTGTGTATGTGGAAGTGAAGGTGCTCGGCGGCGGTGAGGGTGTCGTCAGTGTTGGTCGTGATGCGGATGGTGTTTCTGTGGACGTTGGCGATGCCTCCTCCGGTTTGGTTGACGCGGTCCTTCCGGGTGATCTTGTAGCCATCGGGATGGCTATGGCGATGTCGGGGGCTGAGGAGGCGTTCATCCAGGTTTCTGTGAGGAAGGCGACGTCTGGTGGTGTTGTGTCGAGGACGTTCCAGAGTTCGACGGCGTGCCTGTAGACGGAGCGGGTGTTGAGCAGGATGCACTTGAGGCGACTGTTGTTGGTGCCTCGCTTGGCGGGTGCGGTGCAGGTCCGGAGGCAGGTGAATTTACAGGCTTGGCAGGTGAAGGGTCCGTGGGTGTGTTTTCGGGTGGTTCGGTGGCAGGCGTGGTTCCACCCGGGGTTGAGTGCGTGGAGGGTGGCGGCGTTATAAGTCCATTGGGTGGGCTAGCATCGTCGAGGGCCGGGGGTCCTGGCGCTGGGCGCGGTCCAGGCATGGACGGGCGTAGACAGGCTTGCGTTTGGCACGCCTTCGGCGCGCAATCGGCGCACCCGCTGCGCGTGCACGCTGCACGTGCACGCTGCACGTGCGCGCTGCGCGTACGCATGGACTCCGCCATAAATGGCGAAGTGGGAGGGAGGAGCAGCTGGGAGGTGGGAGCGGGCGGTGAATGGGAAGGGGTTCAGAAGGAAAGGGGCGGGCCGCAGGGGAGCAGCGATGGGGGAGAACACCTGGAAGTCGGAGGCGAGGGGGCAGGTCACGAATACAGTGGAAACAGAGACAATCTATAGGCACAGAGAACCTAAATACGAGGGGCAAGTCACAAATACAATAGAAACAGCGACGATATGCAGGCACAGAGAAGGCAACAACAGAGCCCAGAATACTTAGCTGCAGGGCAGCGGCATGATCGCGGCAGTAGGGGGAAGCCTGGGCTCACTCACGGGGAGTCACGGAGTGCGAGGAGCGACCAGCCCTGAAGCAGGGTCAGGGGCACCTGAAAGTTCAACCTCTGTGAATAAAGGATGGTTTTAAAAAACTTCATCCCAAGTAAAAAATCAGGACTATTTCAAAAGAAAGGTCATGATAAGAGTAAAAATTTGGGATGTTTACGCTGCCTACCTCTTTACGTCATTCTTACATTCTTATTTAGAAAGAGGCACCCAAGTATTTGTATTATGCCATAAAAACCTAGATAAGATAATGTATAGTTTCTTGAAATATGAGGAGGTATCTGTAAAGGGATGAGGGATAGAGTAAAAAGAATAATAGGGACGAGCTTCATCTTAATCAAATCCAATCTGCCCACCAAAATAAAAAACAATGGGTGCTCCTTGGAAATAAAGATGTTACTATTGGAATTACCGAGTTTAGATTCACAGAAACAGTTTCTTTGATATTGTTAGAAAACAAAGGCCATAGGTATTTAACTTTATGAGGAGTCCAGGCAAAGTTGGTAAATGCAAATTCATGATAAGAACATCATTTATTATTAAGACAAAGATTTCACACTTATTTCTATTAAGCTTGCATCCTGAAACTGTAGCAAAGTTCTTCATTTCAGTCAGAAACATAGGTAAGAAGGAGGTCGGATTAGATAGAAATGTTTGAATATTATTGGCATATACAGCCACATTTACCTGTTTCTCTGTGTATTGAATTCCATAAATAGTGGAATTTTTGCACATTTTTGTTAAGAAAGGTTCCAATGCAAGAATAAGGAGCAACACGGAAAGAGGACAACCCTGTCTAATTCCCCTATATAATGGAAAGCAGGAGGCTTTATAAGAAGAACATATAAGAGATAGCAAATCAATAAAATTAGGGCCATAACCAAACTATTAAAGAGAATGAAAGATGAAAGTCCAGCCTATTCAGGCAATGCTTTCTCAGCATCAAGGGAAATGATTATCTGCTATAGGTCTACATTTACAAATGTACAGCAGTTGTATTAATATGTAGTTCTAATACATATATTACTTACATCGTGTTGCATGTTTATATAGAAAATTGTTCAGTGGTTAATGTCATTGCTCTTGTCTCCCCTTAGGTGCGTTCCTGTTAGTGCTGATGATTCTTATTTCCTTGTCGTTGGTCTGACTTCCAACCTGGATTTCCCTGGACCCAGATCATGTCTTCATCTTCCTGTGGTTCCACAATGCCTCACTTTATTTGTCAATAGGTAATTTTTTATTTGCTGTTTTGCCTATTATGTTTTCAGTTCTTTATTTCTCTCTCCTTTTTCTATGTTTCTAATCTCCATCTACTTATCTTTTTGTACTGTTTGCATTTAGGTCATTTTGTTTCTTACTTTTCTCTATAATGCAAATACATTGCAAATATTAAGAATAATTCTCAATGTTGTTAAGAATATTTTCTCGGACTGTTAGGAGGTTGGGTTTTCCTATTAAAAGACAACACATCTTATCATATTTATCAAAGTTCAAAACTGATGTAGCGCTGTTACAAAAAGCTCATATTATAGATTCTGAAGTGCAAAAACTTGCTCCTAATTGGGTGGGAAATGCATTTTCTTCTTCAGGTTCTGGCAATAGAAATTGTGTTGTTTTTCTTTATAAAATATCTCTTGATATTAATTTGATCCCTTAAGTTTCTGATATGGAGGGGAAATGGGTTGTTGTAAAATTATTTATTGTTAACATTATTTTTTCTGTGTTTAATCTTTATTCACCTACACAACCTCATATACATTTCCGGCTGGACATTTCCCACAAACTAAGGTCTATTTTAGATGACAGTTTGATTTTTGGCAGGGATCGCAATCTTGTTATTGACACTTTCATTGATTGTAACTCTAAGGTTACATTTGTCCCTTCTATTATAAACAAACAATTTGACTCAGATACATAACAAAGCTCTCTTGTGGGTGAAATTCTTCCCTGAGGGGACATACCTTCTTTTCTGTTGTGCATTCTTCTTAATCCAGGATAGAACATGTATTTATTTCTAAACCTTTGTCTCAACACCCTTTGAATTTCGATATTTGTTCAATATTATTATCTGAGCATGCTCCAGTCACAGTGGACTTGGATCTTCTCACTGTTTATAATGGTACTAGGAGCTGGTGGTGTATGAATTGTTTTTAATCGCTAATTTGTCTACACGCCGTTTTAAAGCCTTTGTAAATGAGTTTTTTCCCTTTATTGATATTCCTGACCTATCCCCACAAGTTTGTTGGAATTCATTTAATGCTGGAGACAAAGTCTATATCATCTCTTATGTTTCCAAACAAGGAAATAAAATAATCATAAAGCATCTGATATCCTGAATGATATTAAGAAATTAGACAATTCCCAGTATACTACGTAACCCAAATCTTGTCGTGACAAAACAATGAAAACTACATTTTATTTTCAAAAGCTTTCTAAGGAAGATGCTGCCTCTTATTTACTCAAGACTAGTGCTTAATATTGTAGGGCTCAAAACAAGGCGGGTAAACTCTTAGCCAATTATTTTGAGGTCAAAAACAGTGCGATAAAATTAATTAAAAAGATTCAGAAATCTTGGTTGAATTTATAAATTATTACTCTAAACAGTATGCTCCTGAATCAATCCATTCTCCTGAATCTATTGAACAATATCTAGATCCTATCAAATGAGAACCTGATCCCTCTATTGATTTTTTTTCTCAGTTATAAAATGAGATATCGACATTTGAGATTCTTGCTTGAATTTGATCAAGGGGAAATCTCCTGATGATTTTTCAATTGAATTCTATCTCGATTTTGCCCAAAATCATGCCTTTATTTCTTTTGTTTATCAATAATAAATCAGCCGGGGCAACTTTCGAGAGCTTTGATTTGTCTAATTTCCAAAGAAAGTAACAATCCTACATGATGTAAAAATTATAGACCGATTTCTTTGGTGAATTGAGTGTATACAATGTTTGCAAGAATTGTTGCCCTCAGTCTTGATCCAGTGTTACCAAATTTGTATAGAAAGGGAGCGCTGCCTACCCGCTAATACTGCAATGGTCTACGTTGTCAAGGGCCTGCTGCTTGGCTGTCCATTTGTAGCTGACTGCCCTATAGGGGCAGAGAAAGAGGCACTGCTGTCAACCAAATGTGGAATGTAATAAGAAAAACAATTGAGGAACATCATATATGCCCCTTCTGCTCCTTTCCAACCACCCTTAGTGCCTTAAACCCTTCTTGTGCGTGGTGATGCCCCTGACTGGCTGGCGGTGTCACAAGAATGGGTTATTGCATTATTTGCAACCTGCACATATATAACCTGTGTGTACATTACATCTAGCTCCCTTCTGCCTTAACTTTGGACCTTTACTTTCCTCATACAGCGGCACCTTCTTCGTACTGATCAGTTACTGGGAACCAGTATACTCTTGCAAAACAAGTGCTCTCATCTTAAAACATGATTAAGCTAACTGCCATGCTTTTTCCTTTGTTGGAAGATAAATGGCTTTGCAAAGAATTATTTGTTTCTAGCTCCGTCTGATCCATTGTGTGTTAAACAATCTGTCTATAGTTTTATAAAATCATAAATTTGATTTGACTAATGCAATAAGTCCATTCCTGTCTAATGCATCAAATATGGAATGAAAAGTCATGGCATTAAAGGAAATGCATCTAGGGCCAGATGTAGGTCGGTCGGTAACGGCCGAAAATCGGTATTTTCGGCCGTTACCGACCTCTAAACAAGATTTGGCATGTAGGGGCACATTTTTACAGAATCGGTAACTTTACCGAATCCTTAAAGTTACTGATTCTGTAAAATACCCAATCAGTATTTTTACCGATTTGGTAAATCTCTGATGTAGGTGGGACTCTTCTGAGTCCCAAAGGCCCTACAAAATCGGTATTTTACCACACAATCCTATTGTGTGGTAAAATACCGATTTCAGGTGTGCATGCACATGTGTGCATGCACACCTAGCCATGTGACAGACAGACATGCCCTTAGGGCATGTCTGTGTGCCACATGGCGCACATGCCTATTTGTGGGGTGCCAGAGGGTGTCAAAGTGACAGCCCCTGCACCCTTGCAAAAATCGGTATTTACCGATTCTGTAAATACAGAATCGGTATTTCCCATTGATTCCTATGGGCTTTGAAGCCCATAGGAATCAATGGGAAATACCGATTCTGTATTTACAGAATCGGTAAATACCGAATGTGACAGATTCGGTATTTACACATCTGGAAATACCTACATGTCCACCACATTGATTTACCGATTTTCAATTACCGAATCGATAAAATTCAGTAATTGAAAATCGGTAAATCAATTTTACCTACATCGGGCCCCTACTATCTAAGACCCATGATTTTCTCTCCCTCTAATGACATCTGATTTTGCCCTCCATTAATGGAGGAACCACTAAGTCCGGCATTCAGGAATGGCTTGACAATATGAATCTACATGGCCTCTCATCCTGCCTTTTACCCTCCACTAATCCAGTGGTTTTCAAATTGATCCCTTAAAGGACCATATCAAGTAAGGGCACAAAGAGCATATATGCAATTTAGAGTGCTGCATAAAATCAATTGCTTCCTATCTTCTACGAACTTCCAATCCAAAGTCTGGGCTCTTGTCCTGTCTAATATTTATGGAGGTAATGTACTACTTGCTGGTCTTCCAGATTCTTCCCTGACGCTAAGCAGCAGAAATTCTCATGCAGTATATTGTTGAATCACCAACCAGTAAATGTTCAAGAGCATCTGTAATGCTTAAAAATAACAGCATTTTCCGTGTCAAATGAAATTATACATGTTGGATTCCTTCTAAATTATTTATTGCAAAATTGATTGATAAATTTGCTTTTGTCATTGTTTGCAATAATGAGAATGGTTCTTTAAAGCACAATGGTTCCCACAGGTAAGTTACACTTTTGAGTAAGTTTACACTTTTGAGTAAGCTTACTATTTTTTAGTATTCACATACTGCACTTTTGTAGTAACTTACACTTTTGCAGTAATGTAACCTTTTGCAGTAGATTCAGCGCTAGACATGATACTAGAACTGCAATTTTCCCTAGAAACATAATGAAAGTTGGCACATACTAGAAAAGTATAAATTATCTCAAACGTACAGTTGTGAATACAGGAAAGTAGTAAACCTGTACACAAATGTAAGTTACTATAAATGTGCAGTTTGTGAATAGCACTTTGCAGTACATTTGTAGTACAAATGTGGAACTACAAAACTTACTACAGAGTGCATTTTATGAATCAGGCCTTTACACTTTGGCTATCAAATTATTAGGTACGTAAATCCAATGCTTTTTTGTATTCATTATCATATACAGGTATGACATTATTTGACTTTTTAATTTCTTGAAAAAACAAATAGTTTACAGTTAATCTGAAAAATGCACGGTCTTTCGCCAGTTATTCATGGTGAGAGTGGATTTTATTTATGAGGCGTGGGATAAATACCACCTTCACTAATAATATTAAGCCTTGTTCAGCTTGTTTCCTGATATGAGAGACTCTTTATACATATGTTGCTAAAATTAATTAAACATTATGTTATATATTTTATTATATGATTGTGCATAAGTATGCAATTTTATCTGATAGCCCTATATATGTGTCATCACTTTTAAGTGTATTTTAGTTGAGGTTATATGAAGGAAGTGATAATTTAATTTCATATATAAAATAGCACAAATGCATTATGTTCATTCATACATTTTATGTTTTGGTGCTATTTTCTGTATCTCTTTGTTCTCTTAAAAACTCAATAAAATATTTTAAAGTAAAAAAATAACTTTTTACCTGATTCACAATGGCAAACCTACACTTTTGTGTAAGTTTATGTTTGCTTTGGTATTCAAAAACATGGGGTCAATTGTAAGTTTACGACTGCGGAGACACTGCTATCAGGGCGGAGAACTCCATACAAGAATATCCTATCTTTTTATGTGCGGAGTTCTCCGCCTTGACGGCAAAGTCTCTACAGTTGTAAACTTACTATTGACTCCCTGTTTGTTAATGCCAAAGCAAACTTAATCGTACACAAAGTGTAAACTTACCTTAGTGAATCAGGCCCAGTATTGGTGCCTCAGCATGCTTGAATCCCCTTCAAAGTTTGTTGTGTGTTCTAGCTGCCTTGCCACTGCATTCAATGAAGATGACCTCATAGTAGAGCACATATTGCTAGGAGCATATGCTGTTTCTGCTTATGAACCAATAGTCTGGAAGACCATTCTTTGCACCCAAGACATGATCCTTGCAGCTGTGCAATCTATGAAATTGTGCAAGTCCCACCTCTTCACATTATGCTTACCATCCAGTGCCTAATTTGAGACACTGATTGTAGCTGGCATTAGTTTGCATGCTGCCCAAACACTGTCACTCTAATCAGGGTAAGTTACACCCTCAGAATAACCCATGCTCACCCCCTTAGTAGCTTGGCAAGAGCACTAAGGCGTATCTCAGAGGGAATGTGTAAAGTGTTTGTACACACACACACACACACAGTAACCCAGTGAAACCACAACAAAAGTACTCCACACTAGTTTAGAAAAATAGCCAATATTTATCTGATTAAAACAAGACCGAAATCACAAAAAATTCCAACTTACACTGGTCAAGATATGAAGTTTCAAAGATTACATGCAGTTATAGCATTTAGAAACCCGATAGTTCCAACTGGGGCAATAACGATGTGGTTTATGAAGTCGAATCTCAAAGTTGGAGGCCAACCGTGATGGAGTGTGGGCTGGCCATTGAGTCATACAGACCCCGGATACAATAGCATGGAAAACTACGACCAACAAAGAAGTTGTGAGACACCGAGGAGGTGAGGCATCGCTGAGGCCAATGTGGCATTGGTTCAATACTGTTGGTGCAGGTCGCTGGCACGTCGGTGCTTGGGACAGCGCATTGCACAAAGGAGGTGAGGCGTCACTGAAGCAAGTGAGGTGTCAGGTTTTGGAGGTGGTATGGAGTCATTGAACACCCAGGACGTTGCAAGGCACATGGGAGGTGATGTGTTGTTGGTGACGATGCGTTGGCTCCACTGGTGGTGCGGATGGATGAAGAGTCAAGAGTCAAGGCATGCAGCGTCGAGTTTGCAGTGCCAATGTCACACCACTGGGCCACCGGTGTGACGCTGGAGTCATGTGCCACAGACTTCAGTTGTGCGGTACTCGGGACTCTCTCTGTCGCTAAATTCAGCAGAGGCCTGCATTGTAAGTCTCAGTCATTGCAGTGAGCAGGGACCATGGTTCTGGAGCAGGCAGTGGTGCAGTGTAAGAAAGCTGTACTAGCTCTGAAGTCAAACAAGTTGAAAACTCACTTCCAAGAGCCCAAGAACAGGATTTGGCACCACTTGGCAAGCTAGGACTTCCAGTCGAGGACTGTTACTAACTCTGCTGAAATGCACTTTGTGCTTTCTGTGTATATCCTGTATATTAAAACAGTTTGAGGGATGGTGTCAGATTTGGAAGCTCGCCTCTGGCATTTCTCACAAGCACTACAGTCATCAGTCTAAAGAATTGCAAAATATTTAGATAAAAAGCCACAACTGAATAAACTCACAGTAGAGGAGCCCAGATGCTGTAGGTCAAGTCTTTTATGGACCTAAGACTTCTTAGACAACTCAAGCCCTTGGAGAAGCTTGGAAGCAGGATGTAGAAAGCACAGTCCAGTCCTTTAACTCACAGTACTGAAGCAGTAAGCAGCAGTCCAGCACAGCAAATAAGACAGCAAAGGGGCAGTCCCTTCTAACAGCAGTCCTGCTCTTCTTCCTGGTAGAATGTCCTCAACCCAGAGTGTTCCGAGTATATGTTGTAACAGGTCCAGTACTTATATCCATTTCAGCCTTTGGAGTAGTCAAACTTCAAAGGAAAGTCTGTCTAGTGCACAAGACCCTGCCCTTCCTGGTTCTGGCTCCAGACACACTACAGGGGGTGAAGACTGCTTTGTGAGGGGATAGGCACAACCCTATTCAGGTGCAAGTGTCAACTCCTCCCACCACTCTAGCTCAGGAAGACCCATCAGCCTGGTGATGAGCCACCACGATATGCAGAGCACACCTAAGCTCCATTCGTGTGTGACTGTCTAGAGTGACAAAAGTTATAAAGCCCAACTGTAATCCAACCCAGGTGTGTATTCTGGGGACAGGCAGAAGCACAGAATGGTTAAGCAAGATAATGCCAACTTTCTAAAAGTGACATTTTCCAACCTGCAATTTAAAAAAACTTCCCTAAAAAATGTATTTTTAAATTATGAGTCCAGAGACACCAAACTCCAATTTTCTATCAGCTCCCAATTGGAAGATACACCTGTTAAATATTACAAGCCAGCTCCAATACTAACCTATAGGAGAGATAGGCCTTGCTGTAGTGAAAAACGACTTTGGCAGTTTTTCACTAACAGGATATGAAAAGCTCACCAGTAAATGTCTTACCTTTCAAATACACTGCACACTGTCCATGGGGCTACCAAGGGCCTACCTTTGGGGTACCTTACATGTAATAAAAGGGAAGGTTTGGGCCTAGCAAGTAGGTGCACCTGTCAGATCGCAAAAAACAACAAAATCTGAGGGTCTAACACACTCTCCAAAGGAGAGGTCACAAGCACATTCAAAGAAAGCAAGTATTCCTATATTAACATGGAGGGAGTCCTATTTAAGAGGACGAAATTCCATCACCCACTGAGATCGCATGTTTCATCATCTGGGATATCTTCTTGGCTGCCAAACCTAGTGCAACCAAGGGCTGCAACTCCCTCACTGTGAGGGAGGAGCTAAGGGATGTTTTAATTGGATCAGTTGGTCAGATGGTCTAAGATCTGTGAAGTATGACATTGTTTTCAAGGTGGGTGTTTGCAGTGCAGAAGATAGTGATGTTGTGAAGTGAAGTTAAAATTGGCTACCAAGAGAAAGAGTGCAAACACGGTCTGAAAAAATATTTGAGCGCGCTGATCTAAAGAGAGGGTCTACATGTTTTAGTCATAGTGATCGAAATTCGATTGTGGCCTTCCTCAGGACCTAGATGGTAATGCTACTGCAAAATTATGTGTTTAAATCAAAATAAGATTACATTTAGTAAACAGAACGATATAACCTACAATCACCTGTGGTCCCTTTTACGATGGATCTACAGGATTGTTGTTGTCACCTGTGGAAAGAAAAACATAGTGGCATACTATACCATGTTAAAATAATGCTAACAGTGACGGAGTAACAGCCCTTGGTTGCACTAGGTTTTGCAACCAAGAGGAGATCCCAGATGATGAAGCATGCCACCTCGGTGGGTGATGGGATTCTGTCCTCTTAAATAGGACTCCCTCCATGCTAACACAGGATTACTTGCTTGTACTGACTGTGCTTGTGACCTCTTCTTTGGAGAGTGTGTTAGACCCGCAGATTTTTTTTTTTTTGCGTATTCTAGTGGGGATTTTGTCCGCGCAGGTCTTTAAAAACTTCCCTTAGACCCTTAACCCGCCCTGTGTTTTCTATGCACCTGTCAGATCGACAGGGCAGTTAAAAACTGTGCACATGTTTGAAGAGCTACTTATGTGGGTGGCACAATCAACACTGCAGGCCCGCTATTAGCATTTGATTTACTGGCCCTGGGCAAATCCAGGCCACTGTAATAGGGACTTACTATTGAATCAAATAGGCCAATCATCAAGAATTCAAATATCATTGCATTTTGGACATACAGCACTTACACTTTGGCACTGGTCAGCAGTGGTAAAGTGCCCAGAGTCCTAACACCAGCAAAAACGAAGTTCGAGCCACATCAAAAACAGGAGGTTGGAGGCAGAAAGACAGGGGAAACCACACCAAAAGATGCCAGGTCTAACAGGGACCTGCACTTATTTTCCTCATCAGAATTTCACCTTGAGCAACAGAGGAAAAAAACCCCACCAGGTTGAAAGTTGGAGCAAGAACATGGGGATAAAACAGTGACAAAGGGAGACAGCAGGAATCAAAAGAACCTCCAAGTGCGAGAGATAGGTGCAGGAGTGTCTGGTGGTGGATGAAAGAGGCATAAGGAGGAATCCAAACTATGCTGCCTTGGCATTCATCACCCACAATATTCATAGCGCTGGCTGTGGGTTTCTGAGCAAAACTTTGATCCCCATCACTTATTGTTGTACAAATTAAGCACTAATACCATACTACACTTTTTTCTTTCCTTTCCTTTTGCAACCCCAATGTGTTGCTCTATTTTTCTATATTTCTCAGCATATTTGTCCTGAGTGTTAAATATACGTACAAGTCTCTCTATCCTCATGTTGGTTACTTACCAACTTCTATGTTTAGCGCCGTCCTGTGAGGCCAGATCGCACTTTATATATGCTCTAAATAAAATAAGTAATATAATAGGCCAACTGAATATCTCTAAACCACAGCTAGCACTTGTTTTTCATTTCCAAGATGCATTGGTTAACATGGCCCTTCGGCATTGTTTAGTATTTTTGGAATCATAGTGTTCAATATGTACAAATAGAACTTTTCTCTAGCTTGGCTCCGGATCACACGGCATAGTCTAGTCTTCGGGAAGTATTGTGTAATTCTGACCATGAACTGAGCCAGTAAATCTCAGATTTGCGTGGATATTACAAATGAATTCTGTGAATAGCACACTGATCACTCACACAGTCTAATCTTCCCTCTGATCTGCCTAAAAGCTGGAGTTTATTCAGTTGCGGCTTTTTATCTAAATATTTTGTAATTCTTTAGACTGATCACTGTAGTGCTTGTGAGAAATGCCAGAGGTGAGCGTCAGACTCTGACACCATCCCTCGATATACGGGATAGGCTTAGAAAGCGCAATGTGCATGTCAGGAGAGTTAGCAACAGTCCGAGGGAACACAGATGACGCAAAATAGGATGCCCTTATTTCTTTACATGCCGACCTCTCAAATGAGACTAGAAGAAACATGCCACTTGAGTATGTAAGTTTAAAGTGTTTGCAATGTGCTAGGAACGCCAATTGAACCAATAGAAGCCTACATGGGCTGCTGAGAATGTAGCTGAATACCACTTAGGGCTAGATGTAGGTAATTTCTATTCAACGATTCCCAAATACCGAATTTTACCGATTCAGTGTTTAAGAATCGGTAAATAGAATGTAGGTGAAAAATCGGTAAATTTTACCGATTCGGTAATATTCGTTATTACCGATTCGGTATTTACCGAATCGGTAATAACGAATACCTTCCCATTCATTCCTATGGGCCTGGGGGCCTATAGGAATGAATGGGAAGCCATTCACTATTACCGGTTCGGTAAATACCGAATCAGTAATAGGGGGAGCATATTCAAGGGTCGCAGTGTGTCACATTGACACCCTGTTGCACCCCTGAATCGTGCATGTGTGCATATGTGGCGCACATACATTCCCTGAGGGCATGTATGTCTGCCACATGGCACTTTTACAAAAGCACAAAATTGCTTTTTTAAAGGTATTCGTCATTTACCACCAACTTGTAGTTGGTGGTAAATAACAAATCCTTAAACCAAAAATGCACTCACTTGAGTGCTCCCTACATAGGATTTAAGGATTCGGTAATTTACTGATTCCTTAAGGAATCGGTAAATTACTGAATCCTTAAATCCAGCCTCCTACATCGCAAAGGGCTAAATACCGACAGGTAACGGGAAATTTACTGATTTTCGTCCGTTACCGACCGGTATTTGCCCACCTACAACTAGCCCTTAGGGCTAGATGTAGGTAAATCTAATTTACCGATTCATAAATACCGAATTTTTCCGATTCGGTATTTATGAATCGGTAAATTAGAAGGAGGCAGATGTAGGTAATTTTTAAAACACAATTACCGAATCTGTAAGATTCGGTTTTTACTGATTCGGTAAACACCGAATCGGTATTGCCCATTGATTCCTATGGGCCTTGAAGCCCATAGGAATCAATGGGCAATACCGATTCGGTATTTACCGAATCGGTAAATACCGAATCCTGCAAGGGTGCATGGGGTGTCACTTTGACACCCTCTAGCACCCCAAGCACTGGCTTGTGTGCCATGTGGCACACATACAATACATGCCCTAAGGGCATGTCTGTGTGTCACATGGCACAGGTGTACATGCACAGATGTGCATGTACACCTGAATTCGGTATTTTACCACCCATTGGATTGGGTGGTAAAATACCGAATTCTGAAGGCCTGTAGCACTGTCAACAGTGCTACCTACATCCGGGTTTTACCGAATCGGTAAAATTACTGATTCGTATTTTACAGAATCGGTAAATTTACCGAATCAGTAAATTTACCGATTCTGTAAAATAATGGCCCCTACATGTCAAAATCCAATTACCGGTCGGTAACGGCCGAAATCGGCCGTTACCGACCGGTATTTGGCAACCTACATCTGGCCCTTAGTCGCTACAGGGCATTCTATGACAGTCTCGAACCAGGGATGGAACGTTGCACACTTTTCTATCTCTATTTATCCTTTAATTTCTACTGATTGTGGATATTTTGAGACACCTTTGGCCTGACAGCTACTTTGGAGGACATTGTTGCATGCAAACATTTTCGACCGAGTACAAAGTACCCATTTGTGCTGATTCTCAAGCATTTCCTTACACATCATAAAGAAACTGATTATTGTTGATCAACATTTGCAGGAGAATTAAAAAATTGCTGCAAGTGGCTTTTTACGAACCTGTGCGTAGACATTACATATTGGGATCCTTCTCATATGAAAGGTGTCCCTGGGAATGAATATTCTGGATTTGCACACATCTTGAAAAAGCTATAAAATAATTTTAAAACGATTCAATTGAATTGATTTTGCCCCATATATATGTTACAGGTGATGGGATTGGTGTCGGCAGCCCTGGGGCCCGAGTGTGTTATTTTCTCTCTCTCCATTTCTTCAGATTCTCTGTAGTCAGATACAGATCTGTGTGATCAAGAAAAAACTCTTATGACATTGTTTTGGCATGCCGCATATCTTTGAAGCTCTCAAGCACGGGGGACACGTAGGCTGATCAAACTGCAGGTTGCTTCAGGTTCAAATGTATTTTAAATCCTTTTTTGTGGTGCAAAATTTGAACTTCCAAGATTTCTCAAAGGTGAATTAATGTCAGGATTCTCAGAGCAGTTGAGATTTGAGGCAGACGTTCGGATGCAAGTCCACCAACCTTCCTCTCCCTGGAATCTATGCAAGCAAGAAATGCTCAACTGGCAATTTGCAATTTCCCCAGAGGAAAATGGGGATAAAAGCGGACATGAGAAACACTCACTGTTCGCTGCCTGGCTCTTCAGGCCTCGTGCATAGGACTCCCACTGTCCCTCTTCAGGGATTTAGGGAGGACGTCCAGCAGCAGCCCATATAGGTAGGAGCAGTGGGGCGGTGGGGCTGGGTGGGCATTTCGACAGACGACGAGGGAAAAGTAATTATTTCTTTCATTTTTCCTCGTGGTCGTCTGCCAAATCCCCCTCAGACCAGGCCCACCGCTCTTACCCGCACAGGCCGTACCTGTCATCCACCCTCTGAACCCCAGGTGTGAGGGCATCTTAGTAACAGATTCAGAGGGATGGCTAGCAGTGAATAGTTATATTCCATCTGTGCTTTTATTAGCATTCTAAAAAAAACTATAAATACCAGTTGTGAAACAAAACGTTGTTATGATTCTAACGATGTAGAGAAAGGTTTTTTCACCCGATACTCCACAGAATAAGCAGCTGACAAGCCGTAAGTATTACCAGGATATCCGTCACGGGACGTGGAAAAAAGGTACGAAGAGACAAGGAAAATTGGACCCAGGGCAAGGGGGAAAAACGAAAAAGTCCAAAGGACACCAATAGGTGAGTGAAACACTAGTGACAGCTGGAATAACACAAGCAATCAAAGTTGCGAAGAATCTTTCTTCAAACTGCCTCTGATTAAACTGCCCCAGACGTGTTTCACCCTTTTCTGCTTTGATGTATTATTACCAATCAGTGAAGTGTCTGTGTCTTTATGTCACAGAAGGCACATCCATAGCTCTGCCATCCCAGCTTGCAGAGAATGTGTCCCCACACCTTCCACCCAAGCTGTCTGTATCTGACATACAGGGGCAGATTTATGTCGGACTTCGCCACGTTTAAGCCGCCGTTGCGTCACGCAACGGCAGCGCAAATGTGGCGCATCCCTGTGACCCATTTACAACGTGACGCATCTAGGCAGATGCGTCACGTTGTAAAGCCCTGCGCCACATGTGGGCGTTCCGGGGCAAGTGCGCCTCGCAAAAGTGCCTGCGTGAAATCTACAAGATTTCACGCAAGCACTTTTAGGCCAATGCTGCGTCAAAACCCTGCGCCTGCTTGAAGCAGGCGTAAGGCTTGACGCAGCATTGGACAGACAGGGCCCCCCAGAGCATTGCTGGAGCTGCGTCGCACTTGCAATGCAACTCCAGCAATGCGCCGCCTTTACGGCACAGATGTGTCATGCATCTGTGCCGTTTTTGCCCCATGGTGCACCGAATTATAAATGCGGCGCTCCATGGGTGGCGGAGCTGTGGCGCACAATAACTGGCACATCCCTGGGGATGCGCCATTTATTGTAAATCTGCCCCAAAGTGATTATATTCTACACCTCGGCCTCACTGTATTCCTCATTTGCCTGGATCCCCTTGTTTTTGCATAAATACTGACACTGAAATCGTGGCATTGCCTTATACGTTATGTTATGTGTATCTGTATAATGCACAACTCACCACTTACCTGGGAGGGCATCCTGGCACTGAAAGCAGGAACTGTATGGGCCAAACCACAGCCAGGGCTAGGCTAACAGCCAGATCTACGATTCAATAACTCATGAGGTAGCTCTGATGTGCAGGGGCAGGTTATTCTAGACTTTAGAAGTGAAGTAGGAGAAGGCACGACCGTTGGATCTGATTCTGAGTATGTGGGGGTGGGGTATGTGCAAGTAGCAGTTTGGCTGAGCAGAGGTGTCTGGTTGGTTTGTGGAAGTTTATGCAGTTTTTGATGTATGTATGGCCAACGTTGTGTACAACTTTGTGTGTGTGAGGAATTTAAAAAGCCCTTGTTTATGGATTGGAAGCCAGTGGAGCTCTTTGAGATGCAGGGTGATGTGAGCACAGAATAGGAGGGTGAGCCTGATCACTGAGTGCTAGATGGCTTGGAGTCTTCCGGTCAGTTGATTATTGATTCTGGCACAGAGTGTATTGCTGTAGTCCATCTTGCTGGGGGATGAGAGTTTCGCAATTAGTTCTGTGAGTGTTGGTCAGTAGCCATAGCCATCCCGGACGGATACAAGATCACCAGACGGGAGGAGGCATCGCCATCGTACACAAGAACACCATCCGCATCTCGACCAACTCTGACGAAACCTTCACCGCCGCCGAACACCTCCACTTCCAGATACACACCGACCCCAAGACAACCCTCCGAGGCACCCTCATCCCTCCGTCTACTACATCCTCCTAGGGGACCTCAACTTTCACCTGGAGAACAACAATGACAGAAACACCACCACCCTGCTGGACAACCTCGCCAACCTCGGACTTAAGCAACTGGTGAACACCCCCACCCACTACGCCGGCCACACGCTTGACCCCGTCTTCTCATCCAGCAAGCACATCTCCTTCAGCCACTCCACCGGACTCCACTGGACTAACCACAGCTGCGTCCACTTCAGCTTCAGAAGAACTACGACCCACCACCACCCGCAACAGGTTCCCTGCCGGAGCTGGAGCAAGATCACCGCCGAGCAGCTCACCGCCTCCCTCAGCCAGAACCCTCCCACCAGCACAACGGACCCCAACGAAGCAGCCAGCAACCTCACCAAGTGGCTGACCGCCTGCGCCGATGACCTCACACCACTAAAGAACCCTCCCAGCAGACTCGGCAGCAAGAAAAACCCCTGGTTCACCGACGAACTCAAGGACTCCAATAAGAACTGCTGCACTCTCGAGAAAGCCTGGCGGCTCGACCAGACCACAGACAACAGGACTGCCCTCAAGCACGCCACCCACAAACACCATCAGCTGATCCGCGCCACCAAGAAGCCGGCACTCAAAGAACGACTGAACAACAACGCCCACGACAGCAAGGAACTCTTCAGCATCGTCAAAGAGTTCTCCAACCCCAGCGCTGGAAACAACGACATCACCCCCTCGCAAGACCTCTGCAACTCACTCGTCTCGTTCTTCCACCGCAAGATCGCCGACATACACAACAGCTTCGACACACAGACCACGCACCCTACCACCGAACCAACGCCCGCCACCACCACCCTCTGCAACTGGACCCCGATCAGCACCGAAGACACCACCTGCACGATGAACTCCATCCACTCCGGATCACCAACCGACCCCTGCCCACATCACGTCTTCAACAAGGCCGGTGCCATCATCGCACCCCATCTCCGGGACATCATCAACACCTCCTTCCACACCGCTACCTTCCCGGAGAGCTGGAAGCACGCCGAGCTTAGCGCCCTCCTGAAGAAACCAACGGCGGACTCCACTGACCTCAATAACTACCGTCCCATCTCGCTCCTTCCTTTTCCTGCCAAAGTCATCGAGAAGACCGTCAACAGACAGCTCGCAGCCTTCCTCGAGACGAACGGATCCCTCAACCCCTCGCAGTCCGGGTTTCGGGCCAACCACAGCACTGAGACCGCCCTGATCGCAACCACCGACGACATCAGAGCCCTGATCGACAACGGGGAAACAGCGGCCCTCATCCTCCTGGACCTCTCTGCTGCGTTCAACACTGTCTGCCACCACACCCTAGTGCAGCGCCTCAGCAACATCGGAATCCAAGAGAAAGCACTGGAGTGGATCATCTCGTTCCTTGCCGGAAGAACCCAGAGAGTCCGCCTCCCCCAGTTCAGATCCGAGGCCACTGAAGTCATCTGCGGCGTACCACAAGGATCTTCACTCAGCCCAACCCTCTTCAACGTCTACATGAGCCCCCTCGCAGCCATCGCACGCCAACACAAACTCAACATCATCTCCTAAGCCGTAGACACCCAACTGATCCTCTCACTCACCAACGACCCCACCACCACCAGAGCCAGCCTACACGAAGGGATGAAAGACGTCGCCGACTGGATGAAGAACAGCCGCCTGAAACTGAACTCAGACAACACGGAAGTCCTCATCCTGGGATCGTCACCCTCCGCCCGGGACGACCCTGGTGGCCCCCTGCCCTGGGCACCGCTCCCAAGCCAACGGACCACGCACGCAACCTGGGCTTCATCCTGGATTCCTCCCTCTTGATGACTAGACAAGTCAACGCCGTTTCCTCATCATGCTTCAACACCCTGCGCATGCTCCGCAAGATCTTCAGATGGATCCCCACAGAAACCAGGAAGACCGTTACCCAGGCACTCGTCACCAGCCGACTGGACTACGGGAACACCCTCTACGCCGGAACCACAGCCAAACTTCTAAAAAGACTCCAAGGCATCCAGAACGCCTCCGCACGACTCATCCTGGACATCCCCCGACAAAGCCACATCACCGGACACCTGAGAGACCTGCACTGGCTCCCCGTCAGCAAGAGAATCACGTTCAGACTCCTCACCCACGTACACAAGGCTCTCCACGACCTGGGCCCCAAGTACCTCAACGACCGCATGACCTTCTACACGCCCACCCGCCAGCTACGATCGACCAGCTACGCCCTCGCCAACGTACCACGCATCCGCAGAGCCACCGCCGGAGGAAGATCCTTCTCCTACCTGGCAGCCAAGACTTGGAACTCCCTCCCCACCCACCTTCGGCGAACCCAAGACCATCTCTCCTTCAGGAAGCAGCTCAAGACCAGGCTGTCCGAGCAGTAACGTACCCCTCTCCCCCAGCACCTTGAGACCCTCCCGGGTGAGTAGCGCGCTTTACAAATGCTGTGATTGATTGATTGATTGACTTGAGCATCCGGAGTGTGTGAAAGCAGCAAACTGAGAATACTTTGATTTGGCCGGTTATGATGAGTTAGTATTCTGATGTTTTTTGCGTGAGCTGCTGGTAGGGGTGTGGGTCCTAGTTCAGCAGGTCACCAGGAGGATTCCCAGAGTGAGGTATCTTTGCTAAAGATTACTACTTCAATCTTTTCTGTGTTGAGCTTAAGGCATCATCCGAGGTGAAGGGGGCCTGGCTGACTGACTGTCAGGAAGAAGGAAATCTAGCATTGTGTGGGTCATTCGATGCCATCTTTGTGCAGTCGTTGGATAAGGATAGGGTGGGTAGATATTTGATTATCATCTTTTTCAATTCATTTACTGTGTATGTTAGCAGGGAGATAGGCCGGTAACTGGCTAGTGCCTTTGGGTCTACTGAGGGTTTCTTGAGTTGGGGGAGTACTGTGGTGTGTTTGCAGGCTTTCATGTATGTGAGTGTAATGAATAAGTCATCCAGGATCAGTTTGAGGGCTACGCTGATGAGGCCCAGTCCTTCGATGAAGATGTGTTGAAAAAGAAGATGTCATAGATGCTGGTAATCCTATCGCTGAAGTATAGTGAAATCTGAGTTCAGAGGAGCTTGCTGCTGGAGAGGTGAAGTCCTTCACAGTGGCAAATATTTCCTTTGCAATGTTGATGCTACTTTCGATGCTGCTGGTGATCACAGAGCATTTTGAGACTCTGATTTTCTGATGGTAGTGTCTGAGGGTGGATTTGTAGGTTCTCTTGTCAGTCTTGTCCTGATTTTGTCTTCATCTGCGGTCAAGTTGCTTGCAGTGGTGTTTGGTGAGTCTGACCTTTTCTGTGTATTAGCTTGTTTGTGGTCTAGTTCTAGTGGCTTTATTGAGTTTGAGAGTAGCCTGGGAGTCAGTACGTGATAATCCTAGTGCTGAAGTTGCAGATAAATTGGGCGCTGTTGTTCTTGTGTCGAGTCCAGTGGTGTAGTAGTTCAAAAGGACCAGGATGCTTCTGAGATTTTGTTTCAGTCCCGATGTGATTTAGCAATTCAGTGGTGTGAAATGGGTATGCTGAAGTGGATGAGATTGCTGTCAGAACAGGTGATTGGTGTGGTTATGTCTACTATGATGTTGCTGAAGGTGGTAAAGATTGTGTCCAGTAGATGTTCAATGGCATCTGTAGGGCCTTACACTTGATTGATGAGTCAGTGATTTGACAGGTCCTCAAGAAGGTTGGTTGAGTTGGGATCAGTGAGGTCTTCCAGGTGGTAGTGGAGGTCGCCAAAGAGCATTAAGGTGCTGGAGCTGAGGATAAGGTTGGGGATAAAGTCCACTATGGTGCTGCCAAATTTGCCACAGGGTCCGGAGGGAGGGGGTAGCAAGGGTGCAGCTCAGGGTGTAGTTAGTAGTGATGAGGAGTTTGAAGGTCAAGGTCAAGTTTTCGATGTTGCTAGTGGTGCTTTCCAAGGTTGTGGAGCATTGGATGTATACTTAGAAGAAGGTGATGATTCACCTTCAGGACAGTTTGTCCTGTCATGTCTTGAGACCTTGTATTCAAGGGAGATTGCCATGGTGAGGACGGGGGCCGAAGAGGGAGTGGGGGCAGGCTTCGGTCAGTTGAAGTGGGTCTCCCTTCCATTTTTTGCTGTTACCTCATGTGTTTTTGCTAGTGTTAGATGCTTTGGGCACTGTGCCACTGCTGTCCAGTGCCACAGTGCAAGTACTCCCTATTGTAAATGGATGTATAGACTAGTGATTCCATGATTGGCTGATTTGGTTAACTGGTCAGACACTAGTACAGTGCACTGAGTGTGCCCAGGGCTTGTAAACCAAATGCTGCTAGTGTGCTCGGAGCACTGGTTGTGCCACCCACAGAAGCATCCTGTAAAAGTGTGTCTCAGGTCTGCCATTGCAGAGCCTGTGTGCAGTCTGGTACTGCCATGTTGACTGCGGTACAAAAAGGTGTGGTGATAGACGGAGCATCTGAATCAATCAAACACTCACACCCAGTCAAAAGATCTGGGTTTAATCCATCACGTTCTTTAGCCCACTCTGCCACTCCAGTTCAGACATGGCTATATGCAAATCAGTCTGACCCTGTGCCTCATGGGAACAGTCCAGGCCGAACTGCCAAGCCATGTCTTCCCTGGACCGGAAACAAGCTTCCGAGGACCGGTTTCTGGCATTCCAGCCGTCTTCAGCCCGGCTTGCTTGAATCCAGTGGCAAAGTGAGCAAAGGACTCACGTCTGAGCATACCCTGCCACACTTATGGCGGCCAAAAGCAGTACAAAAGGGGGTGGTGATGGACGGAGCATCTGAATCAATCAAACACTCACACCCAGTCAAAAGATCTGGGTTTAATCCATCAACTGGTCAGACCCTAGTACAGTGCACTGAGTGTGCCCAGGGCTTGTAAACCAAATGCTGCTAGTGGGCTTGCAGCACTGGTTGTGCCCCCCACAGAAGCAGCCTGTAAAAGTGTGTCTCAGGTCTGCCATTGCAGAGCCTGTGTGCAGTCTGGTACTGCCATGTTGACTGGGCATGTACACCCACTTGCTAGTCCCTAAACCTTCCCTTTTCTTCATATCAGACACCCCTATGGTAGGCCCAAGGGCAGGGTGCATTGTAAGTATAAGATAGAACAAGCCCTGATGAGTGTGGCATATCCTAATAGTGAATTACAGCCATTTTCATTTTTTAACTATTGCAAGGCTACCTATTCCCCATAGGCCAGAAAGGGCAGAATGATTAAATGCATCTTTTAGTGAAGTTGATTTTAACATTCTGTGTTTGAAAATACCACTTTTAGAAAGTAGGTATTTTCTTGTATAACTATCCAAGCCTGCCTCTGCTAGGTTGTGTATCCCTTGTCTGGAGTTTTTGAGGGACAGGGGCTGTGGGATTCCAGGAGACAGGGTGAGTCAGCCCAGTAGTGAAAAGAGAGTGAGTTCTGTATCTAGATGGGTGGGAGGAGTTGCACCTGGGACCCGAATAGGGCTGTGCCTTCCCTCCACAATGCAGCCTCTATCTCCTGTGGTGTGTCTGATGACTTTGCCCTGCACTGTGAAAGGAGAGAAGGAGTCATGTCAACAGAGCGCTCCAGGACTGACCATAACTGGTTTGGACTAGGCAAAGGCCCCTCTGCCCTCAGAGGACAAATGATTATGGGGTATAAGTATTGGGACCATGATCCCAGGAAATTAGATCACTTTGGACAACAAGAAGAAACCTTTGCTGAGGAGTGGAACAAGAGAGACTGAGGAGAGACTATCCCTAAGCTGAAGTGCTGCTTGGGGGATTGGCCTGCAGTGGTTGCCTGACTGCCAAAGAAAGGAGAGAGGAACTTTTTGTACTTTGCTTTTAACTTGTAAGGCTCTCCAAGGGCTTGGAACAGAGCTTGCCTCCTGCTGAAGTCTCAGGGACAACAGACTTCACCCACCAGCTCCCCACGAGTTGTCTTGAAGTGCCTGCAGTTGTGCTGGACTTTTTGAGGACTTGCGTGTCGCAAGCAGCTGGAAGCGCGACTCAAGATCAGGAAGCGGGTCGCCGAACGGCTGCTGCCGCTTCACTACACAAAGCGCCTCGCATTGCCGGAGAAGAGGATCGACGTCGCAGCAAACGCAGCCGCATCACAGGGAAGCTTGTCGCAGGAGAATAGGATCGATGTCACATCAGACGCCGGCGCATCTCCAAGAAGCATGTTGCAGGGCCTGTCGCGGTTCATCCTCGGAGAAGAGTATCGACGTCGCAGCAGATGCCGCCGCATCACCGGGAAGAGTGTTGCAGGGCCTGTCACGGCTCGCATCATTGTGGAAGCAACTTGCATCGCCAGGAGAGAGGATCGACATCGCAGCAGACACCGCTGCATTACTGGGAAGCGTGTCGTACGGCCTGTCACGGCTCACATTGTGTAAAGCCTCTCGCATCCCCGGAGAAGAGGATCGACGTCACAGCAGACGCCGTCGCATCACCGGGAAGCGTGTCGCATCAAGGAGATCTTCAACGCATCACCGTCCTTGTGTATAAGGGACTACTGCATCACCTGTCTTGCAACACTTTCATTGCCCTGCGTGTCGCATCTCAAGGGTACATTGACTCAAAGTTTCGCATTTTAAGATCTAAAGAGAACTAAGCTAATTCTACCATTTTAAGTACAGTATTGTGGATTTTTGTCATTTGTGGTCTTGTGTCAAGTCTATATAAAATATACTTATTTTTGGTATAATACCTGTGTGGTGTCCATCTGTAGTGTTGTCACTTGGTTACTCTATTTGTTCACAAATCCTTTACACACTGCCTCTGAGATAAGCCTGTCTGCTCGTGCCAAGCTACCAAGGGGGTGAGCAGGGGTATTTTAAGAGTGTACCCCCTTACCCTGACTAGAGGCAAGGGTCCCTATTTGTCACAAGTACCTACCTGTGCCAACTAGAGAACCCCAAATCTAACAGTTAGGAACAGCAGATTTGGTGAGCTTTTGTTAACACATCCCAAATTTCAATGCCATGTTTAGTGATGTAGTGAGTGCCTAAGTAATTTAAAATTACCATGCCTCAAATTGAAATAGCTTTTCAGATATAATGTGCATTCTATCTGTTAAGAAGTGAAAGCTCTAACAATTTTGCATTCATGGTAGTGTTCGTTTTCAAGCTGAGGCCCATGTCAGCATAGAAGCTGAGAGTCTTGGCGCAAGCCAGAACTTTTGAGGGGTAGAGATGATTGGTTATAGTATGGACCTAGATATATGCTGAAAATAATTAAGATGTGCTCCTATCTTTAGGCAATCATTTGGGTGAACCAACGTTTTTCAGTTTGATTAGAGGTAATTCAGTGTAGTGTTGAATTTTTAAGCCTTTATGTGGTACAATGCTGTTGAGTAAGGCTTGAAGAGTGGCTGTTGGAAATTATCATCCTTTGTGTGGTATTCCCCCCTATTTTTCCCTTCACTATACTATTTTCTGTAGAAGCTGTTGTTGTTGACATTGGGACTCTGCACACTTTAATCCTGCTAACCACTGCTCTTCCTTCATAACTGTTAAAATTGGTATACACCTAACTGGCACATTTAATTTACCAATAAGTCCCTAGTATATGGTACTAGATGTATCCAGGGCCAGCATGACCATATTTACTTGTGATTGGCACGTTGTGCTTCTTGGTGCTATTTTTAACTGAAACTTAAAAATGAATAACTCCAGTTTTACTGATTGGACTTTGGTTGTTTTGGTGTAATTTTATTTATTAAAATGTAATCTATTTTTGAAAGCTGCATGAAAACTTTACAAATTGCTCCTGAATTAAACCTGGCTGCTATTGTGCATATCTACCAGAGAGTTAAGCACAGTTTTATTTAGTGACTTATGTGGCTCATCCTGACAAGGACTGTGTTTACTATTTGAGTGGGGCTCTCACCCCTCTCAAATAATAACCCAATTTTTTGCATTTGCAATACAAATGCTTATGAGAGGTTGAGGAGATTAAGAAGAAAGGTCTTTCTGTTGCTGTTGTGATGCAGATGATGATATCAAATACCTGGATGGTTGCTCTCTCGATTCCACACTGAGACCTGAATCAAGACTGAACACCTTTGAGGAGGAAATTGGACTTAAGTCACTTATTTAGGTGTCATTAATCTGACTTCTAATTATTGGTAATTTTCCACGTTATTGGTGGTTCATGCTGGCGTTCTTATTTCCAGTCCTGATCGTATTGAGGAAAATCCATGGTTGAGGTGATGGTGACAATGCTCAATGACAGTTTGAGAGCTTCTCTAATGAAGTGGGGTTGATGCTGTCTACATAGGTCATGGCCTTGAGAGTACAAAAGCGGCTTGAGAGGTTGTCAGTAGTGAGAGTGATGAAGGACATCCAATTGAATATGCTACAAGGTGGTAGAGAGGGATGACAGTTGCTGCCTTGGTGTCATTAATATGCACAATTATATTGTTAATTGCCTCCTTGGGTAATCTGTTGGTTTTATTGCACTTGCCTGTGGAGTGTTCTGCTGGTGTCACTGGTGAGGGTGAACTCTGTATTTAGATGCAAGCAGGACTTTGACATCCAAAGATGAATGCCTTCTGTATTAGCTGGCGTTTGTTGTTCAGGTACACAGTTAACAATTGCAGGGTTGTGGGGTTAAATCCTGATAATTATCTTTGCAGATTGCAGGAGAGAGATTGAAGAGGATGTACTGGCATGTATCACTGTTGCTGGAGATGTGGAGAGCACTGTTGACCACCTGAATGCTTGTGGTCACTATACTGCACTGCACACTGAACCCTGATTCATAGTTGTAAAGAGGAAGTGTCCCATGATTTGCTCTTGGAATTAGGTAGGGATCACCTTCTTTTTTATTTTATTGAGGAAAGAAAGGCGCAGTTAGTGAGGTTGTTTGGCCTGAGGTTCACATTGTGCCGGAGTGCAAGGACCTGATCAGTCTAGAAGGTGAATGAATGAATGAATGAAAAAGCTTTATTCGATTTCAAAGTACTTAAAATCATAAAAGCAACAAGTTCATTACATGGACAAGCAAAAGAATCACACAGGTATAATTTTAAGAATAAATACATATGTTTTAAAAATTAGTTAAGCTTTTCCTTTTCCTTAAAATACTTTTTAAAAAGCCCAGCATAACGGCCACACAATTTACATCATTTAAAGATACTAAAAACAGTAAAGCTGGGCGGCACTGTCTCCATGTGCCTTGTTTTTTTAAAAGTGGGTTGATCCATCTAGATCTTTCCACCGTGTAAAATTTACAAAAGCAAATTACACGCAACGTGGATTGGGTGGACAAGTTATCGCACGGGCATTTACAGAGATTTCTTCCCCAATCGTTTACTTTAGGAAATGTGATTAAACGAAAAAAGACATCGAACCTGAATCTTGTTAATAAATAACGGTCAAATCCCTCCAGACACCAAATTAAATAAGGCTGAATAGTGTAAGAGACTAGGGTGAGTTGATGCTGTATTACAAGTTTTTTTTTTAACTCCATTCCTAATCTCAGGGATTCTACGTGATACCAACATAACTGCTTCAAGTCCTTTCTTGATATCCTGCACAATGAATCAGGATGGTGGTAAAACTCGGGTCTTCCTAGATCCCTAGTAAATTTACAAATGTACCTCCGCCAAGGTATCCTGGTGACCCTGTCCAGCCCAATACAATCCTTGATGATAGTTCTATTTAAAAAGAGATCAGGCGATGTCCAAACTCTATGCCAGAGCAAAAGTGGTTGAATACTGATAAGGTCGCTCACATAGCGAATACCTAATTCTTCATGACAATTAAATACAGGGGAACTAACAGGAGTTGCAAAAATAAATCTTAAAAATGCATTTTCTACCTTTTGTATGGGGGTGGAATTGGAAATTCCCCAAATGCCTGTCCCGTAAGTGGCTGTGCTTAAACACTTAGCCTGGTAAATTTTTAACAGAATTTCAGGAGGTCTCTTCCCCATCTTTTTAGAGAAAGACATGAGTGCAGCTGTAGCTCTCTTAAACATCATAGTCCAATTTCTAATGGCTGGCCCCCAGGACCCAGTTTCTTCTAGCACAATACCCAGGTATGCAAAATTTTTGGATGGCACAATTTTCTCCTTTCCAGCAAACAAGCGGCACTCTTTATTCCTGGGTCTGCCGCAGGTCATAACAAAAGTTTTGGTAACATTAAGTTTTAGACCCCTGTTATCCATAAAGTTTAAATATGTGTCCAGTGTCGTTTGTAAACCTCTTTGGGTCCGTGACATAATCACGGCATCATCCGCATACAAGAGGGACACAATTTGTTGGTGATTTATCCGCGGGGAACATCACTAACATGTTGGAAGTTGTATCATCCTCCTGGTCTGTCGTCATCAAAGCTATATGCGGAGGATACAGGTACCAGAACTGAAGAGTGCAATGCTCATTGTGTTGCAGTGAGTCTGCAGTGTGTGCTGTTGGTGAAACTGCCTAAAGGGCAATGATAAGCATAACATAAAACATACCTTCTGCTACTCTGTTGCCGGTGTTTATAAGGGAAAACAATAATATTATTATGTTTGGCTGTGTGGGTGATGTAGGTGGGTGTTGTGTTTGTGAGTGCTTGAGACTGTAGAGAAAGGTGAAGTTGGCAGGAGACACATGTTCACGTTGTCATCATTCATAAAATATAATTCTCGAGAACAAAATTCATACGTTCTTTTTAAAAGACTTTATGTGAAGCAGTGTTTCACAACAGCTTTTTCTTATCTTAGTCTGGAACTGATCACAGTTTCTGATTTACTGCTTCTAGGGTCAAAGAACAGGATACTGAACAAAATAAGGACAGAATCGGCTTTTCTTTATTACTTACACTTCCCTTGTCCAGCCCACCTAAGTCAAGCAAGCATGAGGGGTCACTTTAACGTCATTAATTTAATCAAATCTTTCCTTTTTTTCAGTTCAAAAGAATTTTATTGAAGATAATAAATCATCATAACACAGAGAGTGATAGTATCATATGATCAGTTAATCAAATCTTTCTGAAGGCGATAAACAGTACAGAATGAAAATCAACAGCTAACTTGTAGGTCTTGTCCTGTTGTCCACTCATTCTTTCACAAACATTCAGCATGCTTGTTCTCTTTGATAGAGCCACCATTCTGAGGGGGCTGTTTTGTCCTTGACAGCCTTCATTTTCCTTTTCTACCCCCAAAAAATGTCGAAACAGATTTCCTGTCAAGTGTCACTGAAAGTCATGTGCAGGACCAATCAGAAGTCAGGCACTGGTAGAGAAACATGGGGGGGGGCGGGTGGTGGAGCCAATTAGGGAACATGGAGGTGAAGGTTGCACTTTACACCTAACCTCTGACGTCAGCAGGATGGAAGAGCAGAAGAGGCCGCCCATTGCTAAATCGAGGAGACTGTAAAATCTGAAAGCGCCCTGAGAGGGGGAAACAGTGCATGTCTTAGATGCACCACCCTCACAACTTTCGCCCCATCTGGAGCCTGGCATTGCCTCAGATCGCAACAGTCCCAAGAGAGAGGAGAGACCGCGGCCTCCAGCATACCCTCATTATAGTTCTCCTTTGTGCACTTTAATACTCTTCCTGACCTCCATTCTCGCCTTCTATGGTTTTATGGATACAGAGTCATTGAGAAGTATTAATGCCTCTCGACATAGGTGGTGGTGATGGCTGTCCTGCCTGGTTAATGATAATGTACCCACAATGTCTCCGAGGTGGTCACTCCATTCAGTAAATCAGCTTGGACAGGGGAGGTGGAGTAGGTAAATGTCCTCGAGCCAGAGAGTTAGAGACGCAGCCTGAAAATTCCTGCACCTGTCATAGGAAACATGTATTTATATGTAACATAGAACACTGCCGTGAGTGCATTGCAAGATGTTACAGGAAAGTTAAGCAAAGAACATTTCCAGATTCCATTATTTGTATGACTTCTGCCATTAAGGTGGAAGTAGAAATAGGGGCTTAATTTCCTCTTTGCCCAAACAGGTAGAAATCTGCTAACCGGTAAATCAATTCCATGCCTTTCCGCAGTTTTCTCAATGGTTTTGGTGTCGGAAAAACAGCAATCACTGCACCTTATCTCTCAGATCCATATATTTGAATAGGTATAATGAGCACTGCATAATCAACCGAATTGGGGTAGATGTTGTCAATCGCCCTGGTATCACGCCCTTTGACAACCAGCTTAGCTATATATTTAGTATAGATCTTTTGCAAACATGGAAACTTTGAATTGAAACTGCAGTAAAGTCTGGTTTCAATAGACATTCCAAGCTGAGTTTATTTATTTTTGCTCTTTATTTCGGTATTTATAGATCTCAAACTATGTCGAAACTCCAAGATGACTTAACATGTTGAAAAATGTGAACCCAAATGATCTCAAAAAGAACACGATCTTCCTTTTGAGCAAGGCACATAACACGACAAAATCTGTATTTGAATCTGTGATAGAAAAAAGTGACCAAAAATGAACTATTTTTTCTGAAAGTTCACGTGTAAAACAAAATATTGGATGTGCTCACTTCATTTAAACAACTAAACCAAATACTCAGGTTGATTGGTATTCAATCCATAAGAATAATGAGTTTTTACTTAAGTGGTCATCATTCTTCAATATATGACATCACTTGTTCAGTTAATTATGCCAGGGTGGCACTTGAGAACCAAAATCAGCCCTGGAAAAAAGGCTCAAACTAGCTTACTTCTTTTGTCTCCTTATGATCTCTCTCTCTCTTTTTATCTATCCACGCTCCCTCTCTTTCTCTGCCGCTCTCCTTAGCTCCACTTGCGCGTTTCCATCTTTGATCGCTTTCTCTCTACCTGCCCATTCCCTCTCTTCAATACCAGATTGGGGTACCAAAAGAAGCCCCGGAAGAAATGCTCAAACCAGCGTGATCAAACAAGCTCTCTCTTTCCACACATGGCTGGACTGTTTAGCCAGGCAAGCGGGCAATTGCCTGGGAAAATTCAGCCCCAGGAGCCCTGTTTTGACACTTGGAGGCCATTTTCTGCCTCCAGGAGTTGTGGTGCACGTTACCTGATCCCAGCGGAAATTTGAAAGAGTTGCTCTGGTTGTGTAGTACGCATTAGCATGTCTGCACATGGGGCCTGAATTGATCATTTTTGCCAGGGTTGTTTTAAGTTCCCAGTTCGGCTCTGTTTCCATCATCCTTGCTTTCTCCTTTTCTCCTTGCTCTCTCCTTCCTCTCTGATTGCTTTCTTTGTACCTTTTCCCCTCCCTCACTCTCTTTCCCTCTCTCTTGAAGCATCACTGTGTCAACTGCAATCAGCCTCGTGGAGCTTATGAAAGTGACAGGCATAATGAGTGGCCCTGGGCTTTCAAAACTGGCACGCAAAGTCTCCAGCACACCGAGGTAATGCCTGGTGGAAAGCAAAGAAAGGCCTGTCCGTCCCTGAATGATGTAGCAATGTTCAACATCTGAGCCACTGTTTTAACATTTCCAAATGCTGATTTGAAATCTCAAGCTTGTGAGGTGTACCACAGAAGGATTGCCCTTGACAATTGTTCTGCTCCATTAGTTTTGTTGAGATGTATAGGTAGATTGGAGGAGAGAGAACATCTTTTGAACAATTTGGACTTGAAAGGTGAGAAAATACACACAACTACCGGGACATAGCTCAGTCTATTACACACAGGGATCTCAATAAAATCCAGTTGCATCCTGTTAAATGGACCTTCTGATCTCCCTATGTGACTTACTGTCGCTTGTGTCTCCTTCCTACATTCATTTGCTGGCACACAGCGCATCTGTGACACAAACTCTCAGCCATAAAACCTAAACCAGTGTTGCAACCAATTCTGTTGAAACAACCTGACCATGGCATCCCTCCCAACATATGAAGAACCATGAAAATGCCAAACCATTGGAGAGAACAGGCTGTCCAAAAACACAGGTCTTCCCTCTGTTGATAGACAGATTCCATCATCCCTATTGACACAACCTGCTCTGACCCAACCCTGCTGTTCTGCCTCTGATACTTCTTCTTGCAGTCTCTTAACTTCTTCCCAGGTGTGAGGCACTGTCAAGAAAAGTTTGTAGTTGGTCTCAATTGCAAATTCATTTACATATTATCCATTGAAGGTTCGGGACCCATGAGGGCAATACCGTGTGACCTCATCAGCATGACAGTTGCCAACTGGCACAGTCATTTCTGCCTCCGAGTAACAAACACTTTACAACAGCAATTTCTTTAGGTAAGTGTAATGCTTCCAACAGTTTCATATCATATTCCCCATTCCGAATGTGGCAACCTGATGATGTAATAAATCACCTTTGAGATCATAACTGTCAAAAATCATGGACGACATGAAGCCGTCCTGGCTATCAGTAAAAATAGACACTCTCAGTTGTTCTGAAACATAGCAGGCTCTAGTAAGAGCAACCAGTTCAGCAATTTGAGCAGAGGCTACACCTCCAAGCCAGGAGGCTTCCCTTAATCCCCCCACCAGGCAGACTATGTATGCAGCTCTCAAAGTTACCCCCGTCATCCCTCAGGAAAGAGCCATCGATAAATAGTATATAATCAGACTATTCCAGGGACTCATCTCAAATATCTGATTTTGGCTTGGTCCATAATTCCATAACATCCAGGCAGTCATGTTCCAAATTCTCATCATCATCCTCACTACTCACGGTACAGCTGTAAGGCGACTGGCCAGTCCTGCGGTTACAGGATCAAGAGTAGCAGAAAAAAAGTCACAGGCCTTTGGGCATGCCTGTGCATTTGTGCAAACACTGAGAGAGTGCAGCCCTCCCTCTCACAGCAGATAAGCGTAAAAGTTTTGGTACTTTCTTTTAGCTCCTGAAATGAAATCCAAAAGTCATTGACCCATGGTACCGGATCAGAAACATCCTTGTGTCTCAGCCCCTGTAAAGGCTTGGGCACTAGGGAAAAGTTGGATATCGCTGTCGACAGTAGTCCACCATTCCCAGAAAAATCCTTACTTCTCTTTGGGTCGTTGGTGGATTCATTTTAAGACTCGCAGAAATGCCTAATTTTTTATTTTATTCAATTTCATTATTATTAAAAAAAATGTTTTAAGTAAAACGTTTAAAATACATCATTTCATTTCTGGGTTAAATAAAAATTGCATGGTATCTTTCACTGAATGAACTCCATATCTTAGAACAATGGTCTTAACAAACATGAACGATCATTGTACAATGCAGGGCACACAAAAAGAACATGCTTTTATGTTTGTACAGAAACCCCACAGAGATGACACAGTCTGAATTCCAGAGTCTCTTTCCATGCACCCGTAATAACATTTAATGGCAAAATATTTAATCAAAACAATAAAAAAACTGACAAACACCATGAATCTGGTTCCACTTTAAATATGGTTTAGGTTAATCTCCAGTGCATGTAGAAACAATTACCTCCAACTTCCATTTTTCCCTACAGGCAAGCATATCTTGATCCCTTGAAGTAATCTTAATACTATGTCTTAAAAAGACTATGCCTGGGCGGAACTTGCTGAGTTTCACTCTGCAGAATTCCACAGAATTACCAAAGAACTCTACCAAATTCTGTGGAGTTCTGCCTGTGGGCAGATTCTCGGCCACCATGGAGAGAGAAGTGTGCGCAGAGGATGGCTCTGTGTGCGAAGAATGTAGTTGTGGGTAATGTGCTATTCAAAATCAAGGCATTTGCCAAACACTGCTGCAAGAACCCTGTCCAACAACAGACTAGTCAAACCTACGCCTGTGGGTTTTGTATTATCAGATAGCCCAACTCTCTCCTTACCAGGCAGTTACCATTCACTTTCAAAACAATTCCCACTCACGCACCATGCTTGCTCCAGGCTCCACCTCTCTTAGGACTGCACCTGTACCAGTCTTTCATACCCCTCAGCGCTGCACCTGTACTTGTTTACCATCCCCCTCAGTGCTGGACCCGTCTCAGACGGGGAGAGTTGCCAGATGCTTTGCGGTCCCCGCGCATAGTTACACATGGATGGCAGTTCACACGAACACAAACAAAAAATACTCCCTCCGCACCTCATTACCAAGTACAACAAGAGGGACACGCAGGGCAAGCTTACCAATACAAACAAGCATTTACAATGCAATGGTTTCGCCTTTGGAAAAAGTTAGAGCTATTGGCATTGTAAATGACAAATGTTGTATTTATGTGTTGGTTTTGAAAACAGATAAATAAATGGAATTGTCATTTACATTGCCATTAGCTTAATCTCTTGCAAATGTGAGACCTATTGTACCCTACGGACGAGCTCAGCAGACAGCAATTACTACCACACACACACACACCCAGAGCCACACACACACACACACCCAGAGCCACACACACACACCCAGAGCCACACACACACACACACACCCAGAGCCACACACACCCAGAGCCACACACCCACCCACACACCCAGAGCCACACACACACCCACACACCCAGAGCCACACACCCACCCACACACCCAGAGCCACACTCACACACACCCAGAGCCACACACACACACCCACACCCAGAGCTACACACACACCCACATCCCCAGAGCTACACACACACCCACACACCCAGACCTATACACACACCCACACACACTCACACACCCAGAGCCATACACACACCCAAACACCCAGAGCCACACACACATTCGGAGCCACACACCCAGAGCCACACACACCCACACACCCAGAGCCACACACACACCCACACACTCAGAGCCACACACACACCCACACACCCAGAGCCACACACACACACACACACCCAGAGCCACACACACCCAGAGACAAACACACACTTCGTAGTTGAAGTTCAGAGGCCAGGGGGTCATCGGTTACTTAGGTAACAGTGGTTGGCAGACAGTATGGGGCTGTCCCGTGCTGTTTTGAAGTTTATGTACATTTTTACAGTTCATCATAAAAGGGCTGGAGCTCGATCTCTGACACTTCCTATTCTTTTGAAGCACCTATGGGTAAGGCTCGAGGCGGCCTGCACTTCTTTGGCAGGGATTTGACTAACAGGAAATGCCCACCCTTTCCTTCTTAGTGCGCCAATCACTGCTCTGATGTGAGGCTGTGACGGTTCCAGCCCTGTGCTCCTGTCCGTGCTACTCTGGCAGCCCAGCGTGTGCTCATATCCTCAAGGTCAACTCTATTTCTAATGTGCAAAGTTTATTAAAAAAAGTTACACGGCACCATCAATACGTCGGGACAATAATAACATTGTGGAAGTGCAGTGATAAATGTACAAATATACTGAGTTACTAAAATCAAATGCATTATAAATTCTCGTTCATTTAGATTAAAATGCATATTAAAGTGCAGCGTGTTCTCATTGAATGATAATTCATGAGCTTAACTGTGCAAATAATATCAAGGACATGAGCGGGCAAACTTGATTTACCCCATGGCCTTTCTTCTAGCTTCGACTATTTCTGAGCCTTTCCCACCCGGATACTGAAAGCGACGAATCCCGTCTGGGTTGAGCGCGGTCATAGGATCTTCTCTGCTTGTTCGAACGGCTGCTTGATTAAAGGCGCCCCCAACATCCTTCTGCGGTCTGAACATCTGCTCACTTTTTTCAGTATTTTATAGTTCGAATTTTGAATAATATCATAGAAGGGCAAATGTTATTGCCTGTATATTAATTAATACATTGATATACTGGTTATCAATGTGGCACACAGCTCAAAATAAATGACTTCGCATCTGAAACAAAGGGTGTCGATATTATCTACACACTGGAGCTCACTGCAGCGACTTCAGAAGGATGAAAGCATAATCAGCCCGCCAGCACTGGAACGTTTAACCTGCAGTTCATGCTCCATTCTCTGCTATTCTCTCCCCTCTCTTGAAGACCAGGCATGAAGGGATCACACCCCCATATTTCTAACATGCAGTGTTTTGTTGAGCTGCGACCCATGCCTTTAAAGGCACCAGAACTCTCTACCCAGGTTTACCTCCCCGAACGAGGCAACAGAGATGTCTTTCATGCGATTGGCAATGCAGTGACATTGATTAATAAGGTTTGTCCACTATACCGGAAATGCATTGAAGGCTCGCGCTTCGTTGATTTTATTTATTTATTTATTGCGATTTTATATAGCGCGAACATTACCCGAAGGCGTCAGAGCGCTTTACAAAAGAACCAGTTGCGTTGCATAAGGACTTTGGATTACATGAGTTACATATGAGATGCAAACAGAAAAAAAATGTAAATATACAAGTGGAGTGAAAGGAGGTGAAATTTGCAAATGTACGAGTTGTACAGTCACTCAAGGAAGAAATACAAACAGATACACTCTAAAATCCCATAGGAATGGTAGTAAGTACAAAGTTCTACTACATATACTAGTGGTAAAACTTGTATATGGCTTAATGATATCTGCACACATACATTTAGAACATAATGACACACTACGGGCATCCCCATGTCCCTGAACTTTAGAGGCGTTCTCTCTGATTGATCAAAATGTATGCATGGTGCGTCAAAAGCATCCGGAAACTGACCAAACCCGCTACCCTGATCCTCCAGCTGGTAGAAGGATCTCCCCTCTCGCTTAAGTGGGCACGGGTGCTGAGAGTGGTGGGCACGGGTGCTGAGAGTGGTGGGCACAGGGCCCGAGAGTGGGTACTGGTGTCGAGAGTGAACTCGGTGTAAGAGTGGGCATGGCACAAAGACAACTCGCTGGCATGGCCGTACGGCTAACAGATGGCAGCACCGATTGTGCCAGTCTGTTAAGTGCGTCTATGGATGTATGATGTTACAACGCATACTTTTACCACGCATGCCTTTACAACACGGTTTTTACATCGCAAACCTTTACAACGCATAGCGCTTTGGGGTGCTGGATAGTGAAAAGTTTAATGCTCGATTCCAACTCCAGTCCCCGTGGACACTAGGGAAGGTGTTGGATAGAAAATTAAACGTATTCCCTATCCTAGAGCGCCCCCCAGAGCAATGCGTTGTAATGGTTTGCGTTGTAATGCCTGCGTTTTAATGGTAGTGCGTTGTAAAAGTTTCGTTGTAAAGGTTGTTCACCTGAGTCTATGTATGGGGCTGGTGCAGGACGGAGGTGGTGTGAGAGGCATAGGTATCACTATTTTTTTTCTTTAGTTTGAGTTGATTTCGATTCCATCTCTTTCCCCACCCTCTCACATTGAGCTATCGCCAGGCCGAGAGAAATAACTGAAACACGTAGCCCGCCGTAAATCGCTTCCCCCTCCCCCAGACAGCCTTCAACTGTAAAGTACAAAGATGTCGGATGTTTTTTAAAGACAAGGTGATGGTTTGCATGCAAATGCCGCCTCTTTCAAATAAGCACATCAAAGGAGCCCGCAGGGTGGCGTTGGTTTACCTCTGCGGGGGGCGTCGCACTGTAGAATAGGGGAGGGGCTCAAGGTGCAAAGAGCTTCACTTTGCACCTCTGCAGATGCACTGGCGTCTCCTGGGCAGTTGGGGCTTTTTAGGTGTCTTTTTTTAATTTAAATAAAACGGTATAACAAGCCAGAAGTTGATCGCTGCATATCCGGATCAGGGCAGGCAGAGCTCCCAGGTGTCTCCGGGTCACGCATACGTAGCTCACCCAGGCCAGGCTTTTGCTTCGAATTCTGGGACATGTAGTCCTGATTTTGGAAAGGGAACCCGAACAACAAGTCCCATAACTGAAAGCAGAAAGCTGGACAAGATGTGTTTACTGGGGGCTCCATGGGGAACTGTAAGATCAGGGCAAACCACGGGAGAGGTCACAGCAGGTCAAGGACAGGTCACTGCCTTGTCCATATCAAGCTGACCTTGATGTACTGGTGGTTACGAGAATAACACATACCCAAAAATCGCAATCTGTGTGCAATGAAACTCCAGGGGTGGGAGACTACTGTCAAACAGGTGTGGAGCGATCTGGCCTCAGGTGGTGGCGTACCTACGTCAATAATGCACTAACTGCAGACCTCAGAACGATGAAGTGCTGAGTCAGTCCTTCTAAGAGTCTATTCACATCTAAATCTCCACAGCGCCCACATTACTGGCCGAGCTATCTTAGCAATGTAAGTCCAGCAGCTACTGTAAACATCTGCGCCAAAATATGTGACTTGTGTTACTGAAAACGTCTGTGTCAAGGGTTCAAGTCAAGGTCCCCAGACATGAGCTGGCTGAGCCTTCCAATGACTGTACAATGAGGAATAACAGGGGAAAAAAACACTTTGTATAAGAGTGCGCACTCTATGTAGAGTAATCTTTAAAGAGTTCATTATTTAAACTTAAAATAAAATCATTTGAGAACCCAGAAAAAAAATGAATTAAAAGGGTGGAAAATTAACAATTTGCTGAGATCCAAGGGATTGAAATGGTGGACATTAAAAATAAAATAAATAAAAATACTTGGTGCCCACCCATCGCTGTCAAGGAAGGCGAGCGGGGGCACAGTGTCTTCCCTGTCGGATGGAGGTGACTGCCCGCTTAGAAGAGAGCATTTCACCCATGCCAGGGTCACTCATGTGTTCAGCACCTCAGGGGAGCGAATAGCTCCTCAGCCTCTCTATGCTCTTCTAGGCGGCAGGTACTGCGATTCCTTTTACCTCAGCGGTGCCAGTAGGACAGCTTACAATGCGAAACTATCACAGTGCAACAATTTTTAAAAAGGGGGGGGGAGGGGGTGGTTTAACTTTTCACACTGGGGTGAGAATAGTAAAGGAGCCTCTGGAATTTTTGGGGGGGCGCTGCACTTTCCCCAAGTGCCCTTCGTTCAAGAGGCACCATGAGTGGATCAGCACAGGGGGGCACGCGCTTCTGGTTTTTGGGGTCACACAGGAGCCTTTCCTTTACTCAGATGAAAAGAAATGAACAGGATACAACAATACCACAGCAGCCTGTGTCCAGCACTAAACACCATGTACTGGTGCACATACACAAGCGCTCACGCGCGTGTGCACCCGAAACACAAACATACCCCGTATCCGTTTCCAAGCCTCTCTACACCCCCCCCCTACACTGCTCAGCTTATCTTCCTCTCCTCTGTGCCTCCGTCCCTCACTGCCTCTCTCACTGTCTTCTTTCGGCCCCCGCTCTCTTTTCGTTCACCTTTCTCCCTCATTTTCGACATCTCAATCTTTCCCACTTCTCCTCTCCCTTTCGCCCCCTCTCTCTAGGACGTGAAATGGGCAGTCTGACCCCAGTAAGGCGCGTGCCATCCTCAGCGGTCATCTCTCCGGGTGTCCAGGGTCACACAGGGCATGCTGCAGATCTCTCCGGGTGCCCAGGGTCACACAGGGTGTGCTGCAGATGCAGATCTCTCCGGGTGCCCAGAGTCGCACAGTGCGTGCTGCTGATGCAGTTCTCTCCGGGTGCCCAGGGTCACATAGGGCGTGCTGCAGATGTGGCTGTCTCCGGGTGCCCAGGGTCACACAGGGCTTGCTGCGGATCTCTCCGGGTGTCACTGTCCAGGGTAACACAGGGCGTGCTGCGGATCTCTCCGGGTGTCCAGGGTCACACAGGGCGTGCTGCAGATGCAGATCCCTGAGTGCCGGCGCCGCCTGCGCTCCCTGCAGTCCATCTCGTCTCTGGCTGCCGCAGCAGCTCTCTCCCCCTCTCCGTCCCTCCCTACTTGTGCTCCAATAATCCCACACAACCCTATTACAGCTACGAGTTACACCTCCGGCGCTGGAGCCAGCAGCATCACCCGGGCATTGTGGGAGACACCCAGTGGGAGGGGGGGCAGGAACGGGCTCACGGACAGCGGGAGGGGGGCGGGAACGGAGAGCGGGACATCGCGCAACCTTACCCTGAAGACGACACTTCAAAAATGGCAAAAACAAAGCTTGAAAAAAAAATAGCACACACCCACCGCCGCGATCAGAAAAGGGTGGAGACGGAAGAAATCGCGGGAACGCCCATGAATCTGGTCCGGCCATGACGAACAGATCTCTGTTCCAATGGCTAGCCTCCATTTATGGAGCTAGCCAATGGAACAGAGGGGCGGATTCCCAAGCCAATCTACTGTTCTCATTAGGTTTTCACCTGCGTGAAAAGCTGCTTGCGCAGCTTTCACTTAGGCAAAACCTAAAAGGGCAGGCAGCAGGAGGATATGCAGTGAAGTACCTCGGATGCGCATCCTTAGCCTCCCCTTGGGCCTTCTGCATGCAAGGGTCTGGCTCAAGTGCCCGGTCTCCGTAGCTGGTTCCGGGTCCCACAGGTTCTTTGCCCGGCAGGACAGTAATGCGCTGCGATAGCAGGGAGTAACCATGCTGCTTGGCACAGATCACACTTGTAACTCCTCACACTCCAGTTAGGCCCGCCTCCACGCCGACATACACTAAACTGGCCCACATGTGTCTAGACCAAACGCTCAGCTGCAGCTGTATTTATTTCCGGTGCGGTTGGTAATTCCTTCCGGAGCAGAGAGGTCTTCTCCTGGTACATAGGCTCGATGTTGCTTTGGAGCCCATCGGGAGAGGGGGGGAGACAGACCAACCGCAGACACAGTGTAAGGTGTGACAAAGGCTGCTTTATTGGAAGCAGGTGCACCTCACAAATTCAAAAACCCTTGGCCTGTGCCTTACAAAACTAGGCCTAACTAAATATGAACCACCTAACATCCCCCCACCCCCACCCCTAAAGTAGTTCCCCCCGAAGAACAACATAAACATAAATGCCAACTGCACAATGCCTGACTAACTAGTTAAATAACTTGTCATATGTATGCTCCGACCAAATCACATGACACCCCACCCATTGACTCCGTATCTCCAACAAACCCCTTTTCATTTGTTTCACCAGCGCTAAGCCCTTACACTACACCAAATCATTCTCCCCTAAATGAATGACCACCACATCCGGGCAGACTCCCCCCGCACTACATTGTTCAATGCCGGCACCAACTTTTGCCAGCGCGAGCCCCCTTTACCCCGCCAATGACAACTAAACAACTGGTCATCCAGTTCCAAATTAAGGTTCCTGTGCTTGTCCCATTCCCCCCTTTCCGCTCACTTAACAAATGAATGGCCCACAATGTAAATGTCCAACGCCGCCGCAGCTGGCCCCGCCATAGCACCTGCAAAGACACACATGTAAGAAGCGGGCAAAACAGTTACATCCTCACCCCCCGCCTACCCCCGCATCCTGACATAAGTCCTATAGCAGTCCGACTCCAGCGTCCCAACTGTTTGATCTCCTCCTTACCCCAACCCCGCCGTGTCGCCTCCGTCGCCGCCCCGATGCAAAACGAATGCGTCTCAGACACCTTCGGGTCCTCACCCATAGACCGTAGGGCGTGCCGCAGGACCCACAACACCTGAGCCGCAGTTACCCTGCCGGCACCCCCCGTCCAAAAACCTCCTCAGCCCCCTGAGTTCTCCCCTTCGCCAAACGCCTCTCCCATGCTGCCGGGCACACCGCCGCCGATCCCCCAGGCCCCAACACCACCAAAGTACCTTCTCTGCGCTGATCAGTCTTTGAGTGTCGCAAGTGCACCACCACTTCCTGGTCCCGGACGTCCACATCCTCCACAGCACCCCTGGCCCTCCTTTCAGCCCCACCAGCTCCGAAACCCTGAACGCTCTGAAAAAGATCCACAACATCAGCTTGGAGAACGTCGCTATTTCTCCCCAATCCCGGGAAAATCGACTGTAACGTCTGCACCAACGCCTCCAGCATCCCTTCCGTAATCGGCCATCGCTGACGCACCCGCGCCCCCTTCTCCCTCACCCATCCTTCCAGGAGATGCGCCCCCAACTCCCCCGCCGACGGCGAATAACCCCACCACAGTTTACCCATGAGTGCCACCACTGACAGCTTCCCTGCAATCGTCACCCTCGACAATCCCCTGTACATCAAACAGAGCATGAACTGCACCACCTGTTCCTCCAGCCGCCACCTGTCCCCTTGCCTTACCGCTCCAAATCGCTGAAATTCCTGCCAGGCCTGCTCGTACGCCTTCCAAGTGGACGCCCCCACCGACGCCTTCACCAGATGAATAACCCGTCGTCTCCCACCGACTAAAGAGCCGCCAGCACCGGTGTCCCGACCTCGTCCGCCTCCCTGGCTAGCCCATGGAACCTCTGCCACTGTGAACGAGACAAACCAACTGCAATGTCATTGTCCACCCTTGAAATAAAATGTCATGTTCCAAGCATTGCAACACAAAGATACGCATCAACTTCAACACCTGCGGGTCCCTAGCGGACTGCCTGTTGACCACCTGCACCACCGACATATTGTCCACCAGAAACAACACCCGCTTGTGCGCCAAGTCCTGCGCCCAAACCGTAATGGCCACCACCAACGGGAACAATTCCAGGAAGGCAATACTCCACCCGCCTACATGCCAATGAGCCGGCCACTGCTCCGCACACCATCTCCCTGCCCAGTAAAGGCCGAAGCTGCCGACTCCCGCCGCATCCGGTGACATCGTGACGTCCCATTCCCTGTCCTCCGGAGGCGGCATGGGCACCCCATTGAACTGCCCCAAAAAAGCCAGCCACATGCGCAAGTCCTCCTTCGACCCTGCCGACAGGCACAAGTGATGGTGCAGCAGCGTCAAACCGGACCACGCCAGACCCAACCGATAAACGTACGCCCCGCTCGCACCACGCGGCATGCAAAATTCAAGTGCCCCAACAAGACCTGCACCTCCTGCACCATCACCTTCCGCTTTGCCAGCATGTCTCCAACCAATGCCACCATTGCCGCTCGCTTGTCTTCCGGAAGGCACGCTTCCATGGCCGCTGAGTCGAGCTCTATACTGAGAAAGGACAGCACCATGCTGGGACCATGCGTCTTCTCTGGCGCCAGGGGAACCCCCAGATAGCCCATAAGGGCCGTAAAACCGTCCAGCTGTCGCTGGCAGTCCGTCGAACCGGGCCGACCTACCTGGAAGAAGTCATCCAGGTAATGCGTCACCGTCTCTGAGCCTGTGCGCCAGGAAAAAGCCTACTGCAGGAAGGAACTGAACCTCTCAAACAATGCACAGGAGACCGAGCACCCCATGGGAAGCGCTTTGTCCACAAAGATAAGACCATCAAACTGGATCCCCAACAACTGGTGATCCGCCGGATGTAACGGCAGCAACCAAAACGCCGATTTATTGTTGCATTTCGCCATGAGGGCACCCTGTCCACCCCCATCACTATCCTCCGCGCCACATCCACGGACGAGTACGACACCGATAACAGCTCCGCCGAGATACAGTCATTCACTGATGCGCCCTCTGGCCACGACAAGTGCTGAATAAACCAAATTTGTCCCGGTTCCTTCTTGGGGACCACCCCGATCGGGGAGATGATCAAATTGGGCAGGGGCGGCTCCGTAAAGGGGCCCACCATCCGGCCCTCCTTGACCTCCTTGAACAGTTTCTCCCGTACGACCCCTTTGTGTGCATTCACGGACTTCAGGTTGTCAGCCCACCGAGCGATCCGCGGACCCTCGTAACCCAACCGAAAACCCTCCCTGAAACCCCGGCGCAACACGGCCGCATCTTCCGCCCGCGGATAGGCCGCCAACAGAGGCTCGATCCGATCCAGCCTAACCGGTGTATGAGCCTTTGCCCATGTTTCCTGCCCCCCCTCTTCAACTCCCCCTCCCCCCAGCGGGAGCCGCCACCTGCTGCTGGCCCTGTGTGTCTCTTTCCACACTTGGAGCATTCGTGCCGGAAATGGCACACCTGCCTGCTGCATGTGCCCTTGTCCCAGCAGGCCCCGACGGTGTTCTGAGCAGCGGTATCCCCTGACCCCACCCCCCCATGGGTGGGACATGCCGAAAAGGGGGTCGGCGCAAGTGGAAGCCTGCTGGCCGTATAGATGGTGCGTCCAACTTCACACCACTCATCGTCTGCTGGTACAGATCCGCGTTCAGCTCCCCCCACTTTGCCTCCAGATCCGACGCCATGCGAGCCCGGAACTCCTCATCATAATGAGACCAAGCATACCCCCCGTAGGTGACCTGGGCCCGCCGCACAACATCCATATATTTGAATAAGGCGACTGACCGATCCGGATACTTCTCACAATATATGCTGGGGTATATCAGGAAAGCTGCCAACCAGTTCTCAATGGTCAGGGGCACCTTGGGCCACCTGGCCAGCTCCTGTTCCTCCTCCTTTGATCCCTCCTTAGCCAGCAGCTCCATGTGGAGCAGCTTCAGGATCTCCACATACTCCCCCTTCAAAATCTTCTCCCTGGTCGCCAATGACAACTGTGCCACCAGCGGCTTCGCCACCCCCATGTACGGAAGCTTCCACACCAGCACGTCGCAACTCTCTTTCGACCCACGCCATCAGCTGCAACCCCCCAGGCTTCACCGTGTCCGCTGCCGCATCTCCAACCCCCACCGTCCCGGTGCTCACCGACACTGCATCAATCGTCGCCCCCTCCTTGTCCGTACCCACCCCGGCATCCGTCACATACCTACCCTTCACCAGTCTCACCAAGTCCTCCCCCCTGCATCCTAACTAGTTCCGCCGGGGGGGGGGGCCGTCACTCTCGGCGCTGTCTGCCGGGGGCGTACCTTTAAGACACTTTCCAACATCATTACTCCTCTCCCCCTCCCCCTCCCGAATCTCCCCCTCCTCCTCTGACTCCGGGTCCCTCACCTCCAAACCAGCCCTTACTGCCTGTAATGGCCGCCCCCCATGTGTGTCCTCCTGCTAAGCCCAGCCTTCTCACTACACGCCCTCATCAGTAGCCCCAGATCCACACTCTCTCTCCGCCCACCCCCATCCTGTGACTCGGCTTGTTCAGTTGCATCAACACTCCAACCCCGAGCACCGGTGGCCGTCTCAACCCTTCGGGGTGGGGGTGGGGGTGGGGCGGACCTACCCCCGCCATCTGACGCGCTTTCGTGATGGGTCCCTTGGTGGAGTGCGACCACCCATACAAGCTGAGCTGGCCCATCCCCTCGGTGTATTGGAGCTGCATGCTGCTCACCCGAGCACCTAGCCAACTGCTCCTGCCAAGAGAAAAGGAGAGAAGTCCAGCATGCCGGGGAAAATCCCCCCATGCCCCACCACCTTGCCAGCCGCTCTCCCCACCCTTCCCCCACCCCCTGCTCTTCCCGGCCCCCCACAGCACCTCCCCACCCTCCCCCCGTGCCCGCCCCCGCACACACCACACCCCCTCGCCCCCCCACCCCAGCCCCTGAACGCCCGACCAGCTGCCCCAACCCACTCCCTGTCCCCCTCCAACCCCACGTCCCCCCGCCACCCCCAGCCCCCCACCGCATGTGCCCCCACAGTGATGGTGGTCTGCTCGGCCCCACCATGTCCCACTACCCCTGACGACATCCCCCAGTCCAACTCACTCTCCCCACCCACGTCCTCCCCCACTCCAAATCAGACTCGTCAATCAACAATGGCGACCCCACCCCCCCATCTGCCCACTGCCTTCGTCCCTTCCCTCCCCCTCCCGATCCAAAGCCTGAGCCCCCCCGGCCCCCCTTCCCTCCCCTCCCCAGCCCATCAGCCCTGCCCTTTGCACCCACTGGCCCCCCTGCCCGCTCCCCATCTCCGCATTCTCACCTGGCTGCGCCACTGATGCCCGCCCTCCAGCCCCCCTGCCGCACCCTGCCGCCCCCGCACTACTCGCCTCCTCTTCTCCCCCCTCCTCCCCCACAACAGCCGCACCACCAGCCCCAATTGTCACACCCCCTTTTCCACCCGCCCCTCCCACAAACTCCAGCGCCGGCCTCTTCTTGCCCCCGCACTTGTTTGCAGCCCTCTTTCCCCCCCGGCACTACCGCCACTCTACCACGCTGTCCGCTGCCTCCCGCCCTGCCTCCCAGCACCGCCTCCTTCCTCGGACGAGACTGCGATGGCTCACAGCACAGCAACACTGCCGCCGTGGCGCCACTGGCAGCACCCCACAGCGGCCTTACCTGGACATCTTGACGCACCAGGTCCATGCGGCCCGCTTCCCCGAGAAGGCGCAAGGCCTCCCACACACGTGGGTCCTCCAGCGCCGCTACTCCCGCCATGCCCCTGCTCCTCCAACGCTCCGACCAGCCTTGACCAGGTATGCACGCCGCCCTCGCCCTCGCCATTTGCGCACACATGTAATTTGAGGGGTACATCAGGGTGTCCTTATGACACCCTTGCACCCTTGAAATTATTCTCAATTTGCGATTCTCAAATTGCGAATTGCAAATTGAGAATAACTTCACATTCATTCCTATGGGCCTCCTGGCCCATAGACATGAATGGGAAATTATTCCTTAATTGCGATTAGAAATTTGCTAATCGCAATTAAGGAATTTTAAGAAATCTCTAAAAAATTGCGATTTTTTATATACATACCATTTTGCAATTCTCAAATAGCGATTCACAAAAAATCGCTATTTGAGAATCGGTATTATGGTACATCTGCCCCATAGTCTCTTCCTTAGACACAAAATACATATCAAATGATTCCATTATTTTATATTTCAAGTGATACAATCATCATGATGTCAGTTCATTTGTGCATACATAATTTTCTCTTTTGTCCATTTGATATTTTGGTCAAAGGAAATCAATGATAAAAACCCATAAGTCACAGTTAGCTAAATGCCACTCTTATACATGAACTAGGCAGGGATATCATTGGGCAATCTTCCATTTATGATTATATACCCATTATCCTTACACACATCTAGGAGGAGCATCTTCCCTCTTTTATCAGCTCTGCAGGATTAGGGAACAAGGATACTCAGTATATTTAAGAATATCTCCCTATTCATAACTGCATGTAGGCTAACAGCATGATTAGAGATTTGGGCATTAAGCCAGATGTAGCAAAATCAGAAATACCGACTCTTGATTACCGAATTTTACCGATTCGGTAATTAAGAGTAGGTATTTCTAATGTAGGTACAAATTCGGTAAATTTTACCGAATCGGTAAAAATCGGTATTTACCGATTCGGTAAATACCGAATTGGTATTTGCTAATGAATCCTATGGGCATTGAAGCCCATAGGATTCAATATCAAATACCTAAATACCGATTTTTGCATGGGTGCAGGGGGTGTCACTTTGACACCCTCTGGCACCCCTGTATTAGGCTTGTGTGCCATGTGGCACACATACATGCCCTAAGGGCCACAGATGTGGCACAGATGTGCATGTACACCTGAATCGGTATTTTACCATGCAATTGTATTGCATGGTAAAATACCGATTTTCAAAGCCCTGTGTCAATGTTAAAATTGGCACCTACATACCAAACATGCATTTTCGGTAATTTTACCGACCGGTATATTTACCGATTCGGTAAAATATACAGAATCAGTAATTTTACCGATACTGTAATTTTACCGAATCGGTAAAATTACCGATTCGGTAAAATTACCGAAAATGCATGTTTTTCATCCCCCTACATCTCCATGGCCATTTACCGGTCGGTAACGGCCAAATTCGGCCGTTACCGGCCGGTAAATGGCCAAAATCTCCCACCTACATCTGGCCCTAAATTCCCCCACCTTTAGCACATTAGCAATGTTCTCTCCTTCCATACTTTGAAAGCTGAAATGAAAGAAAGAACTGAGGAGAGAATCTTAAGTAGGGCCAGGAGGGAGATAAAGATGAACAAGTAAATACTGAACTAACTTCGAACTCTCCATACCCCTAAAGCTAAATGATAAACATTGGACAAGATTCGAAGCACGGGTATATATTTTGTATGGCCATGTATGTTCTGTGCTATAAAGCATAGCAATACTTCCACTGACTTTCCTGTCTTTACTTTTTTACAAGGACAAGTAATAACATAAGGATTTGAGCAGTAAAAAGGCTTCACATACTAGCGGCCAGATGTAGGTGGGAGATTTTGGCCATTTACCGGCCGGTAACGGCCGAATTCGGCCGTTACCGACCGGTAAATGGCCATGGAGATGTAGGGGGATAAAAAACATGCATTTTCGGTAATTTTACCGAATCGGTAAATATACCGGTCGGTAAAATTACCGAAAATGCATGTTTGGTATGTTCGGTATGTAGGTGCCAATTTTAACATTGACACAGGGCTTTGAAAATCGGTATTTTACCATGCAATACAATTGCATGGTAAAATACCGATTCAGGTGTACATGCACATCTGTGCATGTACACCTCTGCCATGTGGCATGTGGCACACATGCATGCCCTAAGGGCATGTATGTGTGCCACATGGCACACAAGCCTAAAACAGGGGTGCCAGAGGGTGTCAAAGTGACACCCCCGGCACCCTTGCAAAATTCGGTATTTACCGATTCGGAAAATACCAAATCGGTATTTGATATTGAATCCTATGGGCTTCAAGGCCCATAGGATTCAATAGCAAATACCGATTCGGTATTTACCGAATCGGTAAATACCGATTTTTATGGATTCGGTAAAATTTACTGAATTTATACCTACATTAGAAATACCTACTCTTAATTACCGAATCGGTAAAATTCGGTAATTAAGAGTCGGTATTTCTGATTTTGCTACATCTGGCCCTAAGTCTCTTATAAGCAGAAAATATTGGAGCCCAGAGGAGACAAAATTCTCTTTTGTGACGCCTGCCTCGCTCCCTTCTCAATAGGATGTCCTAGATACAGGATTTCCCTTTGACAGTACTCTAACTCGTTCAGGGCACTTCATCTCTATTTTCAGCCAAGTAGTTCTGCAAACGCAATAGTGTCTTCTTTGAATATCTGATGCGACCAACAAGTTATCGATACATTGACCTAGGACGGAATTATAGGGCTTTACCAAGGATTCAAGGTTCTTTTTGGGGCTTTTTATATATCCTTGTCGGACTCAACATCAAGCCAAAACATGGTTCTCACCCTCCATACCACGGGTACTCATAGTACGACTCGCGGGCCACCAGCAGCCCGGCAAGCCTTCCGTGGCGGCCCGCGAACCTTGAGACATCGTACCCGTGTTTTAAAAAATATATTTTTAAACAGTGTCTGCAAACACCCCCGCAGCAGCGCAAACTCGGGACTCTGCTGCTCTGTGGGGGCTGATCGATTCATTCCATCAATAGTCAGAGTGGGGCTGCAGGGGCGCTATGCTCGCTAAGAGGTGAGCAAAAGCCTCATTAACATGCAAATGATATTTTAAAGACCTGTGAAGTGCTCGGGTGCGGCTGTGTGTGCCCGGGAGCTGTCTCAGCCCGGACTGACACCCAGGCAGGGTGAGATGACAGAGGGAGAGGGAGGGAGACAGAGGGAGGTAGAGGGAGGGAGACAGAGGGTGGGAGGGAGGGAAAGAGAAGGAGACAGAGAAATGGAGACGGAGTAAGGGAGACGGAGTGAGGGAAACGGAGTGAGGGAAAGGGAGACAGGGAAGGGGAGTGAGGGAGGGAATGAGGGAAGGGGAGTGAGGGAAGGGGAGTGAGGGAGGGAGTGAGGGAAGGGGAGTGAGGGAAGGGAAGGACGGGGTGAGGGAAGGGGAGTGAGGGAAGGGAAGTGAGGGAGTGAAGGAAGGGGATTGAGGGAGGGAATGAGGGAAGGAGAGTGAGGGAAGGGAGTGAGGGAGGGGGTGAGGGAAGGGAAGTGAGGGAGAGAGTGAGGGAGAGAGAGAGTAAGGGAAGGAGAGTGAGGGAGGGAGGTAGGGGAGTGAGGGAAGGGGAGTGAGGGAGGGAGTGAGTGCAAAGGAGTGAGGGAGGGAGTGAGGGAAGGGGAGGGAGTGGGGAAGGGGAGTGAGGGAGGGAGTGAAGGAAGGAGAGTGAGGGAAGGGAAGTGAGGAAAGGAGTGAGGGAGTGAGCGAGGGGGTGAGGGAGGGAGTGAGGGAAAGGGAGTGAGGGAGTGAAGGAACGGGAGTGAGGGATGGGGAGTGAGGGAAGGGGAGTAATGGAAGGGGAGTGAGGGAAGGGGGGTGAAGGAAGGGGAGGGAGGGAGTGAGGGAAGGGGAGTGAGGGAAGAGGAGTGAGGGAGGGAGTGGGGAAGGGGGTGGGGGAGGGAGTAAGGGGAGTGAGGGATGGAGTGAGGGAAGGGGAGTGAGGGAGGGAGGGAGGGAAGGGGAGTGAGGGAAGGGAGGGACGGGGTGAGGGAAGTGGAGTGAGGGAAGGGGAGTGAGGGAGAGAGGGAAGGGGAGTGAGGGAAAGGGAGTGAGGGAAGGGAAGTGAGGGAGTGAAGGAAGGGGACTGAGGGAGGGTATGAGGGAAGGAGAGTGAGGGAAGGGGAGTGAGGGAAGGAGTGAGGTAAGGGAGTGAGGGAGGGGGTGAGGGAAGGGGAGTGAGGGAGAGAGTGAGGGAGAGAGTGAGGGAAGTGGAGTGAGGGAAGGGGAGTGAGGGAAGGGAGTGAGGAAGGAGAGGGGGTGAGGGAAGGAGAGTGAGGGAGGAAGGTAGGGGAGTGGGGGAAGGGGAGTGAGGGCAAGGGAGTGAGGGCAAGGGAGTGAGGGAGGGAGTGAGGGAAGGGGAGGGAGTGAGGGAAGTGGAGTGAGGGAGGAAGTGAAGGAAGGGGAGTGAGGGAAGGGAAGTGAGGAAAGGAGTGAGGGAGTGAGCAAGGGGGGAGGGAGGGAGTGAGGGAAAGGGAGTGAGGGAGTGAAGGAAGGGGAGTGAGGGATTGGGAGTGAGGGAAAGGGAGTGATGGAAGGGGAGTGATGGAAGGGGAGTGAGGGAAGGTGAGTGGAGGAAGGGGAGGGAGGGAGTGAGGGAAGGGGAGTGACAAAAGAGGAGTGAGGAAGGGAGTGGGGGAAGGGGAGTGGGGGAGGGAGTGAGGGAAGGGGAGTGAGGGAAGGAGTGAGGGAGTGAGGAAGGGTGTGAGGGAGGGAGTGAGGGAAAGGGAGTGAGGGAGGGACTGAGTGAAGGATGGGGAGTGTGGGAAGGGGAGTGATTGAGGGGATGAGGGAAGGGGAGTAAGGGAAAGGGAGTGAGGGAAGGGGAGTGAGTGCACCAAAACAAGGCAGATTGACTAACCTTATGAATCAGGTACAGCAGGAGCAATGTTGTTGCTAGTTTCTCTCCTCCCTAGGAGCGGCACCTCAAGTGAGTCTTATACATGAACACTCCCCTATGAGGACCTCACCCAGGGAAGGGGAAAAAGTGGAGAAATAAAACATAAAGGGCTGGCAGCCAGAAACCATCTACAGCGTGTGACGACAGGATAGGTACCATACGTTAGGTCTGTGTTCTGGTTCCTGCAGAAAGACACAAGGGACATACATAAATACACCCCCCATTCTGCCTACATGTATCTGCTACATATATGTTTGTTTGTGTAAATCACTCACTGAAGGAAGCTGCCACTAGCATCCAGGTTGAAAAGGTCGCAAAAAGGAAAAAATAAAGTAAATGTAAAAGAAACAAGAGCTACCCATGGACACGGTTCTGGAGAGCTAAAGGTTAAAGTCTTCACTGGTAAAGATTCATACAAGTAGAAAGCTACTTAGCTCACGACTAAAGTCTCTTCTTTCTCAGGTGCGTAGTTCCAAAATAATCCCGGAGTAAAGTCTGGAAACAATGCGTCTTGTCTCCTTCGCGATCTCCAAAGAACAATCCGAGCCTCTCAACAGCTCTAAAGTTAACCAGCAAAGTGCAGAGCCGCAAAAATAAGCAAAAATAAACAAAAAGAGAAGAGCCGTACAATCGCTCTAAATGTTAGTGCTCCACTAATAAATTTCATATACCTCCGTAGGAATCGAAATACTAACTATCCAAGTTCAGTGTTCTTGAAACACCGCGGAAGCAGAGAGTGTCTCTATCTCGGCTCGCAGTGAAAGACACAGTTCACCCAGCGCGGCTCCGAGTTGAGGGTCAAAGTTCAAAGAACGCCGCAGAAACAGGGAGCATCTAGCTCGGCTCTCAAACGCTGCACACACAGTGCGTATCAAAAATGAAGGTCTACTAAATCCTAGGCGGAGTATGCAGGCATCCAAATACGGGTTCAACACTACAGGAAATCCAGGTCCGATAACCACGATGACCGGGACAAACACCACAGGTGACAAGTACCGAGCGCTTCCTGGGAGGGGCAGATAAGGAAGCAGAAGCAGAGCGGTGAGGAGAAAGAGAGGACAGACTACACAGCAGGCATTCTGGGATATCTGGTCTATAGGCTAATACACCTAATACGTGACAGTGAGGGAGGAGAAAGGGATGGGGACGGAGGGAGAGGGAGTGAGGGAGGGGGTGAAGAAGAGGAGTGAGGGAATGGGAGTGGGGGAAGGGGAGTGGGGGAAGGGGAGGGAGGGAGGGGTGAGGGAGGAAAAGAGAGTGAGGGAGTGAGGGAAGGGGAGTGAGGGAAGGGGAGTGAGGGAAGGGGAGTAATGGAAGGGGAGTGAGGGAAGGGGGGTGAAGGAAGGGGAGGGAGGGAGTGAGGGAAGGGGAGTGAGGGAAGAGGAGTGAGGGAGGGAGTGGGGAAGGGGGTGGGGGAGGGAGTAAGGGGAGTGAGGGATGGAGTGAGGGAAGGGGAGTGAGGGAGGGAGGGAGGGAAGGGGAGTGAGGGAAGGGAGGGACGGGGTGAGGGAAGTGGAGTGAGGGAAGGGGAGTGAGGGAGAGAGGGAAGGGGAGTGAGGGAAAGGGAGTGAGTGAAGGGAAGTGAGGGAGTGAAGGAAGGGGACTGAGGGAGGGTATGAGGGAAGGAGAGTGAGGGAAGGGGAGTGAGGGAAGGAGTGAGGTAAGGGAGTGAGGGAGGGGGTGAGGGAAGGGGAGTGAGGGAGAGAGTGAGGGAGAGAGTGAGGGAAGTGGAGTGAGGGAAGGGGAGTGAGGGAAGGGAGTGAGGAAGGAGAGGGGGTGAGGGAAGGAGAGTGAGGGAGGAAGGTAGGGGAGTGGGGGAAGGGGAGTGAGGGCAAGGGAGTGAGGGCAAGGGAGTGAGGGAGGGAGTGAGGGAAGGGGAGGGAGTGAGGGAAGTGGAGTGAGGGAGGAAGTGAAGGAAGGGGAGTGAGGGAAGGGAAGTGAGGAAAGGAGTGAGGGAGTGAGCAAGGGGGGAGGGAGGGAGTGAGGGAAAGGGAGTGAGGGAGTGAAGGAAGGGGAGTGAGGGATTGGGAGTGAGGGAAAGGGAGTGATGGAAGGGGAGTGATGGAAGGGGAGTGAGGGAAGGTGAGTGGAGGAAGGGGAGGGAGGGAGGGAGGGAAGGGGAGTGACAAAAGAGGAGTGAGGAAGGGAGTGGGGGAAGGGGAGTGGGGGAGGGAGTGAGGGAAGGGGAGTGAGGGAAGGAGTGAGGGAGTGAGGAAGGGTGTGAGGGAGGGAGTGAGGGAAAGGGAGTGTGGGAGGGACTGAGTGAAGGATGGGGAGTGAGGGAAGGGGAGTGATTGAGGGGATGAGGGAAGGGGAGTAAGGGAAAGGGAGTGAGGGAAGGGGAGTGAGTGCACCAAAACAAGGCAGATTGACTAACCTTATGAATCAGGTACAGCAGGAGCAATGTTGTTGCTAGTTTCTCTCCTCCCTAGGAGCGGCACCTCAAGTGAGTCTTATACATGAACACTCCCCTATGAGGACCTCACCCAGGGAAGGGGAAAAAGTGGAGAAATAAAACATAAAGGGCTGGCAGCCAGAAACCATCTACAGCGTGTGACGACAGGATAGGTACCATACGTTAGGTCTGTGTTCTGGTTCCTGCAGAAAGACACAAGGGACATACATAAATACACCCCCCATTCTGCCTACATGTATCTGCTACATATATGTTTGTTTGTGTAAATCACTCACTGAAGGAAGCTGCCACTAGCATCCAGGTTGAAAAGGTCGCAAAAAGGAAAAAATAAAGTAAATGTAAAAGAAACAAGAGCTACCCATGAACACGGTTCTGGAGAGCTAAAGGTTAAAGTCTTCACTGGTAAAGATTCATACAAGTAGAAAGCTACTTAGCTCACGACTAAAGTCTCTTCTTTCTCAGGTGCGTAGTTCCAAAATAATCCCGGAGTAAAGTCTGGAAACAATGCGTCATGTCTCCTTCGCGATCTCCAAAGAACAATCCGAGCCTCTCAACAGCTCTAAAGTTAACCAGCAAAGTGCAGAGCCGCAAAAATAAGCAAAAATAAACAAAAAGAGAAGAGCCGTACAATCGCTCTAAATGTTAGTGCTCCACTAATAAATTTCATATACCTCCGTAGGAATCGAAATACTAACTATCCAAGTTCAGTGTTCTTGAAACACCGCGGAAGCAGAGAGTGTCTCTATCTCGGCTCGCAGTGAAAGACACAGTTCACCCAGCGCGGCTCCGAGTTGAGGGTCAAAGTTCAAAGAACGCCGCAGAAACAGGGAGCATCTAGCTCGGCTCTCAAACGCTGCACACACAGCGCGTATCAAAAATGAAGGTCTACTAAATCCTAGGCGGAGTATGCAGGCATCCAAATACGGGTTCAACACTACAGGAAATCCAGGTCCGATAACCACGATGACCGGGACAAACACCACAGGTGACAAGTACCGAGCGCTTCCTGGGAGGGGCAGATAAGGAAGCAGAAGCAGAGCGGTGAGGAGAAAGAGAGGACAGACTACACAGCAGGCATTCTGGGATATCTGGTCTATAGGCTAATACACCTAATACGTGACAGTGAGGGAGGAGAAAGGGATGGGGACGGAGGGAGAGGGAGTGAGGGAGGGGGTGAAGAAGAGGAGTGAGGGAATGGGAGTGGGGGAAGGGGAGTGGGGGAAGGGGAGGGAGGGAGGGGTGAGGGAGGAAAAGAGAGTGAGGGAGTGAGGGAAGGGGAGTGAGGGAAGGGGAGTGAGGGAGGGAATGAGGGAAGGGTAGTGAGGTAGGGGGTGAGGGAGGGAGTGAGGGAAAGGGAGTGAGGGAGGGAGTGAGTAAGGGAAGGGAGTAACATTTTCCAACTTACCCATGCACGCACACATGAAATCTCGACCAACGGGAAATCACCCTGACTAATGAGGCTTCTTCTTTGCACAATAGGATCCAAAGCACCAACCACTGTTAGCACTCTCACAGCAATCTTATAGTCCGTATCTCAGTTGTGCAGTCGATGACACCTCACAACTGACACCACAAAACTTAGCAGACAAATTATAACACAATAGACTCTTATCTGCCCTAGGATATTGAACTGTGATGAGCCTGATAACAACTTAAATTGCCCAACGTTAAGCTCATTTACCCAACAACTCAAAAGGGCATTGCCGCAGCACACAATTTCAGCACAATAATGCAAGTTTGAAATATATCGTTACTAAATGTGGCCCTATTAATATTCACTCGCCTCAGCTACGGCAACTGCTCCCAAACCGATGGAACACTGCCAATTCTCCGAACTTTGGCATGGCCTTTAAGGGCTTGGGCAACTCTAGATTTCATACAAAGGTATTCTAACTCCTTTCAATCCAAAGATTAACCATCTAACTGCTACCACGTGAGGGTGCATGGATAGCTGTATCTCAATGTTTAACCCCTTCGCTGCTCATGATGAGCTCAGCTCGTCATGCAGTACACTAGTCGTGTGCTCATGATGAGCTGAGCTCGTCATGAACAATGGGGATCCTGGAGTAACAGCACTGCAGGATAATTCCATTAGCACTGATGTGGTTAAGTAAAATCATCAAATATGTGCCTATTGGTCGTATGGACCTTTGTTAGTTGACATGAAGCATTGAAAGGGAGTTAATGTCAGAAATACATTTCCAAATTGTGAAGCCAATATGACTCCACATTGAAGACCAGGAATCAATACATTGAAATATATATGGGTTTATTTAAAAACATTAATCCATCCAGTATGTATGCAGATTAAAAATACATTTAGAAGATATAATAATATAGTTTAGAGGCCAATATGTGCCAGTTTAGTAATCCGTAATAAAATAAGATACAAAATAGTAACAGTTACAACACAAGGAAAACCAATTGTTGCAATAAGGTGTGGCATAAACAAACTTCCCTTTCCAAATCTAAGCATAGGTTGAGACCAGGATGTTCTCAGGGATTGTTTAACAGAGGAGCAAAGAAGGTTTGTTGATAGAGTCAAATTTTAATAAAAGTAAAGGGAAACAAGAGAAGGTTTCAGCATGAAGCCTTACACTCAAGGAAAGGCAGCAAAGAGATTAGTTCCCTCTCAGAGTCAAGGGAAGGTATGCTTAACTCTATATGGAAACACCAATTAAATACAGACAATAGCTCCGAGAACATTCATATCTCTCTCCCACCGCCAAGAGAAAATCAAGTTTCAAGTTTATTTTTTATTTGTTTGATTAATTAAAATTTTACAAAAAATGGTTAAAATATCATCAAATATAAAACGATTTAAAAAACGATATACACGATTGCTATCGTGTCTTACTACAATACAGTACAATGTATATTTTGGGATACAGTGAAAAACGTAATTCAAATATTACTCCTCTAGTTTTTTTCCAACAGCATTTAAGAATTTTACAAATGCAGAGATCATAAATATAACTTTAGAGTTTAGTCAAGCCATCAAAGCTTGCCTACATGTCCTTACTCCACGGTCATTAAATAGACTCTTTAGTAAATGGATAATATTCTCTTGTCCACATTTACATAGCCTACATTCAGTGTTCTCTTCAGTCTTTTTCCATGTGGGTAGATGACATAAACCCGGCAATAAGCCAAAGCGTGCCCTGATAAAGACTTGCTTGTTTTTCGGCGACCATGGTATTTCGATGATATTCTTGGACTTCTTTTTTGATAAATCCATTTATAATTTGCCATGCATGTTTTTTTTTTACAAGTATGTCCTTTCTTTTATCAGCGACAGATGATTAGTAAGTTTGTTAATTGGTTTTTTAAAACTTTCTTGGGAAATAGTATTTTCCCAAATCGATATTTCACCAAATTCTTCCTTCGCTTTATTTAGATAAGACCAGACCTGTAGCTTTCTATTGTCTTTGACTTCTTGCCATAGTAGCTGGAACATTTGGTTTTCTTGATTGTTTTTTATTCGGTTCCACACTTTAAGAGCTTGTCCTTTTCTTGCAAATAGCTGGTTATTTATCCCAAATTCCAGCCTCACCTGTGCTTGTGAGGCATTATTCGGCAGGCGAAATAAGATTTTATACGTTTTTGAAACTGTGTTGTTAATAATCTCCGCATCTTTCCCATTTATTACCTCACAGCCGTATGTCAAGTTTGGTAATAATTTCGCCAAAATGATCTTTAGTAACGGGCGATAAGACAAGTCACTTATTGATTTCTGAATAATCCTAAATGCCGCAACCAAAGTATTAGCTTTTCTTGTCATTTCATTTTTTTGCAGAAGAAAATTTCCACTATCATTAAATATAACTCCATGATACCGGTAAGAATCAACCTGTTCTAATCGAGTTCCTTCCACCATCCAATTATATTTATTTTTAAGCCTTGTATTTTTTGTGACTACCATTACTTTGGTCTTTATTTCATTAATCACTATATCATTTTCTTTTGCGTACATTGATATACAATCAATTAACCTTTGCAACCCAACTTTAGTCTGACTTAAAAGTATAACATCATCTGCGTACAACAGATTAGATATTTGTTTATCAGCTAACCTAGGCAGATGTACATTTACCTCGTTCAATGCGATAGGGAGATCTGCTAAAAATAAATGAAATAGGCAGGACGCACCCTTGTTTTAGTCCTCCGAGTAACCATGTGTGAAGGGAGTTGACATGCTCCCTAAGTTCTCCTTTCCTTGGACTTAGGAATGCAGGTGGTAGACTTAAGCAGTGCGCCCTCCAGGTATGCCATGAATAGAAGGCCTCTTCTCACCCTCATTTCTCTGAGTTTGTTACCAATTTCCTCCCTGCAAGCCTCAATATATCAATAGTCTAACACAAACAAAGAAGCCTTTCTCTAGCAAACTAGAAGCATGACCACGCAGCTGCAGAAGAAAGGATCAACAAAATGGCAGCATGGCCCAAGATTTAAAGGGTCTTAGATTGATGATCTGGGTATGATTGCTGAGGACACTTTCAAGCCAGACAAGTGCTTTGGGTCCAACACCAATCTCAGAAAGTCTTTTAATCATAATGGAATGTGAAATGGTGTCAAAACAGCTGAGAGATCCCCCATCAGAGCTGTTTCAGTGCTGTGTGATGCTCTAAATCCAGATTGTGAAGAGTCTAGCAGAATATTGGATTCCAGATATTGGGTGAGTTGTGGGCTATCTAGGCTTTCCAGCATCTCACTAAGGTAAGGAAGAAGAGGTTATTTCACCACAGCCAAAAACATTATTCCAAAAACCCATCAAAGAAATCTTCTGCCTTGAATGTCCCGGACTCTGGCCTTGTATATGTCAACTTCTCCATCACAAGGGAGGTTACTAGAATTGGCATTTTTTGTGGAGGGCTTAGTATTTCACCTGTTCACTAGTATGTAGGCATAGCCATTCATTACAGACGAATCTCCTCACCTCTTTCAAATTTCCTCAATTATGTTTGTACACTTCCTTCAATTGCTAATTCGTTGGAGGCTCTGTACATGAAAAATGAGGAACCACAATTCATAAGGCAACACCTTAAAGTCTCAAGTTCAGTGGGCAGTGTAATTAGAAAAAAGGTTCTATATCAATCATTTATTTTAAAAATGTACACTGCATGGTTTAGTATATTATTTTAATTCAAGGGGTCATTAACTTGTCATGGAAGAATGATTGTATGTAGTCATTTTAAATTACCTCATTAAGTAAGAGCAGGTTTGTACCATAAATGCGCCACACAAATGCATTCATTAACTCATTTGCTCAGGCAGCCATTAATTTATTCGATTACCATTTCATCCGTTTAGAATGATCCTAAATTGGCCGACACGGTGAACATGCATTTTGCAGCGAAAGTCTACGTGAAAGTTTGCTGTTTTCTACTTTTACAGAATCTTCCAAGTGGGCCGCTTCATTTTACTGATCCTTCTCAATACATTTCAGTGTAACTCATCTGTATGGTATTTCAACAAGGCCACCTGGCGGTGCTTTTCTGTAACTGCAGCATCCATTCTTTGAAAGTGCAGTGTTCAATAAAATACACTGTATATTTTGGAAGCGGTGCAGAAGATCGTGCCATGTTGTTTCATATGGAAGAAGAATTCAGCAAAGGTGAAATGTGCCAGGCTGTCGAGGAAGCGCCGTTTTCATTACAATTCACATTAATCTGCTCATTCGATATTAGAGGCAAAGAATTTAGAAATCAGATGTTTTCATTCAATAAAGAGTCAAAAACAGTTCACATTTTTACAAGCAAGCAGCTGATCACGTTGAACAACGTGACCTCCAATCTAGCCACAAAAATTGATTTGTTGCTACAGAATGAACAAATATTTAAAACTGGGTTCTCTGATCAGCCAAGAGAAATATGACCCCATATCAACATTAAAACCCGAGTTCATTCTTTTAAAACAGGAACAGGGCTTGCTCAGTAGATTTTTCAGTGCCAGATTGCTGCTATTGAGAAATGGGCTTTGGTACTTGAATTATTTTCTGAATAAACGATTAATCGGTTAGACACTCAGGTGACTTGTACAGTAAGTATAAAAAAGACATGTTCAGTTTATTCAGGTGATTGTATTGCACTGGCATTTATGTAGTGCATTCCTACCACTTGTAAGACCCAAAGGGGAAAATTTACAATAACTGGCGCATCCCTGCGTATCAACAGGAATGCGACAGTTAATGTGCGCCGCAGCTCCACCACCCTGGATGCGGCGCATTTATAATGCGGCGCACCAGGGGGCAAAAACGGCACAGATGCGTCACGCATCTGTGCCGTAAAATCAGAGCATTGCTGGAGTTGCGTCGCAAGCGTGACGAAGCTCCAACAATGCTCTGGGGGCTCTATCTCCACAATGCTGCGTCAATCCTTACGCCTGCTTCAAGCAGGCGCAGGGTTTTGACGCAGCATGGGCCCAAAAGTGACTAAGCGAAATCTTGTAGATTTCACTCAGCCACTTTTGGGAGGCGTTCCTGCACCAGAACGCACCCCCCTGCGATGGATGCCTCCTTCTGGCACAGGGCTTTACAACATGACACATCTGGGAGATGTGTCACGTTGTAAATACCCCGCACCATGGGGCATCTTTTGCGCCGCCGCTGCGTCACAAAAGTGACACAACAGCAGGGTAAAAGAGGCGCAAGGGGCTTGTAAATCTGCCCCAAAGTGTTTTCCAGGTTCAGTTATTCATGTTTGAAATAATTCTGGTTGTTTTTCCTGAGCAGACGTGTATTTACCTCTTTTTCAAACGTGTTTATGCAAAACATACAATTAACAATATTGCCAGACTCTTGAAAATCAAGAAGGAAATTGCTGCATCAGGACTCCCAGGCCTGTTGTTCTGCTATATATAGTAATGATGACATAATTCATTTCCGGGACCAGCGGCTCAGTGGACTAATGAATCCATTTCATAAATCTGTGTTTGAATTCACGGCCACAGGATTGAATCCCGGCGGATACACTCATCCTTCCGAGGTTGATAACGTTTTTGTCATTGAACTGGATAACAATAAACATCTGCTACAAAGTGCTAAGAAGCCAAAATAGTTGCATGCAATTGCTTTACAAATACACGTTATGTGTTGATCCAATTGGAATCTCAGCGACTGTGTAGGCTGTAGGGTGACTGGATAGGCGAAATGAAAAACCAGGACAGGCTACAAAATTAACAATAAGACAGACATCGGGCATCAACTAGGTCGTATTCGTAAAGGATGTGATTTGCATGCACCTATCTTGAAAAAAAAACAAAAGAAAGAAAAAATCAGGGCACATTGTAAAACATCGTATTGTGCAATTTCTTTTAAAACCAATCAGAGGAAAGCTCATCAAAATAATGATTTATTTGAATAGCTACCCCCTGTTCTCCCCCCCCCCCCCATACTTCGATAAAGCTCAGAGAACGGCCAGTAGTTTGGTTCCTTACCTTAGGGTTTCCTTGTATGTCGATGCCTCCATCTTCAAATTCTAGCATAGCAGAGGAGTCTTCAAAGCACATTTTCTCTGTGCAAGGAAACGCACTTGGAAATAGGAACACGCATGACATTATTACCTAATGTGCTCGCACACAAACAATCCTGTATTTAAAACCGGCATTTTTATTTATTTCAATGAAAACTCTTGGGACGACGGGACAGACCGTGAAAAACCGGAACTGTTGCAGCAAATTCGGGAAACCTGGACAACCCAAGACATTGATGTAGCGGGGGTGCAACAATGACCCCTTATTTAATAGTGAAAAGCTCCCTGAGCCCAATGGGTGGACTGTAACAGACAGCAATCATTGCGTCGTCATGGGCCGTTAACAGCTCTCAGAACTGGTGCCACTGGACCTGCTACATAATTGATCACTATGCCGTAGTGAAAGCAAAACCACTTGTGTCCCTTCAAGAGAAGCTCTCTTCCAAACGAGTCTACGAAACATATTCTGAGTTAAAACATAGGAAAGACGACGTATTGACTCTCTCCTGAGTGAACTCTTGAGCTTCGAAGAAACAGAGGTTAGAGTTTGGGCGTCTGCTCAACATCTTGTGATTCTGGGCTAATCATGGAATCTCCTCATGCTTATCAAAAATGAGTGTGTCTTTGTGTAATGTAATTGGTGCTCATGTAAAGCGCTCTAACACAGTTGCAAAAAACTGAGCGCCGCGAAAGAGACCACAGGGGGCATATTAGCAAGAACCTTGTTAAAATGATCGCAGTTTTAGCAAACGGTGATAATTTTAACGAGGTTCTTGCTAATATGCCCCACAGAGTTCTGTACAATCTATTCAAGGGTTCTGGTTGTGAGAGGGAGTGGTGCCTCTCACCTGACGTCAGTGCACCTGTGACAAAGCCATGATCATATCCCATCTTTATGTTCAGCCCTTTTGTAGCCACTACCTCAACAAGGAGGGAGGTGGAGGTATTCCCAAATCATAAGTGTAACTTACAGACTCCTCATAGTGTGCCTACCGGGTGCGAGTCGCCCCCCCCCCCCCATAAAAGACATGAAGCAGGTTGTTGTCGTTCACCGCGTAGTCTTTTATTAAAAATTTCAAAACGTGTCATTAATCCTTAATTCATCTTGATTAAGGTAAATCTTTAAAATACTTGCTTATCAACGCCACAGCATTAACTAATCTCAAAGTTATACATTGCCATTATATTTACGTTCCGCTCTCCAAGGGGCCTTTTGCTTGTCTTTCGGGCTGTGCCAGCAGGCCACAACCAAGATAGCCTGCTCTCCTTAAGTTGCCATCCTCTGGTCAACAGAGCCGCAGGTAAATAATCTGCCACTACTTGTGACAACCATACCGGGGTATACCCCCTCCAATGTTTATAAATCAACACCCGGCATCTTGGGTAGGGCAGGAGTGGTCAGGACCACCAGCAGGTCAGTCCCCCCTCTCCCACCAGCCCAGAGCCCCACAATGACTGCTTTCTCTTTCCATGGGCAGCCAGTCCATACCAAAAAGAGAAGTCCACACCCTTTTCTTGCCTGGGAGCCCGCCACAGGGCGAGTAGCTTACTGGCGCGCTCGCCCCCCACCCCCGACCTAGAAGACTTCACTGCTGGGTGCCACCTCAAAACCACTCCCCTGCTTGTGTATGACTGGGAACTCTGATGCCTGCGGATCAGCCGCCGCTCTTACCACTGCCTGTAAATTCATGGCTCATGGCACACTGGGTCCCCCATCGGTAACCCATCATCTATCATGATGCTTATGTTGAGGCCTGATCAAGACAACTGCACCGTCGTGAGCTGAATCGGACTAACCCAAGTAACCCACCTCTGGCACCTTAGAATCCTCCCTTCATTACCAGGGTGGCTATCCTCACTTGCTGTTTTTCAACCCTTTTTATCCAGGTGACCTGTGGCTGCCAATCCTACCGTAGAAGGTAGACAGTTAATAAATTAACTTCCAGGCAGACTGCAATTACTTGTAGTGACATGCATTCCTTGTCAAGCTACCTGGCAACAATGATCCTCTGAATAACATCCATATTGACGATTGCCAGCCTGTGAAGCATCTGGAGATTCTATGTTCTTGAAGGCTACTTTACTCGAGACTAAATAATACGAAGTATTCCCAGCGGCTGACGTAGCCTAATCTCAGCTAAGGAAGTATTGTAGTAAATGTAAAATATGACTCTTAAAGTAACTGCAGGTGGTCACGTTAAAGACGTCTTCCTATAGAAAATGAATTCAAATTTCATACCTTTACAAGGGAAATGTGAACGCATTAAAATGAACCTATAAACTGGAACACTGATTCATAGCCTATATTTGTACACATTCACGGACTGCTGGAAATAAAATTGCAAATTAACACAAATTATTCATGCCAATGACATAGCTATGCAAGGTTCCAACATATTATGCTTGCCAAATTCCACAGTTATGAGAGGAATTTAGAATGAACATTACACATCCGGAAAATATACTAGGAGCAAACATATCTTGTCTGGAAATGTTTATCCTCCTAGTGTAGAGATTGCATTACAGAATGGACAGCCCTGACATACCAAATATATATGTTTTCTAATTAAACGTAATTGGTCTTCATTGATTGTGAAATTTCACTTGTTTGATTCTTCGAATGAGTGAGCAAGTGAGTGTGAAAGGGAGTAGCCAAGAAAACCGTTCACCGTCATGTGACATGGACACTTCAATAAAGGCACATTTATTCAGGCAGAAAAATGACAACTTTCTAAATGTTACACTTTCAAATACAACTCAAAAGGGGTGGGAAACAAATTATCTATCTCTTCCCAAAATGAGGTTATCAGTTATTAAGTAGACTAAGGTAACCGAGTGCCAGTCTATTGGAAAACGAGCCATGAAACAGTGATAAAAGCGACTTTTGGAGCTTTTCACTGTCAGGACATATAAAGCATAAGCACATATGTCCTACGTTTGAAATACCAAGCCCCTTGCCCTATTAGTGGTTAGGGCCTGTCTTATTGGTGACTTAACGGCGTTAAAAAGGAACCTGTATGCCAGGCAAAAGATTTATTTTGCTGGGGATAAAAAGCAGGTTAAAAACTGCACAACAGGTTGCAGTGCAGGCTTGAGAATGTTTCACTATGCCACTTCATGGGGTGGCACAGTGAGTGCGGCAGCCCACTTGTAGTATTTAATAAACAGGCCCTGGGTTCATGTTGAACCACCTAATAAGAACTAATAAGTATAGCAAATGGGACAGTTGCGTGTATGCCAATTTTACCTGTTTTAAAGGGGGAGTGCACCAACACTTTACCACGTATTAGTTGCCCTCATGCCAACAAATATGATTTTAGCAACAATAGGGAAGTGAAGTCAAAAAAAATAAAAAGGAATACCTCACTAAGGATGTCCGATGTAACAGAATAATATGATGCATTGCAATACCTAACATGAAACCGGGAACAATCGATCCCCTTCACCTGTTAAGTGATTATTTACCAATTTATAATGAATGGGATAGTCATGGGCCTATGGGTACTTAATGTGCCCAGGTACATTGACAGCTATTAACACAACAATATAATAATGACAGTTAGAAACATTATTTGAAATATTGAGGAAAGGTCTAGTGCATTTTTTTACAGAATATTTTGTAAATGGAATCACTTTGGATTTAAGTCCCCCCAGGAAGGGCTACCTGTGCAAACGCATCAGGGCACAATTTAAAACCTAATCTGATTTATTGAGGAAACTGCAATATGAAAAATCTGAAATATGACATTTGAATAGGGAGAAAAATGTAAATCAACCTGAAATACATACGTTGTTGCTGAAATGAGTATCAACACAAATGCATGTATTGTTTCAAAGACTAGAGGTTTTGGGGTAGCCGATGTGGTGTCTCACCGTTTGATATCTCAATGGTTGGTGGTGTGCAATGTCTATAAAATATCTGTGATTCCCAGACCTCAATTAAAAAGTTAGTCTGAAGGATTTATACGCTCAATCAAGAGAGACATTTCCTTGGATCGTAACGAGCAAGTTAAATCAAATTGTGTCTAGCTAGAAGTATAGCCCTGTGAAGCACATAGAGGAAGAATAGAAAAAATGACACGCTCATATTGGAAACAATCAGAAGAGAGAAAACAGGAGTCACCCTGACAGAACAGCTTCCTCTCCTGCCTATGGCTGCTGATCAGCTTCATAACATCCAATACAGTATCTTTTTCATACTTTTTCTGCCACTAAAACTCTCACTGATGTCCTTTTTTCCCGGACTTGATCATTACATTTATCTTCTGGTCATGAATCCTGCACTCCTACTAACTGTAATCCGTCTTTATTTCTGCAATGAACTTGTTTTAAAAGGTTTTGCATCTCAATTGACACCCTTCCAACTTTGCTTAAAATGAGTTATCCCTCCTGTCCACCTTAATTTCCTTTATATATTCGTATACCTTCATGTGGCTCAACCGCTAAGTGTCATCTATTTGTTTTTTATCCACCCTGTGCCTTTTTACATTTTTTTTTCTCAAAGAGGCATACATTTTTGAATGATCTATCTCTTGTTTTCGAGTCTGCTATAACCCTTTTGATTTTTCAGTTCTCATACCCACCCCCTTTTTTTACTCTGATGAATTCGAGGAAACGTCTAGAAACGCTTCTGTTTCGCTGCCACATGAAAACCCACTACCTTATATCTGCACATGAACATCCCCCAGAAGCATGTACCTGTTTAATGTTATAATGCAGTCCTAGTCAGTTTTGTTTGCTTTTGGTTGCCACTTGTAACTTCAAGTAACCAAAATGCCTCACGGTGAGGTAAAGTTTCATCGAACTGATAAACAAATACACCATAATGTTAGGCCACAAACGGTGGCGGGATTGTACGAAAAGAGTGTGGAAACTTCGCTGACAACGGGCGGGTATGTTCCCAAGGAAGGGTATCTGGCAAGCACAAACCCGCCTAGAGGGCAGCGTAAAGCTGGACACGGCCTGGAGGTCGCCGCACAAAATGGCGTGCTATGACTCTGGGAGAGGGGCTTCCATTGCATGGAAAATATTTTTCCCGCAGATTTGAAAAAGGAGAAGAAACGTTATACATGACACCCCACCCGAGTGGAACATTTACTCCATCAAACTCGCCGTTCATTTTATTCATTATTTTTATAATCTATAATCCTAATTAGAAGTTTACTATTGCTTGTTGAGAATCCAGTTTGACCCTGACAACTCAAAAACTCTTGGAATAACTAAGAAGGAGTCAATTGACTGTTTCAAATTGTGTAACAGTGGCCCTTGTTTATCTTTGATTTAAGCGGCAGCGTGAGAGTTTCTTGAAAGCCATGCTTTGTGACTGAAGTTTATTAAAGCTTATTAAGCCCCACACCGGAACAATATACTTGCGATGATAAATTGAGTGTAGGGATTAGCTGGAAGGCACAAAATGAAGTTTATGGAGCCCAGTTTTTGCTGCTTTCTGGGGTTGCTAAAACCCACTTGAGTCTGAATGAATGGCAGGACACCCCTGGGTACATTTCATTTTGCTGCCTAATTCTTTAGTGGGCGAACAGCCAGGGTACTTCTCTGGCCGCCTTAAGAGGCCATTTTCACAACTTCAATGGTGTAGTAATGAATTAACGTGATAAAGCGATTTGTTAGCAAGGAGCATGCCCCGGGTACTGTATAGATGACGGAGACCCCCGGGCCATGACCGTAAATAATTAGGCAGGCCCGCGTAAGAGATAGGCAAAGAAAATAACTGGAGTACTAACCACTCGCATCTGCTGGCCAAATAAGATAGCTGCTGGATGTGCACTGTTTCCCCCCCCCACAAACCGTATACAGGCTAAACAAAGATTCTCTGCCACAGTGATATTTCGAAGTTAAAAAATTTAACAGAAATGATATGGCACGATAAAACAATGATATTCTGTGAGAAGTGCGCACATGCAGTGTTCCACATATAACATAAAAGCATCCGCACGGTCGCGTAAATTAATTGCAAAGGTCAGTGCGTTTAAATCCTGGCCGGAAATGCCCGCTTACCCTTCCATACCCATTGTGCACTAACCATGAGGCTTCCGCCATTGCATGCCACGCTGTGGATTTCTTCCACGTTCGCTGCTTACATTACCGGGCTAGGCTCCTGTTCCGGGACATGGAAATTCTCCACCACTGCATTCCTTTCAACTGCGCTTTTCCTCGAAGAAAAAAAAAAAGAAGAATCGTTTAGGCCAAGAATCTCGCACTACTGCGACATGTAGAGCCGCTTGAGCTCGGTGAGCACTCGGCATAATCAGCGACACAGACATCTCTTAACACTCACCTAAATGACTACGCTGTGAGGCCCTCTCCTTTTCTCCATGTGCAGTAACTGTAATTCTTTGCTGGTCTGCTGCCGCCGGAGCTGTTGAGAGAGGACAAAGAGGGTTAGTTCAGCCTCCCCCGAGGCTTTTGTACCCTCGGGGAAGGGAAGGTCGACCCTGCCTTCCTGATGACGTTAGGCTCACGTGGTAGGCTCACGTGGTCATGCCTTCCTTCTATCTAAATGGCTATTCCCTGTCCTGTTTCTGCCTCGAGGACGTCTCTGCTGGCTCCCGCTCCCGTATGCCACTAAGGGCACCACGCCCCTAGGAGCGGGAGGCGCCATTTATAGTGTGCCTACCGGGTGCGAGTCGCCCCTCCCCCCATAAAAGACATGAAGCAGGTTGTTTTCGTTCACCGCATAGTCTTTTATTAAAAATTTCAAGCAGTGTCATTAATCCTTTATTCATCTTGATGAAGGTAAATCTTTAAAATACTTGCTTATCAACGCCACAGCATTAACTAATTTCAAAGTTATACATTGCCATTATATTTACGTTCCGCTCTCCAAGGGGCCTTTTGCTTGTCCTTTGGGCTGTGCCAGCAGGCCACAACCAAGATAGCCTGCTGTCCTTAAGTTGCCGTCCTCCGGTCAACAGAGCCGCAGGTAAATAATCTGCCACTACTTGTGACAACCATACCGGGGTATACCCCCTCCAATGTTTATAAATCAACACCCGGCATCTTGGGTAGGGCAGGAGTGGTCAGGACCACCAGCAGGTCAGTCCCCCCTCTCCCGCCAGCCCAGAGCCCCACAATGACTACTTTCCCTTTCCATGGGCAGCTAGTCCATACCGAAAAGGGAAGTCCACACCCTTTTCTTGCCTGGGAGCCCGCCACAGGGCGAGTAGCTTACTGGCGCGCTCGCCCCCCACCCCCCGACCTAGAAGACTTCACTGCTGGGTGCCACCTCAGCACCACTCCCCTGCTTGAGTATGACTAGGAACTCTGGTGCCTGCGGATCAGCCACCGCTCTTACCACTGCCTGTAAATTCACAGCTCATGGCACACTGGGCCCCCCATCGGTAACCCATCATCTATCATGATGCTTATGTTGAGGCCTGATCAAGACAACTGCTCTGTGGTGAGCTGAATGGGACTAACCCAAGAAACCCACCTCTGGCACCTTAGAATCCTCCCTTCATTACCAGGGTGGCTATCCTCAATTGCTGTTTTTCAACCCTTTTTATCCAGCTGACCTGTGGCTGCTAATCCTACCGTAGAAGGTAGACAGTTAATAAATTAACTTCCAGGCAGACTGCAATTACTTGTAGTGACATGCATTCTTTGTCAAGCTACCTGGCAACAATGATCCTCTGAATAACATCCATATTGACGATGTCCTGCCTGTGAAGCATCTGTAGATTCTATGTTCTTGAAGGCTATTTTACTCAAGACTAAATAATACGAAGTATTCCCCGCGGCTGACGGAGCCTAATCTTAGCTGAGGAAGTATTGTAGTAAATGTAAAATATGACTCTTAAAGTAACTGCAGGTGGTCACGTTAAAGACGTCTTCCTATAGAAAATGAATTCAAACTTCATACCTTTACAAGGGAAATATGAACGCATTAAAATGAACCTATAAACTGGAACACTGATTCATAGCCTATATTTGTACACATTCACGGACTGCTGAAATAAAATTGCAAATTAACACAAATTATTCATGCCAATGACATAGCTATGCAAGGTTCCAACATATTATGCTTGCCAAATTCCACAGTTATGAGAAAGATTTAGAATGAACATTACACATCCGGAAAATATACTAGGAGCAAACATATATTGTCTGGAAATGTTTATCCTCCTAGTGTAGAGATTGCATTAAAGACTGGACAGCCCTGACATACCAAATATATATGTTTTCTAATTAAACGTAATTGGTCTTCATTGATTGTGAAATTTCACTTGTTTGATCCTTCGAATGAGTGAGCAAGTGAGTGTGAAAGGGAGTAGCCAAGAAAACTGTTCACCGTCATGTGACATGGACACTTCAATAAAGGCACATTTAATCAGGCAGAAAAATGCCAACTTTCTAAATGTTACACTTTCAAATACAACTCAAAAGGGGTGGGAAACAAATTATCTATCTCTTCCCAAAATGAGGTTATCAGTTATTAAGTAGACTAAGGTAACCTAGTGCCAGTCTATTGGAAAACGAGCCATGAAACAGTGATAAAAGCGACTTTTGGAGCTTTTCAAAGTAAGGACATATAAAGCATAAGCACCTATGTCCTACGTTTGAAATACCAAGCCCCTTGCCCTATTAGTGGTTAGGGCCTGTCTTATTAGTGACTTAACGGTGAGAGAGCGAAATTTGAATGAAAATCATGTATACATCATATTCACAAGCTTGTGGCGTAATGTTAGCCAATGTAACCACAGAAGTGAGAAAATGTATTCGTATTTACTCTAGAGTGTGTATTAGAAGTAGAAAATCCATATAGAGTGTGAGTTAAAGTAGAAATGTGTGGACTGTTTAGAATTATTAGACGTGTTAATCAAGTTCCATGTATGTAGCTGCTAAATGAAGAAAGATGTAAAACGTAAAATGAAGAAACGTGCAGACCACATGGCACTGTGTGAGAAGAAATATACAATTGCATCTTTTATGCGACATGGATTCATTATAATCAATGATTTTGCTTACATATATATGTTAAAGGCAATATTCTATAGAAGTGTTTTGTATAACTTTAGTGTGGTAGGTTAGCGTGTTATTTTAAGCAGAGTGAATTAGAGTTCACAGAGTGTAGAATACTGCATGTAATTTAGTGAGCCCAGATAGATAGTGGCTTGCTTTGATCTGCACGTGTGAGCTACAAGTCAAAAGTCTCGTTAAAATAAATTGCCAATGCTGGTCGAAGTTTTACGGCCTAGTAAGATAAGAGAAGCCTGGAATTTGGGGCCCTGTTTCAAAGTGTCTGTTTCCAGGTGCAAGGGGGGTACCAATCAAAGCTTTATGAATAGAGCTCTGTTTTGAAGAGATAGGCTTGGGTCCGGAGGAGTCAACCGGAATGTCATGGGGGTACCAGCACGATGGAGACGGCGCCTGGGAAGCAAGGTCAACTTAACAGACGATCCAAAGAAACGAAACTATGGAAAAAACCAGAAGCAAGACCACGTGAAATGTATACGTGGTGGGCGTCTCAAAGGGGCGTTCCACCCATACTGTGATTTTGTATTAGGGACAGTACCCCGGGGAGGAGGTAGAGCAGATGGCCTGAGGACTCTTAGAGAGCGGATGGGTAGACAGAAAGGGTACTGCTACACGACATAGGTTTTCCATCTGAGATTAAGAGAGATTGAGCTTCTTTGGAAGTTCAACGGCTGACACCTTTTTAGGTAAAGAGCTTGTTAAGTAGGGATGTCATCTAGCATAGTGTAGGGACAGTTTAACCTGTTTCATTTCTTTTCTGTAAATGACTCTTCAGATTCATCTTGTGTCAACGATATTCAACTTATTGATTTTTGAGTTGGTTCTAGTAGTTTTCTTCTGTCGATTGAGATCTCTTAGAGAATTCATGTTCATTTTATTACCTGTATACCTTTTGAACCTCCTAATGAGGTGTTTGTACTTGCAACTGATTTTGGCTTTATAATAAATCTTAAAAAACTTTCCAGTGGTAGGTGGTTCTTTAGAGTTGCGTCAGTCTATGGGGTTGATTTGATCTATGTGGGTTGCCTTTTACTCAATGACAGTCAATAATCGATTCAGATAGGGACTCAAGTTAGATAAGGATCAAGGTGATAAGATAATCGATCAAAATCTCACGCCCGCAGTTGGTAGCAGAGAAAGATGGTTGGCTTCTTGAGGAAGGCGACCTAGGTTAGGCTAAGATTACCCCAAGGCCCCTAGTCATGGATGACCAGAAGAAGAGCCACCTGTCGAACAAGGTGCTGACGGTGCGAGAGAAAAAGCAGCAGAGTCGGTCGAGAGTGAGTATAAGGGTCATGCGTTGCCAGATTGCGGTGTTTTGTGTTGTACCTGTATTGTAATGTCAAGCGGAGTTGAATGCCTGTAGAGTGATTGAGAGACGGTTGTCAGCGCGCGCAACCGGGGAAAATCTTAAGTCCAGGGAAGGGCTTAAGTGGTTTGGGTGTATCGGACATCCAGAGTAATTGTCTACCATTGTGAAGGGGGTCATGAGGTACCATTGATCGCCCGCAGGACCGTGATAGGGGGAACGTAAGAGTGAGTGTATGAGTAAACGGACGTTGGACGGACGTTTACTGTGTGTAGGTAACCTATCAGTAAGGCGATCGTCTGACCCTTAGGGAAGACGTTTCGCCAGTTGAGGTGACAATTACAGTTAGACTGTGGACGTACAGTCAAGGAAAGTGATCGCTTGGTCGGAAGTAGTCATTTTCCGGTGTATGAGTGGGACGCACGCAAGACTGGGAGACGAGCTGAGAAAGGAGGGGAACTGCTGCAAAGGGGACGAGTGACGTCAGAGTGAGCCGCGCTGGGATAGGCTGGTTGGTGTTGAGCCGCGCTGGGATAGGCTGGTCGGTGTAGAGCCGCGCTGGGATAGGCTGACCAGCGAAAGCCGCGTAGGGATTGGTGGCTCATCATCATCGGGAAGTAAACAAGGAAGAGAATTGAAGAAAAGCGTAGAGTCTTAAAAAATGAAGTGTTTTAAATGTCTAAGGGTGATCTTTAAGAGAGACAGAGGGAACTCATATGCTGGGGAAGAGGCCCCACCGGAGGGCACACCAGCTTATTATATGGCTGTGAATGTTGGGTTACACACTATACTATGGATCTCTGAGTGGAGTAAGTTAACAGAGGGAAATGAGGAACTGACGTTCCAGAGATTCGGAACGTTTAGGTTAGAAGCGTTGAACCAGTTGAAAGCAGTAATGCTCGCAACGAGACCTCTACCCAGGCCAACACAATTCGAAGCCCTCAATGCATGGTTCAGGGCGGCGTACGACCGGAGTTTGACCAGACGCCAAGAAAGAGTGAAACGATCGGTAAGAGCAGTACAGGACGCTAAATGGGATGATGCGGCTAAAAAGTGGAGAGTACAGAGAATAGACGCAGATAAACTGTACCCAGTGCTAGAAGTTACGGGAGAAAAGAAACCTCCAGAGGAGGATGAGGAGAGCGAGACGGATGATAGTCTGATAGATAGGCTATTATCAGACAGACCACCTCCGTACAACAGAGAAGCCGAACGTCCTGAACTCCAGCAGGGGGACGGGGCCGGAAAAGGGGAATATAGACCGCTCCCCATATCGGACTGGGAACCAAGAAAAGGCGAGGAAATACCTCAACCTAGTCCAGTACAAAGAGTAGTCGGAAGGTTCGTGGTACAAAAGGTGCCAGAAACAGAGTGTGCCAGGTCGTATCAGCTACCAGATGCTTTACAAGTACCTGTTACCATAGGTCCCGTAGTGTCAATCTACAACCCAGAAAGAGCACAGGAGGAGGAACAGGCACGATGGGACAGGGAAAGAGCAGAGATGGAAAGCAGGAACAATACGATAAATTCACAAAGGCAGTTGCTAGGACCAAGAGGTCGGAGTACCCCATTGGATTCAGTAACGGATCCCTTAATAGAACAGGGGGGTCAGAGAGGACCGATGGATCTGAGGGGACCTCGACCGAAATCCTTTAAGGAGTTAAGGGAGTATTTGAAAGAATGGGACACTGCTGTAGAGACCCAGAATAAAAGAATAGAAACGGAAGCTGAATGGAGAGGCCAAGATAACAGGATTCTCTCTCACTGCGGGGCTGGCGAAAGCAGTCCGGAGTGGGACGGAAGGAGTCAGGAAAGCAAACGAGATACCTGCCTTATCACCGGCGGGAATAGACAGGGAAGAGAAGAGTACAGGATGTGGGGGGATGCCTCGCCCCATCCTCAGTGAAGGAGAGCGAAGGACACAGGAGTACAAGAATAGTTACAGATGCACTCACCATACACCAGGCGAAAATGTGCAACATTGGAGTCGCGGGAGTAAGGAGAGTCGCGAAGGATCTCATCATGTGTCCAGTGATCACGGACGAGATCGTGGGAACATGGAGAGCTGTGAGGGACCTTATCGGTTACTGAGTGACACCAGACAGCAAGGGAATGGTGGAGACATAGAAAGTAACGGGGAAACCTATCATGTGTCTAGAGGGACAGAGCCGAAGAGACAGAATGAGATGGTGGGAAATAGAACAATGTTCCATCATCCACCTAGGGAAGATGGAAGAGCATGGGATTTAGAAAGATGGGAACAAAGGAGGACTCCCCATGACTCACCGGGACCTAGACGTAGGGCTCGGAGTTGGGACGAGAGAGATGTTAACGCACCACCTAGGAGCGAGGTACTGAGAGCTGAGGTAAAGGCAACAAGACTCAATGTAACCAGTTTAAAATCAGAATCGATCTGTATGAACAGGATGAGATACTGTTTATGGCAAAGGATGTTACTCGGAAAGCGAGGTCAGTGCATGAAAGACTATCTGAGTTGGCAACCAGGTACATGATAGACTTATCAAGAACTAAGGCGTTACAGGGTAACCATAGGCTGAATTGCACGGATCAGGACCTAGACGAACGGAGGACGATTGGGCTGAAAATCCACATAAAAGAACTAATCTTGGGTATAAGAGTATGGAGAGATTTGGATAAATGGGAGGAAAGATGGGCCAAGAGAGGGACTGTCAGAAGGAGTGCGATTGGGATGTCCCCAGAGGGAGTGCCACAGCAAATGGAAGCTTTCCCTTTGCGAGAAATCGCGAATGGAAGCTATGTGCATGTGCCCTGGAGTAGGGGGGACTTAGCAGCATTTACCAATTCCTTCCCTAAACTGAGGGAGAACCCCGTGGAATGGTACAAGCAGGTAGAGAGGTTTGTAAAAATCTCCAAAGTACTGTGGGTCGATCTGAACACCTTGTTTGACATTGTAGTACCAGGGGATTTGTGGACAGCATGCAAGCTTAGTGTCGAATGGCCCATTTCTGAACCGGATAGGGACGCCCAGACGAATGGGCCATCAGAGAAAGTCATGGAAAAGTACGAGAGGGTAATGGCATGGCTGAAAGAGAAGGTGCCGTTGCAGGACATAGACTGGGTTAAGATAGATCGAACCACTCAAGAGCCGAAAGAGACTGTACATGAATATTATGAGAGATTGCTGAAAGCGTTCAAACAGTATAGTGGGTTGGATGTGATGGATCCTAAAGACATAGGACAGTTCGTGTCAAAGTTCGTTTTGGGTTTGAGACCTGACATTAGCTTGATGATTCAGCAGCATTTGATTTGTTGGCAAAACAAACCCTTAGATGAAATTCTGAGATATGCAAGGTACTGCAGCGATGAAATAGACTCGAAAGCAAAGAAACTTAAGGAGAAACTGATGTTGGTACAGATGCAGTCAGCTGGAAAGGGTGGACAGCGGCAACAGACGACCGGAACCCTAGGGAAAAAGCAGAATAATCAAAATAAAGACGATGAGGACAAACAGAGACCTAGGATAGATATTGCGACACTGAAAAAGACGACTAGGTGTCACCAGTGTAACGAGGTGGGACATTGGAAACGCGAGTGCCCCTATAATGTAGAGACTGGAGAATTAGAGCCTGAGGAAGACGATGTCCAGAGCCGTCTAGTGAAGGGAACAGCGATACCGAAGGGAAAGTTTATCCAAGGGGGGACTCCGACTCCTCGAGCCCAGTTCCCTCAACCACCTCGTATTGCGAATGGGGGAAAAACCTATAGACAGCTGCCACTGTTCGTAGGAGGAGAGGAATGCTACTACGTTGATCCCCTTACGGGACAGCGAGTGAATAGGGAGGAAGATTGCACCTTAGGAGCCGCCTTAGAGGTAGACCAGAGGGGACCATATGTGGAGGCTGAAGTTGCAGGGTGTCCTACGACCTTTCTGGTGGATACGGGGGCCACTCGATCCACTCTGAGATCAGCGGTGGTCCCAGGTCTGCCAATGTCAGGAGAAACGATACAAGTCGTAGGAGTCGCAAATAGGAGAATGACGAATCCTTTGACAGAACCAGTGTCGGTAAAAATAGGGAAATATAGTGATGAGCACCAGTTTGTGATATGTGATTCCAGTCCTGTGTGTCTGTTAGGAAGAGGCCTGTTATGTAAACTGAACTGTACGATATATTGCACGCCCCAAGGAGTAGAAGTGCAGACTAACGATGATGATGCCGACTTTAAGGTTGCAAACTCACAGGTATGCGTGGAGCTATATCCTACCTTGACGGTGGAAGAGCTTCCATGGGACTTGAGAGGTGCGGTGTCATCTGAGGTGTGGGATTTCACAGGGGAAGAAATAGGATTGATTAAAGGGGTAGAGCCAGTGAAGATCATGGTAAAACCAAATGCTGAGTATCCAAGAACACCCCAATACAAGTTGACCCCGGAGACGATTGCAGGAATAAAGCCTGTGATCGAATCCATGATTAAGCAAGGAATACTGAAGGAAATAGTCGGAAGCCCGTGTAACTCCCCGATCATGGGTTTGCAGAAACCTAGTGGGAAATACAGAATAGTGCAGGACCTTCGGAAAATTAATAACATAGTTGTTTCATGTTGTCCAGTGGTACCGAATCCATCAGTGATACTGTTTCAGATACCATTCCAAGCTGAATGGTTCACGGTGATAGACCTGTGCCAGGCCTTCTTTTCAATCCCCTTAGATGAGGAAAGCCAATATCTTTTCGCTTTTAAGCTGGAAAATCGCGTTTTAACATGGTGTCGTATTCCCCAGGGGTATACCGAAAGCCCATCGATTTTTAACCAGCTGCTGAAGAAGAATCTTGAAAGTCTAGTACTCCCCATGAACTCGGTTCTGGTGCAGTACATAGACGACCTACTTGTGGCGTCAGAGACTGAGGAAGCTTGCAAAATAGACACCATCACCTTATTAAATCACTTGGCTGAGAACGGACACAAGGTGTCTCCAAGTAAATTGCAGTATTGTTTGACAGAAGTGCAGTACTTGGGTCACAGGATTGAGAAGGGAAAACGAAAGGTGTCACCAGACAGAATAGAGGCAATCATGAAAATGAATGCGCCCACAACGCAAAGAGAGGTCAGGATGTTCTTAGGAATGGTTGGGTATTGCCGGCAGTGGATAGCTAACTTTTCATTGAAGGCAAAACCTTTACAAAAACTGACGCACAAGGGGGTGAGTGATCCGGTACCATGGGACAAGGATTGTTTGATGGCGTTCCTGCAGCTGAGAGAGGACTTGTGCCGTGCTCCGGCTTTGGGAATGCCGGATTACGAGAAGCCATTCTTACTATATTGCTGTGAAAGAGAAGGTTGTGCATTGTCAGTTTTGGCTCAGATACATGGAAATGCCCGTAGACCAGTTGCATATTTCTCGGCTACATTAGATCCAGTAGCCGCAGCGTTGCCCGGATGTCTTAAATCCGTTGCTGCAACGGGTGTCAGCATTGAAAGATGCGAGAATGTTGTGATGGGACACCAGTTAGTGGTGTATGTACCGCATTCTGTTGAAATGTTGATGACCAGGACCAAGACACAGCATCTGACAAACAGCAGGCTCACGCGCTATGAGCAAGTCATTTTGGCTGCCGAGAACGTGACTCTCAAGAGATGCTCTGTTTTGAATCCTGCCACTTTAATGCCACTTCCAAATGACCTAGATGATGATGTATGTACAGATCATGACTGCCTTGATGTGACTGAACTATGCACCAAACCAAGACCAGATATCGTAGATGAGCCATTGACTGACCCCGATGAAATATTCTTTGTTGATGGCTCATGCGTAAGAGACGATATTGGTCAGCTGAGAGCAGCTTATGCCGTTTGTACCATTACCGGAGTTGTGGAAGCCGCCTGCCTGGAAGGAGTACATTCCGCTCAGGTAGCTGAAATCATTGCTTTGACCCGTGCCTGTTTGGCCGGTAATAAAATTCGAGTCACCATATACACCGATAGCCAGTATGGTTTCGGGGTAGTTCATGACTATGGGCAGTTATGGTCTCAAAGAGGTTATATGACCTCCTCAGGTTCTCCCATCAGGAATGGAGAATTTGTTCGACTGTTGTTAGAAGCCTTACAAGGTCCAGCAGCTATTGCAGTTGTTAAATGTACAGCTCATACAAAAAATACTGATTTTGTGTCACAAGGCAATAGGTATGCGGATGAAGTCGCACGTTACTGTGCGGAACAAGGATATTCCTTTACAGAGGTAGAAGTGGGGGGATTACAGGAAAGAACCGAGCTAACTATGTTGTTGGACACTGTAGACACTTGGGATGAGTTGAAATGTGTACAAGAGAATGCACCTGATTTTGAGAAGAAGTCATGGGAAACAGCTGGTTGTACCAAGAGTGAGATGGATTTTTGGATCTCTGCAGATGGGAGGGCAGTGTTACCAAACGAACTAGTCAGTCCAATGGCAAGGAGGTTGCACGGACCAGCACACATAGGTAGAGATGCTATGGTGAGGGTATTCAGGCAAACCTGGTACAACCCAAAGTTTAGAGTAGCGGCAGAAGCAATATGTCAATGTTGCGTGATCTGCCAACAGCTGAATGTAGGGAAGAGAACACCAGTCACATTGAGTCACATAGGGAGGTCTGGGGGGCCATTCAATAGAATGCAATTAGATTTTATTGAAATGCCAAAGTGCAATCGCCTCAGATACGTCCTAGTGGTCGTCTGTATATTTTCCAGATGGGTTGAGGCTTACCCCACACGCAGGTGCGACACACTTACAGTAGCGAAGCTATTGCTTAGAGAACTGATACCGCGCTTCGGGGTGCCGGCCTCTTTGGAATCAGATAGAGGGACTCATTTCAACAGCGAAATTGTGAAGATGCTATGTTCAGCCCTAAGTATCGACCAGAAGCTGCACTGTAGCTATCGACCAGAAGCTTCAGGAATTGTGGAGCAAATCAACAGCACCATAAAGTCCCGACTTGCCAAAGTTTGTTCATCGACATCCTTGAGCTGGCCTGATGCACTTCCGCTGGTCCTTATGAGCATACGTAGCACACCAGACAGAAGGACAGTTCTCTCCCCACATGAGGTGCTAATGGGGAGGGCTATCAGACTGCCATCCGTTCCAACTGCAGCATTGTTAAACATCACAGATGATTTGATCCTGGACTATGGTAAGGGACTCTCTGACGCAATTCATTCTGTGTCTCTTCAGGTGCAGGCTGCCGAAGTTCCATCGTCACATGACCTGTGCCATGACCTGTGTCCGGGGGACTGGGTCCTGGTGAAAAAACACATCAGGAAGAATTGTCTAGATGTGCGCTGGCGTGGACCCTTCCAAGTCATATTGGTCACCAACACTGCAGTGAAGTGTGGAGGCTTGCCTAACTGGATCCACGCCTCACACACTCGAAGAGTTCCAGCACCTCTTGAAGAAACAGCTCCTCTCTCGGATGAAAATCCGGCTGAAAGCGGAGAAGCCACAGAGGGGGTCAGCCAAGCTGCAGAGGTGCTAGAGGAGACTGAAAGCGTAATTGAACAGCTGAGCTCTCGCAACCACAAACAGAGTTTCACAATTCAGTAGATTGGTGAGTAAAAACACAAAAATTAACATAGAAGCAGATCCTTTGGTGTGATTCCTGTCCCAGCAGGATGGAGTTTTATTGGGTCCAGACTTGAGGAATAACAGTCAGCCGACACGTGTTTCGTCGTGTGCCGTTGAGTCAACACGACTCTTCAGGGCTTAAACTCAACCCTTAAAATGGGGTTGAGTGAGGTCTGGGCCTTATAGCGGTGTATCACGTGGGTGAATTAGCGAGATGCTGTCACTGGGATTATTGGAATTCTAAAAACTTTGGTTGCAAAGAGATGGAATATCCTGTAGTCCAGAACATAAAGTCACGTACTATTAGACTAGTAGCGTCTGTTTCTTAGAGGTGTCAGAGACTTCCTGGTAAAGGGCCTCTGAATCAAGTTGTGTAAAATGCGTAGACCGGGAGGGGATCCATAGAATAGAAAACCACGGAGCTCATGACAGACGGCCACCGGGAACTCACGGAGGAGGGATACCGATCAAAAGCTTACCGCCAACCAGGGAACATACCCGTTTTCCGTGGTTTTCTATTCTATGGATCCCCTCCCGGTCTACGCATTTTACACAACTTGATTCAGAGGCCCTTTACCAGGAAGTCTCTGACACCTCTAAGAAACAGACGCTACTAGTCTAATAGTACGTGACTTTATGTTCTGGACTACAGGATATTCCATCTCTTTGCAACCAAAGTTTTTAGAATTCCAATAATCCCAGTGACAGCATCTCGCTAATTCACCCACGTGATACACCGCTATAAGGCCCAGACCTCACTCAACCCCATTTTAAGGGTTGAGTTTAAGCCCTGAAGAGTCGTGTTGACTCAACGGCACACGACGAAACACGTGTCGGCTGACTGTTATTCCTCAAGTCTGGATCCAATAAAACTCCATCCTGCTGGGACAGGAATCACACCAAAGGATCTGCTTCTATGTTAATTTTTGTGTTTTTACTCACCAATCTACTGAATTGTGAAACTCTGTTTGTGGTTGCGAGAGCTCAGCTGTTCAATTGTGCTTGGTCTTTGACTTCTTAGACGGTTAGGGGTAATTTTCCGTCTGCTCTTCACGCACCACCCAATCACCATCTATGTTCTTTCAAACTTGAACGTCTAACTTGAGGCAGCGCGCCCAGATTATCTGAACCCTAAAATTCCCTCCAGTAGTGGAGACTGAAAGCGTGTCTGACCAGGCCGAGGACGGTCAATACACCAGCGAAACTGAAGCTGCGACAGAAGGAGAAAGTAGCTGGGAGTACGAATCGGACACTGATCAAGCTGCAAGTGGTCCAGAGTCAAGTGCAAGAACAAGAAGCAGGAGGACAAGGAGTGGAGAAGCTAGCTGGCCGGAAAGAAGAAGGAGGCCAAGCCTGAGAGCAAATCCAGAGAGAACTCTTGTCCCGATTTCTGAAGACTCCGACCTAGACGAAGGTGCAGCAGACTCTGACTCCGAGAGTCCAAGAAGATCAAGGAGAATACGTGTGCCCTGCCGAAGATACGCCACTCCTGAGTGGACCTACCTGGCAGCAGATGTCTTGGGGACAGAGAACCGGGAGGGTGAGAGAAGTGCAAGTGACCAATCTCGATCTAATTGTAACGGTGGAAGTACGGATGTTGACACCTGGAATCGAAACTGAAGGGTTGCTAACGTTCACACTCCCCGTCCCCCTGTATCTAAGCCGGATAAAGGACTTGGTGCTAAATAGATTAGAGTTTCCAACCTTGGGTCATCCGGTATCAGCACAAGAGGAAACCATCCTTCGTCTAGAACTGTTGGAATACGCCATTAGGGCTACTGGCACCAGAATTATTGTAGATATCTAAAGACTTTGCAAATAAACCAGTGAGAAAGAAGATAACCTAGCGCCTAGTGGAAAGAAGAAGAAAATTAGGGACTTCATTTAGCGGATGGAGAAGGGCTAGGGTTGTCTGTTATTGAAGATAAAGAGACTTTGTGGTGAAGAGGCTTTGTCATTTTTCAAGTGTGATTCATAGACCGAAAAATCAAATGTAAGCTGAGTGAAGAAAACAAACAAGACTTTTTCAAAGAAAGCTACGCTATCTGATAAAATGGAAACCGGCAGTTTGAACCGCAAAGCAAATTGCATAGTAGGCACACTTATAGCAGTAGTAATTTTTCTCATAATCATAGTAGTTACTGTATCATACACAGTGGGACATACGAGTGTAACTGAGACAAGAGATGTAAAGCCTGTAACGACTTTGAAACCTGTTCTTGGTGGAAAGAAGGAGGAGAGCAATGTAATACAGGAAAAGGCGTTATTGGCAGCTGAGGCTCGTAGGTTACACGTAGATGAGTCGCAGGGAAATTTTAGAACAAACGCATATGCTAAACTATTGTATGAATATATTGATGCCATGGAGGCCAGGGATTGTTATGTCTGCATGCAATTGCCTGCTTCCGTAGATGAAGGCATACAATATCATCACCTTCCATTGACATATGGGATCACATGTAGTTTACTGCTCAGTATATTTTATGGTCGAGAGGGGTTTGAATACTACTTTTCGAATTATGATTCGGTACTGCCCGAAGTCCCGAATTATAAACAGATGAACAAATGGGACTATTATAAGAAGGAAGATAGATTGGCTAAATTCTTCCTTCCTTGGGATACATTAGATACTTCATATGCACGCCGAAATAATCTGACTTGCAAGGTTTCAGAGATCGAGAAAAAGTTTATTGGTCAAGTTGATGACCGTTACAGGAGGCAGAGGATATTAAAAATGTCAGGACAATGGAAAACAGATTGGACCGAAGAGGAAAAGGCACACAAAAGGAAGGGTAGTAATGGTCCAATAGCGTTGGATCGAACACAGAAAGGAAAGTTATGTCTGACCCGAAGCAAAACGTACTATGAGAGTGTATTTGTAGGTGAAGTTAGTTGTGAACACGCTTTTCGATTAGAATACTATACGAAAGATTTTATGAAAGGGATGCAAGTGATTCCTAATGTATATTTTGTATGTGGAAGAAATGCCTACGTAAAGTTGCCTGACAATTGGTATGGTTCATGTTATTTGGCAATTGTCTTCCCCAAAATATATCATGCAAAGGATTTGGAGATTATAGAGGGAAAGGCTTCGGCAAGAGGGAAAAGGGATGCAGGAGATGCTGAAGTAGTTGGAGATGTATTTGGAGCCATGTTTCTTCTTTTAGGTTTGATACTTAATGATGTCAAGATCAGGAGATTAGCTACAGTTGTAGATAGGTTGTCTGCCAGTACTGCAAGGTCATTGATGCTGGTGGAAGGAGAGATGCAATCGATTAGGGCAATGGTTCTTCAGAACCGTCTTGCATTAGACGTTCTGTTAGCAAAAGAGGGCGGAGTCTGTAAGGCTTTGAAGGTCCAGGAATGTTGCACTTACATTCCAGACAATTCAAAACCTCTTGAGAAGGCTATACAGAATATTACTAGGATACACCAAGAGATCGAAGACCTAACAAGGGTAAATGTTTGGGAAAAAGTAGGCCATGGAATGGGTAAAGTTGGAGGTTGGTTTGCCAATCTCGGGAAAAGCCTTGTCTGGTATATTCTGAAGCCTATTCTCATAGTCTTAATCTGTATGATCATATTATGGGGTTTAGTGAGGCTGTACAGATGGTATAGATCAAATAGGTTGCAAAGATCCATGAGAGAGCGGGAGCGGGGACTAGCTGCTATGCAAGATAATCAATACAGAAGTCTGAGAGCTCTAGAAGCTGTAAAAAGAGGGAGCCTTGCAATAAGTTCTGTGTGACACATTCAAATTGACATATTAGTGATGACCCCTAGAGGTCATCAAAGGGGGGAACTGAGAGAGCGAAATTTGAATGAAAATCATGTATACATCATATTCACAAGCTTGTGGCGTAATGTTAGCCAATGTAACCACAGAAGTGAGAAAATGTATTCGTATTTACTCTAGAGTGTGTATTAGAAGTAGAAAATCCATATAGAGTGTGAGTTAAAGTAGAAATGTGTGGACTGTTTAGAATTATTAGACGTGTTAATCAAGTTCCATGTATGTAGCTGCTAAATGAAGAAAGATGTAAAACGTAAAATGAAGAAACGTGCAGACCACATGGCACTGTGTGAGAAGAAATATACAATTGCATCTTTTATGCGACATGGATTCATTATAATCAATGATTTTGCTTACATATATATGTTAAAGGCAATATTCTATAGAAGTGTTTTGTATAACTTTAGTGTGGTAGGTTAGCGTGTTATTTTAAGCAGAGTGAATTAGAGTTCACAGAGTGTAGAATACTGCATGTAAATTAGTGAGCCCAGATAGATAGTGGCTTGCTTTGATCTGCACGTGTGAGCTACAAGTCAAAAGTCTCGTTAAAATAAATTGCCAATGCTGGTCGAAGTTTTACGGCCTAGTAAGATAAGAGAAGCCTGGAATTTGGGGCCCTGTTTCGAAGTGTCTGTTTCCAGGTGCAAGGGGGGTACCAATCAAAGCTTTATGAATAGAGCTCTGTTTTGAAGAGATAGGCTTGGGTCCGGAGGAGTCAACCGGAATGTCATGGGGGTACCAGCACGATGGAGACGGCGCCTGGGAAGCAAGGTCAACTTAACAGACGATCCAAAGAAACGAAACTATGGAAAAAACCAGAAGCAAGACCACGTGAAATGTATACGTGGTGGGCGTCTCAAAGGGGCGTTCCACCCATACTGTGATTTTGTATTAGGGACAGTACCCCGGGGAGGAGGTAGAGCAGATGGCCTGAGGAGTCTTAGAGAGCGGATGGGTAGACAGAAAGGGTACTGCTACACGACATAGGTTTTCCATCTGAGATTAAGAGAGATTGAGCTTCTTTGGAAGTTCAACGGCTGACACCTTTTTAGGTAAAGAGCTTGTTAAGTAGGGATGTCATCTAGCATAGTGTAGGGACAGTTTAACCTGTTTCATTTCTTTTCTGTAAATGACTCTTCAGATTCATCTTGTGTCAACGATATTCAACTTATTGATTTTTGAGTTGCTTCTAGTAGTTTTCTTCTGTCGATTGAGATCTCTTAGAGAGTTCATGTTCATTTTATTACCTGTATACCTTTTGAACCTCCTAATGAGGTGTTTGTACTTGCAACTGATTTTGGCCTTATAATAAATCTTAAAAAACTTTCCAGTGGTAGGTGGTTCTTTAGAGTTGCGTCAGTCTATGGGGTTGATTTGATCTATGTGGGTTGCCTTTTACTCAATGACAGTCAATAATCGATTCAGATAGGGACTCAAGTGAGATAAGGATCAAGGTGATAAGATAATCGATCAAAATCTCACGCCCGCACGGCGTTAAAAAGGAACCTGTATGCCAGGCAAAAGATTTATTTTGCTGGGGATAAATAGCAGGTTAAAAACTGCACAACAGGTTGCAGTGCAGGCTTGAGAATGTTTCACTATGCTACTTCATGGGGTGGCACAGTGAGTGCTGCAGCCCACTTGTAGTATTTAATAAACAGGCCCTGGGTTCATGTTGAACCACCTAATAGGAACTAATAAGTATAGCAAATGGGACAGTTGCGTGTATGCCAATTTTACCTGTTTTAAAGGGGGAGTGCACCAACACTTTACCACGTATTAGTTGCCCTCATGCCAACAAATATGATTTTAGGAACAATAGGGAAGTGAAGTCCAAAGATTTAAAGGAATACCTCACTAAGGATGTCCGATGTAACAGAATAATATAATGCATTGCAATACCTAACATGAAACCAGGAACAATCGATCCCCTTCACCTGTTAAGTGATTATTTACCAATTTATAATGAATGGGATAGTCATGTGCCTATGGGTACTTAATGTGCATAGGTACATTGACAGCTATTAACACAACAATATAATAATGACAGTTAGAAACATTATTTGAAATATTGAGAAAAGGTCTAGTGCAATTTTTTACAGAATATTTTGTAAATGGAATCACTTTGGATTTAAGTCCCCCCAAGAAGGGCTACCTGTGAAAACGCATCAGGGCACAATTTAAAACCTAATCTGATTTATTGAGGAAACTGCAATATGAAAAATCTGAAATATGACATTTGAATAGGGAGAAAAATGTAAATCAACCTGAAATACATACGTTGTTGCTGAAATGAGTATCAACACAAATGCATGTATTGTTTCAAAGACTAGAGCTTTTGGGGTAGCCGATGTGGTGTCCCACCGTTTGATATCTCGATGGTTGGTGGTGTGCAATGTCTATAAAATATCTGTGATTCCCAGACCTCAATTAAAAAGTTAGTCTGAAGGATTTATACGCTCAATCAAGAGAGACATTTCCTTGGATCGTAACGAGCAAGTTAAATCAAATTGTGTCTAGCTAGAAGTATAGCCCTGTGAAGCACATAGAGGAAGAATAGAACCAATGACACGCTCATATTGGAAACAATCAGAAGAGAGATAACAGGGGTCACCCTAAAAAGAACAGCTTCCTCTCCTGCCTATGGCTGCTGATCAGCTTCATAACATCCAATACAGTATCTTTTTCATACTTTTTCTGCCACTAAAACTCTCAATGATGTCCTTTTTTCCCGGACTTGATCATTACATTTATTTTCTGGTCATGAATCCTGCACTCCTACTAACTGTAATCCGTCTTTATTTCTGCAATGAACTTGTTTTAAAAGGTTTTGCATCTCAATTGACACCCTTCCAACTTTGCTTAAAATGAGTTATCCCTCCTGTCCACCTTAATTTCCTTTATATATTCCTATACCTTCGTGTGGCTCAACCGCTAAGTGTCATCTATTTGTTTTTTATCCACCCTGTGCCTTTTTACATTTTTTTCCTCAAAGAGGGATAAATTTTTGAATGATCTATCTCTTGTTTTCGAGTCTGCTATAACCCTTTTGATTTTTCAGTTCTCATACCCACCCCCTTTTTTCACTCTGATGAATTCGAGGAAACGTCTAGAAACGCTTCTGTTTCGCTGCCACATGAAAACCCACTGACTTATATCTGCACATGAACATCCCCCAGAAGCATGTACCTGTTTAATGTTATAATGCAGTCCTAGTCAGTTTTGTTTGCTTTTGGTTGCCACTTGTAACTTCAAGTAACCACAATGCCTCACGGTGAGGTAAAGTTTCATCGAACTGATAAACAAATACACCATAATGGCAGGCCACAAACGGTGGCGGGATTGTACGAAAAGAGTGTGGAGACTTCGCTGACATGGGCGGGTATGTTCCCAAGGAAGGGTAGCTGGAAAGCACAAACCTGCCTAGAGGGCAGCGTAAAGCTGGACACGGCCTGGAGGACGCAGCACAAAATGGCGTGCTATGACTCTAGGAGAAGGGCTTCCATCGCATGGAAAATATTTTTCCCGCAGATTTGAAAAAGGAGAGGAAACGTTATACATGACACCCCACCCGAGTGGAACGTTTACTCCATCAAACTCGCCGTTCATTTTATTCATTATTTTTATAATCTATAATCCTGATTAGAAGTTTACTATTGCTTGGTGAGAATCCAGTTTGACCCTGACAACTCAAAAACTCTTGGAATAACTAAGAAGGAGTCAATTGACTGTTTCAAATTGTGTAACAGTGGCCCTTGTTTATCTTTGATTTAAGCGGCAGCGTCAGAGTTTCTTGAAAGCCATGCTTTGTGACTGAAGTTTATTAAAGCTTATTTAGCCCCACAACGGAACAATATACTTGTGATGATAAATTGAGTGTAGGGATTAGCTGGAAGGCACAAAATGAAGTTTATGGAGCCCAGTTTTTGCTGCTTTCTGGGGTTGCTAAAACCCATTTGTGTCTGAATGAATGGCAGGACACCCCTGGGTACATTTAATTTTGCTGCCTAATTCTTTAGTGGGCGAATTGCCAGGGTACTTCTCTGGCCGCCTTCAGAGGCCATTTTCGCAACTTCAATGGTATAGTAATGAATTAACGTGATAAAGCGATTTGTTAGCAAGGAGCATGCCCCGGGTACTGTATAGATGACGGAGACCCCCGGGCCATGACCGTAAATAATTAGGCAGGCCCGCGTGAGAGATAGGCAAAGAAAATAACTGGAGCACTAACCACTCGCATCTGCTGGCCCAATAAGATAGCTGCTGGATGTGCACTGTTTTCCCCCCCACAAACCGTATACAGGCTAAACAAAGATTCTCTGCCACAGTGATATTTCGAAGTTAAAAAATTTAACAGAAATGATGTGGCACGATAAAAGAACGATATTCTGTGAGAAGTACGCACATGCAGTGTTCCACATATAACATAAAAGCATCCGCACGGTCGCGTAAATTAATTGCAAAGGTCAGTGAGTTTAAATCCCGGCCGGAAATGCCCGCTTACCCTTCCATACCCATTGTGCACTAACCATGAGGCTTCCGCCATTGCATGCCACGCTGTGGATTTCTTCCACGTTCGCTGCTTACATTACCGGGCTAGGATCCTGTTGCGGGACCTGGAAATTCTGCACAACTGCGTTCCTTTCAACAGCGCTTTTCCTCGAAGAAAAGAAAATAGAAGAATCGTTTAGGCCAAGAATCTCGCACTACTGCGACATGTAGCGCCGCTTGAGCTCGGTGAGCACTCGGCATAATCAGCGACACAGACATCTCTTAACACTCACCTAAATGACTACGCTGTGAGGCCCTCTCCTTTTCTCCATGTGCAGTAACTGTAATTCTTTGCTGGTCTGCTGCCGCTGGAGCTGTTGAGAGAGGACAAAGAGGGTTAGTTCAGCCTCCCCCGAGGCTTTTGTACCCTCGGGGGAGGGAAGGTCGACCCTGCCTTCCTGATGACGTTAGGCTCACGTGGTAGGCTCACGTGGTCATGCCTTCCTTCTATCTAAATGGCTATTCCCTGTCCTCTTTCTGCCTCGAGGACGTCTCTGCTGGCTCCCGCCCCCGGATGCCACTAAGGGCGCCACGCCCCTAGGAGCAGGTGGCGCAGTTCAGTCTTTTCAGTATATCTCTGAAGTCAAAAGTGTGGTGTCAGAGTATACCTCACATGAGCAAAGCATGAATATACTCAAGCTAGAAATGATGTAGGAGGCTTGACCTTCAATGCTGAAAAGGGAACACTTGATTGCAAATTCACTGGAAATGGGTTTTTCCTTAACAACTCAAACGAAACTCATACGAAATTGGTGCTCATGTAAAGCCCTCTGATACCCGATTTCTCGGGTCAAGTTCGCGCTATGTAAAACTATTTGGAAAAAATAAAAAATAAAATAAAATATGGTAGCTCATAAATATGTTCCAAGGCTCTTAGGACTCCCCAATGGGCCATGTGCTGTGCCCATGCTCAATGTTCCCATGTACAAGGAGGCTGACCCCTACATATCCAAGATCTCTGCTACATCCCGAATCTGCAACAGGGGGTTTGCTCCTCCTCCGCAAGTGTTTAGAAATGCATACATGAAAACATTGTCTGCTTAAGGCAGGAGGTAGAACAACAATTCTGGGTGTTTAAAAATGCACAATGAGCAATTTAGGGCCATGCATTGCAAAGCTGTATTAGCGTCATGAATGTAGAGCCTGCCAGCTTTCAGCTGCATAGAACACCTATTATATTCTCTATCTATTGCCAAATCTGAATATGGGAGTGCACAGTGCCAGTGTGCTGTGAAGTGCAAAGCTCTGGTGCACGACAATCATGCGAATCAAAGTAAATATCATGGTGATGAATTTTTTTACAATGCACATTGTGGCTAAATACCTGGCCACCGAACAGAATCAAAGGTCCTGATTAGGACTTTGCCATTCCTCCAGCTGTGGCGTCACTGCGCCGTCTGCTGGAGGACTGCCAAAGCCGCGGTGTGCCCACCCACCTGATTAGAAGTTTGATCCTGGTCAGGTGGCAGGACTGAGGTGGTCTCACAGTGGTGGATTGTTAGGCTAATAGGAGAACTTAATATGCAACCCTCACCAAGACAGTGCCTCTCCAGCATATTCCTGCATGGTGTGGCATGCATGCCACACCATGCAGGAACAGGCAGTGCAAATTCAGGGGAGTACATGTTGTGTCACCCCATATGCACCCCAAGGCCCAGGAGTGTAAGGGGGTCCTGTTGGTGTCCCCTTAGTTGCCTCTCCACCACCCTTTTCATGGCAGACTCACCGCCATGAAATGGGCCCTGAACAGGCAACTCTTAAGATGCTTGGCAGTGTCACAGTGGCACTGCCTGCATATTTCTGCCCTTGTTAGCACTGCCTATGCCTCATGGGATTCTTGATCTGGGCACAGACGGTGGTCTCATGGCTGTCTGATTGACACACTCATAATAATGGGAGCGAACCTGCAGTGTGACGGTGGTATGTCCACCACCACGAGTACAGTGGTCCTATGGACATCTGTACTCGTAATCAGGCCCAAAATCTTTATTTGGAGTAGAGTTTACATTGAGTATAATTTCATTCCCAGAATTGAGAAAAATACCATATCCAATTGCAAAAGTAATGCTTGAAACCTGTAAATTGGCTGCAAGACTAAGTGCTTCCAAGAGTAGTATATTTCTTTAGAGGGTGAAAGACAGGAGAGATGAAGGACACTCATATCCTAGGTCAGAGGAGGCTCAGCTCCGAACTGTCATACAATGTTGAATTTCAGCCTCTGACCAGGTGGCATTTAAGAAAGTTGAAATTTCTAAGCAACCAATTTTCCTTCCTCGATGCAAGTGAAGGGAGATCAAAAATTGAACATCCGACTTTTGAATAAACCATGCACCTAACATGTGGGTGATTACCTAAAGTGTAGGACAGCCAAAAACCCAACACAAATCGGGTACTCACTGAGAATTTGTATCCAAATTACAGCAAGCTATGCAAAGAATGCGAATTTCACGTGGTTAACCACTGGATTGCAAAATCTGTATGTAATGCTACTTTTAAAGAGAGAGTTGGGAGTCAGCACCGGATGTGCACATTAATAAGGGGCCGATTACGAAGTCATTTGGAGAGGCTCTGAATGGGATTTGGTATTACAGAATCCGATTGGGAACCCTTGTTTCTGAACAAATTGTAAAACATTTCCCAATGACCGATTACGATGACCGGAAACCATTTGGGCAGTCCAAAACAGTTTCGAAAGGCATTTGAACAGCCCAAGTCTTTTGTGAAGCGAGCTCTGAAACACATTAAAAGTAGTGCTAGAAAAATCGACTTTATTAATTTAATCAAATTTATTTTACGAGTGAATAATATTTACTGCTACTGTCAAAGTTGGTATTGAAAAAACTGAAGAAATTTAATAAAGTATATTGCTAAGGTGAGCAAGGTCTAAAATTACAATTAACTTAAGTTATTTCAAGTGTAGACAATGATTGAAATGAAAAATATAAGTTGATTACATGTTATAAGTAATTTAAAATTAATTAATGATAGGTTTGCTTCTGGCATTTTAATTTCAATATGGATTTTAATGTTTAACTGATCCATATAGATCAGAACATTTAGAATTATAATTAATATAAATGTTTTATAAAAAATAATTCAAAACATTGCCATTACATTTAGCACTGAATTTAGGTTATTGTGAGAATAAAATAGCTTACTTTCAATCAATTAATAAACAACAATTTAACATATTTTAGGGTTAAAATAAGTACCATTTTAATGAAAATGAATGTAGTTAAAATCATTTAAAAATAAGTGGGTGGAAATGGTTAGCATTATGGTAGAATTTAGTGTCAGAGATTGGCTAAGAACTGAAGTTAGGATAAAGTAAATTTAGTGATGTAAAGGTAATTTCAACACCATGGATAAGTGGGTGAAGTAAAGATTTTGTAAAGTAAAGTTGGGGTACTAAAGGTATGAGTAAATGACAGTAGGAGAAACAAAAATATAAAATACTTTAAGCAACTGCCAATTCTCACCTTAATGGAGTGCCAGCCCGCAAGGTCCAGGAGCCTTTCTCCCCTTCCATGATCTACCCATTGCACTTGCACTCCCCATTGCACCATGCACTTCTCCCTATATGCTATGCTGCAGAATATAACCCGCGTTCCCCCATCACTTTCACCTTGACACCCTCCCCCTCCATTGTAGCAATGGTTTGGTCTTTGAAATTGTCCATCATGCTTCCCTAGTGTTCAACACAGGCAGAGCTTTAGCAGCATTAGTGAAAGATTCCCTAAACAAATTGCTGCAGTGCAAAATTGCCCTACCTTTTATTAGTCACAAATACATCACCATTAGGTTACAGATGTGTGACATAAATTTGCACTTACCACATGTTTCTTGTGTGCTTTAACGTTTTAATGTAAATTTTGCACTTGACATAATTATTAAAGAAGTGCATTCACGGTATGATTAGAGAATTTACTTACATTGTGTGTTTTACCATAACTGATTAATATATTATTTGAAGTCTTGATGAAATGAACCATCCTTACTTGATAGATAATTTACTTACTATAAAGATGAAATTCGACTTTCATGATCAGTGCTTTAATACCTTGAATAAAATGTAGTGATTAGCAAACTATGTAATACGTGCACTTGTGTTACACACGTTTCATTTAAATGTAGTTCTTAGCCATACTTACACATGATTATTTTAAAGAATTACTGTATGTTACATGTAATGTGAATCTAATCCACTAGAAACGTATATTCATTTGTGTTTAAAAGTGCACACGCATATTAAATGTGCACACCCATATTATATGTGCATCACTGAGTCAATGCTTTAACTTGTCCTGATTAGGCCTCTATCTCAAAATGCTGCATAAATGCTGTTTTCCAATTTCTTTGAAAGTGACATTTCCTAATGGTATACAAAAAATCAATGTGAGAATGGACACTTGTAACTGCGTTACCTCGGTTTTACTGTTAAAAAACCCTCATAAACGCTGTAGTGAAAACGTTGGTGGTATATCTTGGTTCTCCGCCTTACACATGCGTTATTGCATTATCATTGGGTTCATTAATTGTGCTGTATGCAAGCCTCAAGCCTGAGACATCCTTGGGTTATCGCAGTAGTGTCCAGAGATAGATAATCGCCCTCAAAAGTTATAAAAAACACACCTTCAGCCGCAAGGTATTTTTATTAGGAAATGGATGAGGGTTGTTGTTAAAACATATGTATGGGTATACTTGTGGATTGTGTTACTCAATCCTATTATACCACTTTAAAACGGTCGACATGTTTCTGTCCCACTGTGCCCAGCCGGGTCTATGGGACATTCATCAGGACTAGAACAATAATACTCACACAATTTGTACAGTAATGCTAAGTGGTTTTTGTGTAGCCACTACGTTTCTTGTAGTGGTAACAGTTCTCCTGTAAATAAAGAAAGATAAACGAACAATACAGAGCGCGTATCTGACACAGCACCAATTACTAAGTAGTCTTTTGCTCAATTTGAGGGAAACTACACCAGGCTGTTAAGCCACAGTTCGTACTAGAAAAATGTAGGAATAGAACTATCCTGGTTCAGCTATATTCAAAATATCAAAGAAGGACTCATACTTGTATCACTAGGAAGTTCTTCTCAAAGCTCTCACAGTGCTCAGGCATTTGGTGTTCATGTGAAATTCCCAGTTGTTTTAAAAAACGGTTTACCGATAATTGTGATTAAACTATTTCACCCGTTAATATTCGCGTGTGTTAATCGAGTGGCTGTCTTTACCTCTATCGTCTTGCAGACACGTTTTTCCGGGGTAAAAGGTACATTGACCCCAGGCTGCAAGTAAATCAATAAAAGTATCTGTCAGTTTTCAATTTACTTACGTGTCGGGAGACTCTATCGTGTGTGCATCTTACCTGCTTGCTGTGTTGCAGCGTCTTGTGCTGGCTCCGCCCCCGGATATGGAATACACTTCCTGGGCGCCCTTTGCTTTTACTGCGGCTGGGAATAAACATGAAAAGAGGACTATTCGCAAGTCGGAGTGACATCTTATTATTAATGACTGTGGGTAGATTTTTACTAAAACAATCAAAACCCCTTTGTAAGCCTGCCACTGCTAGTCAAGTTGTTATACAGGAAATGTGGTTATTGGGCAGTCTAAAACAGTTTCGAAAGGCATTTGAACAGCCCGAGTCTTTTGGAGCCGAATCGTACAGCTCTATGGACATGATTTTGGAACAAGTGATTACGAGGACCGATTCGAACAGCCGTTCTGATTCAGTCTGCCCGACATGAAACAGTTGTCAGAATCAGTTTCTGGGGGCCTGTTTCGGGCCCCACTTAACCCGGAGGCATCCGAATTGGGCCAGTGGGGATACCAAAGGGACTCCTCTTCCCAACCATGCACAATGTGGCAGGCACCATGGGGTGCCCATCACAGGATGCAAGGTTTTCCCCAACAACCCCTTTCTTCAATGGAAGCCTGTGTTCTCGTTCGGAACACAGGCTCCCATTGCAGTCAATGCGAGTCTGACAAAACGATGTTGGGAAGCATCGTAATCTGTCGTTCGGACTCACAGGGCCCGATTCGTTCAGAAATAAATACAAGACCAATAAGTTCAGAACAGATTCCAAGCGACATCAGAATCGCCCCCTAAGTGGGGATATTAACATTTTATTGCATGCTACACATTTACAATTTTGCACAGAATTAAACAATTTACAGTCACTCTGCAGCTGGCATTACAAAGGAGATCCCCAAACCTGAAATCACTCATTTTAACTGCTATTTCACATATTTACCCTCACCCCGTCAGGTAATATTTCAGAGAGTGTCATAATGATAATTTGCTTTCAGCCTTCGCAGTGCAGACATGTGGGAATACCAGTGTTTAATTTTTTAAAGAATAACTTCTGGAGCCCAAAATGTTGGTGAGAAGCCCAGAGCCGGTGCTGCTGAATGTCAGGAATGCTGAATACCAAGGATGTGTATCTTTATTACACATCATGCCTTTTTCATTTTCCATCCTACAATTCATACCCATTTCTGTTATTCTTGCAGGTTGTTTTTCATACTTGTCTTCTCTCTTTGTCACTGATTTTCTGTCCCTCTCTTCCTCCAGCTTTCTTTCTCTGGGTCAAAGTCTGATGATGAAAAACATGCCCAGGTCCCCAATAGGAAGTATCGGTGTGCTCCGCCAGCAACCGCGGGTCAAATTTAGCATCTAGGATTACCGAGGCGGTGCAAAATGTTTCAGGTGCGCACTTCAATCCCTTTGCTGCCTCCCACCCATCTCCACCTCTACCAAAGTATAGCAAGCATGAGGAGTGGATTTGTGGCTTGTGCCCCTTTCTTGTAATTCTAATATTCTTTAAAAGTGCTTTAATTCACTATGGACCCATGGCAACTGATATCCATGTGGCCATTATAAATGAAAATAATTCAAACATTCTGGCAGTACAGTAAGATGGACACTTGTTTCAATACTGTAGGTATAGGACCCATGTATTCCTTGTACTTACACAGTAGACTTTCACTCATGTTTGTGTTAGTGATTGGTCATAAAATAAAAGACAAATGTTAATATTTTCCCACACTGACCCATGGCTGCCAGACAGCATTGCCAAAACAAGGTATGGATCAGTGCTGCATGTGAAATTGTGAAGCGAGCTCTGAAACACATTAAAAGTAGTGCTAGAAAAATCTACCTTATTAATTTAATCAAATTTATTTTACAAGTGAATAATATTTACTGCTACTGTCAAAGTTGGTATTGAAAAAACTGAAGAAATTTAATAAAGTATATTGCTAAGGTGAGCAAGGTCTAAAATTACAATTAACTTAAGTTATTTCGAGTGTAGACAATAATTGAAATGAAAAATATAAGTTGATTACATGTTATAAGTAATTTAAATATAATTAATGATAGGTTTGCGTCTGGCATTTTAATTTCAATATGGATATTAAATGTTTAACTGATCCATATAGATCAGAACATTTAGAATTATAATTAGTATAAATGTTTTATAAAAAATAATTCAAAACATTGGGCCCGATTCACAGAATGAACTTAAGACTCAATCCTAAACTTACTACTGTTTTGGTATTCACAGATTGCACTTACTACTTTTGGTATTCACAGAATGAACTTACTATTTTTGGCATTCACAGAATGCACTTACTAATTTTGGTATTCACAGAATGAACTTACTCATTTCGGTATTCACAGAAGTTAGGACTCCTAACTTTAGGACTCCTAAATGCCTTCTGTGAATACCGAAGTTAGGAGTCCTAACTTTACTACTACTAAATTGAGAAAAATCCTAATTTTAAAACTTTCGGTATTCACAGAAGCCATCTAAATTTAGAAAAATCGTAATTTTAGGCCTTTCGGTATTCACAAAAGGCATTTAGGAGTCCTAAAGTTAGGAGTCCTAACTTTACTACTACTAAATTGAGAAAAATCCTAATTTTAAGACTTTCGGTATTCACAGAAGGCATTTAGGAGTCCTAAAGTTAGGAGTCCTAACTTCTGTGAATACCAAAATGAGTAAGTTCATTCTGTGAATATCAAAAGTAGTAAGTGCATTCTGTGAATGCCAAAAGTAGTAAGTTCATTCTGTGAATACCAAAAGTAGTAAATGCAATCTGTGAATACCAAAACAGTAGTAAGTTTAGGATTGAGTCTTAAGTTCATTCTGTGAATCGGGCCCCCAGTCATTACATTTAGCACTGAATTTAGGTTATTGTGAGAATAAAATAGCTTACTTTGAATCAATTAATAAACAACAATTTAACATATTTTAGGGTTAAAACAAGTACCATTTTAATGAAAATGAATGTAGTTAAAATAATTTAAAAATAAGTGGGTGAAAATGGTTAGCATTATGGTAGAATTTAGTGTCAGAGATTGGCTAAGAACTGAAGTTAGGATAAAGTAAATTTAGTGATGTAAAGGTAATTTCAACACCATGGATAAGTGGATGAAGTAAAGATTTTGTAAAGTAAAGTTGGGGTACTAAAAGTATGAGTAAATGACAGTAGTAGAAACAAAAATATAAAATACTTTAAGCGACTGACAGTTCTCACCTTAATGGAGTTCCAGCCCGCAAGGTCCAGGAAGCCTTTCTCCCCTTCCATGAACTACCCACTGAAGTTGCACTCCCCATTGCACCATGCACTACTCCTTATATGCTATGCTGCAGAATATAACCTGCGTTCCCCCATCACTTTCACATTTACACCCTTCCCCTCCATTGTAGCAATGGTTTAGTCTTTGAAATTGTCCATCATGCTTCCCTAGTGTTCAACACAGACAAAGCTTTAGCAGCATTAGTGAAAGATTCCCTAAACAAATTGCTGCAGCGCAAAATTGCCCTACCTTTTATTAGTCCCAAATACATCACCATTAGGTAACTGATTAATATATTATTTGAAGTCTTGATGAAATGAACCATCCTTACTTTATAGATAATTTACTTACTATAAAGATGAAATTCGACTTTCATTATCTGTGCTTTAATACCTTGAATAAAAAATGTAGTGATTAGCAAACTATATAACACGTGCACTTGTGTTACACACGTTTCATTTAAATGTAGTTCTTAGCCATACTTACACATGATTATTTTAAAGAATTACTGTATGTTACATGTAATGTGAATCTAATGCACTAGAAACTTATATTCATTCGTGTTTAAAAGTACACACGCATATTAAAAGTGCACATCCATATTCAATGTGCATCACTGAGTCAATGCTTTAACTTGTCCTGATTAGGCCTCTATTTCACCATGCTGCATAAATGCTGTTTTCCAATTTCTTCTAAAGTGATATTTCCTAAAGGTATACAAAAAATCAATGTGAGAATGGACACTTGTAACTGCATTACCTCGGTTTTACTGTTAAAAAACCCTCATAAACGCAGTAGTGAAAACGTTGGCCATATATCTTTGTTCTCCGCCTTACACATGCGTTACTGCATTATCATTGGGTTCATTAATTGTGCTGTATGCAAGCCTCAAGCCTGAGGCAACCTCTGGTTATCGCAGTAGTGTCCAGAGATAGATAATCGCCCTCAAAAGTTATAAAAAACACACCTTCAGCCTCACGTTATTTTTAATAGGAAATGGATGAGGGTTGTTGTTAAAACATATGTATGGGTATACATGTGGATCGTGTTACTCAATCCTATTATACCACTTTAAAACGGTCGACATGTTTCTGTCCCACTGTGCCCAGCCGGGTCTATGGGACATTCATCAAGACTAGAACAATAATACTCAACGATTTGTGCAGTAATGCTAAGTGGTTTTTGTGTAGCCACTACGTTTCTTGTCGAGGTAACAGTTCCCCTGTAAATAAAGAAATATAAACCAACAATGCATAGCGCGTATCCGACACAGCACACATTACTAAGTAGTCTTTTGCTCAATTTGAGGAAAACTACACCAGGCTGTTAAGCCACCGTTCGTACTAGAAAAATGTAGGAATAGAACTATTGTGGTTCAGCTATATTCAAAATATCTAAGAAGGACTCATACTTGTATCACTACGAGGTTCTTCTCAAAGCTCTCACAGTGCTCAGGCATTTGGTGTTCATGTGAAATTCCCAGTTGTTTTAAAATAAGGGTTACCGATAATCGTGATTAAACTATTTCACCCGTTAATATTCGCGTGTGTTAATGGAGTGGCTGCCTTTACCTCTATCGTCTCGCAGACACGTTTCTCCAGGGGTAAAAGGTACATTGACCCCAGGCTGCAAGTAAATCAATAAAAGTATCCGTCAGTTTTCAATTTACTTACGTGTCGGGAGACTCTATCATGTGTGCATCTTACCTGCTTGCTCTGTTGCAGCGTCTTGTGCTGGCTCTGCCCCCGGATATGGAATACACTTCCTGGGCGCCCTTTGCTTTTACTGCGGCTGGGAATAAACATGAAAAGAGGACTATTTGCAAGTCTGAGTGACAACTTATTATTAATGACTGTGGGTAGATGTTTACTAAAACACTCAAAATCCCTTTGTAAGCCTGCCACTGCGTGTCAAGTTGTTATACAGGAAATGTGGTTATTGGCTATTAATATCCAGGGTGAATCTTCATCTTTTCGTAAATCGATGCCAGGGCACATCATCATTCACTCCTTCTATATTAGTTTTTAGTCTGTCCACCCAGCTCTGTTCCTTTTCAAAAAGGATTTTCCCTGCGTTTTGGTTTTTGTTTTGTAACTGTTACGGTCCATCTAAGATCTTCAGCTTTATGTCCCTGTTCGACAAAGTGAGTGCATAATTTTGTTGTAGATTGTTTTGTTTTGATGTTACTTTTATGTTCTCCAATCCTTGTCTTGATTTTTCTGCATGTCATCCCGATGTATTTCTTACCGCATGGGCACACAATCATATATATAACATGAGAAGAATTACAGTTTGTATGTTGTCTCTGTGTCCAGAGTAGTGATTCAGTAAGTTGTAATGTTTTCGTGACCATAGTTAGTTTACACACAACGCAAGTTCCACATGGGTAATGGCCTATTATTGGGATCATGCTTACATTACATATCACTTAGGTTTTTTGAAGTTTCCGTGGTCGTGTGTGTACTAGTATGTCTTTTATATTTTGAGTTCTTCTGTTCGCGAATCTTGGTTTAGGCCAGTTTAAATTTCCAGAGGTTAAAATTCACCAGTTTTTATTGACAATTATCTGTACAGCAAATGATGCTGGATTATATGTTCTCACACATGTCACAAGGTTATTGATTGGTTCTTTTGTTGTGGTTTGAAGCAGACATTCCCTCGGTTGATGTTTCGCTCTTTTCTGGCATTTTGCTATTGTTTTAAGAGGACAATCTCTCTTCCTCCGTTTCTGATTTAGTTCTTTGGCTTGTTTGTAGTAATCTTCTGTCTTACTGCAATTCCTTTTTAGTCTCAAGAACTGACTGTATGGTAGGTTCTGTGGTAATGGCTTAGGATGAAAGCTGTTATATGACAGTAGACTCTTTTTTGCTGCCGGTTTGTAAAATGTTTTTGTTTCAATTTGTCCATTCTCAATAAAGATTGTTATGTCCAAGAAATCAAGTCTTTGGTGGTCTGCTGTAAAGGTACATTTCAAGCAGATATCTCTCTGATTGAGCCACTCAATGAATTCATTATTATCTTCGTCATTGTTCCAAAGCATTATGCATTATGTACTCCTTCGTTTCATTCATTTCTTTATTAATTTCTTCTAATCTCTTTTTGTAGCCAGTTACATTTACTTTTTTTAATTCACTTTCGCATATTTGGATTTGTGCTAATAGTTCATCTGATAGTCTTTTTGCAGTTTTTACTATCAGTACTAAGTAGTCTAATGTGCGCTTCCAGGATATAGAAGACCAATCTCGTCTAAAGACTAAATCATTTCGGGTATTGGCTCAGTTCTTGAACCGCTGTCTAAATTTGCTGATCAATTCCTGAAACCAATTGTTCAACGAACACCAACATATTTAAAAGATACTCGAAACCTACTTAACCAACTAACAGGAGTGAGTTTCAATAAAGAGACAATATTACTGGTAGGGTTAGACGTGGATTCCCTTTATACCAGCCTGCCTCAAAAGGAGACTTTAAAAACTCTGGAGAATGTTTTATTCTCAGAACAATGGAACCATCGAACCCCACATCACTTTGTACTAGAATGTTGCCAATTAGCTCTTACTGAGAACTACTTTGAATATAATGGAACTCTCTTTGTACAAAACCATGGACTTCCATGGGAAGTGCATTTGCTCCATCGGTGGCAGGACTGTATGTAAGTGAATTAGAATCCTAGCATGTCCTCAACAACTCAAATCCCTTTGTTACCAATATATTGTTTTGGAAACGATATATTGATGATATCATAATGAACTGTTACCTCGACAAAAAACGTAGTGGCTACACAAAAACCACTTAGCATTACTGCACAAATCGTGTGAGTATTATTGTTCTAGTCCTGATGAATGTCCCATAGACCCGGCTGGGCACAGTGGGACAGAAACATGTTGACCGTTTTAAAGTGGTATAATAGGATTGAGTAACACGATCCACAAGTATACAAATACATATGTTTTAACAACAACCCTCATCCATTTCCTATAAAAAGTAACTTGAGGCTGAAGGTGTGTTTTTTATAACTTTTGAGGGTGATTATCTATCTCTGGACACTACTGCGATAACAAAGAGGTTGCCTCAGGCTTGAGGCTTGCATACAGCACAATTAATGAACCCAATGATAATGCAATAACGCATGTGTAAGGCGGAGAACCAAGATATACCGCCAACGTTTTCACTACTGCATTTATTATGGTTTTTTAACAGTAAAACCGAGGTAACGCAGTTACAAGTGTCCATTCTCACATTGATTTTTTTGTATGCTGATATGAGGAAACTGAATGGACAGATATTCCTCCTCCCCTTTTTTGGTGATTATTATTTCCTAAAGGTATTCACACGCATTGTTAATTGAGAATATAATCCTTACTGTACTAGTGATAGAAGAGAGAGCCTGAGAAGACGTCCTTGATGAAAGAATATGAGGAACCAGAGTGTCACCTCAAAGGCCTAATCAGCAATGTTTCAATCTGGCCTGTACGTGAGAAGATATTGCTCCCATGTCAGTATGAGATTTTGCCCTGATGTTGCAATCTGCAACATGAGAAATGGACCCCTTATGATATGTACAAAGGGTTGTTACCTAGAAGACTCTTGTGTGTTGTAACTTAGGGCCTGATTACGAGTCTGGTGGTCTTGCATCCGCCAGACTCATGGTGGCGCAGGAGTGGCGGTCCACCATTTTGCCGATTATGAAATACAAAGTTGTATCGGCGGTGGACCGCCTGCTGCACCAGGGAACAGTTGTTCCCTGGTGACGGTGCAGTAGCGCCACGATGCACTTTGCTGAGCAGGGACTGGCGCAGACCCATTTAGCATATTTTGAGTTCATGCACCACCAGACTTTTTGTGGTGGAGCCCCGCCATGAATAAGCTGGTGGTGCACTAACAATGGGAACCCTACAGGGCCCCCATGCCATGGGGATACATTAAGGAGGGCACAACATGTGCCCCCCTGTCTTTATTCCCACCAGTTCCACCATGGCTTGGATGTCACCACCCATGCAGTGCTGGAATTCTGTGGCTGTTACCATTGCAGTGTTTGCTTTCAAGGCACCACCATGGAAATGGCCAAAGGATAGCTGACCGTATTACAAGTGGTCCTTATGCTACTTTGGAGCAGCAGAGGTGGCATCGTGCCACCACCGCTGCACCAAAGTCGGAATTAGGCCCTCAGTGTTCACCACGTCGACTTCAAAACATTTTTACCTAGTGACGTTTTACAAGAGTTTTTTGGGATCCTTCCCTGCCCCTTCAGAGACCACCTTCCTTCTGGACTCTGAAAGGTTAAACCTCTATGCTTACGTTTGATTCTTTCCTAAGTGTGGTTTAGGCAAACACTTATTCCTTGACCCATAGAAGTCTCTTGCCCGAGTCTCTGAGATACTGACACCTTCCTGCTTAATTTTTCTTTGCCTGTCCTAATTTCCGATATGGAATTTACCCGATTTTGAGATTATTTAGATTCATAAAACCATCCTCTTATCTTATACTCTGATTGAGGATCTAAATTGACTGATGTATCGACTGGGGAGAGGAGTTGGCATAATGGCTAGAGTGGACGTCCTCGAATCTGGGGAAGTGGGTTCTCAAGAACGACGCTGAACATCCTGTGAATCAGGGCAAATCACCTAATCTTCCCGCGCCTAACAAAAAAATGAACATGTCCTCATGTAACACAACTGGTGCTCTGTAAAGCGCTCTGATACCCAATTCGGGTCAAGTTCACGCTATATAAAATTCCATTAAAAAAAACTAAACTGGAGAACATGAGACTTTTTACTGAACATCAAGTTCTTATGTTACTCATTTGTAATGTTATGACTGAATTGCTTGTCTGCCTAATATTGGTCCGTGTTAGAAATGGGGCTTCTGGTTGGCTAGGGTATGCACCCAAGTCTGGCAGAACCCACTACTATAGTCACGGCAAGCAAGTTACACACCAAAGTTATCCTGTGCTCATCCTCTGGTAACTTGGCGCAGAGTAGTCAGGCTTATCATCAGAGGCAATGGGTATAGTGTTTGCTCAACACACTCACACAGAAACACAATGAATACACCACAAAAGTAACTCCTCACAAGATTGTATGAATAATATATAGTATACGATATATACATGTAGACCAAAACAACATGAATCACCAACACTGTACATATTATGTCAATCCTGCAATAGTACTCATTATCCTGATGAAGCAAAATTACTTATATCATAAATGTTTTGTAGGCACTGCAGATTAAATAGCCACTTTAGTTGCATGTAATAACCGTGACAGATATTACTGGACATGTGATGCACAGAGGAACACCAATAATTGCTTTACAAATGTTGCAGGGTGATTAGGGTTAGAAGACCTATGAATCACCATATATCACCATGAATATACAGGCATAGCACTGCTGTGCATCTAAAAAACGTTATACAGTAATTGGGTTCCAAACTTAAGGTACAGGAACACCTGCACTCCTACTACCTTTACTATGGTAATCAAGTGTAGGGCAAAGCAAGACCCAGAACTCCATCGAAGGTTTACCCAGTCATGCCAACAAGATCCAGTACCCCCAAAACAACAATATCCAGTCCCCAAAGGTGGGCCACAACAAGGGTGGAAGGCACACACACCGTAAACAAGGGTGGGGAGACCTCAAGAAAGTATATATCCCTGAGGGAAAGTGGGTCTCATTTGCAAGGCACATTATCTTGCAGGATATTAGTAAAAATATGGCGAGGAGTAGAGCTCTGTGTCCAGGGGCTGCACGGAGGCAGTTACAGCAAGCACATATGCCCTGCTGCAAGGAGTGCAGTGCCACCACTCAGATATCTCCCTGAGATTATGACAAGCAGCCCGCAGGGGTCGTGGTGTGGTCCTGATGCTCCCTCGGGGCTCAACTCACCAAGGTACTCTTGGCAGGGATGGGCCCTCTTCAGGGGAGGCAAACCACGGCTGCAGGCAACCCCTAAGCGGAGATAAGATCAGGTGACCACAACCAGACAGCATAGGCTCCTGCAGCTAACTCAGCCAGCAGGCTTGAAGGGGTGTGGCCGCGCTTAAGGGCTCTCCCAAAAGCGTTGCTGAAACCAGCCTGCCTGCCCAGCTGATGGGGCCCCTCTGAGGGAGATTCTCACAGTGCGGCAGGCAATTCACTAGCAATGAAAGCATGGTGTGATGATCCCAGTGTGCTAATTTCCCACCTCAGGAAAGCTTGTAGCCCACAGATTGGTTCTGGGAGTAATAACTGCCACACCATGACTCCTCAGGATGAACCCAGGAGAAATGGACCGTGCTCATCACGTGCTGGTCCCAAGAAGCTCAAAACAAATGCAGTTCTCTCATAGAAAATGGGGAATGCTCCACATGCTCGAAAAAATCCTAAAACGGCACGAACGAGGGGGCCAATAAGCTCCTGACTCCCTCGAGAGCACATGGGATGCACAGGGCAGGTAAGCAGGCAGGCAGGCAGCAGACCAGCACACAAAGGACATATGCAGAGTGTCAGTCTTTCCAGCAGCCTAACAGGTGGACGGGTCTGCACATCAAAGCAAACAGTCCCAATGGCAGTACCTCCTGGCAGCACAGCAGTCCTCTGGCAATGAGCAGTTTGTAGTGCCAGCAGTCTTTTGTTTACAAGTCCCACACAGTGTCTAAAATCATGGGGTCAGAGTACTTATACTCCGAAATGCCTTTGTTCGAGGCGGGACTTCAAAAATACCTTTAGAAGTGGGCAATATTTCCTTGCAAACCAGCCCCGCCTCCAAACATCAATAAAGGGTGAATCAACCTTTTGTATGAGGCAGGTCACAGCCTATTCAATTCTAAAGTTTGAAAGGCCTCTGCCTCTCCCAACACTGGAAGACCATCAGTATGCAGATGAAAGCAGATGTAACCCTGTCACACCCAACTCTTCCTGCGTGATGGCTGTCTGGAAAGTATGCACAAAGTGTAGCTATCACCCAGGTCCAGACATGGATTGTAGTTAGGCAGCAAACAACAAGAGTCATAAGAACAGAAAAATGCCCACTTTCTAAAAGTGGCATTTCCAAAATACCAACGTCAAAACAAAGTACACCAGAAAGTAGGATTTATCACTACCATTCTAAACATACCACATGTGGCAATGCTACTAACAATGGTAGCCTTTGAGAGAAATAGCCCTCACAGCGGTGAGAAACAATATAAGCTGTTTGTCACTGCCAGGACATGGCAAACAATAAACGCCTGTGTCCTAACTTTTCCTCACACCCATAGGGCTACTTAGGGTCTACCTTAGGGGTGACCTATGTTTAATAAAAGGGGAGTTCAAGGCTTGGCAGTAGTTTTAAATGCCAATTCAAAGTGGCAGTAAACTGTGCACGCAGGCCCTGACGTGGCAAGCCTTAAACAGGATTGTAAGGCTACTTCTGCGGGTGGCACAAGCAGTGCTACAGACTCACTAGTCGCATTTAATTTACAGGCCTAGGTCTATGGGATACCACTTTACAAAGGATTTACAAGTAAATTGAATATGCCAAACAGGTGTAAACCAATCATACGTTTTAGAGGAGAGAGAGCTCATGCTCTTTAATACTGATTAGCAGTGGTAAAGTGCCCAAAGTCCTAAAGCCAACAAAAAGGTGGTCAGAAAAATAGGTGAAGGAAGGCTAAAAGTTTGGGGATAACCTTGCAAAAAGGGCCAAGGTCCAGCAGTCCACCACAATTTCTTTCAGAGGTTCAGCTTACCTTTTTGTTTTCCTGTACCTTTATAGCATGGTGTACAGAGTTCTGTACCTGAACTTAATTATCAATTTGTAATAAGCCTTCTTAGCTATATATACCGATCGGTGGTCCTCATTGTGTAGCTCTCTCATCCCCCAGTGCGCATAAGAAAGATCAGCCGGAGGAGGACATATACTATGGAAAGTGGTCCCAGAAAACAAAGCATCAAAATAAACATTATAGTGCAGGTCGCACCAAGGAATACTCACTCATGCTCGACCAACTGGTGCAACATGGGTAGCAGCAGGACGAAATTCCTCAAATGTGGGAAATGACATCAACAACTGATACACATATGCTCCCTTGTCTGTGAATAACTTGCATTTGCAAACCCTTTCAATAGTTTCGCTCATATACTCTTTCCACTTTAAATTTGCAAATGCACCTTTAACAAAGACTTGAACATAGATTTCTACAAACAGCCTACAAACTACCTGTCACGTATAACATTAAATTACCCACCCAACGATCTGTGCTTAGTTTATTTACATCTGTTCTCATAGTTTAATCACTTGGCCTAACAGCTAGGGCGCTCGACCTCGGATCCGGGTTCGAGTCTCAGTAACAATACAAACATCCTGTGATTCTGGGCAAATCACTTAATCTCCCCGTGCCTAACAAAAATGAATGTGTGTAACTTAACTGGTGCTTTGTAAAAAAAGCTCTGATACCCGATTCGGGTCAAGTTCGCGCTATATAAAACTCTGCAAAAGAAAAAAAGAAAGTATGTAAATATACTGCTTTCCCTATAGGATAAATTATAAATGACAATAAAAGATAATTAAGAGTCCACGGCATGCTGTGAGTCTAATATAACAAGTTTAACCTGCATTTTCATTGACTGCAGTTGTCGTTTCAAATGAGCAATTAATCAACATGACTACAAATCTGACTACAAATCTGAAAGACGTATATCACTGCCAATTACGGGAGTAAGATCCAAGAAAACGTAATGTGCTGATTTACGTAATCATAAATCACGCTAAGAGGCTGACTTTCCCTTAAAAAGGCTGAGAACAATCTGCACTGGTTGTTGCACTTTGTCTCAATCGCTGGTACTCAACTATCGCTGTAATTTCGCTGGCTTCTTCATACAGACAAGGAATCCTTTATCAGAGCCCTAGTATCCGATAGACAAGAGATCTGCAAAATTATCAACCTGAGAAAAAGAAATTTACATCAGTCAAAACCTATTGTACATAGATAAAATAGAAAAGTGCTCAAAATTGAGAGAAAATGATAACCAGTGTGATCTACCTAAGATTTAGAGACAACCTAAAATTGATTATTTCGTGCCAGCGGTTGCAGGTGATGGAGGCAGGCTCTCTTTTTTTGAGCCTGGGCCTATTTTTCATGATTAGATTTGTCTTTCTGACAGAGAATATCAGACCAGGGAGAGGGAAAGCGGAAGAGAAAAAGAGGAAACCGGTCATAGTGAGAATTAAGGCATGAAAAAAAAAATCTGCAGGAGTGAGATTGAGAGACAGGAAGTGTAGTGTGATGGTAGAACGGGCATAAGGTGGTTCAGCATTATGAAGCCTTGCTGTTCAGCAACCCCAACCAAACAAATGATGCTAATCAAGAGCATTCAAAAAGACACGTGTAAATGACTTTAGATAAATAATGTACGTTTCTGGATGTATGTAAAAATGTACAAACACATTCAACCCGTCTGCATTTACAGGGCAATTAGAAGAATGGGAAGAAACCACAGAAGAGGACTCTGGAATAAGAAAACATTTATTTTATGGTTTCTTTTTGATATGGAGAGCGTATTGTGCCACTTTATTATGCCTGGTTCAGCGCTCTCAACATGTGAATTCTCTCTATGTCTCATTGTCAGTCCCCGTTCAGGAGGCCAAAGGGCTACAAGGCCATATCTGTAAGCGGTGGGGCTACTGCTGTCCTGGGACCTGTCTTAGTCTGACTCTGCAAATTGGGCCAAGTACCATCCCCTCCTGCACTTGACTCTCAGTCGTGGCAAGGCGAGCAGTCACAGGGTTCTCAGGGGGATTAGTGTGGAGCACTCAGGCTCGAGAATCAATATAACCCTATAGCAGCACAATAATATCAATGCCCGTCCCAGTGGTTTGTTTTGAAAAAAAGAGCATTATTACATAGAACACATAGAATCCCACTTCACACTCAATATTCCACGAATACCTGATTCACAAATGCAAGTCTTTGTGCTTCTAAGGGCCTCTGCTGAATAATAAGGTCACTCCTCCACAAGTCCCTTGTGGGTCCACCCCCTTCTGTGGGTTCCCAACCCAGGTTCAGAATTTGAGGAAATGTCTATGGGTACAGCTTGTTTTTCCCACCTTTTGCTTGGTCTTTAGCACCGAAAGGTTGCAGGTGGCACACAGCAGTCTTCCCCAGGGTTGTGCGATACCAGGGGCGTAACACAGGCCCAGGCTGCCCCTGCGGTGCGGGGGGGCCCCAAGCTCCAGGGGGCCCCATAAGCACAGCACTCTGGCTGCAGTGCTCCTTATTGAGCCCGGAAGGGGCCCCTCCACTTGCCTTGCAGGGAGTCCCCCTTGAGTTTCGTTACACCAGCGCGTGGTACCAGGCCATGCATCACATTACTTGAAGGGCCCCAGCAGGAGCAGAGACTCCTGTCAGTGGCCCTCTTCCAGGCGGCGAGCTGGAGATCATGGTTAACTCAGGTATGGACTTGACTCGTGGTGCAGCTGGTTCCGATGCACCAGACCTACTTCTTGAGTGCAATGGACTCATGTCTGCAGGTGATTCTTTGATGCTTTAGTTGCCAGGCGCTATCCTCAGAACACATTGCCTCAAGTCTTCACAAGTCACAGTGCAGGCAACTCTCTGGACACTTAATTTACAGGACTTTTCCCAACCCAGAGGCACACTTTGGCAGTGCAGGGATCATTCAGTCCACTTGTGGGGCACACAGGCCACCAAAAGATCCGTATCCCAGCTCTAGTTGGGCAGACATCTCAAGGTGCCTTGGTAGTTATGATGGAGGCAAGTGGCAATGATCACTCTGCTCGGACGAGCAGTACCGAACTTCTGTGGGTGCAGCTGCTTAGTACGTTTCTGTTGGATGTACCCTATGCTAGGTTCAATTATGACAGCCTTTCCACGATCTACTTCTCCAGTAGGGATTTCACTTCCTTCCCTTGCTTGCTTACAGGGAGGATGTCTTGGAACCCAGGGCAGTCCAGTAATTTCTTTTTCAGATTGGAACCCGAGTGATGCTCCCACATTTCTGGAGAGCTGGCTTTCAGTGCAACCCCAACCCTTGACTGCATAGAAGTTCTGGAGTAACCAGGGAAGTACCCCTTCTCAGTAGAAGTGACCATAACAATGAACGATGATCGGTGTTGCCCTCTTATCTTTATACCGATGTTTCAGACAGAGGATTTGTATTCCATGTCTGATTCATTAGAACCGAATGGGTTGGTTCACCTCTTCATGTGTTCTATCCTGGTCAACTTTTAAATCTGGTTTTTGTCTGCAATGCCGCCCTACGAGAAGGAAAATCTCCAGGTGGAGAGCCTACCACAGAAGTACAAAGAGTTGTGAGCAGACAGCACCCATCTATTTACGACCCCTCCTTGTAGGGATCAGGAAGAGAGACACAAGTTTGTGAACTTTTGAAGGATTCCTTTCCCTAACAACAGATACTCCAGGCCTTACCCTATACCCATTGCCATCTACATAATGCAGCTGCAGCCAGATTCATTTATAGCCCAATGTACCTAAACTGTCCCCCGGCACTTCTAAAGAAAGTCTGTCTCCTCTTTCCTCACAATAGCATTTGGTTTTCCTAGGTTCTCATCTAGAAGATGCCAGCAATACAAACATGTGGTCTTGATTGAGGGAGGGTGCTCCCACAACCACATTAACAGCGCAGGGTAGATGGGAGGTACATCTTGAGATGCCTAGCTTCCAGCAGCCTGCAGGCCATGAACCCAGAGTGGACGGCAGATTGCCACAGGTGTGGGGGACAACCTGCCAAATTTTTGCACATGCTATGGAGATGCCTTAATATAGATGGATCAAAGCTCAACACAGCCACTGGGTGGGAGATTCCCAGGGAGATAAGCCAGTGCCTGTTGGAGCACATCCCGTTCCGTAAGAAACAAAATAATGCAGGTAGTACCTAATCCTGGGGCGGTCCATGGCTAAACTCAGGAATTTGAAGTGGTGGTTGTCACCTAGGCACCCAACAATTGAAGATTGGTTAAGAGACATGGCTGAATAAATAAATGCTATGGGGTGCCAAATGAAACAGACGCATAGGGATAAAAAGCTGGGGGGTGACATGAGGGCTTGTGCACCAATGATTGCAGAACTATTGACACCAACAGATGAGTTACCCCATGGATTAGAGGGGCGGTGTAAACTTGATACAGACATCGAGGGGATCTCGGGGGGAAAAGACAGACTCCCATTAACTCCCTCCAGACCCAGCATGAATATAGTCCACTGGCCCACTGTAACTCTCACTAATGCAATGTTATTTGGAGTTCACTCTCTTTTTTATATGTAGTGATCTGAGCCAGAGGGGGGCGGTGGGGAGGGACTTGATATATCACGTATTTCGTACTAATAATCTGTGACACAGTACATTGGTTCCCTGTTGTTACTCTACTTACGTGAAAAGCTACTAAAAATTACATTAAAAAAAACATTTGGTCTAGAGTAAGCAACCTAACCTCCATCTTGTACTTCTGTAAGTAGTGAAGGCTTCTAGTGAGCATATGGTGTCCATATTAGCCATGACTCCAAGTAACAACGTGATCTCAGAGGAAAATATGAGAATTAAATGTCCCAGTCAGTTTAAAGTAGAACCTCTGGCAGACACCAAAAGATTTTGGAACCTGAACGACCGCGATACTTGGAGTCATGGCTAATATGGATACCAGTTAGATTCAGTATTGCAGCTGTCTTTGGCTGACACGCCGGATGGTTATATATGTCATATTGCCTTTTGGAGAACAGCTAATCTTTTTCAGTCACTCTGGATACTTGGATTCTGTATCCATCTTGAGAAGCTTTATTCATCCTCCACTTTATCTGCTCTTCAGAATCTCATGTGCCATGCTCACTAGAAGCCTTCACTACTTACAGAAGGCCTGAAGAAGTCCCTAGTTGGGACGAAACACGTCTGCTGTATAGTGCTTCATCTATGTTTTTTTTTTCAACCTTTATTTCGATAAGAGCAATACAGTTGCAGACCTACAACCACAGGGGCCGGCCGTTGAATCTATTTTTGAAATAAAGGAAAACCAATCTGAGGAACCTAATGCTTTCTGTGACTCTTTGAAATTGTCTAATCAAATGTTAAATGTAGTGGTGCATCTTTGCTTTTATAATCAGCTGGGGGTAGAATGTTCTAATGCTATGCCATCCTCATCATAGAGTGACTGAATTCTAGAAAACACCTGGACCATTATAGGGAGCTGGAAAATCCATATTGATTTCAAGATTTTCTCTTTAAAAAACTCGGCAACCTTATTACACAAACTTTTGGAGTTCTCCACCTCTTAAAACATCGGAGGTGACAGAAGGGTGCAAACAGTAATGAAGAGTTCTCTCTTAGCATTATTGGTCAGCCTTACCCTATGGGAGAAATATGCTGTTTTAGTTTCTTTACTTGTCCTTTTATATTTGACAATGTGTTTGGTTTTCTCTAGGGACAGTTTCTATTTCTGCTCCTGCCATTGGTGAGACAGGATACAGGGACTCATTACGATGTGACTCGGAAAGAATCTAACCTGCGGTTGGAGGCTTTCCGAGTCACATCATGGCTTTCACTTTTGACCGCTGCATTACAATGCAGGCAGTCGAAAGTGAAACCGGCCAGCCATTCCGGCTGGATTCTGATGGGCTCAAAGAGCCCGTCGGCCCGTCGGAGGCCTCACAGTAATCCCAATGGATGGCGTTTCCGCCCTTGGGATTACGATGTCGGTTTCCGACTGTCTTTCCATGTCGGGCTTTCCGACATGGAAAGCCCATCCAAAAGTGACTTTGGGGGCCCCCAGCAGGGCCCCCTTCTCCCTGCGGCCTTTAGTTGGGGGCTGAGGGGGAACCTATGGTGCCCTAGTGTTAATTTCTGCACCATGTGGCAGGCACCTTGAGGTGCCTGCCAGGCGGTGCAGGGATGAACAGATTCTCCCATTTCTCTATGGCAGCATGTGCTAATTTAAAATGAATTATGAATTAATTGTTAGTTAATGTTAATTATTTAATTACTTATTACTTATGTTAATAGTGTAATTTAATTTTTATTTTTATTTTTATAAGTGGGTAGTGGGATTTATGGGTGTACAGGATTGGAAGTGATTACATTGTAATTAATTGATTTTGAATTAATATTAATTATTTAATTGATTATTAAATACGCTAATTGTTTTAGTATTTTTTTTAATTGTAGGTGTGGGTTTGTGCGTGTTATAGGGGTATATGGTGGGAGGAAATTATAACTAAATTTATTTTATGAATTACATGCATTGATAAATCGTTTTTATGAAAAACATTTTATATGTAAAATAATATTGAAAAATGTAATATTGTTTGTAATATTTGTATATGTTTTATTTTTATGACATGTTTTAATTTTCATTATTTGTTCAATAGTAATATATATCGCATTTAAAATGTTATTTTTTACATTTTTATTTTGTTTTTGAAATTCGTTTTTTTATTTGTACAAATTTTGTTTGTAATGCAGTACTGACTGTAGTAAGAATAACAAAAAAAAATTGTATCTTAAAATCCAACACTTTGACTGGAGTGGTAATAGTAAATGTTACCCCTCAGCAATCCAACACTTTCCCTACTGTTGTACTGACTGGAGTGGGAATGTTAATTTTTACCCCACAGCAATCCCACACTTTCCCTACTGTTGCACTGACTGAAGAAGGAAAAGTAAATTTTACCCTTCCACAATCCAACACTTTCCCTACTGTTGCACTGAGTGGAGTGGGAATATGGCAGTTTTTTTTATATCCATTATCATTTTTATTGTTGTGTTAATTGAATTGCTTATGGTAGTTAGAGTAGTATATTTTATTGTTGTGTGGTGTAAAAAATGTTGTTACTGTTGTGTGGTGTTAGGTGTGAGTACTTATTTTTATCTTTATTGAGTATAAAAATATTTTATTAATGTAGTGGGGAATTTATATGTATTTATTTTATTTTTTTAATTAATTTTATGTTGCTTTAATTTATATAATTGTGTGTTTGATTTATTATAATAATAATATTATAATTTGCAATGTTTTTTGTTTTGTAAATAATTTTTTACTAAATTGTAAAAAATGTGTGGTTTAATTTTTAGTTTAAATTAAATTGGTTTCCTTTTTTAATATTTTGGGCTTGATTACGATGTTGGTCGGAAACAAAACCGCCTGACTACTTGTCGGATTTGGTTCCGCCCGACTGTTTATGATGCTTCTGAACACGGAAGGGCTCCTATTGACTTCAATGGGAACCTGTGTTCGGACCGAAACACAGGCTCCTATAGGGAAAATGGTTGTCTGCGAAAATCCTTGCATCCTGTTGCGGGCACCCCATGGTGCATGCAACACTCTGCATGGTTTTACAGGGGGGTTCCTTGGGATCCCCCTCAATCCCAAATTGGAGGACTTTGGATGAAGGGGGGCCTGCTAGCGGCCCCCAAGTCAGTTTCCGACAGCCTTTCCGTGCCGGACAGATCGAGTCGGGAAGGCTATCAGAATCCGACATAATCAGTCGGTCAGAAACGCTGTCTGTAGAGCTGTATGAATTGGCTGTGACCAACTTGGATACTTCAAGTGCCAGTCGGAACTGATTCGGAAAGACCGAACAATTCCACTTCTGACCTGTTTCCGACTGAGGGCTGATTCCGATGAAGTTCAGAAATCATTCCGACCAAATTGGTTTTGGAATGGTTTCCGACCAACTCGGTTCAGGAGAGTCTAACCAAACAATTACGATGCCTTCAGATGCTTCCAGACACGATTCGGTCGGACTCCCATAGACTTCCATAAGAGCCTATGTTCCGACCGAATGCATAGGGTCGCATTGAAGAAAGGGGTGGATGAGGAAAATCGGGCACCCTGTGGCTGGCACCCCCTGGTGCTCGCCACACTGTGCATGGCTGGTAAGGGGGGACCCATGGGTAACCCCACGGGCCAAATTGGGAAGGCTCCAGGTGCAGGGGCTCCCGCTATGGGCCTCCAAAGTCTGAATCCACCTGCTGATCCGAATCAGACAACACGATTCAGAAAGGCTGTCCGAATCCAGCATTGTAATCAGTTGTTCAGAAGTGCTGCCCGTAGAGACGTACGAGTTGGCTCCGTACAGCTCAGTCATTCCGAATGCCGTGGGTTCAGATTAGGATATTCCTAACGCCTAACTCGCATTATAATCGATCAGTCAGAAACCTTTCCAGATGCCCCAAGCCCGCAATATTGTTTTAGAGCCCTGCGATGGCTCCGGGGGCATTTGCTCTTTCGAGTCCCCCAGGGGGGGGCTCCACCGAAGGCACCAACATTTGTTGTAGAGCCCTGAGAAGGCTCTGGGGGCCATTTTTAGTTAGAGGGGGCGTCGGGGCACATTGCCGGTGCCCGCCCCCTCCTGCCTGCGAGTGTTATGTTTAGAGCCCAGTGAGGTTCTTGGGGGACACAAGTGTTTACAGAGCCAGATGGCTCACAGGGGGCGCATTGTCTATGTTCCTAGAGCCTAGAAGGCTCCAATGTGCCACAGTTTCAGAGCCTGTGTGGCTCCAACGTTCTGCGCAGTGTTGTGGCAGAGCCTGTGTGGCTCCAACGATTGGGCGCAGTTCTGTTCTAAGGGTCAGTGAGGACCCTGTCGCAGTTTTGTTTCCCAGCTGCCCAGCAATTAGTGGGCAGCTGCACCGTTTAGGTCTTGTGATTGTTCTCAGGTGCCCAGCAAGTAGTGGGCACCTGCAACGTTTAGGTTTGAGCCAGTGGCGCACCCCTGACTTGCGCTGCGTGGCAGAGCGCCCTGACATTCTGGACACAGGGCTCAGGCATGGCCCATGTGGCCCTGCCTGGTGTAAATAATCCCTTGTGAATATTGCCCAGTTGGCACAATGTACATGTGTGATTTCTATCTGATGTGTTTTGACAATACAGAAGTTATTTTTATATAACCTTGTTGGGAGTTCCTTTTGTGGTGTGCCTAGTATGTTGTTGCTGTTGTGTGCTGGCGCAAATGCTTTACACATTGCCTCCGAGTTTAGCCTTACTGCTCGTGCCAAGCTACCAGGGGGTGATCAGGGGTTGTCTTGGCGTGTGACGCCCTTGCCCTGACTAGAATGGTGGTTTCTGCCTAGCTTTGGCGTCAGCCTTAGCCAACCAGAAATAGCCAGTTCGACAATTCCCAGGACTGTAAGGTTGTTACTAGAAATGAAGGGCTCCAGCATTTTGTGCCAATTGGAAATTAATTGTTTTTTGGGACCAGGCGGATGATAAATCAACGAACCCGCCAGCCTCACTGAATTCTTATTTTGAAATTTTAAAATAACCTACTTCACAGCCTTCAATGGGAGTGTTAATAGATTCTAACGTGGAGCTCAGTTGTTCTCCATAAATTATGGCTAAGCTTCTCCCCTACAAGTAGTTCTATCCAATCTCACCACCCCACGGTGTAGTGATAGCAAAATCCAGGCCCAGGTCTCCATGACAAAAATACAGTCCAACCGGGCTGTCTCAATCAACTCACTCATTTTAAGGCTGTGTTTAATTTGAGAGCGGACATTCACTAAACCACATTGGAGACCTCCCTTGGTCTCTAGGACCCCCAGTGTGTTCTTCCCTGACATTCCCAATGTGAGCCATGCTAAGTGAACTCCTTTCCTCCACCTTAGGGCTCCCAAATGTTCAGTTACAGCAAGTACAATACCACCACCTCCCTATCTATAATGTAGCGCTGTCACTTCCCCACATCTCACCTTAGGCTCTAGATTCATGAGGGTTAGCCTGGACTACGTCTGGCATTGTTCCCCTGCATTCAAACCGACAGCATCCCTGATCCCATTTGGGCACGTACGGGTGCAAACAGGGTTGCCTTCAGTGTGCCTTGGGAAGGCAGTGGTGCGTCAGCAGATCGGCACGCTTAAATTCTGTATACAAATCATTGTAGCCTTTTGCCTGTTGCACAGCATTGCCATGTGATGGGGCATTGTGAGACTGTGGGCTGGGCGGGCCGGAATAACAAGCGAGGAGGCCGGATGTAGTGTGCTATGGTCAAGGATTTATTGATGGAAGGTGAATACAAAGTCCGTAATAAAGAGTTCGTAGGGAAGAAGAGTTCTGCCAAGAAGCTCCCAGCCGGGAGGGAATCTCGATGGGATGTGGATATCCTGGATATGGTCCACTGCTGGGCTGTTGTCGTCAGCTTACTGCCGGTCGATGGGTCTCCTCGGAGATAAGTAAGAGAGAGTATTGGGGTTAGTCCGGTCCAGTAAGGACTGCTGAGTACTACCACCGTCACCGGTAAGTGAATGGCCAGGTACTGAACGTGGGGAAAGGAGGGAAGGGTAGGTAAGGATAAGATCACTCGGCAAGCAGGAGGGGTTTGTGATGGGAGTGTCTGGGATAAGTGTGGGGACTATGAATACAGTGCTCGTGGTATTACTTCTAAGTACTAAGGCTGGTGCGAGTGCTCGTGGGAGTTCTATATACAATATCTTACAGTTAGGTACAATATTTACACTAGGGAAACACGGAGAAGGATAGAGTGTACTCACGTGCCCCGCCGTAACTCTCATCCGAGTTACGGCCGCTCTCCCGCCACCTCCGGAGGTCGCCACCAATCCTCCGTCCACAGGTCTTCTTCCTCGTTCTCTTCTCCGGTCTCCGCCTCCTCTCCGCTCTCCTCCTTCCTTTCGCTCTCCGTCGGGGGTTCCGCGCCGTTCGCTGTCTCCTGCCACGAGTCCGCTGGGCTGAACACTGTCTCCTCGCTCCTGCCGTCTTTTCTAGTGTCTCGGCGGACTGCCGTAGTTGCGCTTCCGGTTCCGGTCTGGTTGGTTTCCGGGTCGTCGGCGGGAGTTCTGTTTCCGGTATCCTGTTCTGGTTCCGGGTCTTCGGGGGTTTGCGGATCCTGTGGGCGAAGAGAGGGAGCCCGGTGACAATGGGATGATGTTCCTCCCGGGACGGGGGTGTGGCTTCCCCACCTACTCTGTGCTTCCAACGAGGTAGGGACCGCGGATCTTTCACATCCCCTTTCCCTAGCTGTCCTACTAGTAGGGGTATCAGTAGTGGGATAACGTGAGAGGTAATCTGCATTGCCTTGATCTAGTCCCTTTCGGTGTAGTGTCTTGAACCGAAAGGGTTGTAGAGACAGGAACCACCTGAGTACCCTGTCGTTGTGGCCGCGGTTCCGGGACATCCATTCTAGTGGGGCATGGTCCGTATACAGGAGGAACTCCCGACCCTCCAGATAGTATCGGAGACTGTCTATAGCCCACTTAATCGCGAGAGCCTCTTTTTCTACCACAGCGTAATTTTGTTCTCGCGGAAAGAGTTTTCGGCTGAGGTACAGTATCGGTCTTTCGACCCCTCTTTCATCTCGTTGGGACAGGACAGCCCCCAAACCCTGGTCGGAGGCGTCTGTTTGCAGGATAAAGGGACGGGAATAGTCAGGACTGACTAACACGGGTTCAGACAACAGGGACTGTTTAAGGAGGTCGAAGGCTTTCAGCAATTGGGGAGAGGGTTGCTGCAGCTTCTCTTCGGTTCTGGAGGCTTTTCTCAAGAGGTCGGTCAAAGGGGCAGCCATTTGGGAAAAGTTGGGGATAAACCTCCGGTAATACCCCAGTAACCCGAGGAATGCTCGGAGTTCCTTCTTGGTGTGAGGGAAGGGTATGGAGTGAATAGCCTGTATTTTATTGTGTTGAGGGCGAATGACCCCCTCGCCCAATAGATACCCCAGATATTTTACGCTTTGGGCCGCCAAGGTGGTTTTAGCAGGGTTGATGGTAAAACCGTGTTTACCCAGGGATTGTACCACCGCCTTCAAGTGTTGAAGGTGTTGTTCCCAGCTGTCACTATGAATGACTATGTCATCGAGGTAGGCCCCGGCATAGCTGGTATGGGGTCGTAAGACCAGGTTCATGGCCCTTTGAAAGGTAGCCGGGGCACCGTGGAGCCCGAAGGGCATTACCCTGAACTGGAACAGGCCCTCAGGGGTTGAGAAGGCCGTTTTCGGTCTGTCCTCCGTTTTTAAAGGGATCTGCCAGTACCCTTTGCACAAGTCTAGGGTACTGATGTACTTGGCTTTGCCGATACGCTCCACCATCTCGTCCACTCGAGGTAGGGGGTATGAATCGAAGGCAGAGATTTTATTCACCTCCCTGAAGTCTATACAGAAACGAGTAGAACCATCAGGTTTAGGAACGAGAACGATCGGGGAATTCCAACTGCTGCAGGAGGGTTCGATTATACCCATCCTTAACATCTGGGTCGTTTCGTCCTTTATGACCGCCCTTCGCGCTTCAGGGATCCGATAGGGCCTCTGTCGCACTGTTTTCCCTGCTTCAGTGTGAATGGCGTGTTCCACAATGGTGGAGTGCCCGGGCATGGAGGAAAAAACTGTTTGTACAGAGGACAAGACCTGTCTTAGATTCTGTTTGTTCTTTTCCGGGAGGTCAGGATCGATACAGTTCTCAAAGGGTAGAGAGGGATTGGTTGTCATTACAGGGAGGGGTCCCACCCATTTCTTCAATAGGTTAACATGATATATTTGGGTGACCCCTCTGGTGGCATCTATATCAAGCTCGTAGGTAACAGGGGTCACCTGCCTTAGGATAGGAAAGGGACCCTGCCATTGTCCCAATAGTTTATGGTCGGAGGAGGGTAGAAGCAACAATACCAGGTCTCCAGCGTTAAAGGCACGGGCCTTAGTTCCCTTGTTATACTGTTGTGTCTGAGAGACCTGTGCGGCTACCATGTTTTGTCTCACTATTTCTCGGATTTGTGTTAAATGGGTGCGAAGATTATCCACATATTCCGGGAGGGGCCGGGTTCGGTCGGGTTCAGCTTCCCAGGCCTCGCGGGCCATGTCCAGTAGTGTCCTGGGGGCTCGGCCATACAATAATTCATAGGGTGAATACCCGGTGCTACTTTGCACCTTACACCGGATCGCGAAAAGAGCTAGAGGAAGCATCTCCTCCCACCTTTTACTCTCAAGGCCTAACAGTTTTTTTAGCGTGGTCTTTAGGGTGGCGTTATAGCGCTCTACCAACCCATCGGTCTGTGGGTGATACGCTGAGGTTCGTATCTGTTTAATACCTAGCTGGGCACAGACTTGACGCATGAGTGAGGACACAAAAGGCGTACCTTGATCTGTTAAGATCTCCCTAGGAAACCCTACTCTACTAAAGATGGAGATAAGAGCCTTGGCGATGTTTTGGGTAGTTGGTTGTTTCAACGGGACGGCCTCTGGGAATCGGGTGGCATAATCTACCAATACCAGGGCGTATCTACACCCCGTTCTAGAGGGCAACATGGGTCCTATCAGGTCCATCCCAACTCGGGAAAAAGGCACATCAATAAGGGGAAGGGGCTGGAGCGGGACTCGAGGGGGCCGGTAACGACTGTTTTTTTGGCAGACCGGGCACTCCCTACAGTACTGCTTTATTTGACCGTGTACGCCCGGCCAGTAGAACTTTTCCAAGATAGTGTGGCCAGTCTTTTCGTCACTGAAGTGTCCACCTAGCAAGTGACTGTGGGCCAAATATAGTACTTTGTCCCGAAACAATCCTGGGATAACCAACTGGGCCGGTAGCTGTGGTCCACCTTTTCTATATAGGAGGCCATTTTTTCGAAAAAAGTAAGGACCTACGTGTAGTGGATCCTCATTGTCCAGGGCACGATTCCAGGCTTCCTGCAATACGGGGTCTTCTTGCTGGGTGGCTCTGAATTCACGGTCGGTTTCCCAAGGATGGGCCTCGACCAGAGCCGGATAAGCGCCAGTAAAGGTCCTTTTCTCCCTCTTCTTTTGTTTCTTGGACTTCTCTGGTTTTGAGGGTGATTCGGCTGCGGGAAAATCCTGGGGAAAAGGGGCCTCTGCCCACCACCTCTTTAGGGAGTCCGTAGTGTTTTTCAGGAGGTGGGGAAGACCACTGTAGTCGCTTCCTAGTATGACTTGTTCAGGAAGGTTAGGGACCAACCCGACGGTTAACATTCTGCCTCCATCTGCCTGTTGTTGTACCCGTACCTGGGCTGTCGGGTAACTCCGAGTGTCTCCGTGGACACACTTGATCGCTACTGTTCCGGTCAGGGGCCCGATGGGGTGGGGTAGTTCCTGGGGTCGGAGAACGCTATGTCTACACCCCGTGTCGGCCAATGCCATCATCCGGTGTCCCTCTACTCTCACGGGACATCGGAACGGCGGAGGGGTTACTTCGTTAGTCAGGCAAACGTAATTTCGGGCCATTCCAATGTCCATCGGTTCCTCTTTTTGGGGACACACCCGAGCTATGTGGCCATACCCTCCGCAGTGGTAGCACTGAGGACCGGGTGGGGTAGGACGAGGTATGACGGGGTAGGGCATCAAGGGAGTAGGATCTGGTCTTCTAGTCGTCGGTGGGGGTCTTTGGGGACGAGCGTGGCTTCCATGAGGAGTTCGTGGATGTGGTTCTTCTCGGGCCCGTTGCGACTCTTGGGCTCTACTATAAGCACTGGCTATCTCCACTGCACTGTCCAAAGTCAGGCGGGCGTGTTGTCTCACCCATTTTTGTGTGGCTGGGTGTAGGGAGGTCAGATATTGTTCCAGATATATTTTTGCAAGAATCTGGTCTTTGGTGGCTGTAGCGGGTTTCAACCACCTGTTTGCCAGGTCCTGTATTCGGAATGCGAGAGCCCGGGGCGTTTCTTGGGGTCCCTCTTTCGCCTGTCTCAGACATACCGTGTAGGTTTCGTCGTCTATTCCCAGCCTCTCGAGAATACATGTTTTTATGTCCTGGTAGGGAGTCTGACCCTGGATATTGGCCTGCTGATATGCTGCCTGCAGTTCACCAGTTAATAGGGGACCTAGATAGTGGCCCCAGCGATCCTCAGGCCATGCTGCTGCTTGAGCCAGATGCTCAAAGTTGGTAAAGAAATAATCGGGGTCTTCACCCGAGACATATTTCTGGAGAACTACGGAGGGTAAGGAGGTTGTGGGTCTTGGTTGCCCCATGGCTGTAGTTAGTTTTGCAAGGGCTTGATCCTGAGCGGTTCCCTGTCCCTTAAGGACGTCATGGAGTTGTCCACGATCATCTTCGGCGGTTTTCAGGAAGCGTTCCATCATCTTGCCAAGCTGCTCTTGGCTCTCAGCTAACTGCTTGACGGCGGCCTCCATGCTTCCGGCGCATCCCACTTCTGACACCACCTGTGAGACTGTGGGCTGGGCGGGCCGGAATAACAAGCGAGGAGGCCGGATGTAGTGTGCTATGGTCAAGGATTTATTGATGGAAGGTGAATACAAAGTCCGGAATAAAGAGTTCGTAGGGAAGAAGAGTTCTGCCAAGAAGCTCCCAGCCGGGAGGGAATCTCGATGGGATGTGGATATCCTGGATATGGTCCACTGCTGGGCTGTTGTCGTCAGCTTACTGCCGGTCGATGGGTCTCCTCGGAGATAAGTAAGAGAGAGTATTGGGGTTAGTCCGGTCCAGTAAGGACTGCTGAGTACTACCACCGTCACCGGTAAGTGAATGGCCAGGTACTGAACGTGGGGAAAGGAGGGAAGGGTAGGTAAGGATAAGATCACTCGGCAAGCAGGAGGGGTTTGTGATGGGAGTGTCTGGGATAAGTGTGGGGACTATGAATACAGTGCTCGTGGTATTACTTCTAAGTACTAAGGCTGGTGCGAGTGCTCGTGGGAGTTCTATATACAATATCTTACAGTTAGGTACAATATTTACACTAGGGAAACACGGAGAAGGATAGAGTGTACTCACGTGCCCCGCCGTAACTCTCATCCGAGTTACGGCCGCTCTCCCGCCACCTCCGGAGGTCGCCACCAATCCTCCGTCCACAGGTCTTCTTCCTCGTTCTCTTCTCCGGTCTCCGCCTCCTCTCCGCTCTCCTCCTTCCTTCCGCTCTCCGTCGGGGGTTCCGCGCCGTTCGCTGTCTCCTGCCACGAGTCCGCTGGGCTGAACACTGTCTCCTCGCTCCTGCCGTCTTTTCTAGTGTCTCGGCGGACTGCCGTAGTTGCGCTTCCGGTTCCGGTCTGGTTGGTTTCCGGGTCGTCGGCGGGAGTTCTGTTTCCGGTATCCTGTTCTGGTTCCGGGTCTTCGGGGGTTTGCGGATCCTGTGGGCGAAGAGAGGGAGCCCGGTGACAATGGGATGATGTTCCTCCCGGGACGGGGGTGTGGCTTCCCCACCTACTCTGTGCTTCCAACGAGGTAGGGACCGCGGATCTTTCACAGGCATACATGCAGCTTTTACCCCTTAAATATGTCCCTATCCAGGTTCCACGAGTAGGACACAGAACAGTAATCAGCGTCTGCAGTTATGTGCTTGAATAGTGGCCTCACACTTTACATGGCCTGTTAGGTTGATTGCTGCATCACTGTGGTTGAACAGTATTTTGGCAATGATGAATTACACGGTATGACATCATACTTATACCATCTTGATACACCACTGCTGCAACATCATTATGTCACAACCAAATTTACAAATCACCATGCAATCTAGATCCTAGTCCTTTATTCATTCACATATGCAACCTCAGACTAGAAACAACATTTACAAACACTAATGTTCTCTCAGCTCAATACACCCTAAATATAATGTGCAGAAAATTACACATAATACATGTAACAACACATTCACATACATTTATATACATATTTTTTCTATTTCATTAACAAGAAAGTAAAAGCCATCCAGTTTTTGCGTGGGTGTGTGAGGGACATTTCTGAAAGGGAGATACATCATTCTGACCCTGGCTTTTATTTCCCTCAGATAAAGGGAGAAGGCCTGTGTTGCACCTGGTTTGGAGGATGGAGCAAGGGAGGCAACCAAGGTACCTGCAGGCTGAGGAGTGGTTGAAGGTGAGTCCTCCCTAGCTGGAATGAACATCTAAAGCATTTTATCTGCTGCCTGGGAAAGTGTAATCTGTATGTAGGATATGTCTTGGAGTGAGACGTCTGTGCCAACCACAATGTTTTTTCGAGATGTTCTCCTGTTTACGACTAACAAACTCCTCTTCTTTTTAGGATCTTTATACTCAATGGAGAACTTGCTCTCTCCTTCCCTAAAAGCATACTTATATTCACTACTATCAGTGGTTGAAAGATGGAAGTGGTTCTATGCCATCGTTAGCATCAGTAACAATCTCCACGTGACACGTGACGTGATAGACTGACACTCTTTCCATGCATTCAGAGGCACAGGGGTGTATGATGATGAGTAGACAGCAAAGAAAGCCTCCTGAGGAGTTTTCATCACTACAGCTGACTGGCAGAAATTCAAGATGTGAGGCAAGTTGCAAAAGCTGCCAGGTGGATCCGGCCCTAAGAGCCTACCCACTCTGTAGTTATAATTGTTACGTCTGAGAGGGCACCTTCCTCTCATAGATTAGGTTGTAAAGTGGGCTGGAGAGAAAAATGAACATAGTGGCACCACAACACCAGCTCCCCGTAATAGAAAGTGGGCGTCCGGACAGGTGTTGTTAAATACTCCCAATAACCGTTCAATTATAATGACTTTCACCTGATTTCGAGGAGGGAGAAGGAGGGACACTTTTACAAATTGGGTTTCTTGTTTTCTAGGGGATGAACCGAAGCCAGGCAGACCCCACCACTCTAGTCAGGGTAAGTAGGTTACACACCAAAGATAACCTGTGCTCACCCCCTGGTAGCTTGGCACAGAGCATCCAGGCTTATCATCAGAGGCAATAAATAAAGCATTTGAGAAACACACTCACACCATTAACACAATTAATACACCACAAAAGAGGCACCACACAGAATTATATAAAAATATCATATATTATACATGGAACATAGAACAAAATAACATGAATCATAAATACTGTGCGTATCCTGGGTCAGCGCTCATTATTGTGCCAATGCAAGAATCACAAATGAGAACATCATAACATCAGGGCATGAAATGCAACAGGCAATAAAACCACATAAATCACTATATATCACCATACAACCGAAAATACTTTTTCAGTAATGCAGACCCTCTTTAGAGACCATGGGAATTATGCAGGCGTCAATATTGCGTACATATCGGGTTAAGTATAAGTAACCCCCAAAGACTTCCCCAAGTAGGCACTTCTAGAGAGGAACTTTGGATTTATCCACAACACATGGGGCATAAGAGCACCTGCACTCCTATGATAGTTCATGCAGTGTTTACGTTAGCCAATGAGCACCGTTTTCCTAATTGCAGATATGACCTGTAGGCCGCCCTGACCCGGCATGCCTTCGACATCGGTTACATACTACCCTGGTCTCTGTCAGTGGCAAGCTCCTGATCAGGGAGGCCTCCATTGAGGACTCCTCCCATTCTGCCACTAACAAAGAAATAGTGAACCAATGAGCAAGCACCCCCGCCAGGTACATCCCAAAGAGAAGGTGCACACACTAAACATCGACTCCAGCAGGGTGACCTCCCTTGGTCTCTTGTACACAAAATAATGAGATGTAGCTGTCCGCAAGAATGGGGTGAAGTTGCCAAGATTGGTCCCACAAAGAAAAGAGCCACATCGAGGAGCACGGGATGGCTTCCCTGGCACTGGAAGTGCCTCCAATGCACAGTACTTACCTGAAGCCTTAAAGTGTGTTCTGGCATTGCGGCTTAGCCCCATGGGGATAAAGCACAGTGATTGAAATCAGCAGAGGGGGGAAAGCAGATGTGGCATCTTCCCACCGCAGCTGTGAGAGGGGCCAACGAGCCATGCTGGTCTTTTTGTGGATATTGCCTCGTAACGGAGCCAGCTGCGGTGGCCTAGACTCGGGCAGGGCCACCTAACCTTGGGACTCACTCGTTATGATGCAGTGAGTCATTAATGGCATTCGATCCAAGGCATCCGGACAAAGCACCCAGCAGGACTGCAACTCGTAACTTGGTGCGCACGCTTGGGTGGTGGGAGCAGATCGTGAACCTAAGTGCTGCGGTGCCACTAGGAACACTCAAGTCCGAGTTTTGCGATGTAGGGCGCGCTACGAAACTCGTTTTATTAATTACATTGTTTACTTACCTTCAATTATCCATACTCCAGTTTTTAGCACCCCCCACCCTGCCCCTCCCCCGCCTCGCCTCTCCGTTCCACCGAAACTCCCTCCGCGGGCCGTGGCTGCCTATATGTAGTAAAAGGGTAGTTTAAGGCTTCGCAAGTAGTTTAAATGCCAAGTCAATGTGGCAGTAAAGTACACACGCTGGAATTGCAGTGGCAGTCCTGAGACAGGTTTGAAAGGGTACTCTGCGCTACAGGCCCACTTGTAACATTTAATTTACAGGCCCTGGCTATATCGGATACTTCTTTACAAAGGTCTTGCAAGTAAATTAAATATACCAAACAGGTGTAAACTAATCATATCTTGTTCAAGGGAGAGAGCACCTGGAGTTTAGCACTAATTAGCAGTGGTAAAGTGCCCAGAGTCCTAAAGTAAAAAAAAAGAGGGTCGGAAAAATAGGAGGAAGAAGGCAAAAATTAGAGATAGCCCTGCAAAATGGGCTTGGTCCAATAGGGTCCTTGTTGAAATACTAATGTACCTTCATATGTGTAATACAACAAAACTAACCAAGAAGACATGTGTTATTTAAATCAGAAGCCTACAATCACAGAACTTTGATTTGACCTATAATATCCCTAAGGTTACCTTTACTGGGCACATTTTAATTGATTGTACTTTATTTGCTATACAGAGACACAGCAATGGCATACCCCAAGTGCCAAAAAATGGTACCAAAAAGGTAGGCATGGTCAGTAAATTCCGTTCCCCATGCAGGATTGACAACAAATCCTCGAAAACAGAAAAAAAAGATTCAACCGAGGCAGACAGCAGAAAAATTGAAATAGGGTAGTGGGGAAAAAACAGGTAAGACACTAATCAAGGGAAGAGAGGGGGGTAATCTGAGTTTAGGCAGCAAATCATCCCGCAATATTTTGATATGTTGAAATTGTCCAACAAGAGAAATCAAATGCTACTAGTTTGACAAAAGCAAGTTTCAAGGTCGCTTTATTGAGCGTCCAATTACTCATCTGACAACTCCATTGGATCCCCACGAGTCATTCTGGCAGAATAACGCACCAGCAACTTGACTCAGCTAGATGACTGCTGAGAAGAAAAAATAAAAAAAACTGTTCAGCAGAGCCATTTTTTCCACCGTGAAACCTTTTATCACCGTCCTACTGTTTTTAGCGAGGGCTGCTTTAAAGTTGAATCCGAGGCTGAAACTGCCCCAGACATCATCCACAATCAATTCTGCTGAAGTAATCGAAGCCTCAAGAAGCTTCGGGTGAAAACACTTGCATCTGAGCCAAGCCACACACAGCAAGGCCTCGAACAGTGAAGGCCCGGCCTTCTCCTCCATCCCAGTACTGCTGCAACAACTGTTACCAGAGCCAGGGAAGGACTGGGTGATAGAACTTTTCCATCACATTTGTTCACGGTTGTCTTTCATTGATGCTTTGTTTTGAATTATTTCTAGGTTAGAGGTGAATATAAGGTTAGCATAAATCAGTCTTAAATGTCATCAGAGCTAACATCAGACGTTTAGCAATTATAGTTCACTTGGCAGGTGAAGTATATGCCACCCAATTAACCACCCTGATATTGCATCATATGTCCCAGCACAGGACAGGGATTACATTTTGCATATAAGGATTGTGGCACCATTCCCACCACATGATAAGTATTTCGTGCGTCGTTTCAGAGAATTAGTTTGTAAATACCGTGGGAAATTAAGACAACACATGAGTGTTGATGTCACCTGAAACAACAATATGGGAAAACGCCTTCCAGTGACAGCAGACAGATTCTGCGGCCGGTGGCTCTGGGGTATCTCTGCATTTGCACATCACAAGTTATATACGCCTCGTGCTGTACCCGCACTTCATGTAATATTTTAAAGTCCTTTATGAAAATAGAGCGGAAGCACCCCTGACAGAAAGTCTCTGAGTTTATGAAAGCATACCTTCACCAACTCATATTGGGAATTAACGAGGCCTTTAAACAAAGCGTCTCTTTGTGTGAGGTTTGGCGAGTTATGTATTGGAAGCTATTGTCTTTGGATCTCAGACTTGACAATCAGCCTTCTCTTCTTTCGGTTTCAGCAGGATTGTTCTATGTGCAATCAAAACAACCGCAGGCACAAAACGTTACTCAAGAAAAAGTATCGAATGTTGTGGAGGTTCAACTGCGAAGTGCAGCTCTGCTCAGGCTCAGTAGGATAGTTCGCACACGTACTCGAACGGAGTCATACAACATCTGTCAGAGTGTGCTTGGTTGAATGTATCCAGCTGCTCAGGAGTTCTTTTTCATTTCTGTAATTTTTTATTGTATAAAAAAATATATATTTACATGGAGCATGGGATATACATGAGTGGGAGAGAAAGAGGAAGAAGAAAGAAAAAAGGCGCGGGGGTGGGGGGGGGGGGGAGGCCAGCATGCCTTTGCGATAGTTCGATTGTCCAGGTTCTGTTGGTCGTTGTCTTCTGCCGCCTCCTTTGCGATGCTTCGTTGTTCGTCGGTATCCCTTTCCCACTCCCCGAGCGATAGAGAGGATAGAGAAGGATAAAGGTCGAGGTCGAGAGAGAAAGTCTGCGGGTACGCACAGTGTGTCTCCTCTATTGTTGTCTGTATTCCGTGCCTATGGGGGTTTATGCGAGGTTAGGTAGTGGTCTAGGGGTCCCCACATGTTTGACTGCCTGTGAGTTTTCGGTGAGTGTTTCGCTGTGATGTTATCTGCCCCCCTTAAGAACGTGACCCAGTTGAGCCAAGCTTTGGGCGCAGCTTTCGAGGTATCTTTCCAATTACTTAGGACTGTTTTGACTGCCGCCGTCAGCAATAGATCAATGAGGTCGCGATCTTCTGTCGTTGTGATTAACGGGAACGTAAAACCTAGGACTAGATTTGGGAAATCTATGTGCAAGTCTACTCCTGTGATCTCATTGATAAGTGTTCCAATTCTATTCCAGAATTCCCTGACCTTAGGGCAGCTGAGCAGAAGGTGTTCTAGGTCTCCCTTCCCTTTGTCGCAATTCCAGCATGTATCGCTGTCTCGGATCCCCAGGGAGGCCAGGCGGGCCGGTGTCCAGTATGCCTTGTGCACTAGCCAATATTTGATCTGGTTGAGCGCTGCCGTTATTTTCTTCCTAGTGGAGGATCTCCACAGCTCTGCTCTCTCTACTTCGCTTAGCTCTCTCCCTGCTGCCGCCCCCCAGAAATTTGTGACCATATCGTTCAGTTTGGTGTTTTTGGGGCGGAGGACTTTGTATAGGTGTGCTACTTGGTGTCCTAGTGTGTTGAGACTGGCTGCAAGTTGTATGAGCGATGGCGTCCGGCTGTTGAGGTTTGCCTTTCTGATAGCCACTTTGATTTTCAGGAAGTTGTAGAGCTCTATGTTTTGTAGGTTGTGTGTTTCTTTGATGGTGTCGAATGTTGTGTACGCGCCCTGTTTCTGAAGGTCTTGGGCAGTGGAGATGCCATGTCTGTACCATTCGTGCATGTCTAGGACCTTATCTCTGTATTTCAATGTAGGGTTGTGCCATATGGATTCAAGTTGGCTGCACCTTATGCTTGTTGTCAATAGTTTGTCGACACTCAGGAGAGCTGTTTTCGTGTTCTTCAGGACGGGGTTGTCCTTGACTGCTGGGTGTCGGGTGGCGGAGAGGAGGGTGATGGGGTTCATGCATTTCAATAGTCCACGCTCTAGTGTTAACCATGCTGGGGTGCATGCCTGTCTTGGGTCCAGCCAGTGTAGCCCCTGTCTGGCTATGCATGCTACCTGGAATCTTTTGAAGTTTGTTATGTTCAGACCGCCCTGATCTTTTGTGAGTCTGAGCTTGTGTAGACTTATTCTGGGTTTTTTCCCTCTCCACAGGAAGTTGTTCAGTATCTTGTCTAGTCTCTTGTGGAAATCTTCTGTGTTAATCAGTGGGAGCATGGTTAGCTTGTAGTTGACCACAGGTGTTAACATCATTTTTATCGCTTCTACCCTCCCCCACCATGTTGTGAATTTGGGGGACCACCCTTCTACTTTATCCTTAATTTTCTGGATTGTTGCTTGTTCATTGTGTTCCAGTGTCGTTCTTAGATCTCTCTCAAAGAGAATGCCCAGGTATTTTATGGGCTTCTATTGCCATGCTAATCCGGATGTCCCTAGTACCGTTCTTGTTGTGTGGATGTTTAGGGGCTTGCACTCTGATTTGTCTTTGTTGAGTTTGTACCCCGAGACTTGGGCGTATTTATCAATAGTGTCATTCAGTGCTTTAATGGATCTTTCTGGGTCTTCTGTGACTATTAGAACGTCGTCCGCATACGCCGCTAACTTAAAGGTTTCCCCCCCTATTGGTATCATTACTATATCTTCATTTGTTCTAATCATCGTGAAGAGTGGTTCCATGGCTAATAGGAATAGGGCTGGTGAGAGTGGGCAGCCTTGTCTCGTACCCCTGCCTAGGTTGAGTATGTTCGATGTGCCTCCGTTGACCACCACCCTCGCTTTGGGATTGCTGTATAGGGCCATCACCATCTTCCTGTAGTTTGGTCCTAACCCAAATTTCGCCATGCAGTGATCTAAAAAGGGCCATGAGACCCTATCGAAAGCTTTCTCTATGTCTAGGGCTATCATGACTGCTGCGTTACTGCTTCGGGACGAGTGGTTAATTATGTGGCATAGTAGTCTCGTGTTGTCGTGGGACATGCATTTTTTTAGGTAGCCCACTTGAGAGTTATGTATGAGTTTGGGTAGGTATGCGTTGAGTCTATTAGCAAGTATTTTTGCAGTATTTTTGCAGTCTACATTTATGAGGGAGATCAGTCTAAAGTTCTTCGCCTCAGTTGTATCCTTCCCCTCCTTTGGTATAACAATTATGTTTGCCTCAGCCATTGAGGGTGTCATGCGTCCAGTCTGGACACATTCTGTGAATACCTGTTTCATTGTGGGTTTGAGAAAGTGCAGGTACTGCTTGTAGAAGCCAGCTGTGAAACCGTCTGGCCTTGGTGCTTTATTGTCCTTGAGGCTTGCCGTGGCTTTCTCTATCTCATCCTCCGTTATATCCAGCTCTAGGATGTTGCGTTCATGGTCTGATAATGTGGGTGTGGTTATGTTTCCTAGCAGCTCTTTGCCCCTATCCTTTAGTGTTCCATCCCTGGTGTACAATCCCTCATAGAAATCTCTGAAAACCTCTAGGATGTCTTTGTTTTCAGTCCTGGACTTGCCCTGTCTGTCTTTGATGGCCCCTATCGTGTGCTGTTTCTGTTTCCCTCTTACGTTACGTTAAAAATATTTATATAGCGCACGTTCACCAACGGTTTCATGGCGCTCTTGACGTAACGGCAGCTAGGGTGGAGGAGTTACTCGGGGATTGACTGGAAGAGGAAGGTCTTCAGGAGTTTTTGAAAGTGATCGTAAGTGGGACAGAGGCGGAGTGTGTTGGGGAGAGAATTCCAGGTGGCGGGTGCCATGGCAGAAAAGCTGAGGCCTCCGTGCTTTTTCCGCCTGGTTTTAGGGATAACCAGGAGGTTGTGAGTAGCAGAGCGGAGGTCTCTATGAGGGACGTAGCATGTCAAGCAGGACGAGATGAAAACTGGGGCTGAGTCTGAAAGGGCTTTGAAGATGACACAGCCGAGTTTAAAGATGCAGCGTTTAGTGATGGGGAGCCAGTGGAGACTACGCAGAAGAGGAGTGACATGCTGGTATTTCGGCTGGCGAAAAATCAGGCGGGCTGCCTAATTTTGGACAAGTTGTAGCCGGTGAAGGTGGATAGATGGAATTCCGACATACAGCGTGTTAGCGTAGTCGAGCCTGGAGGTGATCAATGCTAGGATGACCAGGATCAGAGCATCTCTAGTGAGGAACCTACTGATCTTACGGATCCGCCTAAGATGGAAAAAGCAGGATGAGGTAACTGCATTAATTTGAGGCCTCATGGAAAGGTCCTCAGAAATGATCACCCCCAGACTTTTCACCGTGCCAACTGGGTTAGGTGGAGTCCCCAGAGAGGAGGGCCAAAAGGTGGAATTCCACGGGTTCGTGGAGCCTCCAACTAGTACCAGCTCAGTTTTTGTAGGGTTCAGTTTTAGCTGACTGTGGAGCATCCACTCAGCAATGTTGAGCATAATGGATTGAAAGTTGAAACGGGAGGAAGGAAGGGGGTCAATGGGAAAAATTAACTGAAGATCATCTGCGTAGTTAAAAATGGTGACCGGAGTGTTACGTAGGGAAACAAGAAGGGGCTGGAGGTACAGATTAAACAATAAAGGTGAGAGCGCGGAGCCCTGAGGGACCCCGCAAGTAAGGAATGAGTAGTGTGCAGAAAAGGTAGATAGGTGGACTGCTTGAGTACGATGGCTCAGAAAGGATCTGAGCCACTCGAGAGCCACCCCCTGGATGCCGGCATTGTGGACACGGTCGATCAGAATGGTGTGATCGACCGTGTCAAATGCAGCCGACAGGTCCAAGAGGACAAGGGCCTGGGAGATGTTGTTGTCGGCACCTTTCCTCAAGGCATCCATGACGGCTACTATGACCGCCTCGGTGGAGTGGAGGGGTCGAAAGCCAGCTTGTTGGTTATCCAGGAAGGAGGAATTCTCTATAAAGGTACTCAGGCAGCGAGTGACATAGGTCTCAAGAATTTTGCCCAAGTAGGGAAGGAGAGAAATAGGGCGATAATTACTTAAAACTGTGGGGTCAGCATTGGTTTTCTTTAGAATAGGCAGAACAGCTGCCTGTTTGAAGGAACGGGGGACCTCCCCAGTAGCGAGAGAGTTGTTGAGCAAGGCTAATGGGGGGCCAGGGCATGACTGAAAGGCTTCTCTGAGGATCTGAGGGGGGCAGCAGTCTTAGGTAGGATGCTAGGATTTTGCCCGCTTTGTTTGCAGTGCAGAGGTTAATAGATTCATATTTATTAATCCAAGTCCCTGCTCGTTCACTCAATATTCTATTGAGTTCGTATTTCTGTTTGGTCAGGTTCGTGAGTGTGTTCTTATCTTCCATTCTGGCTATGTGGCTGTTCTCCAGCTTTTTAATCTCTTTCTCTCGGTCTTCAATTTTCTTGTTCCTTTCTTTGTTCATTCTGCCCTTGAGTGTCATGACTACTCCCCGGATGGTGGCCTTTAGAGCATCCCATAGTACCTCCCTTTTTGTCTCTGGTGTGTCATTCATTAGCATGTATTCTTTTATCGCCTCCTCTATCTCGGCTTTCGCTGAGGTGTGATGGAGTAGGCTGTCATCGAATCGCCATCTACGGGTTGGCTTTTCGTTGTGCCTGCCCGATAAGGTTAGACTTATGTGCGAGTGATCTGATACTGATCTGGGTCCTATCTCCGTGTGATCTATGAGGTGGGTGTGTGTTTCTGACATAAGGATGTAATCTATTCGGCTGTATGAGTTGTGTGGGTTGGAGTAGAATGTGTATTCTCTGGCATCTGGGTTGCTTAGGCGCCATGGGGCTCTCAATCTGAGTTTGGAGCAAAGATTCTTCAGGATGTTGGGATTGTTTGTTGATTGGCTTGGTCTGTGTGGGTGCTTGTCGATCGCTGAGTCGAGAACTTGGTTCTTGTCTCCCGCGACTATCAGCAGGTCGCCCAGTGGTAGGGTGTGAAGTTGTGCTCCAACCCCCTCCCAGAATGATTTGTCTTCGGTGTTGGGACCATATATGTTCGCTACATGAAATGTTTCTCCCGCCCTTCTAAGAGTGGTCACCAGTGTCCTTCCTTGGGTGTCTGCTTGTGAGTCTACCACTGCTAGTTTGGAGTTTTTGCTGATAATTGTTACTACTCCATTCTTCTTATTCGGTGCCGGAGATTCCACAACCTCGCCTATCCAGTTCGCACCTATGCGCCCAATGTCTGCTGCTTCTAATCTCATTTCTTGGAGCACATATATGTCGCTTTTAAGTTTCTTAAGGTGCTCGAGCACCTTCCTCCTTTTGACCGGACTGTTAAGGCCCTTGACATTTAGAGACACTATCTTAATGTCTGTCGCAATGCTGCTCTGGTTGATGTTTGTCATTTTATGATGCTTGTGTTTCGCGGTTTATATTGGCCCTTCCTTGTGTGCTTCTGGTCTCTGTGTTGTATGTGGTTCTCGGTATCTATGCCCTCACTTGCTGGTCCTCGACATGAGAGTATAGAGAGGAAGATAGTAGAAAAAGATAAGATGATCGAAAGTAAGCCCATGTACACGCTCCCCCGGCCATTGTGTCTAGTTGCAGCTCCTATTTATCTGTCCCGGATATCATGAGGTAGGTATGATGTCTTGTGTACTACATATTCCTTAGTTTGTGGTGCGTCTTACTCAGATTGTCCGCTTACATCTGGTGAGGCACTTCTTTTCGCTGCTCCGGGGCTTTTAATTTCCTCCATCTCTTCCACCGGTGGTCCTCGTAGGTAGTTCCTTAGGTCTCCTGGGAATTCAAAGATCATTGTTCTCCATTTGTCTGTTACTTTGAACCTGGCAGGGCCAACGAAGCTGAAGATGGTGCCTCTCTTACGCAGGGTTTCTCTGAGGGCCATGAATCCTTTTCTTGACTCCACCGTTGGCTTCGAGTAATCCTGGGTTAGTACGATCTTGCTTCCCGCCCACGTCAGATTCTGGTTCTTTCTGGCAAAGGCAAAGATGGCGTCTGTTTGGCTCAGCCTGAGCGGATTGCAAATTATCGCCCTTGGCCCCTTGCCTGTCATTGGTTTCCCTGCTGGTACTCTGTAGGCCTTTTGCACCTCAAACCTTCTCTCAAATGTGATGCCTGTGAGTTGTGGGATCATCTCCTCTAGCATGGCTGCACACGAGCCCGCCTTGTCTTCTGCTCCCTCCGGTACGCCCAGGATCCTTACGTTGCCCCTTCTTGCCCTGTCGTCCTTCTCCGCTAGTTGCTTTTGTATGGATTTTGTGGCTTTCTGCAGTTCCGCTATGGCCTTGGTGTTTTCGCTTGTCTCATCTTCCAGTGAACTTATTCGGCCTTCTGCTGCTTCCATTCTTGTGTTTGTTTTGTGAAGGTCCGTTCTTATAGCCGCCAGCTCAAGCTGCATGTTCTCCACCTTGAGTTTCGTCTCTTTCGCCACTTCATTGCCCTCATTTATTCTCCTTAGGATGGTCTCTAAGGTGATTGTTTCGCCTTTAGTTTTCGAGGGGGATCCTTGAGTGTCTATTTTGGGCCTTTTTTGCTCCTCTCCTTTCTTCCCCTTGTTGCCCGTCATTGTTCCAATGCCTCTTCTAGATAAGATGATGCCTAGCCGCCCTTCTGCCAGGACCCCCTTTGGTACGCTTATTGCCCTTGACGCCGGCACGTGGATCCCTTGAGTTCTGTATCTGCTGGGCTCCCTGATGTGCCTTGTCCTGGTCTTCGCTTTTGGTCCTGCCAGCGTGTGCTTTGTCTCGTTCGCGGCTGTTCAGGCCACTCGCTCCTTGATTTAGCGGCCCTATGCGCCTTGCGTCCAGAAGATGTTGGGGCTGTTGTGGGGCTGTTGCGGTTTGTGGTCTTATTGAGCACTTGTTGGTGTGTCCATCTGAATTGGCGTTGTGCCTCTATGCACTCTCTTGGTTGGGGCGGCTTCTACTTTGCTTAACTTAAGGCCAGTGTGCCCTCTTTGCTTCTCTTTTACTGTCTTGGTGCTTATTCGTGTTTCCGCGTCTTGTGTTACTTTGTTTCTGCGTCTTTTTTGGTCCTGCGTGTGTCTTTTTTGTTGCCACCACTCGCCCTCTGCTCAGGCGTTGTCCTAGTGACTTCCGGGCCCTTGGCTTGCTTCCTAGCCGTGGCCTGAAAGCTGCTTTGCTGTTTAAATTTAGGTTCGCACGTTGTCAGGTGCTGGCGGTCGCGGGATTTCGCGGGATGTCGTTGCGTTGCTAACCTCCTGCGTGTAGAGCGATGTTATACGCTTCTTTCCCCCCAGGCGGTGCAGGTTCGATAGGCGGTAGATCCAGTGTGCACCCTGCGGCGTTCACTGTCCGGCGCTGTGTGTGGGGTCTTACTTGTGGTTTCCAGCGCCCGTCCTGCTTCCTTGTGGAGTTGTCGCCTCCTGGTTCACCCCCTCCGGGCTTCCGGTTGCTCTCGAGCCCCTTTCCTGCGCTATGGCCTCTCGCTTCCTCCTCCGATCAGCCGGGTCGGACGCTGCTGGGTTCGCGCTCTCTCCGCCTGCTTCCTGCTTGTGGGGGGGTCCTGCGCTCTTACCTCCGGTGCTGATTCCGCCTGGGGTTGGTGAAGACTTCTGGCAATGGCGCCCTCTCCCGCAGCTACTTCCGGTTTGGCGCCTTTCCCAGTCAGAAGCTCACTCCTTGGTTGGCTCGGTGGGTCCCTGGGTCGCTGGGTCGCTGGGCAGTCTCTTGTCTTGTAGCTTGTCACCCTCGCTGTACCCACGTCGATCACCTGCTTGGACACCCTGCTGCTTCGCGGATATCGGGTAATGAAGTGGTGTGAGTTTGGCACGTTTTTGGTGTGGGTCACCGCTTCCGATTGACGGGGGAGTGATGGCAAGGTGCTGTAGTGTTTCCTCTCTTCGCTCTCCGTTGCTTTTCCTGTCGATGGCTCCCACTAGCCTCAGGGCGCCATCTTGTACATCTTGTTGTTGTTGTCCGTGGTGGGCGTAAGGGCTGATCTCTTGGTATTGTGGCTTCTCTTCCTTCTTCTTCCGTCCGTTTTCTTTCAGCGCAGATCTTCCCCTGCCCGTTTTTGTGCTTTATGGCAGGATCTGGCTAGTTTGGCTGGTTAGTTTTCCCTCAGGGATACGGAGCCGACGGACTCAGACGACCGTCCACATTGCCATCCAAGCCACGCCCCCTGCTGCTCAGGAGTTCTAAATGCACGTATTCGAAATGGCTGTCGCGGATTACGCCCCTGAATTGAAGGCTGCCTCTCAGCAGTTGTACCATAGCAATAAAGCAATTTCGAGGATACACAAACTCCCACCGTGGCTTTGTGAAGGAGAAAATGAAAGCCATGCCTTAGCTGTCAGGTAGTTCTGCACACTTCGAGTGTAAGCAAAGTAATCTCAACAATATAGTACCAAGAAATGAATTGCTTTGGTGGCCTCGAACCTGGGTATGGTATTATTTTAACACTTTGTTTTCCATAATATATCATGTATATTATTAAAATATATGTGGCAAGTGTAGTAACACACCTTGATATCTAAACTAAGTGGCAAATAATCCAAAGTTTCTAATTGCCTAATAAAACTACACTTTTTGTGACTTTCATACACAAACTAACAATTAATTAATGTTAAACTTGCCAATCATAAAAAATATTCTCAAAAACAGCTTGTTCAACGGCAACAATTTTTTGGAGAATTTTACAGAACTAATCATAACTTTTAAAATTGTATTCAGAATTAATCTACAGATGTCAGGGCAACACACTTTTTCCACATATTGACGGTCTTGTACAGCCAGAGCTTTGTGATTGAACCCAAAAATTAGCCTTGCCCTGGGAAAGTGGTGGTCCCAGGTGCCATGAACAGCTTACAGTTGGGGGCTGCTCGGCCCCCTCATCTTCATTTTACATGTCCTGTGGCCCTGGAGAGGTTTGAGTCCCTGGGGCCCATATAGGCAATTCCGAGGGTGGCTGCATTCTCCCCCCTCCCCACTTTATGCATAAGCTCCCGGGCCAATGTTTTAACAAGCGTGAGAAACCGAGTTTTGGGGTGGGGTTCATGGGGATTTGTAAATATCGAAAGGCTTGAAGCTAGGTAGATTTAAGATGCTCTTAACCTAGAGGATTGAGGGCCTCATTTATGAAAAGTGTTGCATCACTGTGACAAAACAGCAATGCAATAGTTTTCACTGCACCCTCCTTGCGATACGATGGATGCCCCATATTAATTTATGGTATTCCATGTAACAAGGAATGACAGATATGTTAGGAATCCTGACATATCTGTCGGCACGAAAGTCACGCATTGCTGGAGTTGTGTTGCAAGCATGATGCAACTCCAGCAATGCATGGGGTAGCCCTTTGCTTATGGCACTGCATCACCTTTACACCTCCCATGAGATAGGTGTAGTTCTGAAGCAGTGGCGGCCTAGAAGTGCACTTCTACAAGGCTTTCTTGCAGGGGAACTCCCACCCTGCATACATTATACCTGACACAGGTATAATGCAGAGGAGGGCTTTACAAAATGATGCATCTGCTTAGATGCATCATCTTGTAAATAGGGTGAAACGAGGTCCATTGTTTACGCCAACACTGCATTACAAAAAGTGACGTAGCAGCGGCGCAAAAGTGACGCAAGGTATCGATAAACAAGGACCTCAATGTTGATTCAGAATTATATGTGTTCTTTTATCTTCTCTCTCTATCTCTTAGTGTTATTACTAAAGAGATTTACATTTGATCATTTTTTATTTTTTCTAGGACTAATAACTGACTGCCAGTAACGTAGAGTCTAGGGCTTGGTTGAATATATCCAAACTATCTCAGTGTACGGAGACACGTAACCCTTTTTTATGTTAAAGTGGTGACAGCGTATATACTCTGATTGCAATTTTCTTTATCTTTTCACTGCATATAGTTATTTTCAAAATTTGGTGGAAGTGAATTTTTGACATTATTGAATAAGACATGAGCATGCCAGAGTTGTATGATATTCCACATATTACAAGTGTGTAAATATGATGATGCAAATATGTGCTGGATGCCATGCACACTTGGACACCATGTGTCAAGAATTCAATGTTGCACATTGCGCATTAGAGGGAGTCCATTTGTGCTGCATGTTAGAAATATACATGTCTCATGTAATCAAAAATGTCACATTAAAATTGAAATCGAGTTTGCCCCACATGACTGGTTACTATAGACAGGAGAAGGCAATTACTACGCCTACCCAGCTTGTTAATTTCGAGATACGATAATTCTACCACTTCAGATCATAAGATAATGATGTTGTTGAATGTTACGTATTTTATCCATGCAGCAAAATAAAGGTTAGAAACGAGCCAAAAGAGACAGAATAAAGGTCATGAATGAGCAGAAAGAAGTATAGTAGAGGTCAGAAATGAGCAGCAAGAGGCAGAATGAAGGTCAGAAACGAACAGAAAAAGGAAGTATAAAGGTCAGCGATGAGTAGAAAGAGGCAAAATAGTGGTCAGAAATGAACAGCAGGAGACGGAATAAAGGTCAGCAACAAGAAGAAATAGGCAAAATAAAGGCAAGCAATGAGCAGAAAGAGGCAAAATAAAGGTCAGCAACGAACAGAAAGAGGCAAGGTAAATAAGCTCACAAGAAAAATAAGCAACATGGTGCACACACAATGACACTGGATAGATAGCAATAGTCTTCATACAAACACAATTGAGAAAAATTATATAAAAGATAGCATGTCGGTAAAAAAAGTATATGTTTTTGTTAACACATCAATTTCCTCCATTGGGTCTGATTGAGAGAATTTTGCATTCTTTATGGTGATCCCACACTTCGGTAATAGACATAGTGCAACTAATATTAAGATATGCCACCCATTTAGATATAAATAGGGAATAACACTGAGAAACAGTGCTCCTGCCTGTTATTCTGCATTTTTGGTGCTCAGTCTGCAGTAGCTTTTTGCTGGCTATCGTTTATACAAATTTTCCATGTGGGGAAAGAGAAATTACATTGTCATCTATTGGTGTAATACCACTGTTCTATAAATAAAAACTGTGCGCTAAATGCATAGAGGGACATTTTTAGATTTTCTCAAATTAACCCCCATTGCTTAACAAAAAGTATCTTTCATACTCAACTAGATTAAATTCACTTATTTCAAGGATTTATGTGCTGTAAGCTGCATGATTTGGATCCACTATATGATCTATTAATCAAAAAGGGTGATCAATAAACCTTGTCTCTGGACTTTGTATAGAATTTGAGATACCGTACTTTTCCAATCTAGAGAGCTTGGGCGAGTCAATAAACCAAATGATGATGCATGTGTTTGCTTGTGTATTTTGTAGTGAAATATCTGAATTAGCCTTTCCCAGCGAGTTGCCACACACACATTAATGCACATTTTCCTGTACGAAAATTGCTGCTAAGCCAGCAACCACGGCATTAAATGGATCAGAAGCTGGAAAAAGACCTGATATGTGTTGCTGTCCTAGCACCCTGATGATGCACTGAAGACATTGAAACAGCGCTTCTCAATACCTGATAAGGGATCAATAATCAGTAAGTCAGTCAAAAGTCTTTATTTCGATTAATTAAAATCATAAAAGCAGCATCAAAGACAACATACATACAAGTAAAAAAGTTTTTAAAAAGCTATACACAAACAGATGGGGATACTAATTTTTGCAGCTATTGAAACATATACGAGGTATATACAATTCATGATTTGTGAATGATATGTACAAATATGTGCAAATAGCAAGTTTGAAGGTGCAAATAGCAAATTTTGTAGCCCCGCAGAAGCTCTGTGCAGATATAATGTTATACAAATAGATGTAAAGTTCAAATATACATTCTTAGTTACAACTCACAAAAATATGTAAATTCTTACATCACCTCTTATTTATATGCTTACTAAAAGTGACTACCCCCTTCTCAATCTGCTACATCCTGAGGTGGAACGGTGTTCCCAATACTTTTATTAATCCTCACTCTTGCCACCAGGAAGCTAGCTACACTAAAAATAGTGTGCACGCTACCCAGTAGCTGCAGGTGCAAGAGGGCTGGTCTCACTTGCAAGAATCCAGCTTTCCTTAGTATGGGCAATAAACATTTTTTACGGGGCACAGAGTACTTTTCACAGAACATAATTAGATGGAGTGTATCTTGAGAGGAGAAGTTGTCACAGCAGCAAGGTGCAGAATCTTCCGGTTTCGCCCATTGTTCAAAGGAACCCATAGAAAATTGTATTAAATTAAACCTGAGTCTTGTCAGCAAGAAACGATGGAAAGGTTTTGTGACAATCCTTAAGTAGGGTTCTAGTGAGGGGGATGACTGCAGAAAGTAATTACTTCTTACGCCTTTTTTTTTGAGCTCCTCTTCCTCTCTATCAAACTCCAACAAAATTTTAAAATTTTGTTTGATCCAAGCCACATCCTCCTTCTTGATGGTCTCAGGAGCTGTGTAAAGTTCGGGTCTGCCCAGTCTGGCACACGCCGCTCTAACGTATGCCAGCCAGGGGATTCCCTCTGCCTTTTCCAATGCCAAACAATCTTTTAGGATCAAATGATTAAGTGTGATTTCCTCATTGAGCCATGTTGATGTACAACAGATCAGGGGCGCAGTCTTTAGGTGATCTGTAATGTAACCTAAGCCTAATTCCGAATGTATGGAGAAAGTTGGGGTTGACTGTGGGACAGATAACAGGGATCTAAGGAATCTATTTTCCACAAGCTGGATTTTGCTAGCGGAAGCATAGCCCCAGATAGATGCCCCATAGGATGCAATAGCGCAACATTTAGATTTATATATTTTTAGCATTGCTTCCATGGGTCTGGCTCCCAGTTTTTTAGCAAAGTTGAGAAGGGCTGATGTAGATCTTAAAACAGCATTGCTTTTCATTTTCTCTTGGGGGAGCCAATTACCTGTTTCATCAAAAAGGACACCTAAATAATTAAAAGCAGGTACCCTTGTAAGATAAGATTGTTACCTAGGCATCTAAATGTGGGGACTTTACTAGTCTTCCTTCTACATCCCGCAATCATTACATGTGATTTGCTGCTGTTAACTTTTAGGTCTAAGGACTCCATAAAAGTGCCAAAGTTATCCAGCAGCCTCTGGAGACCCATCCCCGTCCGTGCGATTAAGACGGCATCGTCCGAGTACAGGAGGACCGGGATACCCGATCCCCCTGCACGCGGGATGTCTGCCCCCACCCCAGTCAAAGAGTTTTCAAGGCCGTTAATGTATATAGTAATTAACAGGGGTGCCAGGATGCAGCCTTGTCTGACACCCCGCCTAGAGTTAAAAGGGCTGGTACACCTACCACCCTGAGTGACCCTCACAGCTGCTGTAAGGTTCTGATGGAGATCACTTAAGAAATAAACTAGGGATGCTTCAATACTCAGTTCCAGTAGTATATTCCACAGTTTGGAACGATTCACCATGTCAAAAGCTATTAATCAGAAGATGTAGGTTCAGGCATTGATCTATGGTGCTTCTGTGTTGTCTGAATCCATACTGTAGGTTGGAGAGCACCCCCTGTCTGTCAACCCATCCCCCAATTTCTGCAAGATGACTCTGCCCATGATCTTAACTGCTGAGTCCAAAGGGGAGATTGGTCTATAACAGGCGGGGTCCTCTCTCCTCCCTTTTTTGAATATGGGAACTATTACTGAAGATGCCCAAGAGGGGGGGAAACCCATAGTAGATGCTGCATTAAAAACGTTAGTTAAGATCTTTGCCCAAAACGTGGGATATAAAATATAAAGATCAGTGGACACCCCGTCTGGGCCTGGGGCCTTGTGTTTCAGTGTTTCGCGTATGGCCTTTTCTACATCTGCTATTCTAAACTTCACCGGCTGTAGTTGAGGTCTCAAGGTCAAGTCATTAGGGTATGGTTCCTGATGATCCCTGTCACTGTAGATGTTCTTAAAGTGATTTAGCCAGGCATCATCAGGGATCACACAATCTGTGCCTGGGTTGAACCTTTCCGAAAAGAAGGACTGATTTATGGTGGCCCAAAACTTCCTGCTGTCTTTCAATACATCTATCGACTGCAGGTTGTCCCATGCCTCTTCTTTGATTTTACTTTTCCGTATAGATATTGCCCGTTTGTATTCCTTGCGAAGGGAAGAGACGAGAGTTCTATCCCTTGGGGTGCATTTAAGGGCTTTTAGGAGAGCCCCATGTGCTTTAGTACAGGTTGAGTCAAACCATCTGTATGCCTTGTTGTTATAGGACCTGCTCTCCATGTGTAGATTTTCAGATATTTGATTACAAATTACTGAAAAGGAGGATAGGATATCTGGCCCCTCGGCATTCTCGTCCAGGCATATACCAAGTTCTCAAAGAAAGCTTCTGGGACTACCGCTTCCCATTTTATTCGTCTTCCTTGATCTTTCGTCGACAAGGGCATTGAGACAGCCTTGCCTAGATCGCTAATGGTGCCCTTGCACCTCAGTTTAATTTCTAATGCAAGCGGGTTGTGGTCGCTAAAATTCGATGTCACCACCTTATATGACCAAGTTTTTGTCTTAATACCTGGGGAGACAAAAATATAATCGATCACAGACTCCACACCTCGTCCCATAAAAGTGGGAACCAGCTCTCCTCCCTCTTCCTTGTCTGGTTCGGTTAGATTTAGCTTGGATAGTAGTTCCTCTAAAACGCCCCCCATTTTAGTGTGTTCGAAGTGGGGAAGTTTCCTGTTTGATAGACCCATCATATTCTCGCCATAACAGTCCCATTGACAGGGGTGTAAATTAAAATCCCCCATAAAAATTATCTCGAAGTCAAACGAGTTTTTAGACTTATTTGCTGACAAATGACGATATAATGTACTAAAATGATCGTCTTGCGGGGAGTTTCCTGTGGCGTTGTACAGATTTATTAAAAGATAGTGACGGTCGGCTATCAACCAATCAATTATAAGGAGATTATCTGAGTCCCCTTTAAGGTTATGGAATTTACCTGTCAAATCCAGGGAAATCAGGAATAATAAACCCCCCTTGGGTCTTCCCGCTGAGCCCTGGACCGCGGGGATAGCAAAGCTGTGGTAGCCATCTAATATGAAGCCTGAGTCTACAGCCCATGTTTCTTGGAAAGCCAGGATGTCATGCTGTTTCAGGAAATTCAGCCAAATAGGATCTGTACATTTGGCTCTAATACCAGCAACATTCCAACTAATCATTTTGCATGTATTGGCCTGGTTATGTATTTTATCAATTACATCAGCTACATCAGTGGTCCCACTTTCAAGGTCCCCTGTTTCCCCTCCCAGTCAATCATTTTGGTCCATCTGCGATAGGGGTGAGAAAGGATTATATAACTCTATCTCATCCCTATGGGGCAGAAAGTGGATGGGGATCTAATTGTAAGGGTGTGACTAGTGATCCTAAGGAGGTAGTAGTCTCTCCTCCCCTTCCCTGCAGGTTTATGAAGCTCTCCTGGCCGGCCAACATTGTTTGGTTGGATTCTGCCGGTTGTATGAGCATTGTTGTTGGTCTTAAAGGGGCAGTGGTCCCTTCCCCCCTTGAGTGAGCATTTATTAAGCGCATCCTTGTCTGATAAGATGTTGAAGGTATGTGGGTGGAACATGGGGTGTGTCGTGTGTGTGGCTTGTTCATTTGATGATGGCTATTGTAGACCCCGACTGGGGGATAAAAATACCCTAGTGGGAGAGGTCGAATCCCCTTGTTAGTAATATTAGAGCCATCCCAAAATAGCTTATGTGCGGTGTGACTGTTGCTGAAGTTAACCACTACACAGTCTCCAGGAATACTTTTTGGACGGTGTCCCACCCACTGAACCCTCCTTGCCGTCGTGAGTGCACGAGCGACTTCCTCACCACCCGAGCTGAACTGATGGCACCATTGTCTATCTCTAGTCATTAGTTCCGTGGTGGTTTCAATGATGTCACCTCTAATCGGAGGTACCCCTGTAAAAACAGCTACCAATGGTGCGGACTCCGGAGGTAGTTCCAGGTTGCGCCCACGCCAATTTTGTCGACCCATACTCATGGTTGATGACTGCCTGAGTCCCGTATTTGAGCTGGGCAAGGGGTTCCCCACCACTTCCTTCCCTTGAGGCATCCCTGACTGCCTTTGCAGACCCCCCTCACCATCATTTGTTCTCTGGGTATCAGTAATTGTCTGTCTATCAGGGGATACTGTTGACTGTGAAGTCCCCCCCAATTTCCCTCTATGTTTAAGCATTTCATCAATTTTTCCACATTTTTTCAAGAGCCCCGACACACATGTATTTAAGGTATCAACAATGTCCTTTGCTATAGACACCAGGGCTGGTTCCAAATGCGAGATGAACAGGTCTTCCACCAGATTTCCTATTAAGTCCTTAAGGGCAGGTTCTATTCCCAATGCCTTAGTCTTTGTAGGCTTTCTTCTGCCCATCATTATTGTGCTTTTCCGTCTAAGTTTCGGTGGAGGCCTGTGTCTGGCAACATCTGGTGTGTTTACAGTCTTTGGGGGAATGTCCTGAATAATGGGGGGAATTATCTGAGTATGAGGTGTGCCCCTGGTCGCAATAACAACATTGGGCTCTAAAGGGATTGGTCGATCATTACCTATTGGTGACCTTAATATGGGATCGTTTGGTTCTGTAGGATTTATGCCCAGTTCTTTTTCGGCATTGGCAATCTCTTTTGAAAGGACCCCCACAGCAGATGTTAGATAGGAAATTATAGACTCAGATTTCCTAGGATGTTTAGCTTTAGTTCCAATGTCATCAGAAGCACATACCTTTTTCCTTTTGCCCATGGCGCTGATGGGTGGCGCGCTGTTGGTGGCGTCAGGTGTGCGCCGCCTGGACACCTGGGGGCTGTAGTCCTGCCTGCCGTTCCCCTCGTGGCGTTGTGGACTCCCCCCGGTGCAGCCGTTCCCCTCATGGCTGGTGTGGTCTCCTCGGCGCTGCAAAGTCCGCAAAATGCCCCCCTGAGCGCTCGGCGCTCCTTCGTTATCAAGCGCCTCCGGGCGCGCTGTTGGTGGCGTCAGGTGTGCGCCGCCGGGGCACCTGGGGGTTGTAGTCCTGCCTGCCGTTCCCCTCACGGCGTTGTGGACTCCCCCCGGTGCGGCCGTTCCCCTCAAGGCGGGTGTGGTCTCCTCGGCGCTGCAAAGTCCGCAAAATCAATAATCAATTATATCTTAGAACAATGGCCCATACACATTCACCCAATTCCCTAATGCGCTGGGGTAAATTTTTATAATGACTTCAAATTTCAGTCCATTTATAGATTCGTGTTGACATCTCCAAATATATTTCTAACGTATACATCAACTTTCCTCTTCTTGTTCGATGGACCAATTAGTTGAAGAGTTGATGGTAATGGTAATACTATCTAACTAACTAATCAGTCAGCTAAATAATCACAGACACTCAGTGAAATTAATAAAGTTTGTCTGAAATTATTGTAAATTTTATAAATGCCCAATGCATACGGCACACATGCAAACAAGGAAAAACATCAATAAATGCAAAAAGAGTAAAACTTTGTCATTCAGTGTACGGTAGGTACATAAAAAAGTGAATAGATTAAGAGATACAAGTTTCAGCAAAAAGAATGCAAGAAACAATATTTATGACGGAGTGGATAGGTGAAGAGACTAAAGTTTCAGAGATAAATACATTTGCAAGTAACTTTGCAAGAAGGAGTCATAATAATACAAACCCAAAGGATCTGTGGAAAACCACCCTCTGGCCTATGGTCCCCTGAAATAGAATCATTGGACAAAGATTTCAGGACCCAGGAGCAGACCAGGGACAGGAAACAGCTAGGCCTCTCTGCAAACCGATGAACAGCGACACATTCACCCTTTTCTCTTCCTCCCCACAAGTCTAAACCACTCCTATAAAGGCACTCCAATTATACCCTTAAACCTACATGTCCATCCCACATTAGTTGAAACATTTCACAAAACTCAACAGTTGATTGGTGAATTTAGGAGGTTGCTCTGTTACACCACTGTGACTTCACTCATATTTTAGTCATGCTATTGTTCTACATCCTTTCCCATAGCCTATTTCTTGACTCGTTTCCACAATTTTAACACATGATGCATTTAAACATTTTTATTAAAAAATTTCAGCAATATCTGTGGAAGGAGTCTTTTAGTCCCACGGTCAGTCACATCCTCTGGGAGGCAGACAATGCTTGTTGTCCTTGAACTTGTATCCCTTCGTTGCAGCACTCAGTGCTTCTGTCTGTTCTGGCAGATCAGTTTCACTCTTTTCTCCAATCCCTCCCAATGCGGACAACTTTAGAATAATGGAGGAACATCTCGGCTCACTATGGCAAATGGAACATAAACATTAATTAATCATATGGTAATGCATTTTTCACTGTTTACCACCCACCTTTGCACTATTCCCTGTTAAATGTTTTTCCCTCACAGAAGCTTAAAGCATAAGCAGCATTATTTGGTAAATGTAAAGCAATATGCCAGATGCGGCCTAGTCATGCATTATTTCTCGATTCTTTCAAAGCACAATGTAAATACGGTTTTCGTTCCTTCCTGTATTTGTCTTATGTTAGTGTATGCACACGCAAAGCTGTTTCTCCTCGTGTTAATGTAAGGCGCACATTAGTTTTCTTTTACTGCTTACTGTTAGTACGTATTATGGGGGTGTTCATCCAAGCAGATTTCATTTTGCGAAATCCTGCTCCATCAGCTGTGATTGGGAAGAGGAAGCAGGAAGATGAGGCGTTAATGCTAAACAAGAAGGCTTGGCTCAGCAAACAGGGCTTAGAGTAGCAATATAGAGGTGGCAAAAATTATGGGGCGGCTCTAAGTGAGGGGCTGCAACTGGGCTAGAATGTAGTATTAAAGGAGGGTGAAATGACTGAAATAGGAGTTGGGAAGAATAGCTTTGGGGCCAGTAGCCTGCAGTGGTGGTTTGCATTAAGACTTCCCGCTGTATGCTAACCATGCTCCCACTGACTAACACAGAGGGCTTCCACAAGAAACTCGACAAGATACTGAACAGCTTCCTATGGAGGGGGAAAAACCCAGAATAAGCCTACACAAGCTAAGGCTATCAAAAGATCAGGGCGGCCTGAACATAACGAATTTCAAACGATTCCAGACGGCATGCATAGCTAGACAGGGGCTACACTGGCTAGACCCAAGACAGGAATACACCCCAGCATGGCTAACATTTGAGCGTGGACTACTAAAAGGCATGAACCCTATCACCCTCCTGACAGCCACACGACATCCAGCAGTGAAGGACAACCCCGTCCTCAAGAACACAAGGACAGCTCTTCTGAGCGTCGACAAACTACTGACAACAAGCATCAGGGGTGGCCAATTTGAATCCCTCTGGCACAACCCCATTTTAAAATACAGAGATAAGGTTCTAGACATGCCTGAGTGGTACGGACATGGTATATCCACGGCCCAAGACCTTCAGAGACAGGGCGAGAACACAACCTTCGATAAACTCAAGGAATCGCACAACCTGCAAAACATAGAACTCTACAACTTCCTGAAAATAAAAGTAGCAATTAGGAAGGCAAACCTTAACAGCCAGACACCTTCGCTCATACAGCTTGCAGCCAGTCTCCACACACTAGGACACCAAATAGCTCACCTATACAAAGCCCTACGCCCCAAAAACACCAAACTCAATGATAAGGTCACAAACTTCTGGGGGACGTTAGCAGGGAAGGAACTAAGCGAGTCCGAAAAGGCAGAATTATGGAGATCGACCACTAGAAAAAAGATAACTGCTTCACTAAATCAGACCAAATACTGGTTAGTGCACAAGGCATACTGGACACCGGCCCGCCTATCCACCCTGGGGTTCCGAGAGAGCGATACATGCTGGAATTGTGACAGTGGAAGGGGGGACTTAGAGCATCTCCTGCTCAGCTGTCCTCAGATCAAGGACTTCTGGGATAGAACTGGGAAGCTTATCAATGAAATCACTGGAGTAGCCATACACATAGATTTCCCAAGTCTAGTCCTGGGCTTTGCATCCCCGTCCATCACAACAACAGAAGACCGTGACCTCATTGATCTACTGCTGACGGCTGCAGTCAAAATAATCCTAAGCAACTGGAAAGACACCACAAAAGCTACACCACAAGCGTGGCTCAACTGGGTCACATTCCTAAGAGGGGCAGATAACATCACAGCGAAACACTCACCGAAAACACACAGACAATCAAACATATGGGAGCCCCTAGACATCTACCTTTCATCACACAAACCCCCCTAGGCGCAGATTCTAGACATCCATCAAGGGACACACTATAGGGACCCACGCTCTAACAAAAGAAACCTGCAAAGAAGAACACTCTCCTATCTCTTCTCCTACCTCTATCCCTCTCTATCCTATCTATCGGCCGGGGCATTATACCCACCAGGCAGTGCAAAAGGAGAGACAGAAGACAACGCCAAGCAAGACTCGGAAAACAGACTTCTTTTTTTGGGACTATTCGAACTATCCGACCTTTCGTACCATTGCTAAGATCGAACTATTGCAGGACAATATTGCTGTACCCCCCCCCCCCGGCGCCTTTCTTTTATTTTTTTTCCTTTTTTCCTTCCTTTCTTCTTTCACTCTCTCCTCTTTCTTTCCTCCACTCATGTATGCTCCATGTAAATATATATTTTTTTATATACAATAAAAAATTACAGAAATAAAAAAAAAAGACTTCCCGCTGTAACTGTCAATCTGTCAGATAACTAGTTGAGGAGGAGCAAGCTGCTGAGAGATGCAAAACATGTTTTTATTCCGTCAATTTTTGAGGGGCAGAATATTATGTTTCCTACCAAGATATTTCAGTATAGGCCCTTGCCTGAGACTTCTGTGTGTTAATATCTGTATGGTTAATGGGCGCTGGGCTACAACGCTGTATTAAATGAATTTAAAATTTTGCAACCCTTGCCTTCAAGATAGTGACAGTAATGGCTTGGATATCGGGGCCCCAATTAAGTTTACTGTCTAGTATCTTCCACTACAGACACCAGGCATATGGGCCAGATGTATGTCCGTTTTTAGCAGTCACAAACGGAAAATCAGGCTGTTGGCGACCGCTATAAAGGGATGTAGTATGTACAAACCCTATTTTGTGAGTTAGTAACCTATAACTGACTCACAAAATAGGGTTTGAGAGTCGCTATTAGGAAGGGGCGTGCCAAGGGCGTCCCTTCCTAATAGCAAGCTGCACTGCACTAATTGTTTTACAACTGAAATGTGGTTGGAAAAAACAATCGCAGGTACCGCCTACTTCAAGTAGGTGGTAAGCCAGTCGCAAGCGGGAAGGGCTCCCCAGGAGATCCCTTCCCCTTTGTGAATGTATGCGAACAGGTGGAAGCCCTGCTAGCCCATAAAAGATGAAAAGAAAGTTTTTCTTTTTTTTCTTTCAAATTCATCTTGTGTTCCTTTAAGGAAAAAAGGCTGCATTTGAGAAAAAAAGTTGCTTTCTTTAAAAAGCAAACACAGATATGGTGGTCTGCTGTCCGTAGAAGTCCACCATCTCTGTGATCGTAGCCCATTCCCAATTAGTCGCACATTGCAAACTGCCTCTTAAATGTTGCAGGGCATTAGCGACTCCACTGGGAATCGCGTAATGTATCTGAGACTCCTCAGTAAAAATCACAATTTGCGACCCGCAAAACAGAATGGTCATACACCTGGCCCTTAGAGTATGCTCCTCAAGATGGAGAATAACTGGTCACAACCAGATTTTCCTAGTAGTTTACACCATTTCAGGGAAAAAAGGTTGACAGTATCCCCTGCTCTGTGCTGGCGGAAAATGTCAGCATGATTGCTGGTGGGGAGAAATGGGGGGCAGTGGTGATGGGGAGTATTAACTGCTCCCCAGGACTGCAGTAGATAGTAGCGGGAGCTGTGGAATGCTGTTTGCTGCAGACCCAGTCCCTGCCCCTGGAGCTTCTCTGAGAGCCTCAGTGTCTCCAGGTCTAGAATGATCAGATTTGGAAATGTTATACTCGATAATTTTAGGCCCTGAAACACTTGTAATTCGGAATTGCGTAATTTCACTAAGAGTTATCACTGGGGTAAAATAATACAATTTTAAATGAAGTCTACAGTCAGAAGCGTCTGCTATCGAACAGTCCTTGAGCCGAGGGGCGAAGTGGAGGGGGAGGGAATTAAAAAGACATAAAAAAAAAACACTTACCTGGATGCAGTTGGTTCCGCCGCAGCCTCTCCTCCTTCCTCTTCCTGGCTTCTGTGGAAGCAAGAAGCACCCAGGCTGCCCAATCACAACACTGCAATGCAACTTTGTGATTGGTCTGAGCACCGAGGTTTGGTGCTCAGCCAGGAAATGGGGGCCTGGGCATTTTCTCCACCCAGGCTGCAAGGTGGAGTATATGAAAAATGTGCATGACATTTTGGCCAGCCCTGCCGAGCCTACCACGCCCCCAGCCTCTAAACAGCAGAGCCTCGCCCCCAACCAACTGAGCCAGTAGTTTAAATAAAATAATAACTGTGTTAATTTATTATCATGTTATTGTTCTGTTTGTAAAAGCTCACTCAGTTAGCAGTGGGGCGACGCTCCTCTGCCACAGCGGAGGAGCCACCACTGGCTGCAGTGCAGAAGCTGCAGACAGTGCAGATCGAAAATGCAAAGATGTAACCAAAGATCTGTGTTTCAGAACTAAGCTCTGTGGTTCTCATACAGTAACCCATAGATTTACCTATCAAATATTTGTGCAATAGAGGATACAGTTTTGGCAAAAATGGTGCATAAATGACTTCTGCACCTGAGCACGGCGCAGAACATGTTCAGGGTATGATTGAGTCTGCACATTGCCTCTTTGTTTTCCCTTTAAACATGCTTATTTCTTCTGAGGTTTTCTTCTAACCTGTAAGTGTGTATTCTGTTGACAAGTGGATCCCAGACACGGCTTCAAGCCACTCTCTTTGAATACTATCCCAGGTCAAACAAATTCGTTTTCATACAACTAATTTAATGAGGTTAATAAAAGACAACCACAGTTTAAAAAATATAACAGCATTTGAAAACCAAAATGCACAATAGAAAATGAAAAAAAAAACATTTGCTGCACCATATGAAAATCACAAACCAACACGTCATAGGTTATGATCACAGGAACTACAATCTGTCGAACCACTGTCCGCGCGTTTTCCGCTTTATGTATGCTTAGTGTGTCAGAGAATATCTTCTAAGCACTATTTACACATTCTGCACTCTCGCACATTTTTTAGCAGTTAAAGTGCACGATTCATAATTGTAAGCTCGAAATAACATTCTGGAGCACTGCATTTTGCATGCCCAGATACACTGCATGACCCTAGTACCTTCATTGATTCTAGTTTAGTGCACTGCCAAAGTCGCATTTACAGTGGCTCCTATTCACTTCCACAGAATACATTTAAAATGTTTAGGCAATGGTAGTGTGGACTTTGCAAACAAAGAACTTTGAAAAAATATTTAGGGCATTTATGCTGCTCTTCCTTGTTCCAGGTAACCTTGTAATTTTGCATTTCTTGTCAGGATGCAGACATGAAACACGTCAATGTCAAGTTTAGTTCTTTACACCAGCTGGAAGTCCTTAGTTGTCCTGTACATAATTTAATTAAATACTCCGGTGCAGTGTGAACTGGTCTAGCTTTGCTACTCTCACGACACGGCTGGCATCATTATCTTCTATTTTTGTAAATGAATACTAATAAGTTCACTTTCAAGTGCAACCCATATATGTCTTCCAGCCACAATCATTGAATACCCTCTCTGAAAAGTCACATCTTCCTAAACAATTAATTTACTGTGGCATGAAAAAACACAATGGAGGAGAATAATTTAAAAAAACTAAAATCACAATTTGAAAGTTTGCTAGCAGTTGATAGTCAGCAATTCACAGTAAGAACATCTTAGTTGTGCACTTTAAAATTGTCACAGCAGCAAATCGTTGGTTATATTCCTAATGTATTTATTTATTTATTTATCACACAACTTAGATGAATTTGACAAAAACTGCTATGTAGAACATCAGCAATGAAAGTTTAGACTGTTCTATATTGTACATAATTCTCACTTGAGCAAACTAATGCAAGGAGTGAGTACTGACCAAAGAAGAGTCTGCACAAGAAAAAATGTAGTTGGATTGACTTCCTATTTGTGAGAGAGTAATCCTTCTGCCTAACTCTAAATCAAGCCCTGTGCCTTTTTTCACACGATGCAGGAAGACGAGGATCTCCTTTTCTTCGCTTGATGCTTCCCAGGTGTTCCAATTGTCCCCAGAGGCTTCACAGAGACTTCCTCCCTAGAAAAAACAAGCATTTGCATAGCCAATAGGTCTCGCCTTTGGGACCTTGTAAGTGTTTAGCCTGAGCTATTGGCTTTGTCAATGTATTAAGCATTTGTGTTACCTCATAAGTTACCAAGAAGACATTAGGTACAATTGAACAACCCTATTAAAAAAGAATTAACATAAAAAAGTCTTCTGTTTTTTTTGTCCTTGGAATGCTGTAAACTTCTTCCTGCCTTTTCTAATGTTTGTTTGTTATATCTTCTTTTTCGTTATGGAGGGAGACATTTAAAACTGGAGGGTGCAGGGTGGGAAACAGTACCTGAATTACAACAGGAGCAGCAAATAGACACTAGGAGAGAATCAACAGATGCCAGATTCCGAGGACAGACTGTTGTGGTGCTGAGTGATGCCGAGGTGGTGCTGAGTGATGCTGAGGTGGTGCTGAGGTAGTGGTGTGCTGGTCGAGGTGATGCTGTGCTGATGCTGAGGTGGTGTTGTGGTGGTGTTGAGTGATTCTGAGGAGATGCTGCACTGTTGCTTATGTGGTTCTGAGTGATGCCGTGGTGGCACTGAGTGATGCTGTGGTGGTGCTGAATCATGCTGAGGTGGTGATGCTATACTGGTGCTCAGGTGGTGCTGAGTGATGCTGAGTTAGTGCTGTGCTTAGGTGAAGCTGTGCTGATGCTGAGGTGTTGTGAAGTGATGCTAAAGGGGATGCTGCATGGGTGCTGAGTTGCTGCTGAGTTGGGGTCACATTGGTTCTGAGGTGGGGCTTCCCTGGTGGTGGTGCACTGATGTAGAGGTGGTGCTGTCCTGATGCTGAGCATGCCCTAGACATTGACACATCTCCATTCGTAGAATGGTCAGACCACCACTTCAGCCTTTTCCACCTCAACTAGCAACACATAATAATCAAGAGTCAAACACTGACCTAAATGATGTGTTAAGAAACCTAAAACAAATTTACAAGAATGGCTTAACAACCACACTCTTCTCTTAGAAACTCCTACTAACTGACTCCCATACAATTGAAGAACTAACTGCACACTAAAACAAACAATGACTGATAGTCTAATCCAAGTGTCACCCTCTCAAACTCAAGAAACAGAGATACATCCAATCCTCCATTTGGTTCAACAAAGACCTCAACGAGGAGAGGAGAAAACTAAGACCAATAAAAGAAGATAGAGATGTGACCCTACTACATTTCAAATGACTGCACTGCGAACTGTAAGAAACAGGTTTAAGAAAAACATCCTCAGAGCACAAACTGCATTCATCTCCTCACAACTTGCCAAAGCAAAACAAACAGCCACACAAACTATTAAACAATAATAAGCTACAAACAGCAGCTGTCATCACAATAATTACGAACCCCACCACGTAGATCTGTGAAGCAGTCTTAGACTTCTTTGCCGAAAAGATAGCAAAGACCAATATGGAGGCAGCCAACAACCCTGCACAGCTCATGTTTCCCAACCAACACTCCCAGTGGATCCCATTGGAATCAAAGCCCACATACCCACCTTCAACCAGTAAAAACAAAGCTTCTTGAAATGATCTTGGGGTCCTTTCTTAAATGGATCTAACAGGATATCTGTAAAGTTAATCAGATTATCAGATAAGTAAGACTTTCCTTGATCATGCGATTCACAGTTTAAGTTATGTGAGTGATGGTAGCAGACCAGAATTAGGCAATCAGTACATAAAGCAGCAGTTTTAGTACCAAACTTGCAGGTGCTCATAGGCAAGATTTTTCAATACAAAATATGATTATAGATTTTAGAAATTGTGAAGATGAGTGTCTCACAACTCTGCATCATTTTTATAAGTCATAAACAGCATTGTCTCATTCTTTGTTTACAAATGGTGAAGAAAAAGGAATCCATTTGACAGGTCAAAATGTTCCCATTGGTACTCAAGACTGCAAGCAGGGTGCATGTGCTGCTCGCCAGTGTCTGCTTCTGTTTGCCTGCTGCTCATAATAGGCTGTAGGGAGAATAAAACATTATTTTTGGACTCTAGCATCTAATTCCTGAAACTTATATCCAGCCCTTAGTGGAACATTTGGCTGCAGGTATTCAAAGATGGGTTAGAATGATACCTGAACCATTGCCAGTGGTTAGAAAAATTGTAAGCATTCCTCTTGTCGCCTTTCTGTGTGTTTGATGTATGCCATAAATATCAAAGCTATGCCCAGACATGGTTCCAGTGCTCACTTTGCCACCGGAACCAGGCAATACCCGACTGATTAGTTCTAATCAGGCCAAAATTGGTCTTGGGTTGCTTTTGTTGTGGTTCAGGGAGGACCTGGCTTGGTAGTTTGGGCTGGATTGTTCATATTGGAGCAGGGTCAAGACTGATTTGCACATGACCAGGTCCAAACTGAAATCTCATTGTGAGCAAAAGCACTAACCCAAGAGACTGGCAGTGCTTAAACAAATTGAAAGCATTCCTCCCATCACCTTTTCGTTTTTTGGGGTACATTTGATACCAGCAGACTGCCACAAGACGACTGTTGGCTTTCTTTGACTTTCAGTTTGTCAATATTGAAAGTCTTGCTGAAGGAGAAGCAGTATCCTCTGCTTCATTTGTTGTGGAGGATGTTGCAAGCTGTAGGACCAACAATTTGTCAACAACTTTCCTGCGAAAGAAAAAAAGAATAGTTCATATTGCTGATGCAGAGTTTGCCCTTAGATGGAACGAGGCGGAATAGTTGTTATTACTGTCCCCAGCGCCTTCCCCAGCCAGTCCTGTTTTTTTCAACTTGCTTCACTTTGTAGAATGCAAAAATGAAGTTCTGTGGAACTGACTGAAGTAAAGCACTCAGATTGATAGTTACTATGCGGCTTTCAATGGCTGTGCATTGACATCCCTACCACGGCCCATTACTGGACTTACTATGCAGTCTTTCATATTGTTCCATCAAATGTTAAAGATCTTTCTAAAAGTTCTCAGTTAAAATAGAGCAATCCAAGATTGTTTTTTCTCCTAAATTACAATTGAGCTACTATGTCATTACTGACTCCAGTAAATAGGTACCTATTAGCCTTGTTTGTAGCATGACTGCCACCTTCATTCTGTGTCAAAACATTGTACATGGTCTGTCCACTATATGCCCAGTGCATTACAATCCATACACAGCACAAAATGGTGGATGGAGTATCCACCACATTTTGATGGAGTAACCTGCTGACCAACCTCTAACACCCTTAATCGTTTTGGAAGTGCTCTTCAGGTTACTTAGGAGAGCTTGCCAGACAATGCTTTCTCCAGTTTTCCAATTAAATTATGTCTACAATATTTGAGGAATTGGTCACAAGATATCCTCGAATACTCTCCAACTTACTTCAAAGTAGTAGAAGAGTTGGATTTAGTGCAGTGAGTATGCTACAGGTGCATGAAAGACAAGTCTTCCTGAGCCTAAGCAGGCTGTGACAAGGAGGTGCTAGGAAAGGTTTTAGACCAGTGGCATACTGAAAGAGGCTTTGGGTTATGGAGGAGCTTACCGAGTATGCTCATACTCTTTTGGGGGTCAGGGATGCAGATGGTGTGGGGAAAAATCCTATGGTTGAAGCAGGTTAGGTCAGTACTGTGTGACCTGGGGTTAAACCAGTTGCGGCATAACCCAACCAGTGCCCCTTTTCCGACCCGTAAAGAATTAAAGGGGCTATATTGGAATATGGTGACGATTAAAAGATTTTCATCCATGATGAGTAACTCAATGTCTAGGGCCTTTTTAGAGACAAAGCATGTACCCATCTATGAAATGTAATGGAATCTCATTACAGTTCCCAGTGACAGGAAGTGGTACCACCAATTTAGGATAGGTACCCTTCCTATCAAATCATTTACAAGCAAATGGGGTACTGGTTCAAGCTTGGAATGTCCTTTACAAGCAGGATCTATTGGCCATGTTTTTTTCATCTGCCCAGCTTACAGGAATTTGAGGCACAAATGGCTAAAGCCGACCTGTCAATTGTTGGGAATCGTTACTGGCACCGAAGCCTTAAGGATTTTAAGAACTGATGAGAACGATTTAAGTATAATCGCTGTCTCTAAATTCTTACATGGAATGTGGATCATCCATGCTTATGGTTTGACTAGTTAGCGATTTATGAGACGTGATTATTTTAACTGTTTTATCGAGCCTGGTATTTGTAATGTGACTGTATGGATGTCATTGTTTTAATATAGATTTTATAATAATTTATTTGTAGAAATTATGTACTATTATGCAATATTTGGATTTTATCACGGTCTTCTTGCATTTTGTACCCCCTAGGATGAATTTATTGTTTAATGATTATTGTTTTAAAAATATATATGTCTTTTATGATTTTGAAATCTAATAAAGACTAATTTGACTTGACTTGAAAGGTTGTCCTGACACTTACATGGTATCAGTCAGGACTCCAAGTAGAACACAGACATGAAGATATAGTCAAAGCATAGCACAGGTTTGTTTTCAGTTCTCATAGGGCAGTCATGTAGGTAGCAGGCAGATAGTCAAGGTATTAGTGAGGCAAAGTTCTCTGAACCCACCACTCATGCTTGCGGCGTGCTTGCTACCTACATCCTCTGTCTAAATGTGGCTTGCAAGAGCATTGCAGTACTGCCCTGCAAAAAATGGCAGATGGGACTTCTGCCACATTTTGACCAACTACCCGGTCCACCAAACCCTAAGGCTTTTATGGTCTTAATTGAAAGAGAGTTACGCAGTGTGGCACCTCAAGCCATTGTGCTGCGCTGCGCTGCACTGCATCACCTTCAAAGCACAGGGATGTGTCATATTTACAAGAATATGTCACATCCCTGTGCTTTCCCATGCGCTGGCGCACAATTGGCGGCCACGCTCCAACGCAGGCACCCTTGCGCCATGGTGCAAGGGTGTCTGGGTTTAGACGAGATTGCTTTTGTGCAGGAAAGGACGCCTTCCTGCACAAAAACAATCATGTGGGGGTGTTTTCCTCTTTCTACATGTGCTGAGAAATGCAGCACACATCGAAAGAGTAACAAATGAAGAGAAATATAAGTATTCCTCCTCTTTGCGCCTCCTTACGCCTCCCCTGGGGAGGTGTAGGATTCTGACGCATTCCCAGTTTACGAAATGTTGTAAATCTGCAAATATGTCAGACCCCATTGGTGTTGCATGGGAACAGCCGCAGCAACAGCTATGGCATGCCCCTTTCATGCAAAGTGCTGCTTGAAAAGGGGCTGTATTTATAAGGCCACGAAAAGCCACACAGGGTGGCTTTACATGGTCTTGTGAATATGGAGCACCACACTGCACCGCCGATGCGTCCAAAAAAGTGATATATCGGCAGCGCAAGGATCTTCTAAATATTCCCCTTAGTATTTTAGAAGTGCTCTATAGGGAACTTAGGAGAGTCTGTCCCAGCATGTTTACTCCAGTTTCAAATGTAGTTATGCTGACACTATCAGAGGAATTTGTAACAAGACATCCTCGAAATCGGTCCCAGGATGCTTGTTTCAGGTCCAGGCAAGACCTGGCATGGCAGTTCGGGCTGTAATGTACCCAAGAGGCACGGGGTCAAGACTGATTTTCAAATGCCTGTGCCTAAATTGCTGTGGCGAAGTGAGCTACAGAACAATGATCGATTCAACGCAGATCTGTGACTGGGGGTGAATGTCTGAAAAGTTTCAGCACTCCGTCCATCATCTCTTTGTGTTTGCCAAGACATCCTCGAACACCACTCAACGTAGCATCTCACAAGGAAGAGTTGGTTTCAGAGCAGAGTTTGTAATAAAGGTGCCTGAAAGACAAGTCTACCTGAACCTATGCAGACTGCTACACAAGTGGTTACTCTTTTTATTGGGAGAAGTGTGGGAAGGCTGAATGGTAGTAATTTGTGAATCTCCACAAATTACAGACCTTTCCTTCACAGAAGTGTTAAGAAAATGTGCAGTTTAAGCAACGGTTTGAGGTCTGCAAGGCATTATGAGTACAAAAATGTAATTGGACACATAGATGTCACACCACCCTGGACTTCCCTGATTTCTAGTTTATAGAGCTGTTTGGCTTCAGTAGGTTTCTGTGGATTGCGCCCGTCCCTGGGTCTAAATTCCACACCTACCCACATCATCAAAACGGGTCAGTTTTCACGTTAAAACTTGATGTCTCCATATTTAAAATTTTGAGTTTATTGTGTTGCAGGATCGAGGCCTAGCCGCAGAAGTGGGGTACTGTTTTTATTGAGAGAAGTGTGGGAATTTTTGGATCTCCATAGTTTCTAGAACTTTTTCTCACATAAATATAATGAAAATGCATTGTTTCAGCCAATGTTTGTGGTTTGCAGGGCTATCTGGATAAGAAAACATAACATAGTAGATAGAATCCATGCAAGTCACACCACTGTGAGCGGCACTTGGTATATTATTCCTAATTGAATTTCTCTCAATTTTGGCTGCTGAATTTAATCCAGCTTGAAACAAAGAACAAATATTGTAAAATGCCTTCTGAATCACATGATGTTATGTGTTGGAACTGGCATCTTTTGCCATGGTTTTCCCTTACTTTTTGCCTTCTGACCCCCTGTGTGTTTGACTGTGTGCTGAACTTCGTTTTTGCTGGCTCTTGGACTCTGTCTGTGTTTTACTGCTGACCAGTGCTGAAGTGCATGTGCTCTGTGTCTAAAATGTAATGGCATTTGGGGGCATATTTACTAGAGAAGTGGCGGAGCGTGATGTTAACCTCCTTGGCTTAACGCCACGTTCCGCCACTTCTGATACGCAGGGCTGCACAATATTTACAACAATATGGTGCAGCCCTGTGTTTCCCCCTGCACTGGCACTAAATTTACCAGCTTTGAGCCAATGCAGGCACCTTTCACCATAGTGCATGGGTGTATGTGTTGAAGGGAAGATTGTTTATGTGCAGGAAGCTGTCCCTTCTGATGAATAATCAATCTTTAAATGGCGTTTTGAAATTTCTATGTGTGCGGCTTAATGCAGTACATATAGAAGTTGCAAAACGTAATTTTTGTAAAGGGACACCTTCCTGCACATAAACAATTAAAGGCCTCTTGCTGTTTCTATGTGTGCTGCACAATGCAGCACACATAGAAACAGCAAAAACAAGGATAAATTTAGCATTTCTCCCCTTTGTGCCTGTTTAAGATCAGGTTTTCCCTGGTCTTAATTGGGCGCTGTCCCATATTTACACCACACTCAGAAATATGGGGCAGCATCAAAATCAATGGTAGTTACAGAGGTATGCCCATCGTAACACCATTGCCCACCCCTTTCACTCTAAGTATATCGTGAATGTGGGCCTTATTTACAAGCCAGCATTAAGCCACGTTAGGTGGCTTAACTCTGCATTGTAAATAAGGCAAAGCACATATCGCCACAGGAACGTACCGAAAAGGGATGTTCCTGTGGTGATAGGGGTTTGTCAATATGCCCCTTGGTTTCTCCATGATTGACATATTTGAATTACTAATATGTCCCTAGTACAGTGCACTTTATGTGCCCAGGGCTTGTAAATTAAATGCTACTAGCGCACCTGCATCAATATGTGTGCCACCCACAGGCCCTTTAAAACATGTCTCTGGCCTGTCTCTGTGGAATCTTTGTGTGCAATTTTAAACTGCCATTTCGACCTGGCAAATTCACATACTTTCTTTTTTATTACATATAAGTCACCCCTAGGGTAGGCCCTTGGTAGCCCCGTGGGCAGTGTACAGTATATTTAAATGCAGGATGTGTACTTTTGAGTTTACATATCCTGGTATTGTAAAAGTGCCACATTCATTATTCACTACAGGAAGGCCTATCTCTCCCATTGGTTAGCATTAGTAAGATTGGTGTCTCTTGACAATTTAAAAATACATCTTTTAGTGAAGTTGGATTTTAAATTGCAGGTCTCAAAATGCTACTTTTAGAAAGTTGGCGATTTCTTACTTTAACAATTCTTTGCATCTGCCTGTCTCTGGAATGCACATCTGGGTTGGGTGACAGGTGTGCTTTGTGCATTCAATCTGGACAGTCACACACAAAGGGAGCTGAGGTATGTCCTAGATATCCGGTTTTCCCATTATCAGGCTGATGGGTCTTTCTGAGCTAGAGTGAGAAGTAGGAGCTGACACCGGCACCTCAATAGTGTTGTTCCTGTCCCCACACAAAGAGTAGCATTTCCCATTGGAGTGTTGCCGGAGCAGGGGAGAAAAGGGCAGGTCTGTGTGCACTACAAATACCTTTGTTTGAAGTCTCCCTACTGCAAAAGCTAAAATGAGTATAATTACTGGACCTCAGACAACATTTACTCAGAACACCTATGTTACTGTGGACTTTCTACCAGGAAGAAGAGCTGGTATGCTGCCAGGGGGACTGCCACTTTGCTGCTTGCCTTGCTGTGTTGGCCTGCTGCATGCTGCTTCTTGTCAGTGGGTGAATGGAATAGACTTGACTGTCTACATCCTGCATCTCTAAAGGTTCTCCAAGAGCTTGTTAGGCTTGCCTCCTGTTTATGAAGTCTCAGAAATATCAAAGACTTTACCTACATCTTGCTATCAGCAACTGGGCTCCCCTGCTGTGAGTCCTGCTCTGCCAAGTGGTACCATTTCCAATCCTGGGCCCTTGGAAGCGAGTGTTTGGTGCTTCAACCCAAGAAACCAAGCATCAACACCGAAGTTTAAATTGGAATGGTACATTCTCTACAGTGAAGCTGTTGACACCGCTCACTCACTGCGTTACACAACAACCTCAACTTTGCTGATGCAGCTCCTCTGAATCGCTGCTGCTGCGTAAGCCTTGCACCTGCATCGCTGACGTCTGCGATGCATCACCCCATATGCATTCCCGGCCCTGCAAAGCTTCGCACCAACACATCAGCCCAGCAGTTCAACATCAACACCTCAGAACTAATGCACAGTGATCTTGGTATAGACTTTGGAACCGATGCATCCCCTTCATTTTTCAACACATCGTCCCCGTGCTTCCCGAGCGCCCAAGGTTGTAGTGAAGGCAGGGCCTTGTTTGCACACATTGCTATGTTACATAGGCTTATTAGAAGTTTAAACGCCATTTTACCTTTTTGCTGCTTTTGCACACAACATTATATGTAACTGTTGTTGTAAGTTAGGCTGCGTGAATTGCTTCACATGAGAATGGCTTGTTTTCAACGTCCCTAGACTTACATCTCGACCTTAGTCTGCACAGTGAGTGCTGAAGCCCCCAAGGTTATCATTACAATGTTAGGTGTTGTTCGGGCTGATCATTCATGCTCTAGACACAATATGCATGCAGCTGCAGCTAGCTGAAATTCTGCCACCTTTATCATTGCACTGCATACATGATTTAAGACACTTGGAGAAAATCCTTTTCCAGAGAGCGAGAGCTTTGGCAGATCCTGATGTGATTCACTCCTGCTGATCTTGGAGGTATGGGGTCCCCTATACAAGCCTAAGAGACCTTCTATATTTTATAAAACATAGTTCCTAGCTAGGGAGGAAGGCATACAAGGCACTATAGGACCTGTTTCCAATATCATTATAATATGATTTCTCCTTTTGTGTTTTATGGAATTGTAACAATGCTCATTGTATTATTTTTAATCATATGCCTGCTTATGTTAGCAAAAATACTGCATCTTAGAGCACGTCGTTAAAATAAACATTTTAAACTTTACCGTGTCTCTTTTTTACCCATGTTGTGGACTGGTATGAGAATATCAAATGAAAGAGTGTTCTTGATTCCCACCATTCCTGAGAGTAACCTAAGTCGCTTGTTCTGAGTTGTCTAATAATTGGTTCCTTTGCTATAGGACGAGGTGCTAATGTGACACTGATGGTAATCAGTTAGGGGTTCTAGGTACTGAGGTGAGTTTTTTGGTCCACCACAATTCACTGATGTCCTGCGTCTCTGTGCACAGTTCTGTGTATGAGCAGAATCCCTGCAACAAAGTACAGTCAGCGGGTCTGCATTACTCCTGTATCCAGCCCACACTTTTGGATTTGCCCCAGTTAATTGCGAACAGGTAGCCCCAGCTGGAGCTATTGACTTTTAAGTACTGCATTTTGATTTAGTCACATAAAATTCATATCTTGAGTTGTGTATCTTGGAATTTTATCATTCTGGTCTTGTTTTACTCAGATAAATATTGCCTATTTGTCTAAACTGGTGTGCAGTACATTTGTGTTGTGTTCACTGTGTTACTGTATGTGTGTGCACAAATACTTTACACATTGCCTCTTTAGTTTAGATGGACTGCTCTATGACAAGCTACCAGAGGGTGAGCACAAACTTTTAGTTATATCCATTTTTCATTCATTAAATTTTTCCATACGAATTGCTGAATGTTCAGTACAGCATGAATTATCACCGTAAGCTACAGCTCACTTATAGGCTCTTGGTATCATCTGTTTTTGGACAACTAGCAAACATTACATATTCCTCCAACCACAAAATGGGGCTGGTTGACATAATGGTATATTACTTTTACAAATCGGTTATGGGGCAAAAGATTACAGACAAAACTGTTATCATTGATTTCCATTTTGTATGCTTCCTTTTAATTTCAAGGATTACTTTATTTGGGAAACCATGAGGATTCGGTACACAGACAAAATATCGATTTTTAAATATCGATATACAAAAATATCGAAGTTTAAATATCGATGGGACAAAATATCGAAGGTAAGAAATATCGACAGTCTTAATATCGATATTAGTATGATATCAGTAATATCGAAGTTGTAAATATCGATGTCAATAATATCGAAATGAATAACTTCTATGTTACTAATATCAATTTTTAAATAAATTTAGTGTATATTATATTGTATTTATTATGTTTTATTATTTATTTTTAATGTAATTTAATTAAATATTGTCTTTTACTACTGTAGCGGGTTGTGGGTGTATAGGGGAATAGGGTGGGAAGTAATTTAATTATGTTAAATTAATTATTAATTAGTAGGAATTATTAATTAATTAATTGAGAAATAATTTTTAATTATTGTTAATTAATTGATTAATTGATAAATATGCTCTGTAGCGGGTTATGGGTTTATAGGGGAATAGGGTGGGAAGTAATTTAATAATAATTAATTAATTGATATATGTTTGTACATATTTTAATTAATAATTAATTGGTAATTAATTTCTATTAATTAGTTAATTAATTAATATAATTTTGTACATATTTATAATTATAAATTAGTTGGTAATTAATTAATATTAATTATTTAATTACATTAATGATAGTAATTTTTTTATATATAATCTATTGTTATTCTTAAATAATTAATTGGGAAAAATAATATTAATTATTACATTAAATTAATTACAGCAAATGTGCTAATATATTTACTTTATTGTTATTGTTAATTAATAATTAATTGGTAATTAAATAATATTAATTAATTTTGGGTAAAGGAGTATTTTTAGGGTACAGGGTCAGTTTTCAGTTTTTGGGTAAAGGGGTATTTTTAGAGTTCTGGGTCAGTTTTCAGTTTTTGGGTAAAGGGGTATTTTTAGGGTTCAGGGTCAGTTTTCAGTTCATGGGTAAAGGGGTATTTTTAGGGTTCAGGGTCAGTTTTCAGTTTTTGGGTAAAGGGGTATTTTTAGGGTTCAGGGTCAGTTTTCAGTTTTTGGGTAAAGGGGTATTTTTAGGGTTCTGGGTCAGTTTTCAGTTTTTGGGTAAAGGGGTATTTTTAGGGTTCTGGGTCAGTTTTCAGTTCATGGGTAAAAGGGTATTTTTAGGGTTCAGGGTCAGTTTACAGTTTTTGGGTAAAGGGGTATTTTTAGGGTTTAGGGTCAGTTTTCAGTTTTTGGGTAAAGAGGTATTTTTAGGGTTCAGGGTCAGTTTTCAGTTCATGGGTAAAGGGGTATTTTTAGGGTTCAGGGTCAGTTTTCAGTTTTTGGGTAAAGGGGTATTTTTAGGGTTCAGGGTCAGTTTTCAGTTTTTGGGTAAAGGGGTATTTTTAGGGTTCTGGGTCAGTTTTCAGTTTTTGGGTAAAGGGGTATTTTTAGGGTTCTGGGTCAGTTTTCAGTTCATGGGTAAAAGGGTATTTTTAGGGTTCAGGGTCAGTTTACAGTTTTTGGGTAAAGGGGTTATTTTTAGGGTTTAGGGTCAGTTTTCAGTTTTTGGGTAAAGAGGTATTTTTAGGGTTCAGGGTCAGTTTTCAGTTTTTGGGTAAAGGGGTATTTTTAGGGATAAGGGTCAGTTTTCAGTTTTTGGGTAAAGGGGTATTTTTAGGTTTCAGGGTCAGTTTTGGGTTTTTGGGGTACAGGGATATTTTTAGGGTTCAGGGTCAGTTTTGGGTTTTTGGGGTACAGGCGTACAGGGTAAAAACAAAAAAATATTACATTAAATCAAATAAATTACATGAAAAAAATTAAAATTACATTAAATTATTAAGTGTTTTATTTATTTTAAATGTATATGTATTAGTTTTAATTTTGTTTTAATATTTTTATTTAATATTTGTAAAATTATATGTATTTTAAAATTATTTTTACATTATTATTAATACATTAAAAAATACGATATTTTTGATTCCGATATTTTTGTACTACGATATTATTTTTTCGATATTTTTGTACTTACCTTAATGAAGATAGGATTCCGATATTTTTGCTGTCGATATTTTTGCTCCGATATTTTTGCATTTCGATATTCTGTCTGTCAATATTATGTCAGACATTCGAGGATTCTACATGAATAGTGTCAACTCATCTAACAGTGATAGAGAACATTGGTGGATACCAGTGATCACTCACAGGATATCCATCAGTCACCACTCGGAACCGCCCTTCATCATTTGGCATTCCTGTTGGCCACAAAAATTGGTACACCACTGGCTCAGACGGGGTGTCTGTTTGTATAACCTCCCAAGAGCCAAGTGATGGCCAATAGTGGTAGAGTGTCACAAACTACCCATCAATTGAATAAGTGGGTGACTGATTTGCAGTGCTGTGAAAAAAGGGTGTGTGAAAAAGTGAGTGAAATATATAAAATTGGGTGATGGAGCAGAAATAAGACAACTTTATTCGGTTCTATGCTCGCTCCACCAATGTAAAAAAGCAGCATAGGTAGATTTAACAAATATCTACTCTGATGTAAAGATGGTCAACATGTTTCAGCAATATACTAGGGACTATAAAGTCCATTGCTTTCATCAGGACCGGATTATATTGAAATGCTACTGCAGAAAGTGAAGTGATGGATAAAAACAGTGACAGAATATTGGCATTGCTGCATCATGAAAAAATATCACCTGGTGCTATGGGTGTATTCTTTTGTTCGCAGAAGATATATTCGTCACTACAAGACAAGAAAAAAGATACAGACTAATACATGTAAAATGACCACATACATATAGACTAAGCATAATGTTTGTATTTCACATTGAGCTATAAATCAGTATTCTTGATTTGATCACACATTGGTCTTACATTTTCTCCACATGTGGACATATAAATATGATGTTCTCATGTCGCTAATTTTACTCCATCTTACCATTATAGTTGGAGCAAATGGCCCCACCCCGCCTGGCAACGGCTCAGGACACGAGGGAAGCACTGCTCTAGTAAAGGGAAGTAAAAAACACAAAGTATGTAATTGCCTCTAAGTCAAACGAAAATAAAGCACATAGAAAGGTACCCTCAGAGAAGTAACTCATATGGAACCCAAGCGGGAAGAAGATGAACCTTTCCTGATACATCATGGATGTATCTTCTGTCGAAAAATATATCATGGAGCTATTTTTGATAACCCCCTTTATCGTAGGGTGTGTGTCATTTTAAAACTCAATGTTTAAAACGACACACACCCTACGATAAACTTGGAATAGAAGACTATGCTGCCATTCAAATCCTGGAGAAGGGGGTTATCAAAAATAGCTCCATGATATATTTTTCGATAGAAGATACATCCATGATGTATCAGGAAATGTTCATCTTCTTCCCGCTTGGGTTCCATATGAGTCACTTCTCTGAGGGTACCTTTCTATGTGCTTTATTTTTGTTTGACTTAGAGGCAATTACATACTTTGGGGCTCATTAGGATGTCGGGCGGGCTTTGCCCGCCCGCCACCCTAACGGGGATGTGGACCACCCGCCTACAGGGTGGGGGTCCCGAATTAGGCATTAGGATGCGCCCGCCACACATGCGGGCGCATCCTGTATATTCACCATTGCGGCGGGCGGAGCTGAAATCTCCGCCCGCCGCAATGGTAAAAATGCACGTTGTGCATTTCAAAGCACAACATGACAGGCACCGCGCGGTGCCTGCCATGTTGCACATTGACATGCGGGGGGGTACCATAGGTACCCCCAATGTGCACCCCCCAAGCCCCGGACTCCCAGGGGGCACGCAACGGGCCCCCGCAGGGAGTCTCCACCTGCCTTTCCGTGGCGGCATTGCCGCCACGGAAAGGCATTGACAAATGCCCATAGTAATATGGCGGGCGGTGTCTAACAGACACCGCCACCATGTTACTGGTTTTCTGCCCCGGCCACAAGGCGACCGGGGCGGAAAACATGCGGGCGGTGTTTTGCACCGCTGCGGTCCCCCCCGCCATACTAATATGGCGGGGGGGAATTGGGCTGTGGATGTCGGGCGGATTTGCTCCGCCAGGGTGGCGGTGGCCACCGCCACCCTGGCAGAGCAAATCCGCCCGACATCCTAATGAACCCCTAAGTGTTTTTTGCTTCCCTTTACTAGAGCGGTGCTTCCCTCGTGTCCTGAGCCGTTGCCAGGCGGGGTGGGGCCTTTTGCTCCAACTATAATGGTAAGATGGAGTAAAATTTGCAACATGAGAACATCATATTTATATGTCCACATGTGGAGAAAATGTAAGACCAATGTGTGATCAAATCAAGAATACTGATTTATAGCTCAATGTGAAATACAAACATTATGCTTAGTCTATATGTATGTGGTCATTTTACATGTATTAGTCTGTGTCTTTTTTCTTGTCTTGTAGTGACAAATATATCTTCTGCGAACAAAAGAATACACCCATAGCACCAGGTGATCTTTTTTCATGTTGCAGCAATGCCAATATTCTGTCACTGTTTTTATCCATCACTTCACTTTCTGCAGTAGCATTTCAATATAATCCGGTCCTGATGAAAGAAATGGACTCTATAGTCCCTAGTATATTGCTGAAACATGTTGACCATCTTTACATCAGAGTAGATATTTGTTAAATCTACCTATGCTGCTTTTTTAACATTGGTGGAGCGAGCATAGAACCGAATAAAGTTGTCTTTTCTGCTCCCTCACCCAATTTTATATATTTCACTCACTTTTTCACACACCCTTTTTTCACAGCACTGCAAATCAGTCACCCACTTATTCAATTGATGGGTAGTTTGTGACACTCTATCACTATTGGCCATCACTTGGCTCTTGGGAGGTTATACAAACAGACACCCCGTCTGAGCCAGTGGTGTACCAATTTTTGTGGCCAACAGGAATGCCAAATGATGAAGGGCGGTTCCGAGTGGTGACTGATGGATATCCTGTGAGTGATCACTGGTATCCACCAATGTTCTCTATCACTGTTAGATGAGTTGACACCGTTCTATTAGTTTAATGAACCACACATAGACCTTGTAGACCCTCTGACACTCTTATGTTTTTCTGCATTCAGTTAGGGAATGTGTCTTTGTCCGGTCTTTAAAAATTCCTGAGGCCCTCCCCCAACCTTTTTGTTCCCTTCTACATGAATAACCTTATGCTCAATTCAGAGTTTTGTCTATTTTCCAGAAATGCATAACTTTTCAAGTTCACCCATTGATTTCATTAAAGTTTTCAACTCAAACTGTCTTGATTGAACCACATAATAATAGGAAAAAAGAACTACCCTTAAAAAATCTTGAAAAATGTTTAAATATTTTTTTACAACTGTGCTTGTTTGTGAAAACAAAGACGTTGATCTAAGCACATTAAACCTTTATGTGATACCATTTTTAGAAGAAAAGTATGTGTTTTCTTGTGCAGCATCTATCTCCCAATTACAAATAAACCTCTATATTTGGGTTAATTTTGTCAATTCTCAAATGGAATTCAAAAACCTTGGGTACATTTAGGAAGCACAACTGGCTGTACAAAATGGATGTTAATTTGGGCTGGATACCTTTTCTGGAAAAAAGCTATGAAGACTTAAGTGCCAAGTGCCCCAAGCATCCAAAAAAGCTCTAAGCAACTATGCGGTACAGAAGCCTTGTAACAACTACTACAGCACCATGTTTCGATCAAGCATGCTGCTGGAATATTTTGCCTGAAACATACTTCCGTTATTAGGTAAGAAACGAGAAGCAATTACACATATATTCTTGATTGAAACAGCTCAATTTGTGTTTTTGATGTAATACAAACGCCTTTAAAGCACATGAAGTATTGTGGGTTAACGAAAAGACGTATGTATGGTTAAAGAACAATCAGAATACTTTATTGTATTTGTGCAAAGCAGATGTGTCGGATTTCATTGAGAGCCACAATTTTAGTGAATTCTATAATGTTGAAAATATTTTCTGCATTTTTTCTTAACAGATATTCAACAAGAACGCTTTCACATGCAGCATTAGAAAATGGAACAGCGAATGACAGTTTTGCCTCCTGTGGTATCTGTGACTCATGTTTGCATTTCCAAGTATTGTGCATTTCTACTATGCCTTTATTTGTCTTGTGAATATAAAATACAGACTCTTTTTAAAATTATATTTGGGGATAGTGAAGACAGCTACACTCTTAAGTTTTTCAGAGTCTTCAGCTCAACAATGAGGAAGAAAGCATGTTCCAATTCTATGCACAAGCACACAAATATACTTTGTTCACGTACATACGAATGTGGTTTGGTGGTGGCTGCTGCAGGTGGGCTGGTAAGAGTCAACCCATAGTTCATGTTTAAAACTGGAGGGACTCCGTTTGGGGCTAAGAAATGAACAAGAACAAAAGAGGAAACTATGATGAAACTTTTTAAAACTTTTTTACATTTTCGGTACATACATAAATGTTTCATAACATGGGCATAAAGACTTAACTAAATACAAGTAATGCAGCTGTTGTTTGGTAAGGACTCTAATGATCTTATGTTTCCTTCTAATTCTGTAAGAAGATTACAATTCACTCATGTAGATGGTTCAAATAAAGCATGTCAAATGTTTCCTACATATTATACTGTGAAGCCCCCTGCATTTACTCATGAAATTCTAGAAGAATAGAATTCATGGCATTTTCAAGATAAACATTGTTTTTATAACTCCTCAAGACTAAATGTATGTTGACTGAAACATAATAGATTATTCCATTAATTTTCAAAGTTGTATCAATCTGCAGAATTACCCTTTAATAGGATAATTGGCTTTGAAAGTCAGGTAAAAGATGTCATTAAATGTGTGTGGATGTATCTTAAAGAATACAGAAGTCTTCATCATATTTTCTCCATGAACGTTCTAAATCTTTAGGAAGGTATTATGTTATGTTGATTGTATATTGCACTAATCACCAAAGAGTATATTTAGGCACTTACGCAGGTGTGAAAGTGTTTGGTCCCTAAGGGGCAGATTTATGTTAACTGGCGCATCCCCAGGTATGCGCCAATTAACGTGCGCCACAGTGCGCCACAGCTCCGCCACCCATGGTGCGCTGCATTTATAATGCGGCGCACCGTGGTGCAAAAACGGCACAGATGCGCGACGCATCTGTGCCGGAAATGTGGCGCATTGCTGGAGTTGCGTCGCAAGCGCGACGCTGCTCCAGCAAGGCTCGGGGGTACACCATCTGCACAATGCTGCGTCAAGACATACGCCTGCTTCAAGCAGGCGCAGGGTTTTGACGCAGCATTGGCCTGAAAGTGACTGAGTGAAATCTCATAGATTTCACTCAGCCACTTTCAGGAGGCGTTCCTGCGCAGGAAGGCCCCCCCCTGCGCAGGAACGCCTCCTTATGGCGCAGTGCTTTACAACGTGACGCATCTCCTAGATGCATCATGTTGTAAATAGGGCGCATTGTTTGCGCCGCAGTTGCGTCAAATGAAGTGACGCAATTGCGGCACAAAGAGGCGCAACGGCCTCATAAATCTGCCCCACAGTGTCTTATAAGAAAAGCGAGGGCTTTAGCTTCTTGCGGATCTCAAGAAGTGAGGAGGAGGCTCTGATGTGTGGAGGAAGGTTGTTCCATGAATTGGGTGCGATGACGATGGACGACTCGGAGATCTAGAGCAGCCACTACTGGGTCCAACTTGCATTCTTCCTCTAAAGTCAGAGGGCTGCAGCAGCCCCTCCGGACCTATCACAGACTGGAATGGGTCTATTGTTATTCTGTCTGCCAGCTGATTGTCATAATATGTGTGAGATGTAAGGCACTCTGACATACTACTCTACATGCTTGCGATGAGTAGCAGTATAAAATAAATGTAATACACATGAGAGAGGGACTCTGTAGAGAGGAGGGGCACCACTGGAACATTGCAGGTGCTATTGTTCACAGTTCGTATAAAGGAATGGGAGAGGGGGTTATTTATAAATCCTTGAATGCTTCTTTCAAAGATAAGATGTCGAGAAGTTTCATGTATTATAAAGTTCATTTCTTTTTCTGGAGGCCCAGGCATTTTAATATTGCCAATAATGATTGGCACAGCATGTACTCTACCATATTAAGCTTCTTGCTTGGATTGTGAATTGGTACTCCTTGTCGTGAATAAACTACCTGTCAGTACTAGGGGTCATCCTGCTTGCCAAATATACTTATCAGTGCCCATGATCAATCACTATTGTGAAATACTTAACAAATGTATCGAGCTAATTGCATCGTATCGTTGTAATTTGGATATGCTTGGCACAAGTGTCTGGATTGGGGAATAAATACCTGCTCAGCATACTGTGCATTATAGTTAGAGCACATGTTGTATAGAGTTTTTCTTTTTGGGCATTTTAGTATTGTACATGTTTCCACCCTGGAGCTGAGGGGGAGCTGCAGGGCAACAGCGCTCGGTCTCCTCCGGAGTGTTTCCTGCTGGCTCCAGCTCAAAGGACCTCATTGCGTAGCGGTACCAGGGATACATTGCTGGGACAACGCTTTGGATCCCCTGAAAACACCTACTGGCTCAGGTAAAGGTAGGGAAGCCAAGAGAGGGAACTTGAGGGATCAAAAGGCTTTGCCAAAAAGGGGGAGATATCAACTATTTAATATTGGTATTTCCCCCCCCCCAAAAAAACTAATAGTAGCTCTCCTTCCTTGTCAACCTTGGCTAGTAACACAGAGACTGCAGAGCCCTCTAGAATATTGGACTGCAGACCTAAGGAGCGCTTAGTTAAGCCTGTGAAACTCAGGGAAAGTAGGGGTGAAGGCAAAAAAGCAACCCAGAGAGGTTAGAGCGCAAAATAAAGATTACTCTCTCTTTGAGGTCCCATTTTCGGGTATTACCATCGGACGGGGACCTTAGAAGCCAAACATGGAGGCAACAGTGCTGTCAGCGAGCCAGTCACTACCAGCCCTGACTTCAGAAGAAGCTATAAGAAAACTAACAGGGCACCCTATACTGGGTGTACCGCAGCCCGACGTAGGCTCTAGGCAGGTTAGGGCAGGGGTGAAAGCAAGTGGGCCAGGTGGCAATCTAGTTGCAAGTCCCCCTCTAGAACTAGCGACCTTCCCCGAAGGGGATATAACTTTGGGCAACAGTGTTCTTAATGCAGATTCTCCCACAAGTTCGCTAGAAGCCATGTTTGTATCACTGTCAGGGGATATTAGGAAAGGTTTTGCAGTCTCAGAGGCAGACCAAAGGGAAATAAGGAACTTCTGTGAAGCACTGGAGAAAAAGATAGATCTCCTCTCCATCAGAACGCAGACTTTGGAAGACTCTGAGGGCCTTTTGAAAGAAGATGTGAGGAAGGCTAAAGCTGAGATTCGGACCCTAAGGGGGGAAGATTGGGAACTCCGGGAGAATGTGGAACCCTTGGAGAACAGCGGCAAGAAAAATAACTTGCAATTTTTGAAGGTGCCAGAAGGAAATGAAGGGGTGGACATAAAATCTTTTATGGTTGCTCTCATAAAAGAAGGTCTATAGATTGAGGAAAGTGAGGAGGAAATATTTAGAGTCATTCAAAGGGTGCACAAAGATCCCTTCTGTAGAAACCCTAATAAAATTAACCTATGCAAATCCTCATAAACCTTTTGACTCATGCACTAAAGGAAAAAATCTTGACAAAAGCGTTGAGGATGAAGTCTGTAAAAGTGAGAGATTGCACCTTTGAGATTAGATCAGATCAGGCAAGGGACACTCTGGATAGGCAATGGGGGATGGGTAGGCTCCTAGAGGATTTCAAAAAGCTGGGAGCCACCGCCCAGCTTAAATTTCCTGTGACTTTGAAGGTTATACATGACAACAAAATGCATAGCCTGGGGAGTCTACAGAAGGTAGAAAACCTTCTATAAATTCTGAAATAGGCAAGTGGCAGCTAGGATTGGCAGCTAGGCTTGGAGTGGGTTAGAGTGGCTTGCAGAGGGGTGGGAAGCGTACAGAAGGAAGGAAGCGAAAAATCAGTATTAAGGGAAAGAAAAAATAATATAAATGGAAAAGTAAAAAAAACAGACTAAAATCTTTTTGTAACACCACATTGGGTAAAACCTCTTCCTTTTTCTGTTTCGTTTAGGGGGTATTTCAGGTATATCGGGTACGTGAGTGGCGGACATCATGTAGCGTACTAAACAGGGAACTAACGTCAGGTCCAGAAGAAAGAGGGGATGGGTTCCCCAGGGAGGGGAGGGGTAGGGTCAGGAAGGGGGGCACGGGGTGGGGAGGATAGATGAGAATAACAACGAGAAATAAAATATCCTCATTCACATCAATAAGGCAGCCCATAGATGTAACGGGTCATATGTCTCAGTCAAAAGGCTTAGGGACAGTACAAGGGAGATGGATATTCAGGTATTAACATGAAATGTTAATTGTTTGCGCATAAAAGCGAGACGCGATAGGATCTTGCAATACCTTAGGGACTCTTCGGCCCGGATAATATTACTAGAAGAAACACACTTAAAAGCGAAAGTATGGAGATTTTTAAGAGGCAGTCATGGGTCCAACAGGCGGTTTTTACAGAGCAGAGTGCTAACATAAGAGGCGTCGCATTACTAATTCAGAAAGCAGGTGAAGGCTCATATCTTAGAAACAGCAATGGATAAGAGTCATAGGTGGATAATTGAAAAAAAAATCTACAAGGGCAGATATTTGATTTGATTTAGGATTTATAGAGCGCGTAGCAACCCTCGGGCATCCCAGCGCTATAGTATCAGCCTGACAGTACTCCTGGGGTAGGATTATTGGGGGAACAGCCAGGTTTTCAGTAGTCTGCGGAATGACAGCAGATTGTTTTCTTTGTGGATGCGTGCTCTTCTTATTCTGAGGACGCTGGCTAGAAATAGGGAGTCCGACCTGAGCTGGTAGATTTATGGGGTTTGATGAGTGGTTTTAGTATAGGTGGGCCTTTGCCTTGTTAGATTTTATGAGAGATGCATAAGGTTTTAAAGGCGATGCGCTCCTGGATGGGGAGCCAGTGAAGTGCCTTGAGGGAGGGTTTAGCCAAGCACCTTAATTTCGTCCCCATGAGCAGTCTTGCTGCGGCATTCTGGGTGTGCTGAAGTTTTTTGATGACAGCTACTGGGGCGCCTAGATACAGGGCGTTTCCGTAGTCCAGTCTCGATATAATAAGGCCCTGGATCAGAATTTTCCTAGACTGGGGGGGATAAGAGGGAAGATCTTCCGGGCTGCTCGCATGAGCCCAAAGCAAGTGCCGGCTGTCTTTCTCGCTTGGGCTCTGAAGCTGAGGTCCTGGTCGAGCCAAAAGCCTAAGCTCTTGATTTCATGTTTTGGTGTGGGGGGGTGCCCCAGCTGGGTGGCCAGGCAAGGGTTTTGGGGAGTTTGTTTGGGTCGCCTAGGAGCATATTTTCAAATTTCTCACCGTTGAGTTTAAATCTGGAGTCGCCCATCCATTTGGATATATTATGCAGGCAGGCGGCTAGATTCTCCATGGATTGATCGGCCTGGTTGATGTAGACGACTAGTTGGGTGTCGTCAGCGTACATGACCACATTTATGCTGAATGGTGAGGCTATGTCGTCTAAGGGGGCCAAGTAAACGTTAAAAAAAAGTGGGGCTCAGGGAGGATCCATGGGGAACCCCACAGTTCAGGGGGAGAGCTTTGGAGTGACCGTAACTGTCGGCCACTTGGAAGGTCCTATGTTCCAGGAATGATTTTAACCAGGCCAGGGAAGTCCCAGGCCTGGTATTAAGACTGGTAGGGATTACGCCCCGAACATGAACGACATTGAGCCATTAAAGGGAGTTTTTACAACATTTTTGGTCTTTCCCGATCCAACAATTATGGCCAGAGATTATAATGTAAAAATTGATTTAAAATTAGACAAATCTAAAAGTAGAAGAGCAATTGCCACTCCCAAATAACGTTCGTATTTGAAAATGATGATGCAGCAAACCACGCTCTGTGATTTGTGGAGAGAGAGATCGGGTGATAGGCTTGGGTTCTCTTTTCATGATAAAAAATATCGCCATAAATCTAGGATCTGCTACTTGATAGTTAGTTTAGGCCTGAGGGCTTATTTTCAGGATATCTCCTACTCAACTGCCCATCTATCGGATCATTCAGCTGTTCTATTAAATATAGATCTGAAAGGCAGGACGATTACAAAGAAATGGACGCTTGATCACACCATACTCTCTGAGACTGATGCAATGAATCATTTGAGAAAGGATGTAACTGAGTTTCTAGAATACAATATAGACTCTGCGTCAGTAACGGTCATTTGGGGCACTCTTAAAGCTTATTTGAGGGGTAAACTTACAAGCATTGTAACTTTTAGGAACAGGGCCTATATAGAGAAGGTCTGTCAAACAGAATCAGAAATGAAGGCATGGAAGCTGATCAAACACGAGTAACGTGGATGGAGGTAGGCACCCAGAGGGTGATAAGGTAACATCACTGAAGGCACAAATAGAATCTATTTTACAATCCTGCATTAACAAGTGCTGGGAAGCCAGCAAAGTTGGCCCATTTTTAATATGGGGAAGGCGCTGGTAAACTACTAGCTTCTAAGGTGAAGACAGATAAAAATAGGAATTTGATAAAAGAAAATTGAGGGGGGCGTGGTCAGGCCACCGACCAACATGGCCGCGCAGTGTTGAAGCTCCGCCAGCTGACTACAGCCCAGATGCGATATCCCCCATAAATACAGCGTGAAGAGACTAGAGTTCGACACCATGGGACCGCAGCTTCAGTGACGAACGTATCGCTCCCACCAGACCGCGGCTTGATGGCTCCTAGACTGGTTTCCCGGCACTCAAGGGCCTACAAGGTGGAGTGAATCCGGCCTGTGCAGTTCTCCTTCTGTAGGCGGCACGTCTGGGGTGCAGGTGCGGGTGGAGGCTGTCACCCAACTGGAGCAAATGACAGATGCTGTGGTGAGTGCCCCGGACACAGGCCGTCTCAGTGCTCCCCCGCCTTCTTTCCGACAATGCCGGGTCACAACGACGATTGGCTATGCCCGACCTGCACTACGGGGTTCTTCCCTTCCCAGAGGCCCCACGGGGACAGGGCCCGCGCTCGGGTCAGGGAGACGACCACCTGGTCACTTGTGGGTGCAGATTAGTGGGAGGTAGTAGTTCCATCACCCCCGGCGTCCAGCTGCCCCCGCCATACCATGCATCCATCCAGCGTGCAACTTTTGGGCCCAACGGTCCGACCCCCTGGCTGCGCCACTGACGCCGTGACTACTGCCAATACGCTTCATCACTCTGCATTGCTGCTGTAGGCTACATCTTGGTCCTCAATCAAAACGTTTCTGCCTGCACCCCGGATTCTGCCTGCCTTAGGTCATCGGCACATGAAGGTGGTGGCCCCTTTTTTCCTTTACGTAATAGTCAGAGTCTGGACATTTTATTGGCACCAGTCATCTTGCTTGCTCCTCGGGGTGCCTCTCTCCCCCTCTATCAGACTGCTCAAAATAATGGCTCGCTGGCGTCATTGCATCCGGGGCCCTGCCCATGCTCCTCCCCCACATTTGTTACCTGCTGGTTGACTCTCCTGCCTTGCCTTCTACTTGCCAACAGTGCAGGTATTGTGCTGCTGCCGTTCCCTTTGCGTAGTCGCACAGCGGCATTGGCCGCAAAGATCCTAAACAAAAGACCCTCACATTTGAAAAAGTTGCTGAGAAAAGTCGAGATTGCGGCCCCACCATGGTGGAGGGTGGCAGGGGCGTAGATCACGTAGATGACCTCATTGATCAGTCCCGAACACTGCTTCAGGAGATGAGGGGGGGTTTTCGAGCACTGGATGGGCGATTTGACACGTTAGACAAGCACCTAGAGGATATGGGGGCCAGAATTCAAGCATACGATAGGCGCATGGATGTTGCCACAGTGCGCATATCTGACATTGAAGATGGTACTGCACAGTCTCTGAAAAGACTAGAGCACGTGGAGCGCTTCCTCAAAGACGTGGCGATCAAGAACAAAGACCTCAAAGCACACAGTAGGCGCAACAACTTCCGTATTTTGTGGATGCCGGAGACCAATGCGACTGGCTGCCTTGACCTCTTTGTTGAAACTTTGCTTGCGGACATGTTTGGGAGGGAGTCCTTCACCCCTAGGTTTGTGGTGAGGCGCACACCGCACTGTGGGCCCTCGGCCCAATCCGGGCTGCCCCCAAGGCCTAGCATCGCCCGCATCATGAACTTTCAAGACCGTGATACCGCATTGAAACTCGCCAGAGAACGAGGGGACACCACATGGCAAGGCTCTAAACTGGAGCTCTATCCGGACTTTACTCTCATGGTGCAAGAAGCCCGTCGTAAGTACAATGGGGTCAAGGCCACCCTCAGAAACCTGGGTCTAAAGTATGGCATGCTTTACCCGGCCAGACTGCATGTCGATGTCAACGGCCGGACCCGCATTTTCGACATCCCTACTGAGGCACAGGAATTCTGCCACATCTACAAACACAACGACAACCAGGCGATTGCGGGCAAATCCAGATCCTCTCCTCCGGGCAGCGGCTCCAATGCAAGCATGGAACTGTTTTCAAGTGCGGGCACTGGCTGACTTTCCCATCCTACATGTTGCCACTTTGATACCATAGCTGGATTGGGATACTAACACTCATCGCCACATGATGTTTCTATTGGCTGGTCAACTGTTGTGGCGTTGCAACCCCTCATGGTGCACACCTTTGGATTGTTTCTAGGGATATGGATATACCGAGATAGGGTTCTCTTATTCCAGCTAAAAGTCTCTTGGTATATTATGCTTCATTGTATGATCCGGGTTCTGCTTCGCTTTATTCATGGTGAGGTTGGGTGGGGGGGTACAACTGTCCTTGTACAGGAATTTAGAATTATTTACTGTCATGCTCACTGTCCTATTCAATGTTTATCAAGAATTATTTATATTGGTTATGAATGTCAAGACTATTAGATGGTGCAGTTAGGTAATGTCTGTGGTCCCTCTGATTTATCCCTGTTGTCCTGGAATGTCAGGGGCCTGAATGACAATCACAAGAAAAGGCAGGTTGTTCACTATTTGATACGGCACAACTTCGACATTGCTTTTTGCAGGAAACACACCTATTCAAATCGGTACACAGACAAAATATCGATTTTTAAATATCGATATACAAAAATATCGAAGTTTAAATATCGATGGGACAAAATATCGAAGGTAAGTAATATCGACAGACTTAATATCGATATTAGTATGATATCAGTAATATCGAAGTTGTAAATATCGATGTCAATAATATCGAAATAAATAACTTCGATGTTACTAATATCAATTTTTAAATAAACTTAGTGTATATTATATTGTATTTATTATGTTTTATTATTTATTTTTAATGTAATTTAATTAAATATTGTCTTTTACTACTGTAGTGGGTTGTGGGTTTATAGGGGAATCGGGTGGGAAGTAATTTAATTATGTCAAATTAATTATTATTTAGTAGGAATTATTAATTAATTAATTGAGAAATAATTTTTAATTATTGTTAATTAATTGATTAATTAATAAATATGTTCTGTAGCGGGTTATGGGTTTATAGGGGAATAGGGTGGGAAGTAATGTAATAATAATTAATTAATTGATATATGTTTGTACATATTTTAATTATTAATTAATTGGTAATTAATTTCTATTAATTAGTTAATTAATTAATATAATTTTGTACATATTTATAATTATAAATTAGTTGGTAATTAATTTATAATTAATTTTTTAATTACAATAATTATAGTAATTTTTTTATATATAATTTATGGTTATTCTTAAATAATGAATTGGGAAAAATAATATTAATTATTAAATTAAATTAATTACAGCAAATGTGCTAATATATTTACTTTATTGTTATTGTTAATTAATAATTAATTGGTAATTAAATAATATTAATTAATTTTTGGTAAAGGAGTATTTTTAGGGTTCAGGGTCAGTTTTCAGTTTTTGGGTAAAGGGGTATTTTTAGGGTTCTGGGTCAGTTTTCAGTTTTTGGGTAAAGGGGTATTTTTAAGGTTCAGGGTCAGTTTTCAGTTCATGGGTAAAGGGGTATTTTTAGGGTTCAGGGTCAGTTTTCAGTTTTTGGGTAAAGGGGTATTTTTAGGGTTCAGGGTCAGTTTTCAGTGTTTGGGTAAAGGGGTATTTTTAGGGTTCTGGGTCAGTTTTCAGTTTTTGGGTAAAGGGGTATTTTTAGGGTTCTGGGTCAGTTTTCAGTTCATGGGTAATGGGGTATTTTTAGGGATCAGTGTCAGTTTTCAGTTTTTGGGTAAAGGGGTATTTTTAGGGTTTAGGGTCAGTTTTCAGTTTTTGGGTAAAGGGGTATTTTTAGGGTTCAGGGTCAGTTTTCAGTTTTTGGGTAAAGGGGTACTTTTTGGGATAAGGGTCAGTTTTCAGTTTTTGGGTAAAGGGGTATTTTTAGGTTTCAGGGTCAGTTTTGGGTTTTTGGGGTACAGGGATATTTTTAGGGTTCAGGGTCAGTTTGGGGTTTTTGGGGTACAGGCGTACAGGGTAAAAACAAAAAAATATTACATTAAATCAAATAAATTACATGAAAAAAATTAAAATTACATTAAATTATTAAGTGTTTTATTTATTTTAAATGTATATGTATTAGTTTTAATTTTGTTTTAATATTTTTATTTAATATTTGTAAAATTATGTGTATTTTAAAATTATTTTTACATTATTATTAATACATTTAAAAAAACGATATTTTTGTTTCCGATATTTTTGTACTACGATATTATTTTTTCGATATTTTTGTACTTACCTTAATGAAGATAGGATTCCGATATTTTTGCTGTCGATATTTTTGCTCCGATATTTTTGCATTTCAATATTCTGTCTGTCGATATTATGTCAGACATTCGATTCAGTACACAGACAAAATATCGATTTTTAAATATCGATATACAAAAATATCGAAGTTTAAATATCGATGGGACAAAATATCGAAGGTAAGTAATATCGACAGTCTTAATATCGATATTAGTATGATATCAGTAATATCGAAGTTGTAAATATCAATGTCAATAATATCGAAATAAATAACTTTGATGTTACTAATATCAATTTTTAAATACATTTAGTGTATATTATATTGTATTTATTATGTTTTAATATTTATTTTTAATGTAATTTAATTAAATATTGTCTTTTACTACTGTAGCGGGTTGTGGGTTTATAGGGGAATAGGGTGGGAAGTAATTTAATTATGGTAAATTATTTATTAATTAGTAGGAATTATTAATTAATTAATTGAGAAATAATTTTTAATTATTGTTAATTAATTGATTAATTGATAAATATGTTCTGTAGCGGGTTATGGGTTTATAGGGGAATAGGGTGGGAAGTAATTTAATAATAATTAATTTATTGATATATGTTTGTACATATTTTAATTATTAATTAATTGGTAATTAATTTCTATTAATTAGTTAATTAATTAATATAATTTTGTACATATTTATAATTATAAATTAGTTGGTAATTAATTAATATTAATTATTTAATTACATTCATTATAGTAATTTTTTTATATATAATTTATTGTTATTCTTAAATAATTAATTGGGAAAAATAATATTAATTATTAAATTTAATTAATTACAGCAAATGTGCTAATATATTTACTTTATTGTTATTGTCAATTAATAATTAATTGGTAATTAAATAATATTAATTAATTTTGGGTAAAGGAGTATTTTTAGGGTTCAGGATCAGTTTTCAGTTTTTGGGTAAAGGGGTATTTTTAGGGTTCAGGGTCAGTTTTCAGTTCATGGGTAAAGGGGTATTTTTAGGGTTCAGGGTCGGTGTTCAGTTTTTGGGTAAAGGGGTATTTTTAGGGTTCAGGGTCAGTTTTCAGTTTTTGGGTAATGGGGTATTTTTAGGGTTCTGGGTCAGTTTTCAGTTTTTGGGTAAAGGGGTATTTTTAGGGTTCTGGGTCAGTTTTCAGTTCATGGGTAAAGGGGTATTTTTAGGGTTCAGGGTCAGTTTTCAGTTTTTGGGTAAAGGGGTATTTTTAGGGTTCAGGGTCAGTTTTTAGTTTTTGGGTAAAGGGGTATTTTTTAGGGTTCAGGGTCAGTTTTCAGTTTTTGGGTAAAGGGGTATTTTTAGGGATAAGGGTCAGTTTTCAGTTTTTGGGTAAAGGGGTATTTTTAGGTTTCAGGGTCAGTTTTGGGTTTTTGGGGTACAGGGATATTTTTAGGGTTCAGGGTCAGTTTTGGGTTTTTGGGGTACAGGCGTACAGGGTAAAAACAAAAAAATATTACATTAAATCAAATAAATTACATTAAAAAACTTAAAATTACATTAAATTATTAAGTGTTTTATTTATTTTAAATGTATATGTATTAGTTTTATTTTTGTTTTATTATTTTTATTTAATATTTGTAAAATTATATGTATTTTAAAATTATTTTTACATTATAATTAATACATTTAAAAATACAATATTTTTGATTCCGATATTTTTGTACTACGATATTATTTTTTCGATATTTTTGTACTTACCTTAATGAAGATAGGATTCCGATATTTTTTGCTGTCGATATTTTTGCTCCGATATTTTTGCATTTCGATATTCTGTCTGTCGATATTATGTCAGACATTCGAGGATTCTACATGAATAGTGTCAACTCATCTAACAGTGATACAACATTGGTGGATGCCAGTGATCACTCACAGGATATCCATCAGTCACCACTCGGAACCGCCCTTCATCATTTGGCATTCCTGTTGGCCACAAAAATTGGTACACCACTGGCTCAGACGGGGTGTCTGTTTGTATAACCTCCCAAGAGCCAAGTGATGGCCAATAGTGGTAGAGTGTCACAAACTACCCATCAATTGAATAAGTGGGTGACTGATTTGCAGTGCTGTGAAAAAAGGGTGTGTGAAAAAGTGAGTGAAATATATAAAATTGGGTGATGGAGCAGAAATAAGACAACTTTATTCGGTTCTATGCTCGCTCCACCAATGTTAAAAAAGCAGCATAGGTAGATTTAACAAATATCTACTCTGATGTAAAGATTGTCAACATGTTTCAGCAATATACTAGGGACTATAGAGTCCATTGCTTTCATCAGGACTGTATTATATTGAAATGCTACTGCAGAAAGTGAAGTGATGGATAAAAACAGTGACAAAATATTGGCATTGCTGCAACATGAAAAAAGATCACCTGGTGCTATGGGTGTATTCTTTTGTTCGCAGAAGATACATTCGTCACTACAAGACAAGAAAAAAGATACAGACTAATACATGTAAAATGACCACATACATATAGACTAAGCATAATGTTTGTATTTCACATTGAGCTATAAATCAGTATTCTTGATTTGATCACACATTGGTCTTACAGTTTCTCCACATGTGGACATATAAATATGATGTTCTCATGTCGCTAATTTTACTCCATCCTACCATTATAGTTGGAGCAAATGGCCCCACCCCGCCTGGCAACGGCTCAGGACACGAGGGAAGCACTGCTCTAGTAAAGGGAAGTAAAAAACACAAAGTATGTAATTGCCTCTAAGTCAAACGAAAATAAAGCACATAGAAAGGTACCCTCAGAGAAGTGACTCATATGGAACCCAAGCGGGAAGAAGATGAACCTTTCCTGATACATCATGGATGTATCTTCTGTCGAAAAATATATCATGGAGCTATTTTTGATAACCCCCTTTATCGTAGGGTGTGTGTCATTTTAAAACTCAATGTTTAAAACGACACACACCCTACGATAAACTAGGAATAGAAGACTATGCTGCCATTCAAATCCTGGAGAAGGGGGTTATCAAAAATAGCTCCATGATATATTTTTTGACAGAAGATACATCCATGATGTATCAGGAAATGTTCATCTTCTTCCCGCTTGGGTGGCGAATATATCTTCTGCGAACAAAAGAATACACCCATAGCACCAGGTGATCTTTTTTCATGTTGCAGCAATGCCAATATTCTGTCGCTGTTTTTATCCATCACTTCACTTTCTGCAGTAGCATTTCAATATAATCCGGTCCTGATGAAAGCAATGGACTCTATAGTCCCTAGTATATTGCTGAAACATGTTGACCATCTTTACATCAGAGTAGATATTTGTTAAATCTACCTATGCTGCTTTTTTAACATTGGTGGAGCGAGCATAGAACCGAATAAAGTTGTCTTTTCTGCTCCCTCACCCAATTTTATATATTTCACTCACTTTTTCACACACCCTTTTTTCACAGCACTGCAAATCAGTCACCCACTTATTCAATTGATGGGTAGTTTGTGACACTCTACCACTATTGGCCATCACTTGGCTCTTGGGAGGTTATACAAACAGACACCCCGTCTGAGCCAGTGGTGTACCAATTTTTGTGGCCAACAGGAATGCCAAATGATGAAGGGCGGTTCCGAGTGGTGACTGATGGATATCCTGTGAGTGATCACTGGTATCCACCAATGTTCTCTATCACTGTTAGATGAGTTGACACCGTTCTATTAGTTTAATGAACCACACATAGACCTTGTAGACCCTCTGACACTCTTATGTTTTTCTGCATTCAGTTAGGGAATGTGTCTTTGTCCGGTCTTTAAAAATCCCTGAGGCCCTCCCCCAACCTTTTTGTTCCCTTCTACATGAATAACCTTATGCTCAATTCAGAGTTTTGTCTATTTTCCAGAAATGCATAACTTTTCAAGTTCACCCATTGATGTCATTAAAGTTTTCAACTCAAACTGTCTTGATTGAACCACATAATAATAGGAAAAAAGAACTACCCTTAAAAAATCTTGAAAAATGTTTAAATATTTTTTTTTACAACTGTGCTTGTTTGTGAAAACAAAGACGTTGATCTAAGCACATTAAACCTTTATGTGATACCATTTTTAGAAGAAAAGTATGTGTTTTCTTGTGCAGCATCTATCTCCCAATTACAAATAAACCTCCATATTTGGGTTAATTTTGTCAATTCTCAAATGGAATTCAAAAACCTTGGGTACATTTAGGAAGCACAACTGGCTGTACAAAATGGATGTTAATTTGGGCTGGATACCTTTTCTGGAAAAAAGCTATGAAGACTTAAGTGCCAAGTGCCCCAAGCATCCAAAAAAGCTCTAAGCAACTATGCGGTACAGAAGCCTTGTAACAACTACTACAGCACCATGTTTCGATCAAGCATGCTGCTGGAATATTTTGCCTGAAACATACTTCCGTTATTAGTTAAGAAACGAGAAGCAATTACACATATATTCTTGATTGAAACAGCTCAATTTGTGTTTTTGATGTAATACAAACGCCTTTAAAGCACATGAAGTATTGTGGGTTAACGAAAAGACGTATGTATGGTTAAAGAACAATCAGAATACTTTATTGTATTTGTGTAAAGCAGATGTGTCGGATTTCATTGAGAGCCACAATTTTAGTGAATTCTATAATGTTGAAAATATTTTCTGCATTTTTTCTTAACAGATATTCAACAAGAACGCTTTCACATGCAGCATTAGAAAATGGAACAGCGAATGACAGTTTTGCCTCCTGGGGTATCTGTGACTCATGTTTGCATTTCCAAGTATTGTGCATTTCTACTATGCCTTTATTTGTCTTGTGAATATAAAATACAGACTCTTTTTCAAATTATATTTGGGGATAGTGAAGACAGCTACACTCTTAAGTTTTTCAGAGTCTTCAGCTCAACAATGAGGAAGAAAGCATGTTCCAATTCTATGCACAAGCACACAAATATACTTTGTTCACGTACATACGAATGTGGTTTGGTGGTGGCTGCTGCAGGTGGGCTGGTAAGAGTCAACCCATAGTTCATGTTTAAAACTGGAGGGACTCCGTTTGGGGCTAAGAAATGAACAAGAACAAAAGAGGAAACTATGATGAAACTTTTTAAAACTTTTTTACATTTTCGGTACATACATAAATGTTTCATAACATGGGCATAAAGACTTAACTAAATACAAGTAATGCAGCTGTTGTTTGGTAAGGACTCTAATGGTCTTATGTTTCCTTCTAATTCTGTAAGAAGATTACACTTCACTCATGTAGATGGTTCAAATAAAGCATGTCAAATGTTTCCTACATATTATACTGTGAAGCCCCCTGCATTTACTCATGAAATTCTAGAAGAATAGAATTCATGGCATTTTCAAGATAAACATTGTTTTTATAACTCCTCAAGACTAAATGTATGTTGACTGAAACATAATAGATTATTCCATTAATTTTCAAAGTTGTATCAATCTGCAGAATTACCCTTTAATAGGATAATTGGCTTTGAAAGTCAGGTAAAAGATGTCATTAAATGTATGTGGATGTATTTTAAAGAATACAGAAGTCTTCATCATATTTTCTCCATGAACGTTCTAAATCTTTAGGAACAGTAGCGGTCGGCAGTAGGTGTTTCTATAGGGCGGTGACGTGGGCAGGAGGAGGGGCAGGGTGGGGGGAAATAATGTATGGATTACGGAGTTTTACAGGTAAGTAAACATTTAAATACATAAAACGAATTTCGTTGCGCGCACTGCGTCACATTTGGTGATGCAGTGTGCGCAACGAAATTCGTTTTATGTATTTAAATGTTTACTTACCTGTAAAACTCCGTAATCCATACATTATTTCCCCCCACCCTGACCCTCCTCCTGCCCACGTCACCGCCCTATAGAAACACCTACTGCCGACCGCTACTGTTTAGGAAGGTATTATGTTATGTTGATTGTATATTGCACTAATCACCAAAGAGTATATTTAGGCACTTAGGCACTTACGCAGGTGTGAAAGTGTTTGGTCCCTAAGGGGCAGATTTATGTTAACTGGCGCATCCCCAGGGATGCGCCAGTTAACATGCGCCACAGTGCGCCACAGCTCCGCCACCCATGGTGCGCCGCATTTATAATGCGGCGCACCATGGTGCAAAAACGGCACAGATGCGTGACGCATCTGTGCCGGAAATGTGGCGCATTGCTGGAGTTGCGTCACAAGCGCGACGCAGCTCCAGCAAGGTTTGGGGGTACACCATCTGCACAATGCTGCGTCAAGACCTACGCCTGCTTCAAGCAGGCGCAGGGTTTTGACGCAGCATTGGCCTGAAAGGGACTGAGTGAAATCTCATAGATTTCACTCAGCCACTTTCAGGAGGCATTCCTGCGCAGGAAGGCCCCCCCCCCCCCGCGCAGGAACGCCTCCTTATGGCGCAGTGCTTTACAACGTGACGCATCTCCTAGATGCGTCACATTGTAAATAGGGTGCATTGTTTGCGCCGCAGTTGCGTCAAATAAAGTGACGCAATTGCGGCACAAAGAGGCGCAACGGCCTCATAAATCTGCCCCAAAGTGTCTTATAAGAAGAGCGAGGGCTTTAGCTTCTTGCGGATCTCAAGAAGTGAGGAGGAGGCTCTGATGTGTGGAGGAAGGTTGTTCCATGAATTGGGTATGATGACGGTGGACGCCTCGGAGTTCTAGAGCAGCCACCACTGGGTCCAACTTGCATTCTTCCTCTAAAGTCAGAGGGCTGCAGCAGCCCCTCCGGACCTATCACAGACTGGGATGGGTCTATTGTTATTCTGTCTGCCAGCTGATTGTCATAATATGTGTGAGATGTAAGGCACTCTGACATACTACTCTACATGCTTGCGACGAGTAGCAGTATAAAAGAAATGTAATACACATGAGAGAGGGACTCTGTAGAGAGGAGGGGCACCACTGGAACATTGCAGGGGCTATTGTTCACAGTTCGTATAAAGGAATGGGAGAGGGGGTTATTTATAAATCCTTGAATACTTCTTTCAAAAATAGGATGTCGAGAAGTTTCATGTATTATGAAGTTCATTTCCTTTTCTGGAGGCCCAGGCATTTTAATATTGCCAATAATGATTGGCACAGCATGTACTCTACCATATTAAGCTTCTTGCTTGGATTGTGAATTGGTGCTCCTTGTCGTGAATAAACTACCTCTCAGAACTAGGGGTCATCCTGCTTGCCAAATATACTTATCAGTGCCCATGATCAATCACTATTGTGAAATACTTAACAAATGTATAGAGCTAATTGCATCGTATCGTTGTAATTTGGATATGCTTGGCACAAGTGTCTGGATTGGCGAATAAATACCTGCTCAGCATACTGTGCATTATAGTTAGAGCACATGTTGTATAGAGTTTTTCTTTTTGGGCATTTTGGTATTGTACATGTCTCCACATTTTTAGGGGTCTTGGTGCTCAGGTGTCTCTGGAGTACTAGAGGTTTTGAAAACAAAGATCCTCAGGGAGAACATGGTGTCCGCAGAACTAGAAGGTTGCTATTTTGCTCTCGGGATCTCCGACCACCAACCCGTCAGCTCACTAAAATGGCATTGTAACCGGTCAGGTACGCAGAATAAATCCCCACCCCCTCTCTATGTACCGGGTGCAGGGATATGTGCTTTTCCTCTCCGTCGGCGTCTCCAGTGGCCCCAGATTCGGCCCGAGCTGCACTTTGACGTTGGGACACAGCCACCTTGGAGCTGAGAGGGAGCTGCAGCGCAACAGCGCTCGGTCTCCTCCGGAGTGGTTCCTGCTAGCTCCAGCTCAGAGGACCTCATTGCGCAGGGGTACCAGGGATAAATTGCCTGGGACAATGCTTTGGATCCCCTGAAAACACCTATTGGCTCAAGTAAAGGCAGGGAAGCCAAGAGAGGGAAGTTGAGGGATCAAAAGGCTTTAAAGAGGGAGATATCAACTATTTAATACTGGTATTACCCCCCCCCCCCCCAAAAACTAAAAGTAGCTCTCCTCCCTTGTCAACCTTGGCTAGTAACACAGAGACTGCAGAGCCCTCTAGAATATTGGACTGCAGACCTAAGGAGCGCTTAGTTAAGCCTGTGAAACTCAGGGAAAGTAGGGGTGAAGGCAAAAAAGCAACCCAGAGAGGTTAGAGCGCAAAATAAAGATTACTCTCTCTTTGAGGTCCCATTTTCGGGTATTACTATCGGACGGGGACCTTAGAAGCCAAACATGGAGGCAACAGTGCTGTCAGCGAGCCAGTCACTACCAGCCCTGACTTCAGAAGAAGCTATAAGAAAACTAACAGGGCACCCTATACTGGGTGTACCGCAGCCCGACGTAGGCTCTAGGCAGGTTAGGGCAGGGGTCAAAGCAAGTGGGCCAGGTGACAATCTAGTTGCAAGTCCCCCTCAAGAACTAGCGACCTTCCCCGAAGGGGATATAACTTTGGGCAACAGTGTTCTTAATGCAGATTCTCCCACAAGTTCGCTAGAAGCCATGTTTGTGTCACTGTCAGGGGATATTAGGAAAGGTTTTGCAGTCACAGAGGCAGACCAAGGGGAAAGAAGGAATTTCTGTGAAGCACTGGAGAAAAAGATAGATCTCCTCTCCATCAGAACTCAGACTTTGGAAGACTCTGAGGGCCTTTTGAAAGAAGATGTGAGGAAGGCTAAAGCTGAGATTCGGACTCTAAGGGGGGAAGATTGGGAACTCCGGGAGAATGTGGAACCCTTGGAGAACAGCGGCAAGAAAAATAACTTGCAATTTTTGAAGGTGCCAGAAGGAAATGAAGGGGTGGACATAAAATCTTTTATGGTTGCTCTCATAAAAGAAGGTCTATAGATTGAGGAAAGTGAGGAGGAAATATTTAGAGGCATTCAAAGGGTGCACAAAGATCCCTTCTGTAGAAACCCTAATAAAATTAACCTATGCAAATCCTCATAAACCTTTTGACTCATGCACTAAAGGAAAAAATCTTGACAAAAGCGTTGAGGATGAAGTCTGTAAAAGTGAGAGATTGCACCTTTGAGATTAGATCAGATCAGGCAAGGGGCACTCTGGATAGGCAATGGGGGATGGGTAGGCTCCTAGAGGATTTCAAAAAGCTGGGAGACACCGCCCAGCTTAAATTTCCTGCGACTTTGAAGGTTATACATGACAACAAAATGCATAGCCTGGGGAGTCTACAGAAGGTAGAAGACCTTCTATAAATTCTGAAATAGGCAAGTGGCAGCTAGGATTGGCAGCTAGGCTTGGAGTGGGTTAGAGTGGCTTGCAGAGGGGTGGGAAGCGTACAGAAGGAAGGTAGCGAAAAATCAGTATTAAGGGGAAGAAAAAATAATATAAATGGAAAAGGAAAAAAAACAGACTAAAATCTTTTTGTAACACCACATTGGGTAAAACCTCTTCCTTTTTCTGTTTCGTTTAGGGGGTATTTCAGGTATATCGGGTACGTGAGTGGCAGACATCATGTAGCGTACTAAACAGGGAACTAACATCAGGTCCAGAAGAAAGAGGGGATGGGTTCCCCAGGGAGGGGAGGGGTAGGGTCAGGAAGGGGGGCACGGGGTGGGGAGCATAGATGAGAATAACAACGAGAAATAAAATATCCTCATTCACCTCAATAAGGCAGCCCATAGATGTAACGGGTCATATGTCTCAGTCAAAAGGCTTAGGGACAGGACAAGGGAGATGGGTATTCAGGTATTAACATGAAATGTTAATTGTTTGCGCATAAAAGCGAGCCGCGATAGGATCTTGCAATACCTTAGGGACTCTTCGGCTCGGATAATATTACTAGAAGAAACACACTTAAGAGCGAAAGTATGGAGATTTTTAAGAGGCAGTCATGGGTCCAACAGGCGGTTTTTACAGAGCAGAGTGCTAACATAAGAGGCGTCGCATTACTAATTCAGAAAGCAGGTGAAGGCTCATATCTTAGAAACAGCAATGGATAAGAGTCATAGGTGGATAATTGAAAAAAAAATCTACAAGGGCAGATATTTGATTTGATTTAGGATTTATAGAGCGCGTAGCAACCCTCGGGCGTCCCAGCGCTATAGTATCAGCCTGACAGTACTCCTGGGATAGGATTATTGGGGGAACAGCCAGGTTTTCAGTAGTCTGCGGAATGACAGCAGATTGTTTTCTTTGTGGATGCTAAGGAGGAGGCTATTCCAGAGCTTGGGGGCGTTGTATGCAAATCGGCGCCCACCCGTGCGTGCTCTTCTTATTCTGAGGACGCTGGCTAGAAATAGGGAGTCCGACCTGAGCTGGTAGATTTATGGGGTTTGATGAGTGGTTTTAGTATAGGTGGGCCTTTGCCTTGTAAGATTTTATGAGAGATGCATAAGGTTTTAAAGGCGATGCGCTCCTGGATGGGGAGCCAGTGAAGTGCCTTGAGGGAGGGTTTAGCCAAGCACCTTAATTTCGTCCCCATGAGCAGTCTTGCTGCGGCATTCTGGGTGTGCTGAAGTTTTTTGATGACAGCTACTGGGGCGCCTAGATACAGGGCGTTTCCGTAGTCCAGTCTCGATATAATAAGGCCCTGGATCAGAATTTTCCTAGACTGGGGGGGATAAGAGGGAAGATCTTCCGGGCTGCTCGCATGAGCCCAAAGCAAGTGCCGGCTGTCTTTCTCGCTTGGGCTCTGAAGCTGAGGTCCTGGTCGAGCCAAAAGCCTAAGCTCTTGATTTCATGTTTTGGTGTGGGGGGGTGCCCCAGCTGGGTGGCCAGGCAAGGGTTTTGGGGAGTTTGTTTGGGTCGCCTAGGAGCATATTTTCAGATTTCTCACCGTTGAGTTTAAGTCTGGAGTCGCCCATCCATTTGGATATATTATGCAGGCAGGCGGCTAGATTCTCCATGGATTGATCGGCCTGGTTGATGGAGAGGACTAGTTGGGTGTCGTCAGCGTACATGACCACATTTATGCTGAATGGTGAGGCTATGTCGTCTAAGGGGGCCAAGTAAACGTTAAAAAGAGTGGGGCTCAGGGAGGATCCATGGGGAACCCCACAGTTCAGGGGGAGAGCTTTGGAGTGACCGTAACTGTCGGCCACTTGGAAGGTCCTATGTTCCAGGAATGATTTTAACCAGGCCAGGGAAGTCCCAGGCCTGGTATTAAGACTGGTAGGGATTACGCCCCGAACATGAACGACATTGAGCCATTAAAGGGAGTTTTTACAACATTTTTGGTCTTTCCCGATCCAACAATTATGGCCAGAGATTATAATGTAAAAATGTATTTACAATTAGACAAATCTAAAAGTAGAAGAGCAATTGCCACTCCCAAATAACGTTCGTATTTGAAAATGATGATGCAGCAAACCACGCTCTGTGATTTGTGGAGAGAGAGATCGGGTGAGAGGCTTGGGTTCTCTTTTCATGATAAAAAATATGGCCATAAATCTAGGATCTGCTACTTGATAGTTAGTTTAGGCCTGAGGGCTTATTTTCAGGATATCTCCTACTCAACTGCCCATCTATCGGATCATTCAGCTGTTCTATTAAATATGGATCTGAAAGGCAGGACGATTACAAAGAAATGGACGCTTGATCGCCCCATACTCTCTGAGACTGATGCAATGAATCATTTGAGAAAGGATGTAACTGAGTTTCTAGAATACAATATAGACTCTGCGTCAGTAACGGTCATTTGGGGCACTCTTAAAGCTTATTTGAGGGGTAAACTTACAAGCATTGTAACTTTTAGGAACAGGGCCTATATAGAGAAGGTCTGTCAAACAGAATCAGAAATGAAGGCATGGAAGCTGATCAAACACGAGTAATGTGGATGGAGGTAGGCACCCAGAGGGTAATAAGGTAACATCACTGAAGGCACAAATAGAATCTATTTTACAATCCTGCATTAACAAGTGCTGGGAAGCCAGCAAAGTTGGCCCATTTTTAATATGGGGAAGGCGCTGGTAAACTACTAGCTTCTAAGGTGAAGACCGATAAAAATAGGAATTTGATAAAAGAAAATTGAGGGGGGTGTGGTCAGGCCACCGACCAACATGGCCGCGCAGTGTTGAAGCTCCGCCAGCTGACTACAGCCCAGATGCGATATCCCCCATAAATACAGCGTGAAGAGACTAGAGTTCGACACCATGGGACTGCAGCTTCAGTGACGAACGTATCGCTCCCACCAGACCGCGGCTTGATGGCTCCTAGACTGGTTTCCCGGCACTCAAGGGCCTACAAGGTGGAGTGAATCCGGCCTGTGCAGTTCTCCTTCTGTACGCGGCACGTCTGGGGTGCAGGTGCGGGTGGAGGCTGTCACCCAACTGGAGCAAATGACAGATGCTGTGGTGAGTGCCCCGGACACATGCCGTTCTCAGTGCTCCTCCGCCTTCTTTCCGACAATGCCGGGTCACAACGACGATTGGCTATGCCTGACCTGCACTACAGGGTTCTTCCCTTCCCAGAGGCCCCACGGGGACAGGGCCCAAGCTCGGGTCAGGGAGACGACCACCTGGTCACTTGTGGGTGCGGATTAGTGGGAGGTAGTAGTTCCATCACCCCCGGCATCCAGCTGCCCCCGCCATACCATGCATCCATCCAGCGTGCAACTTTTGGGCCCAACGGTCCGACCCCCTGGCTGCGCCACTGACCCCGTGACTACTGCCAACATGCTTCATCACTCTGCATTGCTGCTGTAGGCTACATCTTGGTCCTCAATCAAAACATTTCTGCCTGCACCCTGGATTCTGCCTGCCTTAGGTCATCGGCACATGAAGGTGGTGGCCCCTTTTTTCCTTTACGTAATAGTCAGAGTCTGGACATTTTATTGCCACCAGTCATCTTGCTTGCTCTTCGGGGTGCCTCTCTCTCCCTCTATCAGAGTGCTCAAAATAATGGCTCGCTGGCGTCATTGCATCCGGGGCCCTGCCCATGCTCCTCCCCCACTTTTGTTACCTGCTGGTTGACTCTCCTGCCTTGCCTTCTACTTGCCAACGGTGCAGGTATTGTGCTGCTGCCGTTCCCTTTGCGTAGTCGCACAGCGGCATTGGCCACAAAGATCCTAAACAAAAGACCCTCACATTTGAAAAAGTTGCTGAGAAAAGTCGAGATTGCGGCCCCACCATGGTGGAGGGTGGCAGGGGCGTAGATCACGTAGAAGACCTCATTAATCAGTCCCGGACACTGCTTCAGGAGATGAGGGGGGGTTTTTGAGCACTGGATGGGCGATTTGACACGTTAGACAAGCACCTAGAGGATATGGGGGCCAGAATTCAAGCATACGATAGGCGCATGGATGTTGCCACAGTGCGCATATCTGACATTGAAGATGGTACTGCACAGTCTCTGAAAAGACTAGAGCACGTGGAGCGCTTCCTCAAAGACGTGGCGATCAAGAACAAAGACCTCAAAGCACACAGTAGGCGCAACAACTTCCGTATTTTGTGGATGCCGGAGACCAATGCGACTTGCTGCCTTGACCTCTTTGTTGAAACTTTGCTTGCGGACATGTTTGGGAGGGAGTCCTTCACCCCTAGGTTTGTGGTGAGGCGCACACCGCACTCTGGGCCCTCGGCCCAATCCGGGCTGCCCCCAAGGCCTACCATCGCCCGCATCATGAACTTTCAAGACCGTGATACCGCATTGAAACTCGCCAGAGAACGAGGGGACACCACATGGCAAGGCTCTAAACTGGAGCTCTATCCGTGTCAGGCTTGGCCAAGCAGCGCCACCTAAACCAGGACTACATCTTCCAGAACTCTTGTGTGGGGGCGGGGCAACATATAAGCAGGACGGCCCCTCATCACGTTGTTCGTGATTTTGTGTTTCTCCCGTGTTTGGGAGATACTGGAGTAGAGAACTGCAGGTGAATCCTGGTTGAGGAGACTTTGGTTTTTGGATTGATCGTTTGGCGCTTAGCGCGAAGAACAGCTGGTTAAGCGCGAGGTCGGCGCTTTTGTTTGTTTCCCTCGGAGCGCGAGGTTCGGCGCCCTAGGACATTTCACCGGCAGTGTGGGCTCGGCGTTTCCAGGACATCTCGATCCCCCGAGGGTTACTCAGCCGCTACAGTACCGTGAGTAAAAGAGCAAGAACGCGTGCAGTTAACGCGTCAGTTGTCAAAGGCTGTGTTGTATCCTGACTCAGGCGGACTAGCTCAGAAGCCTAAGGAATAAGGCGCTAGATCGAGGGAGTGAATCAAAGGATTGTGATTGCCCCTTAGAGAACGGAGTACGGCGGTATGGTCTTTCTGCGTACTTCCGTTACGAAGACAGACACTAGTGCTTATAAAGGCAAGTGCCAAAGCGGAAGGTAGTGGGGGGAGATCCTACACCTTACCGTATTTGGAGCTGTACAACCAGGAAAGCAGGGACTGAAATTGAGAGCGGAAGACAGTAGTATTGAGGCTACGTCTTACCGTGTCCTTCAAGTATCGTTTGGAGAGTATTGTACATATGCAAACTGACTCATTTGAGGAAAAGGATTGTAGCAAAATTCACATAGGGTTTGGGGATATTCACTTGGTTATAATTTGGACACTCTTCAATACAAGGCAGGGTAGGTTCATCACTGTGAACAGTATTATATGTTGAATCAGGAAGTGGCTTGACACTAACAGTGTTTGTGTTCTCTAGGGACTAGTGTGGCGGACATCAACATTGAGGAATACAGGGAGGAGGAGGAGAATTCTTCTTTTCATAAAGGTGAACAGATACACTTGCTCAGTAAGACGGAGAGAGTGTAGGGATGCAAGGAGAATACGAATAACCTGTATTATTGTTTTCTTGTCTTCCAGCTGTCCCTTCCCTGCAGCCCCCTTCCGTCCCCTCCTTGTTTGTTTCCTGTTTTTTCCCTCGCCTTATCACTCGAACACGCTGTGTTGTTATTACGGGCGTGTTGGTGAGATAGGGAGGTGGAGTCATATGTGCATCAACCGGATCCGGCAGCGTGGAGTCTGACAGAATCACGAACCCACGAATTGCATTCTGCCGGGTCGGTTTGGAGTACATATGGCCACCTTGGATGATGTGTTGAGGGCCTTGGTTTTGGTTCAACAGGAACTGGCAGCATCCAAAGCAGAGGCTGTGCTACTTAAAGATAGGGTAGAACAATTATCTAAGAACCCTTTTTCTACAGGTCCTGCGCAGATACAGGTTACGGTTCCCCCTCCTATCCCGTTAGCCACCCCTGAGAGGTATGGGGGGGATCCGAGTAAAACGCAGGCCTTTATGACGCAAATTATGCTCCATTTCTCTTGTAAGCCTGCCTCTTTTCCCAATAACCATTCTAGGGTAGCATTTGCCATATCTTATTTGGTGGGTGATGCGGCCAATTGGGCAGTCCCTCTAATAAAACGAGACGATGCCATGTTGTCCAATTGGACAGCATTCAGAGAAGAATTTGAAAAAGTCTTTGACAGGAGGGCCACAAATTTCAGTGCGGATAAAGAGTTGTTGTCCCTGCGGCAGGGTAGGAGTGATTTGATTACTTACCTGACTACATTCAATCGTCTGATTGCCGAAACTGAGTGGCCAGAGGGCAAAAGAATGACTCTGTTTTATCAGGGGTTGAGGGAGGAATTGAAGGACGCAGTTGCACACATAGATCCTCAACCTACGACGTGTGTGGATATGGTGAATTTGGTCATGAGATTGGATGGTAGGCTAACGGAGCGGAGTGGGGATCGAAGAAGGTGGGACAGGGGTTACGCTCGTAACGTGAGTTTTCCTACGAGAGCCCTGGGTTCCGCAGAGGCAGGGGCAGAGCCTATGGAGATAGGAGCTATTCGACCCCCATTGTCTAAAACTGAAAGAGAGAGTAGGAGGGTAAAAGGCCTTTGTATGTATTGTGGGAAGAAGGGCCACTATGTACACGAGTGCCCCTCTAAACCCAAGACTTCGAACACGTGGAACAGGAACCAAAGGGTAGCGGTGTCCAATACTGCCAGAGAGAGTGAGGAGGTGTTGGTATCGTTGCCTACTAAAGAGGAGAACCCCGATTGGAAGCTTACATCTCTATCTTCCTCGGGCATAGGGGAAACCGAGTCCCACCTGGTGTTAGACATGACCTTGGAGTGTGAACACAAATCCCATCAAGTGATGGTCATGCTGGACTCTGGGGCCACTGGTAATTTTATAGATAATGGGTTGGTAGCTCGTTTGATGATACCTAGAATACCAAGAGGCAACCCAGAGGAGGTTTTAGCCGTAGATGGTCAGCCAATTAAATCCGGTCTGAGAACGGAAAAAACGGCTGAGGTAGAGTTGTCTATTGAGGTGTCAGAGGGAAGGCATGTGGAAAGGGTAGAATTGAACATCATAGAGGCTCCCCAGTATGAAATTATCTTAGGGATGCCGTGGTTTACATTCCACAACCCTACCATCGACTGGAAATCTCGTACGGTGCTTTTCTCTTCTGGGTTTTGCAAGGAACACCTGGTACCGTATGTGCATTCCCCTGTAGCAGTGTTGGCTTTGCAGTTTATGGTGGCTACAGCCGCTGAGAAGGAGGTGACCCTCCCGAAAGAATACGAAGCATTTCGGGAGGTATTTAGCGAAAGCAAAGCTGAGGAGTTGCCGCCCCATAGACCGTATGACTGCCGGATTGATTTGATTGACGGGGCAGTGATTCCTACGTGCCGTGTGTATGCTTTATCTGTTCCTGAGACTGTGCACTTAAAGGAATACATCGATCATTATGAAAGAATAGGTTTTATAAGACCATCCCGTTCACCGGCAGCCTCTCCTCTTTTCTTTATCGCGAAAGCCAATGGTGATCTGAGGGCATGTGTGGACTACTGCGTCTTGAATAAAAACACCGTTCGTAACCGTTACCCTCTCCCCCTCATCACGGTACTGATTGATCAAGTGAGGGAGGCAGTGATCTATACTCGTTTGGATTTGCGAGGAGCCTATCACTTGGTCAGGGTACGTGAGGGGGATGAGTGGAAGACGGCATTCAAGACGCGGTATGGCCTATATGAATATCTGGTCATGCCCTTTGGGCTGTGTAATGCCCCGGCGGCGTTTCAATTTTTGATCAATGATGTTTTGAAGGAGTACATTGACCTGTTCGTGGTAGTGTACATCGATGACATCCTGGTGTACTCAATGGATGAGGGTTGTCATGTGGAACAGGTCAAACAGGTGTTGATGAAATTGAGGGAACATAGCCTTTTTGTTAAACTCAGCAAATGTGAGTTTGGAGTATACTGTGTGGAGTTCCTAGGAGTGATGATTAGTCCCTCTGGGTTGCAAATGTCTGAGCGCAAGGTGGAGGCAGTGAGAGACTGGCCGGTACCGAAGAATGTGAAGGAAGTTCAGAGTTTTCTGGGCTTCGCTAACTACTACCGGCGCTTCATTTTGCATTTCTCCTTGCTGGCAGTGCCCATTACGAAACTGTTGAAAAAAGGGGTTCCTTTCGAGTGGACAGAGGCTGCAGGAGAGTCATTTCGAACTCTTAAATCTTCTTTCATCTCTGCCCCGGTGCTGTCACATCCCAATTTAGAACACCCTTTTGTGGTTGAGGCGGATGCTTCGGACGAAGCAATCGGGGCAGTACTGTCACAGATGGACAGTAGTACAGGTCAGTTGCACCCAGTGGCCTTCCTGTCAAAGAAATTGAGTTCGGCTGAACTCAATTACACCATAGCCGAAAAGGAATTGCTGTCAATTAAGAGAGCATTCCAGGAGTGGAGGCATTATCTATGGGGGGCCCTGCATACCATTACTGTGTACACAGACCACAGGAATTTACAATTTATGTCCTCTGCTAGACACTTGACAGCGAGACAGATGCGATGGACGCTCTTTTTTGCAGAGTTTAACTTTGTGGTCACTTTCCGCCCTGGGTCTGAGAATAGGAAGGCTGATGCCTTGTCTAGACAAACAATGCCAGCGGAGTGTGGGGATGAAAAACAGGCCATTATACCATCAGGGAAGGTCCTGTGTGTGGTGAGGGCGGAATCATTTTTGGAGGAGGTGAGGAACTATCAGTATCCGGGTGGATGGGGGTCATGGGCGCATGACAGACTGGATTGCAAATTGAGAGAAGGGTTGCCATTCTTTCAAGGAAAATTGTATTTACCCACAATCCCTTTGCAGAAGAAAGCTATTGGCTGGTGTCATGAAGGGGAACTTTTAGGACACCCTGGTATACGTAAAACTCTCGATACTGTCAAAAGACACTTCTGGTGGACAACCCTGAGTAAGGATGTTACTGAGTGGGTGGCCCGTTGTGAGGTATGTGCTAGAGCCAAGGGGATGACCACCAAGAAAGCAGGGAAACTGATACCTATGCCTACCCCCAGTCAACCATGGCAGCATATCAGCTTGGACTTCGTGTCGGGTCTTCCAACGGATAAGGGCTCAACCGCCGTGTTGGTAGTGGTAGATAGTCTCACCAAGATGGGACACTTTATCCCTTGTAAGACTCTCCCGAATGCCAGCCAAACGGCCCAATTGCTGGCTAGCAATGTGGTCAGACTACACGGTATTCCTAGGGTAATCGTGTCCGACAGAGGACCGCAGTTTATTGCACGTTTCTGGCGCATGTGGTGTAGTGCCCTGAAAATAGAGTCCAACTTATCCACCAGTTTCCACCCTCAGACTGATGGGCAGACTGAGCGTTTGAACCAGACGCTAAAGAAATACCTGAGATGCTATGCTAGGGAAGCTCATGAGTCTTGGGTGGATCTGTTATGGACGGCTGAGCTGGCCTATAACAACGCATGGCACAGCTCGACAGGAATGTCACCTTTCAAGGCCAATTATGGTTTCGATGCTAATACACTGCCTGTTGACATACCCTCTGATCTTAGCGACCAGCCAGCAGTGAAAGAAAGAATTTTGATGCTGAGAAGGGTCCATAAGGGGGTGCAGGTACATTTGAACAAAGCAAAGGAGGTGTACAAAAGATGGGAGGATCGTCACAGGATAGAGAGTCGCCAGTATGTAGTGGGGGATAAGGTATGGCTGTCTACAAAGAACATCAGGTTTAAATTGCGCAGCGTGTTTCACCCAAGATTTATAGGCCCATACACCATAGTGAAACAGGTGAACCCCGTGACCTATAAGTTGAAACTGCCAGGGTCGATGCGCATACACCCTGTATTCCATGTGCAGTTGTTGAAACCAGCCCTTACTTCACATAGAGTAGCCCCCCCGCCAGTGTTGTGTGATGGTGGTATGGAGTATGAAGTGAGGAGTATCAGAGACGCCAAGTGGTGCCGGGGTGTGCTGAAATACCTGGTGTCCTGGAAGGGGTATTCCGCTGAGGATGATTCTTGGGAGCGAAGCACGGACGTGCATGCTCCTGCTGCTGTGCGTTCTTTCCACAGGAGATTTCCAAATAAGCCGGGCCCTAGAAGGCGCTAGAGAGGGAGACATTCTGTCAGGCTTGGCCAAGCAGCGCCACCTAAACCAGGACTACATCTCCCAGAACTCTTGTGTGGGGGCGGGGCAACATATAAGCAGGACGGCCCCTCATCACGTTGTTCGTGATTTTGTGTTTCTCCCGTGTTTGGGAGATACTGGAGTAGAGAACTGCAGGTGAATCCTGGTTGAGGAGACTTTGGTTTTTGGATTGATCGTTTGGCGCTTAGCGCGAAGAACAGCTGGTTAAGCGCGAGGTCGGCGCTTTTGTTTGTTTCCCTCGGAGCGCGAGGTTCGGCGCCCTAGGACATTTCACCGGCAGTGTGGGCTCGGCGTTTCCAGGACATCTCGATCCCCCGAGGGTTACTCAGCCGCTACAGTACCGTGAGTAAAAGAGCAAGAACGCGTGCAGTTAACGCGTCAGTTGTCAAAGGCTGTGTTGTATCCTGACTCAGGCGGACTAGCTCAGAAGCCTAAGGAATAAGGCGCTAGATCGAGGGAGTGAATCAAAGGATTGTGATTGCCCCTTAGAGAACGGAGTACGGCGGTATGGTCTTTCTGCGTACTTCCGTTACGAAGACAGACACTAGTGCTTATAAAGGCAAGTGCCAAAGCGGAAGGTAGTGGGGGGAGATCCTACACCTTACCGTATTTGGAGCTGTACAACCAGGAAAGCAGGGACTGAAATTGAGAGCGGAAGACAGTAGTATTGAGGCTACGTCTTACCGTGTCCTTCAAGTATCGTTTGGAGAGTATTGTACATATGCAAACTGACTCATTTGAGGAAAAGGATTGTAGCAAAATTCACATAGGGTTTGGGGATATTCACTTGGTTATAATTTGGACACTCTTCAATACAAGGCAGGGTAGGTTCATCACTGTGAACAGTATTATATGTTGAATCAGGAAGTGGCTTGACACTAACAGTGTTTGTGTTCTCTAGGGACTAGTGTGGCGGACATCAACATTGAGGAATACAGGGAGGAGGAGGAGAATTCTTCTTTTCATAAAGGTGAACAGATACACTTGCTCAGTAAGACCGAGAGAGTGTAGGGATGCAAGGAGAATACGAATAACCTGTATTATTGTTTTCTTGTCTTCCAGCTGTCCCTTCCCTGCAGCCCCCTTCCGTCCCCTCCTTGTTTGTTTCCTGTTTTTTCCCTCGCCTTATCACTCGAACACGCTGTGTTGTTATTACGGGCGTGTTGGTGAGATAGGGAGGTGGAGTCATATGTGCATCAACCGGATCCGGCAGCGTGGAGTCTGACAATCCGGACTTTACTCTCATGGTGCAAGAAGCCCGTCGTAAGTACAATGGGGTCAAGGCCACCCTCAGAAACCTGGGTCTAAAGTATGGCATGCTTTACCCTGCCAGACTGCATGTCGATGTCAACGGCCGGACCCGCATTTTCGACATCCCTACTGAGGCACAGGAATTCTGCCACATCTACAAACACAACGACAACCAGGCGATTGCGGACAAATCCAGATCCTCTCCTCCGGGCAGCGGCTCCAATGCAAGCATGGAACTGTTTTCAAGTGCGGGCACTGGCTGACTTTCCCATCCTACATGTTGCCACTTTGATACCATAGCTGGATTGGGATACTAACACTCATCGCCACATGATGTTTCTATTGGCTGGTCAACTGTCGTGGCGTTGCAACCCCTCATGGTGCACACCTTTGGATTGTTTCTAGGGATATGGATATACCGAGATAGGGTTCTCTTATTCCAGCTAAAAGTCTCTTGGTATATTATGCTTCATTGTATGATCCGGGTTCTGCTTCGCTTTATTCATGGTGAGTTTGGGTGGGGGGGTACAACTGTCCTTGTACAGGAATTTAGAATTATTTACTGTCATGCTCACTGTCCTATTCAATGTTTATCAAGAATTATTTATATTGGTTATGAATGTCAAAACTATTAGATGGTGCAGTTAGGTAATGTCTGTGGTCCCTCTGATTTATCCCTGTTGTCCTGGAATGTCAGGGGCCTGAATGACAATCACAAGAAAAGGCAGGTTGTTCACTATTTGATACGGCACAACATCGACATTGCTTTTTGCAGGAAACACACCTATTCAAATCTGACCCCGCACGATTTTCTACAAGCTGGGGCACACACAGATACTTTTCTAACTTCAGCAGTTATTCCCGTGGAACAGCAATTATTATACACAAAAGGGTGCCCTTCAGTCTTCGCTCCGCCATTGGGAATGATGAGGGTAGATATACAATTGTCATGGGCTCATTCATGTGCCATAGCGTAGCCGTGGTATGTGTCTATGCTCTGAACACTGACTCCCTGGAATTCTTTCATTCCATACAGGCCCAGATTGCCAAGTTAGACTCTACCCTGCTGCTGATAGGGGGGGGATCTCAATGTGCTTCTCAACCCCGCCTTAGACAGCACCGCCATATCTCCTGGCACTAAGCCACGTGCACGAAGAGCCCTACTAGATCTTTGTGAACAACTACCATTCTACGACATATGGCGCAAGCACAACCCTTCCATCACTGATTGCACGCAATACTCCAGCCACCATAACACTTGGACCAGGATAGACTATTGGCTTCTCTCCCCTGGTATATCCTGTTGGAACCAATCCATCGCCACCCTTCCGAGAACATATTCAGATCACTTCCCAGTTACAATTCTCCTTAGTGTGCCCAGACCCGATGGATACGAGCGACAATGGTGCTTTCCTAGTCAAGCCCTCAACGATGACCTCTTTCACTCTGAGGTGCAAAAGGCCATTGAAGAATATTTTGCCATTAATACAGGCTCGGTTCACTCTTGGGCAGTTCTATAGGAAGGGTTCAAGGCATACATTAGGGGAGTCTGCATTGCCAAACATGCCGGGAAACTAAAGACTCTACAAACTACACTCTCCCGTCTTGAGCAAGACTTAAGGGATATAGACAGCGATACAACTAATAGCACCAACTAAGAGGCGGCTACACTGACTGACCCTCCTCACCGAATACGGGGAGACTGCAGAACGGGAGATACTGTTCTTAGGTAAATATTCCAACAAACGGCGTTAAAGCGAAGGAGAGCGACCAGTCCGGGTTCTGGTGCAGATGCTTCGCCCACCATACAACAAAGCCTACTTCACCGAGTTGACATCCTCCACTGGCCAGACACTCACATCCACTTCACAGATCCGTGACGAATTCCTCGATTATTACGCCTCTCTATACACCTCTAGAGTAGTGCATGATCGCACTGCATAGGAAGCATACCTATCAGAAATCGCCTTGGTCTATCTAGAGAAACATATGCAGGAATTCTTGGTTGAACCGATTTCAATGGACAAAGCCATTAGTGCCATTGAGGCCCTTCGAGAATCCTCGGCCCCTGGCTTCGGTGGCTTCACAAGGGATTTTCACAAGACATACAAAGACCTACTGATGCCTCATCTGTTTGAGGTATGTGCGAAGCCCTTGAAAAGCAAATCCTACGCCTACCTTTCATGAGGCTGTCATTATCCTCCTTTTCAAGCCTGGCAGGGATCCGTTTTATGTGGGTCATATCGCCCCCTGTCATTACTAAATTTAGACTATAAAATTCTGGCCAAGATTCTCGCTATGTGCCTGTTTCTCCTGATGGAATTCATTATTTCCCCGGCTCAATCAGGCTTTGTCCCCCATCGTTCTACCTCATTGAATCTTAGGACGCTTTACTCGATCCTTCATAGGATTAACACTGAGATCCCAGCAGCCGCCATTTTGTTGGACACAGAAGGCATGCGACTACCTAGAGTGGCCCTTTTTTGAGTCCATTATGTGCCGCATGGGGATGCTTATGGGATTCATTGCCACCACTGAATTATTGTACAGTCGCCCCACGGTGAGACTCCACCTGAACAGTACCCTCTCCCGTCCCTTTTCTCTATCCCTTGGTACTCTACAAGGCTAACCCCACGATTGTTCATTCTCGATTGGACCCCTTAATCCGGCATTTCCAGGAGAAACACTTACAGAGGGGCCTCCAAATCAACACTGGCCCCTTGTTGGTTTCACTTTATGCGGATGACGCTATATTTTATGTTAGGGAGCCTGGCGTTAACCTGGAACTCCTTATAAGGGAAATAATTTGATTATGGGAGGATTCTGGCCTGGGCATCAACTGGCGTAAATCAGTTATCTTTCCTTTAACCTCTAGCACGCAGCAGTGGAAATGTGAATTCCCCCTTGAATGGTGCACCGACTCCATTAACTATCTGGGCATTCATATACATTTGGACACCCCCCACATCATCCGCCTAAACTATGGTCAAGTATCAACACCCTGGAGGCGCAGTTGGAGTAATGGTCGCGATTACCACTATCTATCACTGGTAGATTAGTGATCATCAAGATGGTTGTGCTCCCTACATTTTTATATCTCTTCAACAACATCCCCATACCCCTCCCTAACAGTTCTTTTCAACATTACACTCACACCTTATCAAATTGGTCTGGGGAGGTAAACAGCCCTGGGTGCGCTGGCAATTACTGACCCGTCTGTATGAAAGAGGGGGGTTTGGAGTGCCTGACCTTCAGCTGTACTATTTAGTGGCCCAATGCAGTTACGCCTTCGCTTAGTTCCACCCAGACGCTAGGATCCCATATCTCCGTCCCGAGGCAGACTTTGAACTGCATGATAAACTCTTCACAGTATCACCTAAGGGCGTACCTAGAGACCCCAATGACATACAAAAAGTCTCTACCACCAGCTGGGCATGGGAGAAACTGAAACGGATCACTGGCACATCTACACTGTACTCCTCGGCACTGCCGCTTCCCAATGTCCACTGGCTACCGATCACAGGAGTGAGACTGGTGCAGCACACCTTAGTTAAATTTGCCATCACTAAAGCAGGGGGACTTATAACCTGATGGGCATGTCTTCTCTGTTGCGGACGAGGACTGTTTCCATTATGCCACCATTAAGCGCTGCTTCGTTATGGGGCAAATCCGTTCGGCACTACGGGCATCTCTGCCTGGTTTTCCCATTGAACCAGATTTTTTCGCCCCCCCCTGTCCATGATCATCGAGAGTCAAGGAGGGATACATCTTATATCTAAACTATACAAGGCTTGCTCTGATTTCATTCCAGTCAATGATGACAAAATTTGCAAAGACTGGGAAGCTGATTTAGGACACCCTATTACAGACGACCAATGGGCCAAATGTTGCACGGTAACAAATGAAGTCTCCTTAAATAGCCGGCACAAGCTGCTCCATTTTAAGTTTCTGCACAGAATATACATCACTCCGGCCAGATCCCATAGACTTGATCCTTCCAGACCACATAATTGTCGTAAATTGAATGCCCAACTCATGTGGACATGTCCAAAGCTACAGCCATTCTGGGAGGCTGTGCACAAGACACTAGGAGATATGAGTGAACTGACCCTCATTCCCACTCCTGAGATTCCATTATTAGGCTATGTGGTAAACTTCCCTAAACGAATTTGGAGGTTCGCTGGCTTAGATTGCTGCTAGCCAAAAGAGAAATCGCACTACACTGGGGCTGAAAAACAATTCCCACATTACAGGGTTGGCTGAACAGCCTAACATTCTGCTACACCAACAGTGAAATTTACTCTACCATGTTGCCTCGATCCTCCTGGTCCAAAGATGCAGGAAGCAGACAATTGAACCACTGACTCTCAACTTGAACAGGGCATTGTTCTGACTGGAGTGGGATAATCGCCTTTTGCACCACAATCACCTGTTTACAAACGCCTCCAGGCTGACCCTCAAGGCTTGTTTTCCTGAGTGGATGCACATGTTTAGATTGGTTCTATTGGCGAGAGGGATGGGCGGCAGGCTGTTGGGGACAACCTCTGTATGACGCGGCCATGCCACCGGGATTACATGTGCAAGCCTTGCTCATTGCTTCCTTTTTATTTTGCTCTTGACATTCTGGCTTTTATATGGCCTACACTCTTGTATTATTATGCCAACTTAACAATGACAGTGAGCACTCATGTTTGTATTGCAGAAATGTACTAAAATGGTAAATAAAGTTAAAAAAATAATAATAATAAATTGAGGGGGTACAGAATGGGGTTGTATTAACGAATAAGTTGGAAATTAAAGATGTGTTCAGCAAACACTTCCATAAACTCTATATGGAAGATCACTTAGTGTCAGAGGGTGAGACCAATCAGTGGATGGGCCAAGATATAATTCACCCACCAGATATGGAGGGGCAAAAAATATTGAACCAGGAAATCACTCAGGAGGAGGTAGAGAGTGCCATGAAGACAAGTAAAAGTGGGAAGGTGGCCTGCCCGGATGGGTACCAATAGAAATATACAGAATTCTGGGAGAGAACCTCATTCCCTACATGACTTTGATGTTTAATGGCATCCTTAGGGATTCCACACAGACACCTAATTCTTTGGCCGTAGCAATAATTGCACTGATACAAACACCAGAAAAAAATCCAGCTCAGTGCGAGTCATATCTCTGCTTAAAGCAGGATATAAAATCATTGCAAAAATCTTGGCAGAGAGGCTAAGTAAAGTTATTGGGCAGATAGTACATGGTGACCAAAAGGGTTTTATAAAGAGTAGGTAGCTTTATGAGTTAACACACAGTCTAATAGGAGCGATTGGTTTGGCCTCAACCTACTCTATACTATTGGCAGTAGTGACTTTAGACGCCGCAAAGGCGTTCAATAGAGTTATTTGGTCATATTTAGCAACCATATTGAAAAGTATCACTTGGGAGATAATTTTTTGTAAAGCTGTGCAGCTAATGTATCAGAACCCAACAGTTAAGATACTTGTCATTGGTAATCTGATGGAGTCCTTCCAGTTATCCTGGGGTACTAGACAGGGTTTTCCCCTGTCTCCCCTCCTGTTTAATTTATGTATAGAGCCCCTATCACAAAAAATCAGGGAACAGTCGACATCCCTAGTTTTTCTCAGGAGGACTGGGAGAAAAAGACAGCAGTTTATGCAGATGATTTTTTTTTAATTTTTTGTTTTGAAAACCTTTAGTTTAGCATTCAGTAGAAATACAAGCATGGGCCTACAACCGCGGGGGCCGGTCGCTAGACAAATTAAAATCGTTGATATCACAATACGACACAGCTCATCACCCGACAACCCAAAGGTCCGGCAGCGATTCAGAATAAAACTTGTATTGGAATGCATAGCTGGATTTCAGATTAAGACAGAGGTTTCATTTTATATTATATAAGAGAGGATCAGGTGCCATACAGTCGAACAGGAGAATGCGGGGGGCAGGGTAAGAAACAGGATATACATGTAAAGACCACTATAATAGAGATTTGGCGCCAGAGCATACAGGTCGGTACAAAAGAACACACAATATACATTTCCATTTTGCGCCAATACTCGAGGCCTGCCCGCCCATAAATCAGGATATCATAAAAGCAAAAGCACGAAATACAAGCATACGATAAGAATCCGAATGATTCATAGCTATACTGACCCTACGAGAAAGAAAGAGAAAGAGGAAAAGGCCATAGAAAATAAAAAAGGCAAAATAAAAAAAAAAACTCCAGCCCCCCTACCCTGCACCCCTGCAAATGGCTACAGCCTAACCCCACTAGCAGTGTGCCTGTCGCCCCTAATAACTAAAACCCCAAAGGTAGGAAAAGGAAGAACGGAGGAGGGCATATCCATGTGGGCTCCCAGTCCCTTTAGACCCCCCGCCTGAAACAGCCACCCCCTATCACTAAAAGACAAACATATGACAGCAATGTAGAGAAATTAGAGGGTACCGTGAGACACCGCCCAGCCTCTTAGAGCACACAGTTGCAGGTCCAACACTTGTAAAAGCCATGCCAACCCATCCCGATCCAGCCAATCTTAACCTTGGCCCTTCCGAACGAAAACACAAACCCCTTCTAGTGAGACCCAAAGGTACACAAAGAAGCAATAAAGAAGAAAAGAGTCAGCAGAAATTAGCCCATGGCTACCAGCAGGCAGTGAGTCCTCAGGAACTGTAGATGCAGACAAACTCTCCCTCAGAGATGAACAGTCCCAATGTGTCTTGAACAGGAGTCGTAGCATCACCAGGAAAGGAGAAGATGACCACAAAATGGATGGAAAGTCACAGACAATAGTCTCCAGGTGGGGAACGCCTGACGATATCTCCGAAGCAGGTAGTGGTGGAAGGTTCAGCAATACCTTGACATCCTCTGGAACACCGTCCACCAGGGCACCATCCTATGGTTCCAGTATTATTTTCCTTACTGGGTTCTCGCACGGAGTCAAAATGGCAGCGTTTTGAATGGCTGCAGAATCCCGTTTCAACAATAAGGCCGGGCCCGGTTCCACCAGGAGCATTTCAGATAGGCGCGTGTCCAATTTTCTCAACAAAGTATCCACATGTGTGCCGAATGCCCAAAGTTCTGCCAGTATGAACCTCAGCGATGGCTCATGCACCGTTCGATCCATATTCTCGTGCTCGATATCAATCACTATCACCTCCCCGGGTAAATCCGGCATCCTCAGGGGGGACAGACAGGATCTCGAACGTGCAGATGAGAAGGGTGACCAGTCTTTGTTCGCAGCCACGGTCAACCCAGTTAAGGCCGCAGGCCAGTGACCCCGAACCACCGAACCCTGGCGGGTGCAAACCGGGTCCGCGGGACGGGGGCCCCCACCCGCAGCCAGCAGCAGGCAGACTCACTCCTCCGTTGATACTGAGCAATGAAAACGATCGCCACCAAATTCGGGCTGAAACAAAGCCTCCACTCCGGTCGACCGGGCCCAGCCTGAGTCTCCTGGCCAATGTTGTTGCATTACAGCCCGGCTGTGAAAGTACTCCAGGCCCCGGCTTCACCGCTGGAGCAGGCCGCAAACTTAGACTCGATGTAACTCCGTCAAACAAGCCGATAAAAGTTTCCGGATTTCACCATTGGAGTGCGGGACAGTTCATGCGCCCAGAGACTAGGCGGTAAGTCAGGATAACATGCAGGATATTGCGGCGGGTTACAGAGGTCAATGGAGCTGGGAGCCTAAGCAGCCATCTTGCTTGCTGACGTAGCTCCTCCTCCGTGATCAACTGCAGATGATTTATTGATCTATACATCTGATCTTTCATCTGCTATAATGGCCATCTTCCATATTGCAGCAGAATTTGGAAGGGTGTCAGGTTATGAAGTTAACGCAGGGAAAACAGAAGTGATGTCATGGAACTGCAAAAGTGAGTGCCCTTTAATTAAAAAAGAAATTAGTTACTTGGGTGTAAAAATCATACAAGTGGTTGATAAAATAACAGAAATTAATCTGATATCATTGAAAGAGAGTGTGTGCGAATAATGAATAGCTGGGTGCATTTACCATTAACAATCTTTGGGAGGGTGAATTTAATAAAGATGATAATTTTGCCCAAGATAATCTTTCTGTTCAGCACAATTCCTCAGCATTTTGATAAGTCCCGGTTAATCAGAATTCAGCCAGCCATTAATGCATTTATTTGGGCTTCTAAGGGGGTGAGAATCTCTTGGAAGAACCTATGGTGAAAAAGTAGAGAAGAGGGGTCTAGCCTTGCCATACATCCAATATTACGGATGGGCCTTTCAGCTCTCACATTCTAGAATGTTGTTTAGTTTCCTGGATAGCTCAGATCTGGGGTTTCTGTTTAAGGTGATGTTAAAGTGAGCTAAATTAAGTACTGCTCATTTCCTGTTTAAGTTCGGTCAACTGAGGTACATTAAAAAGATCAAGCTGAAAGTACTACAGGCCATTGCGAAAAAATGGTTTATAATCAGGTACCTTATAAGCTTAAGCTACTATACCGAACTGGCCCCAGTATGAGACTCCCCAGGGACCTCAACTGTCTCGAGGAAAAGTTAAGTCTCCCCTTGAGAGAAGATGGAGTTTGTAGCTGGGGAGAGCTCACCAAAAATGGCTTATTTTTACCTTGGGCAGAACTGAACCAACTTACCATAGGGAAACTGTCAAGATTTAAATACATTCAGTTGAAAAGTTGGGAGTAAAGTTGCAGTTTCCCATTGGTCAATGAACATACCTTGGAAGACCAATTGCTGGGAAAACCTCCAGGGAATAAGGAAGCTCCACGTGGTACTGGGATGTTCAGGACGCTACTGATGGAGAGTGTACCCTGGCTGAGAATCTGTAGGGCGAGTACATGCCGAGGGAGTAACTGCAGCAAACATTGCAAGTATCAATGTGCACTTAATTCTCGACAGTGAAACCTGCTTGGTTAAGAAGGAACCAATTTTTTTCAATCCATAGAGCCTACATTACCCCAGAAAAAGAATCTAATAAGGCAAAAGATGACTTCAAATGCAAGAAGTGTGGTCTAGCACGTACCTCCAATATCCACATGCTTTACCAGTGACCAGCGTTAACAAACTTTTGGGTAAGATAATCGCAACCTTGTTGAGATTAACATCAAGGTAAGCCTCTTTTTGGTTATATTTGGAGTAGAAGAGGCCATGCAGGACCCGGAAAGAAAGTTCCTGTTTTATGCTATCTTACTTGCTAGAAAGGAAATCTACCATAAGTGGGTATAAGATACTCCCCCATTGCATCTCGAGTGGCTTGACTCCCTTGTCTATGTATCTAAAATGGATTTATTAACCCCTTCACTGCGGCGGCTATTCCGCCGCAGTGCTAAGGGGGCGGGGCGCTCGCGCGGCGGGCGCATGCTGGTGATGGAACCGCTCCGTCACCAGCCGCGGTTGAGCTGTGCTCATGACGGAGCGGTTCCGTCATGGCCCCACCCGCTCAATAGAATGCGCCGCGCAGGCACGAAATCAGCGCCGCGCAGGCGCGGCTGCCGGGCCATGACGGAACCGCTCCATCATCAACACAGCGCCACCACGGCTGATGACGGAGCGGTTCCGTCATGAACATGGATAGGGTTAAGGATTCCTGCAAGAAATAGCAAGGAGAAGCTTTGGGGCTTCTTATCGAGGTGGTTGCAGCATTCGAGGGTCCTATGATTACACATAAAAATCTCTTTGAGCTGCATGGGTTACCCTCCGTATTTCGTCTCTGTTATACGCAGCTCCCGGTTATCCGGAGAAAGCTGAGAGCGACTTACCCCTTGGGGGGGCAGTGTCTATCCTACTCTTTCCCCGATTATGTGAGGGTCGTCTTTTCTCTTTGACCCTCCTATTTGGTTAACGGGCAAAGAATGGGTGTACTGCAGTCTGGTGGTGAATGAGGACAACAACAAAAAATATCTTCCTTCTGCGAGCCCTAATATTTTGGGTGGTATTGTATTTGGCAGATGTTACTGCTTGTGGTATTATCTGCCTGTTTCGTCTTTTACATCCCAGATGGTAGACAGCATGGTAATTGCACATGTTTCAAACCAGTTTTGGGTTGGAAAACTCAGAATATGCAGAATTTTTCGTCCAGATTCTACTTGAAGAAACTTGTACAAAGCAAAAATGTGGCATTTCCACAATATTTGTAATCCCAATTTGTGTGCAAATTCCTGCATGTGCTCAATCAGGTTTACCACGGCTGAATTAGTGGTCTTCGTGGTCCCCAAGATAGTGATTTATCATGAATAATGGGTATTGCCTGTCACCGTTGCCATGAATGCACTATTCCCATGTCTGAACAGATGAAGCAGTTGCAAACAATACTGTGCATGCTGTTCCACCAAAGTACAGTGGCATTCCTACTTTTTGCATGTCAATGTTTTTTTGCCTACTTTGCTCTGGTGAAAGCTTCCAAACACATGGTTCAATGTGGCTTATTCATCTGGGTCTCACGGCTAACATCATTATTGTCTATAAACAATGAATCAGACAACGCTACACTTAAATGAAAACCTAAACATGGTAATATTTATTTTAGAAAACAGACAGTTTGCTTTTCTTATTACAGCAGAATATAGACAATGTTTTCCTATTCCTGGATCTGAACTGGAGCACTCATAGACAAACCAAAAGAAAAGAATAACGTCATTAACTTGATAGGATGGAAGCTATTAATTCCCATTGTTGTGACAAGTAAAACCAATGGGAGCACGTCCTTTGTAATAGTCAGCAGAAAAGAAACGTTTCATGACAATCCGCACGCCACAAATTCTATCCCGAGGCCTTTAATCAACTACGACCAGCAAAGAACACAATGTAATTGTAGAAGATTTGGTACCAACGTTTCACTTGGGACCAACACATTTCCCAGCGAGAACTCACAAAATCCAATATTTTAAAGAAAGTGTCTTGCCAAACTTTTGAGTCGGAAAAGAGTGCAAATGCAAATCTGGCATGTCTTGGGGTGCAGTTTCGATTTACACCAATTTACAATAGCTGCTGCTTTAGCACTCCACGATATCGAATATCAAACTGCCAAGTTTGGTGTACCATCAGCTATGCATGCAAAATGCCAAAATATGTGCCCAGAATAACTATGCACTTTCCCTGCGTCAGGCACAGCAAAAAGTGGCCCAAAATGACACACGCTGGTGCTAATTCAAGCATCAAACATTTTTACTAACCCTGGGCGTAGTTTGCGAAGTAGCACTACATGTAGCTATGCGAAGTGCACTTCACGAGCTACGCGTAGCACTATGAAAACTGCGTAGTGCGCTGTTCGCGATGATTGCACAGTGCCGGATGCTTGTCCCCACTGTGCAATCATTGAAACGGCATCTTGCACAATGCTAGCTGTCTTCTACTGCCGCTTGAGTAGATTTGGACTCGAGTGGCAGCTTTTTCAACGCGGACTGGTAGTTTCTCATCGCGAGCGGTCGCGAGCATATGAGACCACTCGCAATGAGAAACCAGACCTCCCAGCGTTGAGAAGCTCGACGGGAAGTTTATTTTCCACGCTCGCGATCGGCAACTTGATGTTGCTGATCGCGAACTAGGAAAAAGTCTTGCTGGGATGTCATTTTGCCTGCTCGTAGTCACCAACTTGACGTTGAGGACTGAGAGCAAGCAAAAAAAGACCACTGCACTACGCTACGCATGTTTGCACTGTGCTACGTGCAATTCGTGTAGTGCAAAGTAGCGCAAACTACGTGAGCGTAGCGTAGTGCTTGGCACAGGCTTAGTTTTTACACTTCAAAATATAGCTAGGGCTAAAAAGTTGACATGGGCACTACGCCAACCAGTCACACCTTACATTGCACCAAACCCCTGATTATGAATCCGAAGAATGAGATGTAAAGGGGCAGTACCAGAGCAAACACCCATAGGATTTCACGTCAGGTAATCTTCTAGAGTATCATGAACTAACTGTGCCTGGAATTCTAGCGTGAAAGGAAGCCAGATGCAACCATTGGGCTAATGGGGCTATCAAGTGGAACATATGTCATTTCCATGAAGCATCATTTTATCTGCCTTACCCTTAGGCAGATGTCATTTTGCGGGAACTTGTAGTGCAAGGTGTACCTCCCTCACTTGAAGAGGGCACACAAGACCCCACTGGCTCACCTTGGCACCATTGCACCAAGGCACGAAAATGGCATTTTAACAGGTCAGATAATGACACTATGCAAATCTTTCTTGCTATATTCCATTTTTATCTATCTTTCTGACTTTTTAGTAAATGTAGGACTCCGTCTGCAAATAAGAAACTGGTGAATTATGCTCTGAAATGTACTCCAAAACAGTCTGAGTGAGCGAAATGAAAGAAAAGTGACAAACTAGAGTATTAACAATAACGTTTTAACAAACTGAGGAAATGTCTGTGCCCTATCACCTTATTTGTCAGTGTGGCCACTATTATCACAATTTGACACGGATGGCACGTGTAGCGCCTCCCTAGCATTCTTGACTGAAGGTTCTGGAAAGGATCGGTTTCTGTTTTTAAACCATTAGTGCAAGAGCAGCCACACGACCGATCCTGCTGCACGCGCCTTCAAAGAAGAAGCATTGACGGAAAGAGTTAAAATTGGATTTAATTACACGAGTAGCATCTCAATTGGCTCCGCTAAGCAAGATTGTCATCTCTGAGGGGATTATGAAATTATGTGAAATAAACTTCCAAAGAACGAATTGACATCTTTACTTAATTCAGAACAGAACAAGACGAGAATCCGATAGCTGTGCTTAAGCCTGCTCCCCGTCCCCATAGCAGCACAGGCCGCCTAATTGCTTCCTGCATAAATGGTATTCCCTGCTGATGTAATAATGTAAAGTTGGTTTATTGAACTCATTTTTCCCTGTAGTTCGTCCCAAGTCCGGGCCACCCGAACCACAGTTAATTGATAACCGCCGGACTGTGAGTCACAGGAGGAAGCAATGTTTCTGTGGTGACAAGCACAGCAGCCAGTTGTCCCTCCGCTGCCCACGTTATGTCAGCGAGCTCCACCGAGAAGGACTAGAATGCTCTCTGATAAATATCGAAGTAGGTGCTGGAAAAAAAATATGCAGAGTTCATTACCCCATCATGGGTCCTCCTCGTCCCAGTCCTTACAAAGTGAGTCAGTCCTGTCTCCAACCAGGCAATCAAAACGCAATAAACCAAAAGTCAAAGGTCATATAAACCCCTCCAACTCACCGCCATACCTGTTTAGATCTCGCTGAGTAGCGGCTTTGAGAAGTGCTCCCAAAACGGCGACGAGCGTGCTAGAACGCGCACAACCACGCGCGCACAACCACGCGCGCTTGCGCGCGCATCCCTTGCGCGCGCATCCCTTGCGTGTTATAGCACGTCATCGCGGTCACCTTCGCTTTCACAGCGATCGTGATCGCAATGACTTTCATGGCCAATGCTTGCTTCCTTGGCTCCCACTTTACCACTGTCTCCATCCCTAACTATTTATTTTTCACATCCCGCCGCCTGTCCCTCTCTGCCCAACCTCGCTTTGACTTATCAGAGCTTGGCAACCCCGATTCTGCCCTCCATGTGTGAAGTGTGTACTCTATCTTGCCCGTGTGTTTAAAATAACCCTTCAGACCCTTGAAACATCTTTGGAGCACCGCTCTCAAACTAAAAGCATGGCGTCCATCTCCTGCGAGCTCCATTTCAACGCAATCTCTTCTTAAAACCCTTTCCAGCATGATCGACCTTTGACTTTTTCATGACAGTTTGTCTCCATTTCGTGCCAACGCAAAGCCCTTTATTCCACAACAGAGGCCTCTCAAGCCGCATTGCCACCGCCAGGGACTGCTTTTCAGGGCCTTTTCTCTGCCTTTTAGTGCGTTTGTTTTAGGTAGCGGCAGCGGCACAGTTCCACTTGGAAAGAAAATTTTCTATTTTAATGGCTCTTTTCCAGACGCCGCGGCCGCAGGTTTATTTTGCAGTCCGTCATTCCCCTCATTCTGGTGGGCGATTTTTGGCTTCCCTAGATTTGGAAGTCACCTGTTTTCCTGTTCTTGTCCATCTGGCCGGACATCTGTTCCAGCGGTTTGTGGACGTGATCCAGTACCGGTTTCTGATGTTGCCTTTTCGGCCTCTCTACTGCTCCCCGGGTTTTGTTGAGTCTGGGTTTTCCTGTGTTCCCTATTTTGCTTTTGTCTGGTTTCTGCTTCCACCCTCCTTGGGGCTCTTCTGGTGGTGGTGGCGTCGATGGAATGGTTCCAGGTTGTGGGGTTCATGTTGGATCTGGCATTTCTCATCTGGTTCCTGTTCGGGGACTTTGGTTTATCGGAGGCCTGTTCGTCTCTTTGGGGGGCTGTTTTTCTCCTTCCGGCTTGGTCTCTACCCTGTTGGCTCGTCTGTGGGTCCTCCTGAGTCGACCTTCTGTCCGAACTTGGGTATGGTTGCAGTTCCTGGGTTTGGTGGCTGCCACCACAGTTATGGTTCCTTGGGCTTGTCTGCACCTCCGGTCCTTGGAGGTTCGTCTATTGACTCATTGGGTACCATTCTATGCGGGTTGCGTGGCTCTGACTCCTCTCACCGCTGTTCTGGTTCCTTTTTTGGTCTGGTGGCTTTGCTCTCCCGACCTGGTGTAGGGTGTGCATTTTTCTGCTTCATTCTCTCCTATTGGCCTCGGACGCCTGTCCTTGGGGTTATTGGTGGCCGATGAGTTTGTTGGTTTTTACCGTCTTTCAGGTGGCTTGCTGTTACTTGTGCCTTTACAGGGGGTCCTGATGCACATCTCTGTGTGTGCCTTCTGTCTTCTGTGATTGGTGTCTGGGTGAACTCTCTTCTGTTGGCATTGAGGGCTGTTTGTGTTCAGGGGCGTCTGAGTTTTCCTGCGGGCATCTTAGGCCGCTTCCTCGCGTCCTCTGTTTTGTGCCGTCTGTCTGTTCCCCTATTCCGGGGCCTTTGTCTTCGGTTCGGGGTCCTCTGGTTTGGTCTTTTTTGCTTCCCCTCACGGTGCTCTTATCCCACGGTTTTGTTCCGTGGTTGTCTGTCCTCAGGCTTGGGGGTTGCTCGTTTACTTGGCCTTCGAGCTTTCTGAATGGCTTCCCTCCTATTTCCCTCCTCCTGAGGGTGCTGCAGCTAATTTGGGGGGGAGGGGGGGGTGAAGGTGTCTGTGTTATTGGTTGCTTCTTTTTGGCCTCGCTGCCTTTGATTTCCGCTCATGCGGAGGGGGAGGGGTTGGCTGGCTTCTCTTGACTCCCGCTCTGCTTCTGTGTCCGTCCTGTCTTTGCCCAGTGTTTGTCGCTTGCATATGACGGCCTGGCTCTTGGGCGGCTGTCGTTGGAGTCTTTGGGCTGTTCTTCTGTGGTGGCCTGTGGCATTCAGTTGTCGCATCGGCCTTCTATACTTTTGTCTCCTGGTGCTCTTCTCTTGGTATTTTGTTGGCTGTCACCTCCGCACTACAGTTGGGTGAGTTGGGTGCTTTGCTTCTCTCATTCCCTTCTTTCTAGTTTCTGCTGGTTGGGGTTACTTTGCGGCCGGGCTGGGCTTTTCCCCCTGGCTTTCTCCCGTGTTCCATATGCAGCTGGAGGTGGTTCCTTCCTATTTTACCTGGGATTGGGTATTCCTTTGTTCCTTCCTCCGTGGATGTTCGCACCTTTTCATTCTCCGTGCCTTGGGGTTTTGTCTTTCTCCTGCCCTGCTTGTCTCCTGTGGGGGTGTGACTCGGGGTTGGTTATTTTCATCCTTCCGCCTTCTCTCACTCTGTGCGTTTGACGATCTCCTTCTCTTTTGGGTCTGCCTCCTCTGTCTCTAGTGCCCGGTCATTCGACCCGTTTTGTGTCCACTTTCTGGGCTGAGGAGGTGGCGGGGGTCTCTGTCCTTGAGATTTAGTGGTGTGGCCTCTTAGCGGTCCCATCACATGTTTGTTCGGCATTGTCGTCTTGATGTTTTAATTGCATCTGTTGACAGTTTTTGCTGTTGGCGTTTTGAATGCTGCTGTTCATTGATCATTTGTTTAATTACAGTTTTGTATTTTCTGCATGGATCCATGGTGTCCTGCATTTTTGTCTTCCTGGTTCTCTGCTTGTGAGTTCCTCACTTTGTAAGGACTGGGACGAGGAGGACCCATGAGTGGTTAATGTATTGTTACTTACTGGTATCTTCATTACCCCGATCAGGGTCCACCTCGTCCCAGTCCTCTTCCCTCCTTCTCTCCCTCCCTCCCGCTGTGTTTGTGTCTGGGGCTTGTTGATAACAGATATGGCGGTGGGTGGGAGGGGTTTATATGACCTTTGACCTTTGGTTCCTGGCATTTTGATTGGCTGGTTGGAGGCAGGACTGCCGCACTTTGTAAGGACTGGGACGAGGAGGACCCTAATCGGGTAATGAAGATTACTGGTAAGTAACAAGACATTTTTCAGACATGATGAGTTTCCTACACTACAAAGCGCACTTGACCTCTGCCTACCTATTTCTAAATCTCAGGCATGTCAATGCGTTCTGTCATCAAACCTACTACGTCACTCCCCTGATCATAATTCTATCATTGAAAAAGCCCTCACTGGGTCTCTAAAGCCCCTCGCTGCTCTCAAGTGTCGAGTTGGAAGAATCACAGATATTGGCCAAAGGCAAAAGTGGTTCCCATGCTCCCATTACAATTAGGGATGTTTGAGCAAACAGAGTTTTGGTAGTCCATTGGGAGAAGGACTTTTCAATAGAATTTTGGGAAAGTGGTTCATGTTAAATGGATACAGTGAAGCACTGCCAATATTTAAACTTATGACTTGTTATGTCTCCCCTATAGACAGCTTTTAGCTGTTTGTGAACAACATCTAGTGAAAATACCAAAAAAGTGCAGTGAGCTTAGCACAGGTCCATTTGGTTGACCTTATTGCCACTCTCATTTGCTTGCTTCCTATTTGATGGCTTCACTTACTTTTCTTAGGTTCCGCCTTCACAGCGCTTGTGCTGTGCTTGTGAAATATATTGTTAATATAAAACTTATAAGGGGTTTACATCCTGCCCTTGCTTTCCATTGGTTCCTGTACTTGCCACTTACTTTTCCTCCATTTCTATTGTCTGTATCATACTATTTCCTGCTCTTCCGCCTATGTAGAAACGTTATTTGATGCTTTGCCTGAACAGCACTTGCATGCATATTCGAGAGCTCTTAACGTGGCCACCCTATAATACGTCTCTATGACGTGCCTACATTCCGATGCGTCAGTTTCATGACGCCTCACTTTTTGTTGCGCTCACACAGCCTTCACAGTAGAACAATGAAGCATGTGCAGGCTATTCTTGCTCTAGTCTTTCTTTAAAAATCTGTATGACGTGCATGCATACAAATGCATCAGCCCTATGGGTCCATTGACTGAGTAGTGTTTGTTATTTTTTATTCTTTTTTGAGATATGGTTGTATGGTAAACCTATCTTGAGTTTATATTTACATTCAGCTTTGTCTTTTCCTGCCATCACACATGGAAGGCAGGCAGATTGCAAAGACATGAGTAAGCAGGCCCTAATTGGGAGCTTTGAACTGCATCATGAGCACACCTTCTTGATGATGTTTAAGTTAGAACTGTAGCCGGATCATAAAGCCATTTTACAACAAAACTGTTGTGTTCAATCCTCAGTGCCACCCACTCCCAGCTCTAGCAGGCCTCCAGGGACCCTCACTAAAGCACCTCGGAAAGTGAAATTAAATTGACGATTTGAATGGTAATTTAGCTCAGCAGTGGGGGCTTGATGAGTTTCAGCTGCTGTTTTTTAGAGCCAGCATAAATCTGATCCTGATTTTAAGGTCCTTTCCAGCTTCCACCGTTCCCCCCACCTCTAAGACCTGTCGAACTTTGGTGACCCTCTTTCATCGTTGCCTTGTTGCTACCCTGTCTTATCACTCAAAATCCCAGAGGATCTAAATAGGTAACCACCAGCAACTTTAGTGTCTAACACAGTGACATCCGCAAGTTAAGAGCCCCTAGGCGACAAGGTAGACAGAAGGGGAGAGAGACTGGATTATTCTGTGGCTCCTTTAGAGGGAGTGCTCTGAAGGTGAAAATTCTGTGGTGAGCACTTCGCAGTCTCACTAACCACAGTTCACTTCGCTAACTTAACTTTATAATCCCCACATTCCGGGGACTTCAGCCCCTCTATCAGCTTTCTCAGGTTTGTTGCAGTTTAAATTTTGGAACAGCTCTCAGGGGCTCTGCTCTATGCACTTACAGCATTGTCTCTGAGCCTGTGTTAACTGTGCTCTTAACATGCAGCTCTCTGTGCCCACGTACGTGTGCAACAGCAGTACCTTGATCATTATCAGAGCCTGGGGATGCCGTGATGAGCAGTGGCACTGCCCGGCTTACTAAAGCTCAGATGCCACACTCTTCTGAGCAATGCATCAAGATGGCACTTGGGCCGTTTTCATCTGCACAAGATACCACCACCAGTGGCGCATTGCACAAGGACCGAATATAGTACTCCCCATTATAACCACACCATTCCCGGCATAAGTTTCTTATCAGAGAAAACACGTTTCGCACAAGGTAAGATATGCCTGCTTTTAAATGTTGTGCTCTCATGAGGCTCTGTTAGAAATGGGGGTCTCTAGTTGGCAGAGGTAGGAACCTTTGTCCAAATATGAACCCTTCTTCCTAGTCAGGATAAGGGAGTTACACTCCTAAAATAACCCCTGCTCACCCCATTGGTAGCTTGGCACAAGCAGTCAGGCTTATGCTGGAGGCAGTATGTAAAGCATTTGCACATAACCAACAGTAATACAATGTAAGCACTACAAAAGGACACCACACCAGTTTAGAAAAATATCCAATATTTTTATATACTCAAGAAAAGACCAAAAATGATAAAAATCTACAATACAGTACTTAGAAATCTTTGGTTATCAAAATAACCTTGATAAACAATTCCTTAAAGTCGATAGCTCCCTCTGGGGCTATCACGGCATCGTGAGCAAACAAATTCAAACAGTTCTGGCTGACTGCGGCATCGCAGGTCAGCTACGGTGTCGGGAAGACCCGCAAAACAGTACAATTTAGAAATGCAGGGTGTCAGTGAACTCTTGTTGAGCTTCCGAAAGTACGGCATCAGCAGGTGTTAGTTCCGGAGGTCGGTGCAGGAGTCGTCAGGCCCTCGAAATCACCCGCATTGCAGATCGAGCTCCTCTCTGTTGAGGTCAGGAGCACTGGTGTCAGCAGGCGTCGAGTGCTGCGGTGTGAAGTGTAGCTGTGCGGTGCCCTCAGGTATGGTGCGAGCAGCGGCTCGGTGGTTGCATCAGATGGCGTTGTCAGTGAATGATTTTCCCCGAGCACTCAAAATATTCAATATTCAAAATCCAAATTCAAGTTCAATACAGTTCGTAAGTTGACACAGTCACAGGTTAATAATCCAAGTATTGATCATCAACTCAAGTCCTTCCAATCAAGGATCATTTTATTTGCTTTGGTGATTCTTATTCTTCAAAATTCCACATACAGTAGTCATCGGATTAATCAGCCAACACGTGTTTCGTCGTGTTAATTATTACACATCGACTTCATCAGGGCTGCAATCATAATACAAATAAACATGAATGTAATTTCTAAAGTAACATATAAATCAACAAACTCTACTGTTTGAAGGAATCCCGTGAAAAGTAGAATAGAACCAAACAAAACCATAAAGAACATACAACCCGAGTAAATGTGCACGTCTCTAATTAACCATCACCAAATAGTATAGATAAATGAAAAGCATCCATTCCAAGAGGTACTCTGATCTTCATAATCCAAAAAAACTCATCCTTGAGTTTTAAACAATTCTTGGGCTAATACCCCAAAATGGCCCCACATGGGTTCTCCAATCACCAACTCCATTAATTTCAATGGTTGTCCCCCCTCATGAGTAATATCTCACTTAGGTGTCCAAAACGTGTGCATTACTTGCACACAATATTATATACCAAGAATCTTTGGGGAATTATATATTATATTCAGTTCGATATTCCTAATCACAACCCAAATAAGTATAAACTTGGATAAATCAATATAATTACCATAATCCACATGTACCGGCGAATTCACTTGTGATCTATTCATCCACTTTTGCAGAAAATCACACTTTCCAATATGAAATAACTTTACTTTTGAGAGTGGGGTAAGTCGAATATGAATACTATTTGGTGACATGACCCGTTTTAGTAAACTTACTGCCGGATACTTATCTAACTGGAGGTCTTGGGTTGTTCAACTTTTAGGGTCGAGTTATTTCATATTGGAAAGTGTGATTTTCTGCAAAAGTGAATGAATAGATCACAAGTAAATTCGCTGCTTATTCCCATTAAGTAGGAAATAAGCTCACGTGGCAATAATTATGTCATTCATTTTGTTATTAACATTAATCATTATCAGTTATATATATATATTTTCTTCAGTAATCGCTGCATACGTTGAATATGAGCACTCATTCATTTTTAAATGACGTATTCCTCCTTTTTATTTTTTAGCTATTATCCTGCTAATCACAGATATCTCGTTGGTTTTATCCTTTTAACGCTTGGTCTCCGACAAACAGCAACTACGTACATTGACTTTAGGTATTGTTCATGTTTATAGCCATTAATAATATCGATCACCTTTAGCAGTGAGCACAGATATTTACATCTGGGTATTACCCCTTTCTATTCCTCATTGTCTGTACAACACTATATCCTGGCGCTCAGTAGTGGAACACACGGTACCTACATCAAGCTTTAACTCCTGTGAAATATTACGAAGGGTAAATAGTGCGGCATTAGATGCCTTTGGTTCATAAGTAAGCCTGCTTCTGCCATTAAATCAGTTATGGTCAGATTGATTGATCTTAGACATCATTATATATTTTCCAGGTGACATCATCACAAGTTAGGAACCTGGAACTATCTCGTACTACTTCAAGCAAGAACACTGTGCATCTTCTCTAACAGGTATTTCTGTAACAGAACACCTCTAGTCCTGTTTCATAAACTAATGTACTTATAGCTTCAGAAAATAACTACAACACATTGGTCTAGCCATCCTTTTATAAAGAATATGTAGTTTTTATCTGAGACTAGATGACAGCACTCCACATGTCTCTGGGTCGGTGCTGCAGTTTTTGTGTTCATGTGACTTATCATAACTCTGCTCATTGTGTTAACAACTCTGATATGTATATAATTTGTGTATTCAAATGATGCGTCACATTAATCTGTAGGCACTTCTGACATAGAGATTATCTATTCTCTAGGTACAGTGTGTACTCACTACCCTTTAGAAGATCTCATTGTTGCCATATCCTGTGGCTAGTAGTAAGTTGACATCAATTTTCTTTCATAAAAATATCGTATGTTAGACATTCGACCAATATAGGTGTTGAAGAAGTATCTGTATATATAGAGACATGTTCTGAAACATTTATTGAACTTCTGAGTACTATGCAATTTGTCACTGTGAAATATGTTATCTCTCTACTTGTTAGACACAAAACATGAATGTTGGACCTTTTTGTTTTAGGTTATAGGCACTATGTATGGTAACCTTATATGTTTTTAAATTGCATTGTTCTGTATAAATCGCACTGTTCTGTATAAATTGCATTTATAAAGTATTTGACTTGATAATATAAGCCACTCCAGTATTGTTTCTATAACCTTTGTTATATGTAATTACAGATTTTAATTTTGTGGCTCCTGAAGAAGGCGTTTTCCGTCGAAACGCGCGTCGAGTACTGTTTCTTCATTCTGGTTGTGGGCACCACTGAACTCTAGATGTTGTCCTATTTTTATATATATAAAGATTGTATATTGTGTTTATGTATGTATTAACTGCACATAATTTTACTGTACTGTCATATAAATTCAACTCTCTTGTTCTTTATATGATTTTTATCAATTATATTAAAAACATGTTTATTTTTTAATGATTCTTTGTTTATTTTTTAAATTGTGTTGCCTGTTCCTATTACCACTGGGTCCATACAATTTGTTGTCTACTATTGAGACTGCCTAGGAATTTTTTTTGCATATATTTCATTTACTACCCAGGGGGTCCTTGTTATTCTCATGTTATTTGTATTATGATTGAAGCCCTGATGAAGTCGATGTGTAATAATTAACACGGCGAAACACGTGTTGGCTGATTAATCCGATGACTACTGTATGTGGAATTTTGAAGAATAAGAATCACCAAAGAAAATAAAATTATCCTTGATTGGAAGGACTTGAGTTGATGATCAATACTTGGATTATTAACCTGTGACTGTGTCAACTTACGAACTGTATTGAACTTGAATTTGGATATTGAATATTGAATATTTAGAGTGCTCGGGGAAAATCATTCAGTTTAAAGACCTACCGAGTAGGTTGTGGTGGGTGTTGGTAACCACACCTTTCCTCTGAAGCACCAGTTAGATACTTTGAAACTAACATTACACCCTTATTTGCAGAGCGCCCGGTTGGCCTGGGTTACCAATTAGGCGTTGTCAGTGAGACCAGGGTCGTGGTGCAAAGTGAATGCAGTGCTTGTTGTGGTGCTGGCAGGTCACGGTGCAAGCAGTGTCATCATCGCTGCTGAAGCGCTGTCGTCAGCTGACAAACTGGGGTCGATGGCACCGGCGTCAGTAGGCCAAGGCTGCGGTGCCGAATGAGCGGGGTGCATTGTGTAACTTTACGAGCGGTGCCTTCGAACCATGGTGTAAGCAGCGGCATCGATTTCAGCGTGGAGTTGCGGCATCGGGGATACCAAGGCGGTGGCGTGAGGCAAGGCGATGCGGAGTGCGGTGCCCCACAGGTCACGGTGAAGCGTTGCTGCGGTGCTCTCTGTGGTGCCTTCAGGACACTGAGTCGACAGCAACGTCGGAAAGGGCACCAGGTTGCTTTTTCTTCTGTTGCATCACAAAACACACAGTCCCAAGTGCTGAGAGAAGAAGAACATTGAAGTCTTTGCTGTTCCTGAGACTTCTTGTACAGGGGGCAAGCTGTACCTCAAGCCCTTGGAGAAACTCACAAAAGCATATTGCAGAAAGGTCAGTCCAGTCCTTTTTCTGCCCAAGACAGAAGCAGCCACTGCAGGCCAACACAATAAAGCACTCAGCAAAAGGGTAGTTCCTCCTCACAGCTTCTCCAGCTCTTCTCCTTGGCAGTCTTCTTGGTTCAAAAGAGTTCTAAAGTTCAGGGATTATGGCCCCAATATTTATACTACAAAATCCTTTGATCTCTGAAGTCAGAAAGTGTCTGTACCCTGCCAAAACCAGTGCTGCCCTTTCTGGTGTGGTTTCCTGGCAAGAGGTGGAGACGGCATTGTCAGAGACAGACTAGGCCCATTCAGGTACAAGGAAATCTCCTCCCCTACCCTAAATGCAGCTCAGCCCTTTCCTGACCCTCCTAGACTATTTAGTGCCACTCCTGCTCCCCAGCCCCTGTCATCCAAAACCCAGACAGTCAATCCACAAACCCAGCAGAGGCACACTGGATGGTCAGGTAAGAAAATACCTGTTTTTTAAAAGTGGTATTTTCAAACACAGAATGTAAGAATCACCTTTACTAAAAGATGCATCTTTAGATTCTGAGTCCAGGCATGCTAAACTTGATTTTCATACCTTGTTCCCAGGGCCAGTTATGTTTATAAGATGTTATAAACAATCTTCCTATTGTGTCCTATGGGGAACAGGTAGCCTTGCAATAGTGTAAAATGAAATGGGCTGTAATTCACTATTAGGATATGCCACACACACCAGGGCATGTCCTACCTTTCACATACACTGCACTCTGCCCACAGGGGTACCTTGGGCCTACCTTAGGGGGGACTGACATGTAAGGAAAGGGAAGGTTAGGGTCTGACAAGTGTGACCCTTGCCAAGGCAACATGGCAGTCCCAGACTGCACACAGGCTCTTCAATGGCAAGCACAAGTTACATTTATGGGCCATTTATGTGGGTGACACAATCCAGTGCTGCAGCCCACTAACATTGCTTGATTTACAGGCCTTGGCACACTCATTGCACTTTACTAGGGACTGACACATAAATCAAAATGAACCAATCATGGAAACACCAATTCACAACACATTTTACCACAGGAGCACTTGCACTTTACCAATGGTCAGCAGTGAGAAAAGTGCGCAGAAACACTACGCCAGCAAAAACAGAGACAAAACCAGGAGGTCAGAAAGCAAAAACTCAGGGTAAACATGCTAAAAGATGCCAAGTCTAACAGGCTCCCTCTACAAATGTGATCCATGGTTCCCTTCACAAAAGCAGGTTTCAAAGTGTCAATGGGGACATTCTGATTCTCTGTATGTGCAATTATGCTGCCTTCTCTTTTCCTGGCCAAGCTAACTCTTGTTTACTCCTAACCCGCAGATTCTCAGATAAGGCCCATCAGTTTCTACATGTACTCTGATTCCTACTAATCACAATTTTTGTGTCAATCTCTTTTGCCTCTCTGCAAGCTACTGTTCTCTAAGGTCGGATTATTATATGACACTTCTTCTCTCACAATCATATAGGATTGTTGATGATTTGCCCCATAGATGCAAATTGCTGACATAACATTCATATGGCAAAAGTTATTTTGAGTAATGTGCTATACTTAAAGCAATCCCCACTGTGTTATCCGTTCATCTACATTTCCATGTGAACCATATCAGATACTACCATGTCTCAATATTGTTGTTCCACTGACTTCTCTCTTTTGTGTAGTTTGTCCATATTTCTAATGCCTGTCTCTGTGATTGTTTGGTTTTAACTCTGCCCTTTACCTAATCTCCCCGTTGCTGCACCCATTTGAAGTGCACATGCCTAGGGGAATGTTGTTTTCTTTTTGTCCTCCGCCCTTTACCTAATCTCCCCAGTTTATAGAACCACCAGTAACAGCACAATATTTTGCCTTTCTCAATAAATAGGTCATAACACTTTCATGGAGCTTCAGTTACTTATATTGCACACCTTCTCACCAAGCTATAACTTACAACAGAAAAGCTTATTGTTAATCACATAGACAAAAACTAATGCTGATGCTTGATGTAGTGCTTGCCCCGCCACTGGTGCATAGCCTTTAATGTTTACCTTCATTTAGACTGAATGATTTGTTTCTTCTCACTGCTCAAATTTAGGGACTATTTATTTCTTTTTTATTAAGCACTCCATGAGAGTGCATGTGTTTTCTCGCTCTCTCTGCTGATTCCCCCCAAACATCTATTGCTGCTTGTTCCCTTCACTCCCCCACTCCTGCTGCTCCTTTGCTTTCCCACCTCAGCAGTCCTTTAAAAAGAATGTTTTAGTGTTCATTTTTTAACAGGCACAGCAGTTTTCATTTGTTGCAGAGTGGCTGCTCATACCAAAAAGTGCTTGCACAAGTCTCTATTGTTTCCTGCCACTCACCAGGGGCTGCTCCTCCGTTTGAACAGAGGTGCGCAGCCCCACTTAATTGCCCAAGATATGTCACAGAGACAAAAAATAAAATGGTAATTCAGTTATTGCATTACCATTGTATTTTCAGTCAACCCATCCTGAACCGAGTGTCAAGACAGGGCGGGGCCTGCTGAGTGGCAGCAGAGGAGTGCTGCGTTTCTATGCACTTGTTTAAAGGGCTCATTTATCTTTGGCCGGCTGGGTTGAGAGCCTACAAAAGCCACCAGTGTTCCTTGGGAGCAGCGAGAGAGGCCACTCCCTCCAATCCTGGCACTGCCCTCAGGCAGCGCCAGAATTACTTAGGCCCAGCTGGACATGATGTCAGGAGAAGACGACGACCGGAGTGAGGAGGACGTGTCTCCTGAAAGCATATTAAGTACCTTTTTATTTATTTATTTATTTTGTGTATTTAATTGTATTCTTTTAATGCATTACCATTTTTCACACTCCTCCAATCGCCGTAATTTCCGGCCATCACTCAGTGGCGTAACACAGGCCGGTGCAGGACCAGTGGTGCGGGGGGCCCGAGCATCAGGGGTCCCCCACAGCACAGTACTCTGGCCTGAGAGCTCTGGATTAAATCCAAAGCGGGGCCCCTCCATGTACCTTTCAGGGGGACCCCTCAACTTTCATTATGTACTTGCCGCCACTGCCACTCATCGCTGTTTGCGATCACTTGCACTCCACTGTCTCTTTATCCGCACCTGTGTTGCTCTTCTCCCTCAAAGTCCTTTAAAGCAGTTGTTTTAATTTGCTGTCGGGCCACTCCTCATTCCAATAACCCCTAATCCAATTCGATTTACTGACCCATATTGGATTGGTAAATAAAAAAAACACAATTATTTTTTTGTTATTTCGTAGGCACTTACATGAATTGTGATGGATGCATGTACAAACATATTTGTGCATGTGAGCGCCTATGAAATGATGTGGCTGCCAGCAGCAGCTGAATCATATCGTTTTTTTTCTTTATTTCTTTCTTTTTTTACAATTCTTAGCAGCATTGGCAACAAGCATTTACAATGCAAAGGTTTTGCCTTTGGAAAAGTTAGAGCTATTGGCATTGTAAATGACAATTTTTTTATTTATGTTTTCTTTTTGAAAACCGATACATAAATGGCATTGTCATTTACAATGCCAATAGCTTAAATGCCACACACACCCACACCCACACCCACAGAGAGCCCCCCCACACAGAGCCCCTCCACACAGAGCCCCCCACACATAAGGGCCCCCCACACACACACCCACAGAGCCCCCCACACACACACACCCACAAAGAGCCCCCCCACACACACCCACACAGAGCCCTCACACACACTGTGAGCCCCCCCACACACCCAGACAGAGCCCTCCACACACCCACACAGAGCCCCCCCACACACCCACACAGAGCCCCCCCCGCACACCCACACAGAGCCCCCGCACACCCACACAGAGCCCCCACACACCCACACAGAGCCCCCGCACACACTGCGAGCCCCCCTCACACACCCACACAGAGCACCCCCCCCACACACACACACTGCGAGCAAATCTGAAGGCAAGCAAAGGCAGGTGAAAAAAGCAGGGTAGGTGAGAGAGCCCTCCCCAGAGAAAAAGGGACAGATTAGGATTACTGAAATCAAGCAACGTCAGAGGAGGGTCAGAGAAAGCAAACAAGGACAAGGCAACCAATTGGAGACTTGGCAATGAACCTGTGGCAAGCAGGGACAGAAGAGGGTCAAAGAAAGCAAAAACTGCCATGTTTGTGCTCTAGCTACCCCTAAAAGAGAAGAAAGCCAAGAAGGTTCTGATCATGGTCGGCTAAGATCAGAGGTTGGTGGGGACATTACTGTCCTTCTTGTGTAAGAGCTACAGTCTCTCACATGCCAGGCCACTGACCCTGCGCACACACAGAGCTAGCCCTATACAGACGAAGAACCGCCAGACGAAGAAGCGCCATTTCCTGATTCAAATAGAAGTCTAAGTGGCCCTCTCTGTTAGTTGACACACAAGGGAGAGACCCTGTCTGTTCCTGTGTTAAACATAAATAGGTAGCCTAATTCATATATACACACTGAAGCACCACTCCGCTTCTGAGCACATCCAAAGGTGTCCTCCCTGCTCCTCTACCCAGAAGGGGCGGGATGTGGCCTAGTGGCTAGAGCTGCAGCCTGCCGATTTCAGAACAGGAGGGTTTGCAAATGCCCCAGCCCCCAATTACCACACAAGCATATTTGGATATGGATTGTAAGTATGGAACGCCCACAATTTTCAACACGTAAATTTGGGTAGGTAAAAAAAAATGTCCTTGAAGTAAGAGGCCAATACACATCAGAACTTGGGGGCAGATTTATGTTAACTGGCGCATCCCCAGGGATGCGCCAGTTAACCTGCGGCACAGTGCGCCACAGCTCCGCCACCCATGGTGCGCCGCATTTATAAGGCGGCGCACCATGGTGCAAAAACGGCACAGATGCATGACGCATCTGTGCCGGAAATGTGGCGCATTGCTGGAGTTGCGTCGCAAGCGCGACGCAGCTCCAGCAAGGCTCGGGGGTACACCATCTGCACAATGCTGCGTCAAGACCTACGCCTGCTTCAAGCAGGCGCAGGGTTTTGACGCAGCATTGCCCTGAAAGTGACTGAGTGAAATCTCATAGATTTTACTCAGCCACTTTCAGGAGGCGTTCCTGCGCAGGAACGCCCCCCCCTGCGCAGGAACGCCTCCTTATGGCGCAGTCCTTTACAACGTGACGCATCTCCTAGATGCGCCACGTTGTAAATAGGGTGCGTTGTTTGCGCCGCAGCTGCGTCAAATAAAGAGACGCAATTGCGTCGCAAAGAGGCGCAACGGCCTCATAAATTTGCCCCTTGGTGTCTGGTGTGCAAAGCAAGTAATGCCCCAATGTAAACATCATACCGTTTGTTAGGCGAAAACTGCCTCACTAGCATACCTTCAACACGTGCGGGTTCATGGATCTCTGTACTCTTCCACTGCTGTACCACTTTTGCTAACCTCTTCGAGTTCTAGAACATAAAGTATTCCGATTAGCCATCTTATTAGCAACACAAATATAAATGAAACAATTGTGGACCACATTGCATGAGCCATATAAATTATTATAATATCCACTAATTTTTCGGGAATAGAAATAACACACGTGACATGAGAAATTAAATGAAACCACAACTTAAAGGGTGCATATTTTCTCAGAGGTCTTGCATCCCACACCCAAACATAAAGTTATCTGCCCCTTGAAAATTGGTAGTTAGTCAGCTGATTCAAGGGCTCCAGCTGTAGCGCTGCTCGTCTGTTTAATCTGGCCTGCGCCACTGCACGCGGTCCCCGATCCCCCACTTCAATGAAGAAACAGCGATTACACAGCCAGGCCCGGATAATACCTGAAACAGTCTGAGTGTAAAAACGTTACTAAACAGTGTGCGGGACGCTACTTCTCTCCCACAGCCAACCCTGTAAAAACAAGCCACAGTGGCCAGCTGGACGGCAAACAAAGACTACAGGGGGGCAGGAAAGGCACGGACAGCGGGAGGGGGGGGGCGGGAAAGGCACGGACAGCGGGGGGGGGGGGCGGGAAAGGCACGGACAGCGGGAAGGGGGCGGGAACGGCACACAGTCAGCGGGAGTGGGGGCGTGAACAGGCACACGCCTGGACTTCCTCCAGCGGCGGTCGGCCGCAGAATGAACAAAATAAACATGGGTGCGACAAAACAATAAACACCGCCCACCGCCGCATGACGATTTCGAAAGGGGCGGAAAGCCTAAAATTTGCAGGAACGCCCCCGAATCTGCTCTCAGGATGACGAGCAGATGTCTGTTCCAATGGCTAGCCTCCATTTATGGAGCTAGCCAATGGAAACAGAGGCGGGGACCAAAGCCACTCTACTCTTCTCATAAGGTTTTCCCATAAGGTATGCACTGGACAGCCCACATCTTTAAAGCTATACCACACTCCAATGCTCTTTAAGTCTTAGCAGAAACACTGGAAAAAGGTAAATAATTAAATAGGTTATGCACTGTCTGCTATAGAATATAGTGGCATTGCATGATGGAGTACAGGGTTGTTTTCTACTGCGCGTGTATTGTTTATCGTGTTGTGAGATGAGGTTGGGCCTCTCCTGCACTGTAGTCTAACACATTGTTTCATTAGTAGGGTATTTCCTGGCTGCTATGAATAATGTTCTACAGCGAGGCCTGCTATGGTTTGGACTTTGTGATTACGTAGCGCCTTGTATTCAAATGCACCGCCCGGCCTTTCAATGGCTGGCGCGGTACGAGTGCGCCACTCTACAGTATGCTACGGTACGGAAGATGGCCTGCTGATCCATCCACGGTTAAACAGCGGTCTCCCGCGTCCTCCTCGAGGAGTCAGGCCCTGAACTTCACATCAAAGCCCCTGGGGTGAAAGGCAGCAGGGCTTAGAGCACCAGAGCGGGGACCTCGTCCGTCTCACAGGGCTCCAGGCCTTTCAAGGCCTCTGAATAATTTAAAGCTGATACATGACTTTCTATTGAACACCGCCAATTAGCGCCATGAAAAGTTAATGTTTTAACAAGGCCTGCAGGCCATGGAGTCCCCCCGCATCTGGAGATACTAACCTGCCGCGCTGCCTGATATTTGGGTGGCCATTAACGACCCTCACACAGACCTCCATTGCGCACACTCTTGGGAAGTGTGTCCTTTCTCAATGTCTAGTATTAAGCATTAGAGACAACGACATTGTTTTGTCAAATTTTGAATAAAACGCATTCGACACGCATAAACATGTTAAATAAATGAACTTCCTAGGGTTGATTTATACTAAATAATAAAATTAGATAGCTCAGATGGTATAGGTGTCTGCTGCCGGCGCGTCTAAAGTGCAGAACATAAAATCAGATTTCCAGTACGCAGGTCTCTAATGAGGAAGGGAATACCACGGAGCGGGAACGGGACACGGTCAGCTGGAGGGGGGGCGGGAACAGACACTCACCTGGACTTCCTCCGGCGGCGGTCGGCCGCAGAATGAACAAAATAAACATGGACGCGACAAAAAAATAAACACCGCCCACCGCCGCGTGACGATTTCAAAAGGGGCGGAAAGCCTAAAATTTGCAGGAACGACCCCGAATCTGCTCTCAGGATGACGAGCAGATGTCTGTTCCAATGACTAGCCTCCATTTATGGAGCTAGCCAATGGAAACAGAGGCGGGACCAAAGCCACTCTACTCTTCTCATAAGGTTTTCCCTGCAGCTGCGCAGTGCGCAGCTCGCTAGTCAAAACCTAAAAAGCACTGGCAGAGCAAAAAGATCATCAAAGATACACCTATTGCACTTGCCAGTGCTTGTTACAGAGGTTATCAAGAATTTCCACTGAAGGGGTTGTGTAAATTGTGGATGTTACAGCCCCAGGCAATGATTGGCTTGTCTGCTATAGCTTGTAGGAAGTAATGCACAAACTGATACAAATATTTTTTTTAAACAAGCTCCTATTTGAGACAAAATCTGTTAAATTTGGCAGGACCAGCACTTCCGTCACTGGCCTTTTGCATTTAGGCCAGTTAAAAGGCAGTTCACTTCTGAAAGAGCTACTGAACTTTTTATTCTTGCTCTCCCACTGTTTATAAACTTGGCACCATCTGTCAAAGGGGCCATGCAATATAGAGGACAATAACAGTTCTTTTCATCCTGCCCGAATCTCTAACAATCACCACCAATAGGCATTCAAAAATGTTTGCCTGCTGAGTAACCTAGCTCTTTACCTGCAACATCATGAAGCAGCAATAAGAATGCATAACACATGCACAAAAGCAACAACACAGCATAACAAAAAAAGATTGGTCTTCATTGGCCACATTCAGATCCTTTCTCCATGATACCCTTGACTTTCAAAGCCCAATCATTCCGAGATCAAGTAAGCAAAGATGCTTTAACAGATATCTTCTGGACTCGATCCTATTACTACTCTTGGGAACATGTTCCCTTTTAGAACATACTATCCGACCATTACGTTTTCATATTAATCTACTATTGCTGACCTATTTCCCTGACCATATCTCCTTCACTGATGTCTTCTGGAAGTCATTGCACTCACTGGTGCTGGTGTTCCGTATATCTCCACAGTAGGCCACATAATATACAGTTATAGTGTACTTAATTTTACTAAAATGTTTCATAGCGTAATTCAGCATTGTTTAATCCCAATGGCCCCCAAATAATTATTTTTAATTCAGTAGCTCCTTTACTCCAATAAAATATATTTTTTGATTCCTCTTTATACTTACAGGTAGAATTGCTTTGTATTCGACAAACAGATAGATACATTTTTATTATTTCCAGGTATTTAAAATATTTACAGTACATCTTAAAACACCCAAACAGTTTAAAACAGTGTAAAATCAGGTGATATGACAGTTAATAAAATTGTCCATCAGGTCGAAATGTCTCAAGGAGCGTTGCACTTCACAGTTTGTTCCAGCCCGCTGAGTTTATTTAATTTAGGGGGCTTTCTATCAGAGAAATGTAAAACTGATGGGGGCCCCCTAGCAGTCTTATCGACATGAGACCCACCCTTGAGATTACTGGAGGTCTTCTGACTGGCCGTAGGGCTCCTAGAGCCCGTTGGAAGTCAGCCAGAATGACTGCCCAGTTTACTTTCCAATCGCCTTGATCATAATCAGGCGGTCGGAAAGTAAACTACGGGCCGATACTAGGGTGACCAACTGGCATTGGTGAAAATTCAGGATGGTGAGTGTAAATATTCAGGACAAAGGGTCAAAATTCAGGACACAAATTCAGGACAGGAGGTTAAAATTCAGGACAAAACTTCAGGACAATTGGGTAGGTTTTACAGACACATCAGAGGTCGCACAATAGTATATAAGTAAGCCCAGCCATATCCAAAATTCAACCAGTTGCAAACTTAGCCATCATGTATCCTTCGATCTATCATTTCACTCATCCATCCCTTCATTCATCCTTTCACTCATCAATCCATTACCCATCCATCCACCCTTTCACCCTATCTATCTGTACACTCATCCATCTACTCTTCTACCCATTCACTCATCTATTCAGCCATTTATCCTTTCACCCATTCAGCCATCCTTTCACTTACTCATCCACCCACCCAGTCACTCATCCTTCCACCCATCCACCCTTTCAGTCATCCGTCCATCCATCCTTTCAGTCATCCATCCATCCTCCCTTTCTCTCTCCATCGACCCTTTCACTTAGCAATCCTTCCTTCCATCCATCCACCCACCCATCCATCTACTCATCCACTCATAAAACCATCCATTGACCCTATCACTCATCCATCCTTCCTCTCATCCATTTATCCTTTCACTCATTCACTCATCTATTCATCCTTTTGTCCATCTACCCTCCCTTTCACTCACTCATCCATCCTTACATCCACCCGTTCACTCATCCGTTCATCCATTCACCCTTGCACTTATCAATTCATCAATCCATCCATCCATCATTTCACTCATCCATCCACCCACTCACTCATCATTCACCTTTTCACTCATTCATCCTTTCACTCATCCATCCACCCTTTAACCCATCCAGCTACCCTTCCACCCATACATCCAGCTATTTATCTTTTCTCTCCTCCATCCTTCCAATCACTCTTAACATATACATTTTTAGCTGAGCCTTTTTGAGAAGAGGCCCATCAAGAACTTCACCCTCGCTGCAGCAGCCATTCCAGGACTGGAACAGAATCCACCCAGGGCAGAGACAGATCCACCACATGGGGGGAGAGGAGCCATCACAGGGGTGGGGGGGCATGACGCATTCAGGGCTGTTTGCATCTGAATAGCTGAATAGATGCCGCTGCTCCTGAAGCTGCAGCCCCCCCTCTCAGTCACCTCCAAGCACCTCTTAACAGCTCATCAAGGGCTGGAGGTGTGAGGGTTGCCATCTCACTGTGCCTCTCCAATGCTGTTGGGTATCTGAGCTTGCATCGGAGTCTGTTAAAAACCCGACCTCAGCTGCATAGGAGTCAGAAAGGGAGGTGGGTGGTTAAAATTACGGACAAATGGCGTCCGTTAAAGAATCCTTCATGGACAATGGACAGACGGCCGAAATTACGGACTGTCTATGAAATTTACAGACGGTTGGTCACCCTAGCCGATACAATGCTGCCCTGGAGGCTCCAACCGCCGGGCGGAGCTGTAAGGGGCCGTTTCGTGATTGGCCGCTTTGTGATATCCAGATGCCGAAATATCGGCTTTAACCAGTGACACCGTAACAGTTTAGTCCAGGACAGATACAGATAATATGCATTAATGATTCCTGCCAAAAGTTACACAAACAACAATGCTGATTAATAGCACCTTTCAAGCACCCAAATATATATGCTTGATGGGGGATTCCCGTCCTCATGATATCTTTTTTGAGGGCCAGTTTTAATAGGGCCAGATAGATATTGCGCTTTTCCCTGGGGTTGGTAGAGTGTAGAACAGACATCTACTTGGGCTATTCGAGCTAGCTCTTGCAGGTCTGTTTCCCTCGATTTCGTTTTTGCTTTTTTGCATCGGTGGGAGATTTGTCTAAATATGTTTTGGGCTCCCAACAGTTCAGCTGCTATTCTTATATAAGGTCCCCATTGAAATACCTTTTTCTGAATGCCAAGCAAAATTTGTTCTTTTAGGGATCCTTTAGGAAATGCCTTAAGATTGACACAATTTCGCAAGAAGCAAGCATTCTACAAGATTGATTGTTTGCTTAGTCCAATTTCCAATCATATTTGAGATGATGGGGTGGCTAAAGAGAGAAAACAGAATTCTGTAACATATGTTTTGCGCTTTATCTAGCCATGGGTCAATTTGTTTTTTTAAAAATCAGGGAGCCATAAGTTAGGGTTAGGATAAACTTGGCCTCAATCACTGTGCAAGTACCTGAGAGATCTGAACAGTGCATCTTTTTTGCCAGTTTTTTAAACCCATTTTCATGGACAGAGAGGTGTCCTTTAGGCTGGCAAGCTGTGTTAAATGTGTGCCTCTCTTGTTAAAGTGGATACCCAAGTATTTAGGATGGATACATGCTTCTGTACTTCAGCGTTCACGGAAAATTTGAATTTCATGGGGTTGGTAATACATCTGGAACCACATACCATGGTTTTAAAACAAGAAACCAAATGAAGCATACTCCGCAGACAAGGCAGCTGCTGTGGTGTTACAGAATTGAACGATAATGCTATTAGAGAGCATGCTTTTCTTCTTTCAATGCTGGCACACCTTTACTCGTCAAATAGAACACCACAAATGTGGGATCGTTGCCATGCTGTGCAAATCAACTACTTATTGCATAAAGCAGTTTTACATAGAACTCTGCATATAGCATGCATTAAGAAGATCTAGCAGCAACTCGTTTTTTCAAGAGAGAAGTCACCATGGCCTTCCTTTCCGCTACTAGAACCCTCTTCGTGTTAAGCGATTGATTAGAGATTTGTCGTAGAGTGGGGAGGAGTTTGTTCGCTCTGTCTTTCCATATTCCTGTTGGGATCAGGTCTATAGGGGAGCTTGAAGAGATTGATAAAACAAGATCTCTGAATTTTGTCACTCTTAGCAGATCAACTATCTCTAGGCTTGTCGTATTAGACCATTCTTGAATTGGGTCTAGCCTTTCAGTCACATTATCTGGACCTTTTCTTTTTGGTTAGGTTTACTCTTGTTTTGTATGTCTGCTATGATCCGTTTAATTTTGTCATGAAAATAATCTGAAAGGTAACCATTTCGTTCTTGTGAGGGTAAAATATTTTGCCTTATACATTCAGGGGTGGTTAATTATTTCATCAGATAAAAGACTTTCTTTCTTTGATTTATTGGCTACTTCGAGGATAGTATCTGAGAGGAAGAAGGCTCTGGCCTTCTTTATTTCTATCTTATATTCCTTGCAGGTCAGTTTTAATAGAGTTTTATCACTATTTGTGTAGGATTTCCTCCATTGTCTCTCAAGTTTTCAGCATTTTGATTTTAGGTCTTTTAGTGTTTCTGTGAACCACAGCGCTGAATTCCTAGGTTTTTGTTTGATTACTTTTAGCATGGCTACTCTATCTAGGGTGTCTACAATGGACTTTTCATAGTTTGCGTAGTTTGCTTCTACTGTATTAGAGTCTAGAAAACTGGTTGTAGTGCCAAATACTATTTCCTTATCAAGTTTCTTTAGTTTAGACAAGGGTCTTTTGAATTATGGTTTTCTGCTACATTTGTTATCCTTTTTAGGTCTCGCCTTGGCAGCGCATGCAATGCATTCGCTGTCTCAGTGAGACTTAAAGTAATCTGTATATTGGCTTCAACTCCGTGTAATTTCTCCTGCCCCTTGCAATTGGTTTAAGTCTGGCATTGCTTTTGTTTTCTTGCTTTCTGTTGGCTGTTGATCTTATGGTAACTTCCTTTGTAGACCTGAGGCAGCGGCGCCTAACTACAGTTTGCCTCCGCTTCGCTGGCACTTCATTGCCTGCAGTGTGCCATCTGTTTTTTCAACTTTGCTACAAGTGGGGTTATGTCCTGCACTGTGGCCGGGTTGGACAAATATAATATTTTCAAAAAGAATACCCGGTCACTGTTTTTGTTCTGCAACTTTATTATTTAGGGCAGAATCTCACCCTAAGGTATTTAATCCTTGGGTTCTTTATATATTTTTTATGAAATAGTGGAACAATTTTTTACAGTCTTTAGAAAAAGAGTCCGAGGTTTACTCGCTGTCTTGCACGGTGACATGTATTTACAAGTGCTGAAAACAATTATTGCAATACAAAACAAACATTAAATACTTTTGACAATTTTATCAAAACACTTATCAAACAAAATCATTATTGTCATTTCTCATGATAGTACCCTACCGACTACTTCAACAAGGCCACTAAAGTGCAATTTTTGCTGAAAATCTGGCCTAGTAACGCAAAGGCATACAATACAATTTTATTCCATTCATCACAAATATTTTTTTGAGAAGCCTTATGCGAGAAAAGAAACCATTCGTAATTAAGACGAATGTGTAGGAAGCCAACGCGTTTCCGAGCCTGTATTTTACTTGTTAGGCTCTTCTTCAGGGCTTTAGGCTGGGTACCTGTGTGAATGTAAGCGAAGGGCATACTTTAGTGTGGGACCTTCACGTATATTGTCACTGGTGTTATGGATATCAACGATTGTTGTTACCTTATTATAGGGTTAATGCGGGTTTGATCCGTTTCTTGGGGCTCTTGGATGAAATATTTCACTGTATTCTGTAATACAAACAGTGATATTATTTCTACTTATTGTCTAGGGGAACTGTTTGGCGCTAATTGAAAGAGATGTTAATGATATAACTCACGTAATTGTCAGGCGGTACATGTCTTCCAGTCTGTGATTCTTATTATGTTTGTTCGAAAATCACCGGTATCTGCAACATTAATTAAACGTTTTTATAGTTAACCAACTATTGAATCTGCAGGCAAAGGTCGTCGGCAAGCTGCCAGAATAACGTGCACTTACTTATTGTTGGTTACAATGGCGTGGAGCACCAGGCTTTTCATAAAATGGGGCGCCACCTCTTTTGGTCTGTTTTAAGGATCGCCGTTTGTGCTGCGGGAGTGAGGGGAATTTGGGTTAACGGGACGTGTGTTCCACGTTACTGCTTTATCTATGAGAGCCGTTCGCAACGATATCAAGCACTTACTTTGTTTGGGTCACAAACATGCTGAACGCCAAGCTTTCGGTGAATGGGGCGCCGCTTTTTTGATCTATTCCAAAAGTGCCGCTAATGCTAGAAAAGTAAGGGGAACTTATATTAGAGGGCTTGTGTTCCGCATATTAATGCTGTATCTTAGCGGGCGCGTGCGGCCTTTACCTGCAGTGTTCGTTTTTGGTGCTTCCGTCTGCCACAAATTCACTCGTGTGAGTGAGTGTAGCGATCACATGATTGCTTAAGGACTGGACATGTGACCTGGCGCTTATGGGACATGTAGTCCAAGACATTAGTAGTTCTAAAGGGCATTTTTTTCTCTTTTAACGGTGATCAGTATTACATTGGACCTGTTTACTGATTATAGCATTCTCCATATTCATTCAGACCTGCACTCACGCAGTCGTATTTCAGGATCAGGTAAGCTTCTCTCTTTAGTAGTAGTGCTTCTACATTTCCTCCTCGAGGTGGAGCTTTTATCTTTGATAATACTGAATACCAGTCAGGACTATTGGCTTTGTCAATGGTCGTAATTTGCTTAAGATAAATAAGCAGCAACTATGACTTTGCTGTATACAATAATGAAAATGCGACTGGCGCTTGTGGTCGAGGTTGTGGTAAGATTAGAGGAGCTGACCTTCGAGCTAAGAAAACCGCTTCGAGCCTCACGGCTCAACATCCTGTGATTCAAAAAAGAATATACCCCGCAGTGTGTAATGTAACTGGTGCTCATGTAAACCGCTCTAAGTTTACGCTATATAAAACTGAAAAATGAGTCGCTTTGAAGTTATGTCAAAGGTAGTGACGGGTTGTATTATTACAGAGTTTACATTTTTGTTTTCACCCTGAGTGTAACAAGCATTTGCAATAAATAGGTCTTGCATTTGCAAAATTTTAAGCTATAGGCATTCTAAAGACAATGCCTTTTATATATCTATTTTTGAAACCAACACATAGATAACCAGATAAAAGGTTTGTCATTTACAATGCCAGTAGCTCAAAGTCTCGCAAATGCGGGACCTATTGCATTGCAAATGCCTGTTTCCATATAGTGGCCGGACCAGCTAATAGGGATCGGTTTATTTACTGTTACCATATCCGAGGAGGCATGTCCAGAGTGGGTCAAACACTCACACCCAGTCAATAGATCTGGGTTTAATCCATCACCGTTCGGCTGAAGATGGCTGTAATGCCAGAAACCGGTCCTCAAAAGCTTGTTTCCGGTCCAGGGAAGGCATGGCTTGGCAGTTCTGGCTGGACTCTTCCCATGAGGCACAGGGTCAGACTGATTTGCATATAGCCATGTCTGAACTGGGGTGGCAGAGTGGGCTAAAGAACGGTGATGGATTAAACCCAGATATTTTTGACTGGGTGTGAGTGTTTGATTGGTTCAGATGCTCCGTTCATTACCACCCCCTTTTGTACCGCTTTTGGCCACCATAAGTGTGGCAGGGTATGCTCAGATGTAAGTCCCTTGCTCACTTTGCCACTGGATTCAAGCAAGCCGGGCTGAAGACGGCTGGAATGCCAGAAACCGGTCCTCGGAAGCTTATTTCCGGTCCAGGGAAGGCATGGCTTGGCAGTTCGGGCTGGACTGTTCCCATGAGGCACAGGGTCTGACTGATTTGCATATAGCCATGTCTGAACTGGGGTGGCAGAGTGGGCTAAAGAACGGTGATGGATTAAACCCAGATCTTTTTGACTGGGTGTGAGTGTTTGATTGGTTCAGATGCTCCGTCCATTACCACCCCCTTTTGTACAACTTCTAAAAGTGGCACTTATACACTAGACACAATCATGCTGCGTATATCATTGCGCAGCATTCAATCTCACGAGTTCGCACATACCAAACTCGACCCTGCACTCCCCACACATCAGGAACTACCATGGTTACACATATTCCCCATGCATTCCTGTGGGAGGGCAGGTCACTCACCTGAGGCCGAAAATCACCAACACCAGGTCACAGAAACAGACTAGGAAAAAGCAAAAAAGTCTCGGGGTGAACCTGCCAAAAGGGCCGGGTCCAACACAAGCCCCTTCCAGCCAAAACGCAGGGTAGACCAATCACTCCACTGATAGGCTTTGGAGTTCTGGACTTTTATTAAGGTCCAGAGGTGTCAGGGACAACACCCGAAGACCCCGGAGTTCTACCTGTCTCGGTGCACAAATAAACAGAAACACGGGCTTCTCGATGGTGGCGTCAAAGACCAAAGGTTTATTACTGCAGGGACACAGAAGTCACAGAAACTACACAAGGGCAGATTCTAGGAGCCTGTTCCATTTGCACAAAAAGGGTTGCTCCTTAAATACGAATTATTTAGCTGGGGGCAACATTCTCCACATACTAGTACGTTTCTTAACCTTTATGTCCTAAACAATAAATATTTGGCGTTACACAGGAATCGTCAACAATATCTGATGTCAAAACATTACGAACGAGAGGTTCTCACTCTTCCATCATGATCTCATGTCATCTTTTCATTCAAGAGCCGGACCGCCTCATCGTAAATATCGTTACCTCCCCCTAATAAAGGCCCAGAAGGAAAGGAGCAGAGCCAGGTGCAGAAGATAGAAAAATAGGATAAGAGATGTTTGAGGGTCGTAAATAGGCAAGGCTACCAGCTTCGGCCGCCTAATCATGATCAGGCCAACGAACACGAGAACCAGTATAGCAGGACTGGCCTCAGGCAAGGGAGGCAGCTTTTGCCGAGTCATGCGGCCACAGCGTTTCTGTCCTAAGGTGCACGTGTCACTAGCAAGGTGAATCGCCGGCTAAAGCTTACGTATCCTTAAGTGAAATGAATTGATCAGAGGTCACTGTGTGTCCATTGACTATGTGAGGGCAAGAATATAAGATGGATGCCATAATCTAAAATGGATGCCGTGGGTGAATCAGAAATGTGATTATAACAGGAGTGCTCTTGCTCGTAGCATAGCGAAAACACCAGGATATACTAAATGGACCATTTGCGGTTAATCGGTACCAAAATTATGAGTTTACGACAATGTTGAAAACACGGGTTCAAATCGTCACGGAACCTCAGCCCCTCCTTTTGCCCTAACATAGGCAATTACTCAGTCTATGTCAGAGTCTATCTCGATGTTCATTAGGTCAGTGATATGTTGTTGCAGCATCATCCTTTCTCGTACATTGTCTCCAAACGCAGGTGGTTTTCTGAAACAGGTTGCAACACAGAGGCTACACAAAGCGGGACCACATTGGATAATAAGGCAGCACGAGAATAGGAATACTAGGATAATACCAACGACCATCAGAACCTTCCATCCCTACGCTGATAGTAGTGTCCAAAGCCATTCCATTAAGGACCAGTTTCCCTTGTCTACGTGAATAGAGTCGGAAATCTTGTGTAGCTTAGAGATCGCTTCGTATACGGTCGGAGCATTATTGGGGATAAAAACACAGCAGCTCGATTGGATCATTCTGCATACCCCACCTCGATCTGCAAGTATTACGTCAAGAACCATACGGTTCTGTAACTTCATGAGACGATCCGCCTGGAGCTCAGCTGTTAAATTACTAAGGGCACCAGCAGTTTCTGTAATAGTAGATTCAACTACCCGTGTTAGCTGACGTAGATTTCTACTATTGGCCATAGGCCCCCAAAACGGAAGGAAACCTTTGAAAAAGTCTCCGGCTTCCTGACCAGCGGTATCTTCTTTGCTGAAAACACCTCTTGCTACTCTGGTCTTGTGATAATCTGGGGAAGCAGTGTATGTCGGAGGCAACAGTCGAGCAATATAGCATGAACCTGAAAAGTCAGCAGGCAACCATGTATATGCCCTATCCCGACAGATGAAGTAGGTACCCTTAGCAGTTAGAAAGGCAGGGGAAGAGTTAGACGGATACACATAAGTCTCAACACAGTCACTCTTCCCTAGCTGAGCTCTTGGATTTCTCCCATTTCCTTGCAAGCAGAGTTGACCTTGGTGAGGTACGACCCAGACTGGAGTGGAGCTCTTACGCTTGCTTTCACCCAAACTAATGCTATACTCCGTAGAATTCCAACTCAGATAAACTCGTAGTTCATCTCTAGGGACAGATGGGGAGTTATTGACGTCTTTAATCATGTCAGTTATTCCCTTTATCAAGGCTTTATTAACAGAGTTATACTTAGCAGAACGTGGAGGACGCGGGGGATAGGTCTCGAGAGCATAGACAAATACAGTTTGGAAGGCCCGACATGATCCATTATAGCTAAAAGGCAAGACCAGATAGGGTATGCCTTTATCCATGGTGTGTGGTATCAAACCACATACCCAGCAGTCTGTTTTGTTAACTACCAGTTGGTGTTGATGCAAGAGCTGTACAAAAGTGTTATTTATAAATTCTGAGCGTCAAGCTTGCTCATGTTCAGGGAACGGATGAAAGGAATGAAAAGAAGCAACAGTAGAAGAAACAAGATCAAGGGGAGGTACTGTAGTTGTTATCAGTACAAAAATTAAATGAATACCAAAGATGATTCCACCCACCAACGTTATTAAAACAATCAAAAACGTAATTGCACATTGCATCAGAAAACATTTGTTATGAAGAATCTTGTACAGTCTATTTCTGCGAACATAAATTACATTCTCTCGGTGCAGCCCAGGAAATTCCATCTTCTACAACCGCTCGCGACCACTGATGATATGTACGTAGTTGAAAATGCCTCTATCAGCCCTGGGAGTTCCCAGAACTAACAGAAAGACCGACCTTGTGTCTGGCGCCCGCAGATTCAACTAGGCACAAAGCCACGACCCTACGGCTACCCAGACGGCAAGGTAATTAGAACAACAAAATATACATAGAGAAATACAAAATATTAGCAAACTTCCTGGCTGGAGGCAATGTATCAGATCAAAATATGAAAAATAGGCAGTTTCCTGCTTTATTAGTCCTTAGAATGAGAACGTAGGTTGTATCTCAGCTTTCCTGGAGTAGTTTGATCCGGAAATAGTCAATTTTCAGCAGGAGTAACAATGTTCAGGTTTGCAGAGGACAAATGTTCGTTTGATGCAGCGTTCTGTTCAGTGATCAAAGGAGCAGAAGGAGAGTCAGAGTTCGATAAATCAGTTATCAGTTCTGCATCACTGAAAGGAACATATCTAGGAACCGGTTCAGTTTCAGAGACACCAATTCCTTTTCTCACCCAGTTATCATAAGGGAGTGGAAAGGGGTACACGTTTAGTATGTGTTGCGTGGACCCAGTTTTTTCTTCCAGCCACACGTACAGCAGTCCTTGTTGCCAACAGCACTTGAAACGGACCAACGAACTTGGGTTGAAGATTTCTGGTCCGTCCAAAGTTCCTAATAACAACGTAGCCGCCGGGTTTCAGCTGATGACCTGGACTTTCCGGAGGCTTTGGCAATGCATCGAAAACCTGTTGGTGAATGAGACTCAATTTAGCAGTCAAGTCAAAAAGGTAATCAATTAGCATTGGGTATTCCAGTTGTTTGAATTCCCTAGGTCTAGGTACCCCCCAAACATTGGCAGGGCGACCGAACACAATCTCATAGGGGCTAAGCCCTACTCGAGAATGCACAGTCGCTCTTGTGGATAACAGGGCCAAAGGTAATGCGTCTGGCCAGGACAAGCCCGTAGAGGCTTGTATCTTGGCCAGTTTCAGCTTGAGGGTGCCATTGTAGCCTTCAACTAAACCTGCTGACTGGGGGTGATTCGCACTGTGAAACTTTTGCTTAATACTCAAGCCTGCACACACACATAACTTTCCCTACAAATTCCATACCTAGGGAAGTATTCTTTTAGAAGGATTTTAGCAGTGGACAAGGCAGTATTATCTTTGAGTGGATATGCTTCGATCCACCTAGAAAAAGCACAGACTACCACTAGGACGTCTTTAAGGTTGTTACATCGATCCATGTGAATGAAATCCAACTGAATCACTTCGAAGGGGCAAGAAGGAGGAGCGAAGTGACCAGCAGGTGTGGGGATTCCCTTGCCAGGATTATGCATCAGGCATATCATGCAATTTTTCACCACTCTTTCTGCACACTTACTAATTCCATCATTCTTCCAGACTGGAGCCAACATCTTACAAATCCCTTTAGAACTGATATGCGCTGCTCCGTGCGCCATCGTTACCACCGCAAGCACATACGCATCAGGCAACATCCAACGCTGCTGTTCCGACAAATCAATCCAGCATCCACTCGCATCCAATTTACCCGTATTCTCTTTCCATGCAATCTTTTCCTTTTTAGTCGCTTCTTCCTGAATTGCTTTCACACTTTCCACTGTGTCCTCACACATTCCTGATTCAGTAATCCATCTTGCAGACGTTGCAACATACATCCCACTCATCGTATTCCTAGCTGTCTGTTTAGCTGTCTCATCAGCAAAGGCATTTCCACGACCAACATCATCCGTGATTGCTCGATGAGCACTGCACTTCACAATCGCAACTTCCATTGGTAAGGTTAGAGATTCCAACAAGTCATTGACTAACTGACCATGCTGGATTTTAGTCCTATGGGACGTAATAAAACCCCTTTCCTTCCACAATGGGCCAAAACTATGGGCTACGCCGAATGCGTACTGACTATCTGTGAACACATTCACTCTCTTTCCCTTAGCTAAAACACACGCTCTAGTCAATGCAATTAATTCTGCAGCTTGGGCAGAATTCTGACTAACTCTTGCAGTCTCCACAATCGTACTCAAAGTCGTTACTGCATAGGCAGCTGTTACATCACCATTCTCCAATTTAAAACAAGACCCGTCAACATATAACGTGCCATCTGGATTTGATAACGGAGTGTCTTTAAGATCAATCCGTCCTTTTGTCTCCTCTTCAGTTCTGAAACAACAGTCATGTGGTTCAGAATCACTCGACTCCTGACTAGTCGGCAACAATGTTGCTGGATTCAATACATTACATCTTTTAATCTGAATATGACTTGCTAACAGTGTCAGTTCATAGCCTGATAATCTAGCACTGGTAAGGTGCTTCGTCTTTGTTCATTTCATGAGCGTGTCCACAGCATGTGGAACCATGACCACTAGCATGTTGTTCATGACCAAACCAGCAGATTGTCGAATGGACGCTGCAGCTGCTGCTGTGGCTCTCAAGCAACCAGGCAACGCTCTGGCTACCGGATCTAATGTTGATGAAAAATACGCACAAGGGCGTTGTTTATTACCAAATCGTTGCGTCAGAACACTCAACGCGCAACCTTCTCTCTCGTGAACATAGAGAGTAAATGGCTTGCTGTAGTCGGGTGTTCCCAACACCGGAGCTGAACACAGTGCATTTCGTAACTCAGAGAAACTTTGCTGACATTCGTCAGACCATGGCACCGGACTCGGAACACCTTTTCCATTCAGGGCCACCAATGGTTTTGCTAAAAGAGAAAAATTTGGGATCCATTGTCTGCAGTATGAAGTAATTCCTAAAAACGCACGCACTTCTCTCTGTGTGCTAGGAACATTCATCTGCGTAATTGCTTTTATTCTTTCTGGGGTCAACCTTCTTCCCTCCTTTGACAAGAGATGACCTAGGTAGGTCACTTCTTGACAACAATATTGCATTTTGGAAGGTGACACCTTGTGATTTAAATTAGACAAATGATGCAATAAGGAAATTGTAGCTGCTTTGCAAGTTTCCTTGTCATCGGCAGCCACTAGAAGATCATCGACATATTGCGCTAAAGCAGAATTAGGAGGAAGTACAAAAGAATCTAACTGATTTCTTAATGCCTGACTGTAGATGGATGGGCTTTCACAATATCCTTGTGGAGCACGTTTAAACCTGAAGCTTCGGCCTCCTAGAGAGAAGCCGAAAATATCTCTGCTTTCCTCGGCTATCGGAATGCTAAAAAAGGCATTCTTTAAGTCGATAACTGAGAACCATGTGGCTGTAGCAGGAATCAATGTTAACAATGCAGTAATGTCTGGAACCACAGGAAACTGTGGTATCACAATTTTATTAACCTCTCTTAGGTCGATTACAAATCTGTAGACTGGAGGCTTTCAAGGATCAGTGCGTTTTAGAATTGGTAGTACAGGGCTGTTACAGACATTTCCTCTAGTTTCCTCTGTTACGTCTTTCTTGATCAAATCTTGCACTATCAATAAGAGCGCATGTTCACCTTCACTAGAGATCTTGTATTGTGATATTCGTGGAAATTTGACATTTGCTTTCAAAGTTACTACATATGGTGGAATTTCCAAAAGACCTACATCGTTAGGACCAGTCGCCCAAAGAGTATCAGGGAGAGAACGCAACTCCAGTGGGAGCGCATCCATTGACAAGTACATCGGGGAGATGATTCTCTTACCCAATGTAAGCTATACTCCTGACGGAGAACAGTGCAAAGTCACATATAGGCGTTTTAACAAGTCTAAACCAAGCAGATTTTCATTACAACCAGTCGTAAAAATCATGGGTGCTTTCAGTTGACAAGGCCCAACAGAAATAGACAAGGGACCAGATACGGGGTTGTGAACAGGGGCGCCTGAAAAACCTACTGAAACATTTGTTAAGCCAGACAAAGGTGCGCCAGGGAGTTTCGCATGTATGATAGAGCTTTTTGCTGCACCAGTATCCAACAGAAACGGTTCGACTACACCTGATGTGGCTACTGCGACATAAGGCCCACTCTGGTCTACTGGAACTGATACTACTCCCTCTCTTTTTCCATGGCTGTCCTAGTACTAATTTTGCTGAAATTCCTCACTCACTTTACAGTAATCCTCAACGTGATACTGTTGGGATCTAGTTGGTTGTGCAGATTGTCCATTTCGCTGATCAAAATAATTAGAAGGGCGATCATTCGTTTGTGGAGGCATAGCACCTCGTCCTCGACCTCTAGAATTTTGCGTAGAACCACTACGACCTCTCTGAGCTGCAGCAGCATTATTTTGTGCTAGTACTGGACACTCATTCTTGTAATGACCTTCCTTTTTACAATAAGCACACGGATTCCATTGATATTGCGGTCTCTGAGACCCATAGTCAGTCTTTTGGTATGGCCCTTGCTGTGTGTTTGTCTGATTCGTGCGAGGCGGATATGCCTGCTGCAAAAGAACTTTAGTTTTTAAATCTTTTGTTTTCTTATCTGACTTTTCTTTCTCTTCTTTATCTCTATTTTCATAGTACTGGGCAGTTGCAAGTATTTGCGCAGTCGTAGAGACAGCCCACGGCACTTTCAGAATCCTTTAATTTATTACTGAGCTCTGGTAACAGATTGTGCACAAATTTATCAACAAATAATCTCTGGCCTCCTTCCGTGCTCATATCCTGGCCACTGTGATCTACGAAAGTTTCTTCAAATCTGGTGAAAAAGTCGGAGACGCTTTCGTCCTTCTTCTGCCTGCATGCAGACAACTTGTCCCAGTTAACGCGCAATGCTGGCATCAGAGTTTTCATTAAATCGATTATTCTACCGGGCAAATCAGCAATTAGAGGTTCAGGTTTAGAACCACCAATTTGTTGACCATCTGCCGCTATTATAGCTGCCCAATCACCACCTAGGGCAACTGGATGATTTTCTTTACGTATTTTAGCCCAAATTGGTTGCGGTACTACATTGCCAAATAACATGTCAATGTCCGCTAAATTCATTACGCAAGCTTCAACCGTCTGGGCCAGCTCTTTGTAATATCCAGCAGGATTTTTACGCGGATCTGGCAAGGCCTGTTTTACTGCTAACACTTCAGCTCGTTTCCACGGAATGTGTATCCACACTCTCTGGAATTGGGCCGGAGCAGCTGCGATACCACGGCCCGCATCAGCTTGCACAGCTTCGCGCCATATTGGCGGAACTTCTCTCATGGGATATTGACGACTTTGCTTCGCGCCGCGTTTCTCTAAATCTCTTGGTGAACGACGGGAAGGATCAAATCTAAAATCTAAAACTAGTTCCATTGCTTCTTTTATTTCTTGACCAACTATCATACCTGCAGCAAATTTTTGTTGAACATGAATTAATTCATCCGGTACTTGTTCAGATTCGCTCTCCTCCCACTCTTCACGTAAAAGTGAACACATGACATCAAACACATAGCGCTGTGTCGGTTCATTCCATTGCATAAAGGTATCTAATACATCTCGTACATTATACCTTCCAACTTTCGAAATCCACCTAAGGGCAGTAGAATCTAATATTCCTCGTTCTTCACTACTAGGAAGCTGACTACGTCTCTGAACAGATTCAGAGGCAGGACTCCTAATCAGAGTTTTGTAAAAGGGAGATAGAATATTAGAGACAGAATCAGTGATTCTCCGACGTACGGAAAGTGGAGTCACATAGCTTGCAGAAGTTTGAAGTAAAGTAGTAGTCGGAACAGAGGAAACAGCAATAGTAGGGGTATCTGGCAAAGTAGCTTGTGAAACAACAGGTGTTAGTGGTACAGGCACTACAGGCACAAGCAGAGGAGCTGGCAACCCTGGAAGAGGGGGTGCCGGAGGAATGTTGTTAACCACAGGAAGTGCAGGAGCTTGATTCAGGGGAGCAGGAGCAGGTATACCAGGCTGTCCAGCAACCGGTAACAAGGCATTCGGCAAGGGTGGAGCCGTAGCACCCTGTGCATACGGTGGAGGTGAACTTAACAAGTAAGATAACAGGGGATCCTTCTCAGGGTCCTCTACTATCTTAGCTGTACTCGATGGCAAGGCAGGGTAGCACTTGTCTATCGCTAAATTACGCTCTCTATTGGCTACCTCTATCGCTTTCTCAGATTCATTGAGTTGCAGCTGCTTGGCAGACTGTTCTAAAGTCAACTCTTGCTCTTTTTGCTCTTTCTTCAACTTTTTAGTTTCTCTTTGTTTGGATTCTTTTCGCCAATAACGGAAAGAATCAAACATTGCCGGCCGGGCTTTCTTCTTAAACAATTTCATTTCTAAATTATCAAGAATTTCTGGTTCAAAACTACCATGTACTGGCCAACTAAGGACGCCGTCTTTCTCCGTGTAACGGATCCATACCTCATTATAAGATGTAGGACCCACACCATACTTGCAGTAAAGATCATAAAGAGGAGTTCCAATCGGAGGAACCAAACACGAGTCCTCCAACCGGGAAACCCTGTTGCAACCAAAACATGACAGCATACAATTTTTCCGACTTACCATTTTATAAACCGGAACACAGAACAAACACAAACAAAGGTGCACACTCGAACTAAGAACTTAGGCCTACCAAAGTGAACAAATGTATCGATACCCAAACTAAACCAAAAGATTATCGTAACTAGAACAACCAGTGATAATCGTACGAAACCAAACCAAACCAAGGAACTAAAAAGGATTATCCAAACAGGAACAAACCCTTACAAAGTAACCAAACAACTAGCAACAACTTAATACTTAACTGAGGCACTGAAGACGTCACCAAGGAGAAACCCGTCTCGTTTCGCCATACTAAGGTCTGCACCTCGGGTCCAAGACAGGGCGACAGTCAAGGCAGCGGACCACTGCAGCCGTCCGAACGGGAACCCTCATGGAAGAGAACGTCGGGCCACTTTTGCGATATGCTGGGATTGATGAAGTGGGGCGCCTCCCTCTGGAATCTTCACACGAAGCTTCTCGAACTCTTCAGGCTTTTGGACCGGTACCGAATGACGTCGCCCCACGTGGGGCGCCAATTGGAGTTCTGGACTTTTATTAAGGTCCAGAGGTGTCAGGGACAACACCCGAAGACCCCGGAGTTCTACCTGTCTCGGTGCACAAATAAACAGAAACACGGGCTTCTCGATGGTGGCGTCAAAGACCAAAGGTTTATTACTGCAGGGACACAGAAGTCACAGAAACTACACAAGGGCAGATTCTAGGAGCCTGTTCCATTTGCACAAAAAGGGTTGCTCCTTAAATACGAATTATTTAGCTGGGGGCAACATTCTCCACATACTAGTACGTTTCTTAACCTTTATGCGTTACACAGGAATCGTCAACAATATCTGATGTCAAAACATTACGAACGAGAGGTTCTCACTCTTCCATCATGATCGCATGTCATCTTTTCATTCAAGAGCCGGACCGCCTCATCGTAAATATCGTTACCTCCCCCTAATAAAGGCCCAGAAGGAAAGGAGCAGAGCCAGATGCAGAAGATAGAAAAACAGGATAAGAGATGTTTGAGGGTCGTAAATGGGCAAGGCTACCAGCTTCGGCCGCCTAATCATGATCAGGCCAACGAACACGAGAACCAGTATAGCAGGACTGGCCTCAGGCAAAGGAGGCAGCTTTTGCCGAGTCATGCGGCCACAGTGTTTCTGTCCTAAGGTGCACGTGTCACTAGCAAGGTGAATCGCCGGCTAAAGCTTACGTGTCCTTAAGTGAAATGAATTGATCAGAGGTCACTGTGTGTCCATTGACTATGTGAGGGCAAGAATATAAGATGGATGACATAATCTAAAATGGATGCCGTGGGTGAATCAGAAATGTGATTATAACAGGAGTGCTCTTGCTCGTAGCATAGCGAAAACACCAGGATATACTAAATGGACCATTTGCGGTTCATCAGTACCAAAATTATGAGTTTACGACAATGTTGAAAACACGGGTTCAAATCGTCACGGAACCTCAGCTTCCCTGCTTTGGGTGACAAAACACCGACACGGGCCCGCACGGCAGGGACACCCTCCGGTTTTTCGCCACTCTGAACCCACATGTATTTCTCTCAACTAGAGCTCTCTGGCATAACTAGGATACCCCACTGGTACTCTCTGGTCATCCACGGCCAAGACCAGGCCTTAGGCCCTTAAATGTCATAGGTCCTGTCCAATCCACAGAGTGGGGGGCAGTAACCCCTGGCACACAATAGCCACTCTCCACTATCCCTCTCAGTGTAGCTACAGCTACCACTGATCCTTCAACCTAGGGACCATACCCTCAGGCTGACCAGTGGTCATGGGCAAGAATGCCCCACCCTACCTCTACTTCTGGGTTTCCGCACCCTCACAGGGAAACACTCACCAGAACACAATTCTCCTACCAGATCAGGACCTCTCTCCATCAACTGGCCTAGCACCTGGGATCTGGAAATTATTTCACTTCAGATGTACAAAGCACACAGCACAGTCCCTCTTCAAGCAGGTGGGGGGACACAGCACATAGCAAAGTCCCCTTTCCTCTACCTTAGTGGAAACAACAAACTGCAGGTGAGCCCTAGATCACACAGCAAGGACAGCCCCCTCAGTCTCTTCAGCTGATCCACGTAGAGATTCCTCTTGACCTGGAAGCTGCCTAATCTCCCAACCTAGGATCTAAACCCTCAGGTTGCACAGGGGTCAGAAGTACACCATCCCTCTGCACCCCTTTCCAAAGTTCTGCACCCTCCCACAGTGGAGCGGTACCCCTGGAAGCCAAACCAGTCAGGACACTGATTACAGATGCCCTTCCCTCCAGATCAGGCTGAACCTGAACCTGGCTTCCCCCTCGGGGGACACCCTCCAGAGGCCCCACAAATGGTCAAGCACTCTAGACGGTCAAATGCCCAGCGAACCAGGACTTCTGCACCCTCCACTAGGAGTGGTACTGCCCAACACCAGGACCGCCGGAGTTCTGGTTACAGACACTCCCCGTCCTCTAGACACAGGAAGATCCTCCTCAAATGACCTGTAAGTACAGCCTAGGCCCCTGACCGGGCGCTCCCTTAGGGAACCCTCTAGGCCCTGAGACAGGGTTTCGGGCCAATGTGGGACACACCGTCCCACACTCACTCTGCCTCCACTGAGACAGGGCATGAGCCCCTACACCCCTACCATCCTACTGGGACCTAGCTGGGCTACACATGAACCTCTTCCCCTACACGGGATCATCAGATACACAAGCCACTACTTTTAGAATCACTCCCTAATGCCTCTGCAAGACATCTAGCAAACCGCCAGACGTCCACCTTCTCATCCAGTGCCTTTGCAGGACCTCCTGCACACCACCAGAGGTACACCTCCTGTGCAAGCTCCTTTTATTACAAAAAAACTCACATCAACTCCTCCAGTTCAACACACCACTCATCCACACACTCCCCCTCCAGACTGGTGAGACAGTTCCTCACTGCCTCTGACTCTCAACCTGTACCCCTCTTACTGAGCACTAGGCACCATACTCTGGGAACTGGGAATGGGACTTCACGCTTTGGACCTATTTTAGCTGCCACCACTGGATCCTACCATACTGGGGAATCCAGACACACACACTACACTCAGGGGATAACCACCCTCCCAAGCTAGCCATTTCTCCTCCACACTCCCTCTCTTCCATCTACCCACACAGGGACAGGAACAGGGATTGGGCACTGGACCCAGCAAGGGATTCCTTATCTATGGGAACCTCCCCCTCTACTGTCATCCCGCCCTGTCATTTTCTCTAAAGAATTGAAAAACAACAACCTAGGCAACTAATAATTAGAACTGGGTAACAATAAAAAAGGACAATCGGCTACAGCTGGCTACAAAACTTGGTATTTTATTAAGTAATTAAAACTAGAAAATTTCATGGCACAACACAATAATAAAATTAAAATCTTACAAGAAATATTATTAATGCAAAATACATTTTACAAAAATTAATTAAACACAAGTTAAAAAATATCTAAAGCGCAGGAACACCATCTGCAAATGACACTCTTGAGGAAAAACAAAATCATAAACAATAATTCCAAACATGTGACTATCTAGAATGCGGAGTTTTGTAATGTAGCCAGTTGTCGCTGTGGCACTGCGCAAACACAAGTCCAAATCCTCACCTCTGTTCAACAATGTTAGAACTGGTTATTTCTGGTTGGCTAAGGCTGATGCCAAAGTCAGGCAAAAACCACCATTCTAGTCAGGGCAAGGGAGTCACACGCCAAGATACCCCCTTGGTAGCTTGGCACGAGCAGACAGGCTTATCCCGGAGGCAATGTGTAAAGCATTTGCGCACACGCACAACAGCAACAACATCCTCACAGGAGCTCCGGGCCGACTTCCGCTTCCTGAGCAGGCCCCGCCCACGCCACCACAGAATCTGCCTAGCTTCCTGTCTCGCAGGGCCACCAATGGCAGCGCGGCCCTGGGCAGGGAGGCGGGCCCAGCATCTCCTGGACGATCCCCGGGCCGGTGGCAGGGATTTCCTGGTGCACGAGGGATCAGCTCCCTCGCAATTAAATAAAAAGTGGCACAAATGGTAGCAGGCTGCACACGGGGCACCACGAGGGGTAGGCACCCTTTCAATTCAATATAAAGCGGGGTGAGCTCCCGCTGCAGCAGTTTAGCAGGGCCACGACGGGTGGGCACTGGCTGTGAAAGATAAAGCACTCCAGGCGCTAACAGGAAATAAAGTGCTCCTCGCGCTTAGGGGGGTAATTACAGCGCTCCCAGCGCTAGAAAAACAAATAAAGCGCTCTTTGCACTAGAAAGACAGATAGAGCGCTCCCAGGCGCTTTAGGGGAGAAGAAGGTCTCTGTCAAAAAAAATAAAAGCACCCCCCCCCAGTGCTACTAGCAAGGTCCAGCAGCACAGTGAATCAAAGGGGACCCCAGGCAAACAGAGATCCTCCAGGCATCCAGGTCCATCAGGTATCCAGGGGCTGGGCAGGGCCAAGGGAGGCAAGCCTTCCCCTGGGCCCAAGCAGCAGCACGACCCTGGCAGGATTCAAGTCAGAAACAAGAACATTTTGTAATGGGACACAGCCCCTTTTCATACAGAGAAATCCTTTGTCTTGCAGGCTGCAGGCAGTGTGAGAACCAGCTACAACTGGTTATAGGGAACTCCTTTCACAGGCCAGGCTAGGGACATCAGACGCAGCACAGGGGGTGGAGCCAGCATTGTGTGGGAAAAGCCCAGCCCTATTCAGGCCCAGGTGCACCCCTACCCTCCCCTCACATCAGCATGCTAAACACTCCATTCAACACCGGGGCAGACCCTCCCAGACTCTTGGAGCCAGGCTCACCAGCCAATCAAACGCCAGATACAATTTACACAAATATGCCAACTTCTAAAGGTGGCACTTCTACACTAGATACAATCATGCCACATATATCATTGTGCAGCATTCAATCTCACGAGTTCGCACATAACAAACTCGACCCTGCACTCCCCACACATCAGGAACTACCATGGTCACACATATTCCCCATGCATTCCTATGGGAGGGCAGGTCACTCACCACACATACACAGAGAGTTCACGTACTTTACACTGTACCACAGTGAAAAAGTGCGCAGAGGCCTAAAATCACCAACACCAGCTCACAGAAACAGGCTAGGTAAAAGCAAAAAAGTCTCGGGGTGAACCTGCTAAAGGACCGGGTCCAACACAGCCACTTTAAGTAGAAGAGACGCTACAAGGAAATCAATCATGTGACAGCGGCGTGAAGGAGAAGTGTCACGTGTTGTAGTAGATGCCGACGACAGACTAGACCAACGGATCAGTGTTAAATGATCAAGAAGGTTAGATTAGGAGCCGCCATTATAGAGTGGTGAAAAAGCGCTGGGGAAAATAAATGTAAATGTACATGTATTTATATAGCGCAAATCGCCCACATCGCAGGCATCTATGCGCTTGCTTAGGGAACCCGTCCTGGTATTCCCCTGTGAGATACCCCGGCAGGGTATCCACAAGGTGAAAGCCAGGCATCCCGCCACGAGGGGCTGTTGTGGAGATTAAGCAAGCTATTGCCCAGAGTCGCAGACTGTGAACCCGTGAGTCGAGTAGGCACCGGAGCGAGAATTATCGAGTCCGTGGAATTATTGAGCCCAACCCCCGTGGGGGCGGGGAATTGAACCCTGGTCCAGGGCCGATCTCAGCTTCCGGGTCTGCCACCTCTAACCCCTGAGCCACACTTCTCCACATGTCGATGTATGATAAAAAGCATATCATCTTCTTAATTGAAAAAACAATACTAAACGGGCATAGTAATAATAAAGATTGTCATATATATTTCTAAAAAATAATCCAAATTAGCAATATATGTAGGCACCGGTGTGTTCATATCTAAGAGTAAAAAAGATAGTATACGTGCCCAGATATTAAAAGCGTATAAGAACACAGAACTGTTATGTAAAAGAAAAGAATTAGGTGACTAGTTAGTCATAGAAAACAAAATAAGTTGAGAAATGGGTTACAAACCAGTGCACAGAAATTAACGCCTGGCATAAAAGCTGCAATAAAGCATATGATGATGTGGTTGAATTACATAAACTGTAAGAACAAATATAGTGTCTGTATCATTGTTAAATCATTGAGCATAAAATAATAGTATGCATGAGGTTGAAAAACGTGGCAACTAAACATGGAAAATCCCAAGTTTGACCATAGTACATGTCCAAGAAAATTTTGTTAAAACTAGTAGTTCACATTTAGAGTAGATTCCTCTAGTCTTAAGGTAGCAAAACAAGGGAACAAGGAGGTTAAACAATGAAATATTTCCCCTTATAGATGTCACATACATAACTATAAGTGGTTGCAATTTTGATGACAGTATAACAAATTGTATTAACAAGAAACACATAATAGTTGTTGCAGATTTTCTATAAGGTTACACAAAAAGTATGATCAACGTAGAAAGACATGCATTTCTCTATCGGAGTTGAGACCTAGATCAACTGTTCTTAATCTGATCAGCCATTTTGCTTCCAATTTAATCAGGGCCAATATTTTGGCTCCACCTAGGGGATCATTTCTAAGGGTAGCAATCCCATGAAACTTGATTTGAATGTTGTCATTAGATCTGTGGGCAATGTTATAATGCTCAGCTAACGGATAATTAGAATCATTATTCCTGATAGCGCGTACATGTTCCTGGATGCGCTCCTTTAGCGGTCTTACTGTGCTGCCTACATAGATTAAATTACAGTGGCAGATAATACAATAAAGAACAAATTTTGTGTTACAGTTTATGAAGTCTTGTATCTGATGTGTCTTAGATGTATTATAGCAAAAACTAGTGGTTTTGATGCGAGCAAATTGACAGATATTGCACATCGAGCATTTGAAGAACCCCTTGGGTTTGGATGGTAACCAACAGGCAGTCGTGTTTACTGAAATGACTATCAGTTGAAGGACTCAGTATGTTGCGTAGTATTCAGCCCCTTTTATATGTAATTACTGGTTTATTTTTAACAAAGGGATTTAAGTCCTGCCAGTGTTTACGTAGGATGCCGAAAAGATCATTGCTGTGGGAATTGTACTGGGTAACAAAAGCTATACGAGAATCTTTTGATTTGTCTTTCTTTTTCTTGTTAATTCTAAGAAGATCGGAACGTTTGCTTCTGTGGATTCGAGTAGAAGCTTCTTTAAGTGTTCCTTCCTTGTACCCTCTGATTTGGAAACGTGTGACCAGTCGACTCAGTTCATTATCAAAATCTGGTTCAGTACTGCAATTTCTCCTAATGCGGGTCATTTCTCCGAAGGGAATTGCCTGTATCTGTGTGTTCGGATGGGCACGACTGGCGTGCAAGAGTGAGTTGCATGCAGTGGATTTACGAAAAAGTTTAGTTTCAAGAATACCTTCTTTGACAAATAGGGTAACATCCAGAAAGTCAATACTAGACTTGCTGGAGTTGTGGGTGAAAGAAGGATTGTAATCATTGGTATTAAGATGTTTTACAAAATCCATCAGGGAGGAATCATCACCATTCCAGATAAGTAAAACGTCATCAATGAAACGTCCCCAATAAATAATGTTGTTGGCCAAAATATGGGGACAGTCTTGCCACATATGGTGTAGCTCGAAATAGCCCATGTAGGGATTTGCAAGTGAGGGCGAAAATTTTGCCCCCATTGCCACTCCAGAGTGTTGTCTATACCAGGTGGAGTTGTGTAGAAAATAGTTGTTATCAAGCGTAAATCTTGTTAACTCTAATAACATCCTACTGTGATCATAGAGGGAGGCATCTCCCTTAGATAAAAAGAAAGTGAGAGATTCCATGCCTCTCTCAATGGGTATGCTCGTATATAACGAGTTAACATCCAATGTTACTAGTGTAGAGTCTTCAGACCAGGAATATTGTTCCAATTTGTTAAGAAGATCCTTGGTATCTTCAATAAAAGCCGGGAGCTGTCTGACTATTGGATGAAGAAATGTTTCAATATACTCCGATATATGTTTCGTAGCACCACCAATCCCGGAGATAATAGGTCTCCGAGGGGGTTTGGTGATATTCTTATGGTAGTAAGGTTATCTCTGACTCTAAAAGGTTTAGTGAGGTGTCTATCCTCCAGTTTATAGAGATCAGAAGTAACGGCTTTGTAAAAACAATCAACCATGTTGCCTGAGGAAAATGTAGGTGTGAAGAGTGATTTAAGCTTCAAGTTACTATCAACATTGAAATCACTGGTTATGTCAAGATCAGTCAAATGTTCTGACATATTTGGGGCTGTTTCAATACTATCATCAAGAGACATCAACATTCTTACGTTCTCAATATCAGATATAGTCTGACCACTCCTAATCACATCATATACTGGAACTGGTCACTTATATTGATTTGAAAAAAACTTTTTTAATTTCAAACAACGTGTGATTTTGAATAAGTCAATATGGATCCGTGTGAAATCTGGTTTCTTAAGGGGGCAAAAATTCAGACCCTTCCTTAACCCCTTGGCTGCTGGGGTAATTTTCCTGCTGTGCTGGGGGGTGGGAGGGGGCTCGCACAGCGCCCCGGTGCTCATGACGAGCATGTCATGAGCTACAGTGCTCCTGTACTCATGACGAGCTGAGCTCGTCACGGCCACACCCGTTTCAATAGAACGTTAAGCACAGCAGGGGAATTATCCCAGCGTGCAAGCTTTCTAATGGTCATGACGAGCTCAGCTCCTCATGAGCACCGGAGCACTGTAGCTCATGACGAGCTGAGCTCGTCATGAGCATGCAAGGGGTTAACACATTAACCTCATTTGTAGTCAAGATCTGTTTCGACAAATTAGTTATAGATACATCATCAGATTGAGCATTGATGTTTCCGGCATTTATGGGTGGGTCTGAACTCACTATTTCTGGTTCTTGGGGGTTGATCTCAACACCCTTCTGTTGTCTGAAGAGTCTTAGGTTAATGTGTTAAGGAAAGGTCTGAATTTTTGCCCCCTTGATAAACCAGATTTCACACAGATCCATATTGACTTATTCAAATTCACACGTTGTTTGAAATTAAAAAAGTTTTTTCAAATCAATATAAGTGTCCAGTTCCAGTATATGATGTGATTAGGAGTGGTCAGACTATATCTGATATTGAGAACGTAAGAATGTTGATGTCTCTTGATGATAGTATTAAAACAGTCCCAAATATGTCAGAACTTTTGACTGATCTTGACATAGCCAGTGATTTCAATGTTGATAGTAACTTGAAGCTTAAATCACTCTTCACACCTACATTTTCATCAGGCAACATGGTTGATTGTTTTTACAAAGCCGTTACTTCTGGAGGATAGACTCCTCACTAAACCTTTTAGAGTCAGAGATAACCTTACTACCATGGAGAGAACTGCTCTGACGCAACTAACCAAACATTCACAATTAACCATCAAAGAGGCGGACAAAGGGGGAAATATTGTCCTTATGGACAATGCCCTATATGAAGAGGAAACCATGAGACAGTTATCTGATCAACACTCCTACACCAAGATCACTTCTAATCCTACTACCTCCACTAATTTTCTCATTCATAAAACATTGCAATTCTGGAACAATTTAGGTTTGCTATCAGATTTGGAATACAAATATCTTTATAATCCAACACCTAGAGCAGCATATATTTATATACTACCGAAGATCCACAAGAATATCACCAAACCCCCCGGGAGACCTATTATCTCCGGGATTGGTGGTGCTACGGAACATATATCGGAGTATATTGATACATTTCTTAATCCAATAGTCAGAAAGCTCCCGGCTTTTATTAAAGATACCAAGGATTTTCTTAACAAATGGGAACAATTTTCCTGGTCTGAAGACTTTACACTAGTAACTTTGGATGTTAACTCGTTATATACGAGCATACCCATTGAGAGAGTCATGGAATCTCTCACTTTCTTTTTATCTAAGAGAGATGCCTCCCTCTATGATCACACTAGGATGTTAATAGAGTTAACAAGATTGACGCTTGATAACAACTATTTTCTACACAACCCCCCGGGAGACCTATTATCTCCGGGATTGGTGGTGCTACGGAACATATATCGGAGTATATTGATACATTTCTTAATCCAATAGTCAGACAGCTTCCGGCTTTTATTGAAGATACCAAGGATTTTCTTAACAAATTGGAACAATTTTCCTGGTCTGAAGACTTTACACTAGTAACATTGGATGTTAACTTGTTATATACGAGCATACCCATTGAGAGAGGCATGGAATCTCTCACTTTCTTTTTATCTAAGAGAGATGCCTCTCTCTACGATCACACTAGGATGTTATTAGAGTTAACAAGATTGACGCTTGATAACAACTATTTTCTACACAACTCCACCTGGTATAGAATACTAAGTATGGGTGAATTTTGCAAATTCGTGCTTCGCGAATTTGCGTATTCACGAATTCGCAATCCGCAAAATCCATGAATTTTCCCGAATTTGCGGATTTTTTCTTTTTTTTGGTGTTCGCAAGGGTTTCTGCTTGTTCGCGTGGATTTTTTACCAGTTCACAAACGCGAACTTACTTGTCGGGTCGCAACGGTCGCGACCATGTTGTTTCTACGTCTGGTTCATCACAGCACCCTCTGTTTCACCACTGCCACCCTTTGTCTCACCCATGCCACCCTCTGGTACATCACTGCCACCCTCTGGTTCATCACTGTAGATTATGGAGGGAAGAGCACACATGCCCTGCCTCAACTGACATGAATGAATTAGGGGTTGATTAATGTGTCACTGAATTTGAACTTCCAGTCTGTCACCTGCTTCCTTATCTGTAATTGCTTTCTGTTGCAGTGTAATTTTTTCTAACAGGACCTTTTTGGCATACTTGTAGCTATTCTCTGAGCCTGTTGTGAGGGTCAGAGCAGGGTCATAGAATATTTGCAAGTAGACAACTGAACTCTGGAGGGGCCCCTCAGGAAGCACTACAGGGAATGGTTACTAATGATGAGCTTGAACTTTTGCACCTGCTGAGTGCTTTCAGTTTTGCAAAAATCGTTTTTCTGCAATTTTGCGGGATTTGCGGGGCGCGAATTTGCACGAGATCGAATTCGGAAGCCGCAAATTCGTGCGAATATGCGATTTTTTTTTTGCGGCATGTTAGTTTGCGTGTTTTTTTGCTTTTTCGCAAGCCGCTGGTAGCGCAACGAGGCGAAGTTACCCTAGCGGTCGTACATGGGTGCAGCCATGTTGTTTCTACGTCTGGTTCATCACAGCACCCTCTGTTTCACCACTGCCACCCTCTGTCTCACCCATGCCACCCTCTGGTACATCACTGCCACCCTCTGGTTCATCACTGTAGATTATGGGGGGAAGAGCACACCTGCCCTGCCTCAACTGACATGAATGAATTTGGGGTTCAATAATGTGTCACTGAATTTGAACTTCCAGTCTGGCACCTGCTTCCTTATCTGTAATTGCTTTCTGTTGCAGTGTAATTTTTTCTAACAGGACCTATTTGGCATACTTGTAGCTATTCTCTGAGCCTGTTGTGAGGGTCAGAGCAGGGTCATTGAATAGTTGCAAGTAGGCAACTGAACTCTGGAGGGGCCCCTCAGGAAGCACTACAGGGAATGGTTACTAATGATGAGCTTGAAATTTTGCACCTGCTGAGTGCTTTCAGTTTTGCAAAAATCGTTTTTCTGCAATTTCGCGGGATTCGCGGGGCGCGAATTTGCCCGAGATCGAATTCGGAAGCCGCAAATTCATGCGAATATGCGATTTGTTTTTTTGCGGCATGTTAGTTTGCGTGTTTTTTTGCGTTTTCGCAAGCCGCTGGTCGCGCAACGAGGCGAAGTTAGCCTAGCGGTCGTACATGGGCGCGGCCATCTTGTTTGCGTGACGTATTTCCATTTCCGGGCGCTATGTGTAATCTCGCAAAGTGTGCGGCTCGCTAGTACAAGTTCGCGTGTGATCGCGGGGGAAATCTCAAACGAACGTACCCACGCGGTCGTGAACGGGAACGGCCATCTTGTTTTTCATTCATTGCTATGGTTCTTGGTATGCTTTCTGTATCCTCTCTCAATCTCTGCCATCCTTTGCTTGTTTGAAGTTTTTTTTAATCTATTTTACTTATTATCTATCCCTCTATTATTATAACTCTATATTTTTGTGTTTTCTGCTACTTTTAGTTAATTTTAAACTACTTTTTTTAACTCTTTTCTTTTTTCTTCCCTATTCTATTTCTTATTTATTATTTACCTTCCTTTCTGCCCAGACCATGGTAAAGGGAGCCAGGAAGCAGCCCGAGAAGGGGAAGGGTCCCGCACCCCGTGCCCGGCTCCCGTTTGGGCATTTGACGGGGAGCTAGTGATGCCACAGAAGATCTTCAGCGCGGAGGCGGTGGCCGCACTAGTCTTCTATGTACAGCGCTGCCTCCTCAGGACCATCATGGCAGGCGGCAAGATCGCAAGCGGCTACGGGCTCCGGAAGCGCCGGAAGCGGTGGGAGAAGGTGTGCCGAGCCATGTATTCTCACTCTCGGGTCTGGCGCACCTACAACCAGGCCACTCACCGTTGGACTGATCTCCTGGACCGGGAACGCGACTTGCTCGACCTGCTCGGCATCGAGATCCCCGGGCTTGGTGAGTAGTAGTAGCTATTTCCTCACTACTCTGTTTTCTCCTGCTCTGTGTGCTATTATATTGCAATTTTTTGTTTTTTACCAAGAGCAATAATGCTGCCGATTACATTGTAGGTAAATTATATTTCAAAATCTTCTGTGCAATTCAGGTGCACTGCTCTCCTTCTCAGTAGCGTTGCTACTATACTTATTTGTTTTCGATTTTGTGTTCATTTCATTGGCCTGAGAAATTATGTATGAGTGTAGTTTACAGAACTGCGTAATGCTAGACACTAAGGGGCAAATTTGCGATTACAGGCGCATCCCTGCAAAGTAGCAGGGATGCGCCAGTAATTGTGTGCCACACCACCACCCCCCATGGTGCGCCGTATTTACAATGGAGCGCACCATGGGCCCAAAACGTCACCGAAGCGTTACGCATCTGTGCCGTAAAGGCGGCGTATTGCTGGAGTTGCGTCGCAATGATGGCGCAGCTCCAGCAATGCTCTGGGGTACCCTATCTCCCCAATGCTGCGTCAAGCCGTACGTCTGCTTCAAGAAGGCGCAGGGTATGAGTGACGCATCATTGTCCTAAAAGTGACTGATTAAAATCTTGTAGATTTCCCTCAGCCACTTTTAGGATGCGTTCCTGCCCAGGAACGCCCTCCCTTGCGCCGGAACGCCCCCTGATGGCACAGGGCTTTACAACGTGATGCATCTCCCACATGCGTCACGTTGTTAATATACGCCGCACCATGGCGCCTCTTTTGTTCTGCCGCTGCATCACAAAAGTTACGCAACAATGGAGCAAAAGAGCCGGAAGGGGCTTGAAAATCTGCCCCTACAGATTCAAGTACAGCCCTTCCTTTGTACACCTCGCAATAAGAAGAAATAGTGGTGGTGGATTGATAGTTTGAGTATTTTAATGACTGGTTAAGGTAGTAGAAAACTTTTTAGTGTGTCACTGATCTGCAACCACGATGGAGTTTGTCTGTCACTTCGCGTGCTGCGGACTGCTGCCTGCCAGTCCTAGGCGAACCGTTTTAGTAGTTTGTTTAGTGAGTTACATAACTTTCCAAGTCGACGGTCCGCAAATCAAGCAATACTAATATCGTAGTAGACCACATGAGATAGGTCAATATATCCAGTGGAATAGTTGTCTATTTGCTATTCCGCCAAAATATTTAGTTATTGTTCTTTTGAAATGTTTCATTTGGTTGACAACAATCATCCATGTTTTCGGGTCTTTCTTTCTTTCATGTTGAACATAGGCTCCCCCCAGGGGCAAGAGGACAGAGGAGGAGGGGATATCGGCTGCTGCTGCTCTACAAGGCCAGGATCGGTCAGGCGAGGGCTCCTTTGCTGGCCCCGGTAAGTTTTAATTTTAATATAGAGTACCTATTTTTTCCTAGCGTTCCTCATTCGATTTTTTCTAAATCGTCTTTGATCTTCTTGTAGACTGTATCTAAATTCTTATCCTGCCTCTACTATGACTCCCTGTGGTATTACTAGATTATTCTTATTAGTCTGTCTGTGTAGCTAACTAAGATTGCACATTTGGCAAAAGGTGTTAAACGAAACTCCCATTCTAGTCAGCAATAGCTCTATGCACTGAGTGCAGTCCTCTGGGATTGTCCATAATGTCTTTTCAAGTCTTCTAAATGTTTATGCTTTGACAATTGGCAACAATAAAAAGGTGAATGACCACCAAGAAAGAATAAGATACTACTTTACTTTTAGTTTGGATAGGAGGACAATCCAGACTACTACTGTTGCAGGGACAAATCTGCACAAACAGAACTATGGAAACTAAATAATGCATTGTTTATCAATTATAATAGGCGCAGGTAGACTTTCCACATACCTCAGTGATATCACACTTTGAAGAACCCCCAATCTCCTTACTGACTAGATAGTGTGGCAGAGTCATTTAGCTTCCGAATTCATTGATGATTGATCCCCAATGATAATTATCCAATGCAGGACAAGAGTACGGAGTCAGAGTCCAGAAGTGTCAGAGGCACGGACTCATCTTTGCAAATTGCAAAACCTTTTGCTCAGTCACTCTTGACCAAAAAGCACAGAGTCTATTTAAGTTTTAAAGCTTTATTAAAAGTAAAATCATTTATTAAAATCAAGTTTGTCATAAAACATAAACGGTTGCTTAGAAATGGAAAAGTGCTTAGTGATTTATTTCACACATTTATTGTGGGTGAGCCGAGCCCTCACCTGGTTTGAACTTTAATTTTTCTTTTTGGTGCTGAATCGTTGGTCACTCCATCCTAGTGATGATGATCTGATCTTGTTCTTGTTCTTAGAAGTGAAGCTTTTGTCTGTTATGAGAAAAATGGTGCGTGTTAAAAAGCAGGCATTCATCAGTTGTGCCAAAAAGTGCAGCAAGACAACACCCTTCCCTGGAAAAAGGGACATTTTTACTTTAGAGTAGACAGTCACAAATTATTAGATTGGTTTCTGTATTCACATTTCTTCATTGCTAGACAAAATACTAGTGAGTGGTGCATGTCTATGACATCTAACATTCTTAAATGTACTGTGTAGGTGGAACATCTGGTGCCGGGCCCAGCGCGGAGGTGGAGGAGGACACTTCTGGGGAGGAGGCGGTGCAAGTGCTGGAGGAAACTGCTGTGCGGGTTGCCACGGTAGTGGCGGGCAGTGGTAAGCTCTTATATTCCTTACTTGTTGAGATTGCAGACTGCAGAGTGTGCTCTCTGCACGGGTGTAGTATATATGTTCAACAGTTAAGTTACTATACTGTTAAGCAGACTTTTAAATTTAGAACAAAGTTTTTATCAACCAGGTAGTAGCCTCCTCTAAATTTACTTCAACTCAGCTGTGAATTTTTTTTCGAGAATCCAAATCAGATCTGAGATGAACTTGATGGATGGGATGAACGAAAAGCGAAAGAAGGGTGGAAGTAAGTGTGGAAGGACGAGCAAGTTAAAAGTAATGATGACTGACAAAGAAGAATGATACGTGTTTGATTGGTGCCCGAGGTGGCTGGGAAGGAATATGATGCATGGCTGGGTTTACGATGAAGCAAGGATGGGTGGAAGGAGAACAGCCTGGGTGGGTGAAACAGAAACTGTATGTGTGCGCAATATATCCTTTGGTTGAAATTCAAATGCAAGTCAAGCACGGATGTATGGCTTGCGGTTTCTCAAATAAAATGTAAAGGTTGTTTTCCCGTCAGAAAACGTAAGGCTTGTCCAGATGAGAGACATGAAGAAGAATGATTGACATATAGTTTGAATGGATGGATGCCTGTATCATTGTACTATCTGACTCTTAGTTAGCATATTTGTATCTAGAGAGAGTAGATGGTCACTGGATGAACTAAGTGTTACTTTGAAGAGCATGTAACACCGCACCCGCACGTCCGCCCCAGTGTAGGAAAGGCAAGGAAAAGAACTTTTAAATTAATTTTGTCTGAATACTACCATGAATAGGAGCAGCAGTTTGTATTGCAAGCACAGCATATATCCGGCTATTACGATAGCCACTCACTACCTCTGTTAATAAGTTTAATAGAACTCGGTCATTCATGTGTGGATGTATCACTGTTCACTCAATAAAAAGCAAAGCACCTAAAGTCATCCCATATGTAAGCATATACATACCATGTGCAGTGATAGATAATCAGATTATTTATCTTCTTCATTTTCCTTTTCTAGTATTCATTGGCACTTTAGGGTGAAAGTTAAATTAATTAAGCAGTAGCCCTTGTAACAGAGTATTCTCAGTGCCACCCATAATAGAAAAGTAATAGCATCACCACCTGCATGTACTGGACTGGTACAGTAACACAAGTCTGTCTCACTCATCATGGCGGGCGTCTGTTTTTCTCGGGTGCAAGTTGACTGCGCTGGCATTATGCCGGCTTGCAGAAGTTAACGTACCAATTTCGCTAAACAAGAGAGAAGAAGAAGAATAGGACTGGTGTACTGTCATAGTCGACTCTAATGGAGTGAGTCCATAGTGCTCGTAGAATTGATTCCTTAAACTCCCACTAATGTTAGAGCAAGGATGAAGAAGTGGGAGGTTAGATAGATACTGGCCACAATAGTTATGTACTGGGCTTCAAGTTGCTAGTTCTACTATGACACAACTTTCTGCTGAATCATTTTGTGTTAATCTTAAAGAGCATTGGTTACAGACTATGTCTTTCTTTCTTCATATAGATGCTCCTTCCAAACCAACACGGAAGGAGCTGGCTAAAAGGGCCCGGCAACGGAGGCTGGAGGTGACTATCGCCGAATACCGGCGGCTGGTGTCCCAGGAGGAGGAGGACACACAGAGTACGTCAACAACATCCACGGCGACACCTGCATCCTCCTCCGCGCTTCCTGGGTCAGCCAGTCAGCGCAGCAGGTCTCCAGCAGTACGGAGCCGGGGTACCGCAGCCACCCGCCACCGCTGAGATGCAAAAGAATCAGCTGCCCCCCACAGCAGTACCAAAAAAAGGTTGCACCGCCTTTCACTCAGGGTGTCCTACCTCGAGCAGGAGCTGCTCAACACCAAAACCCTGCTCGAGACCCTCTGCACGGAGCATGCCGACCTGGCCCGAAAAGTCAACAGCAGCCAGTAGTAGGAGGAGACTGTCCCTTGCCCCTTTTTTAAAGACTTCTGGGGGTGGGAATTGGGAGTGGGGTTTTTTGGACTTTTCACGGACATTCGTTGGGGTTAGGGAGTGGGGGTGGGTTGGGTCTTGAAGGAGATTATTTTTGTTAGGGATATAAATATACTTTAAACTTTATCTTAGCATACGTGTTTTTTTTACTGCTTTTGAGGCTGGTGGGTGGGGGTTTAACAGTAAGTTTGTTTTCCTGAAACTTAAGTGGCATCTTGATTCAAGTTGTGTAATTAATTGCCCAAATGTTTTCAAAACTAAGTGCCTCTCACAGAGTAAGTGAATTCAATAGTCCTAGGACTTTACTAGTACTACCGTCAGTCTCTCGTCTCTCCTAATACTCCATTATACTACCTCCCCCCAAATGCTTATCTTACCTGTAATTTGTGTTTGGAAATAGGGCTAGGCACAGGGCTGGCTGCACGGGAAATAGCGATTAAGGTTGGCAATCCTGGGCAGATGAAATGTCATCATTGCGGTGGTACTAGTGGTGTTACACAGTGGCAGTTGCAGCATCTGAAAAAAAAGAAAATGAAACCTTGCTTGTCCTTACTGTAGCATTAGAAAGGTACGATAGACAATATAGCAGGTGACAGTACACTAGAACAGTGCCACAATGTAGCCTAACAAATGGTAAAGTATTGAAAGTATAACTACTACTTGCATTGAATTTCTTTGACATTGGCTACTACTACAAGAAATAGTACTGAAGGTGAAGGACACAGCAGGGTAATCATTAGCCACGTCCAGGAGGAGGATGTTCTTGATGATCAATCAAGTTGATGGCGCACATGAAAATCTGCTTTCATTTTCCAAGAGTCATGGGTCTTTGTCAAGCTGAGTAAGAATATATCCTCGGATTCCTTCACCAGCCTGTTGCTATGACCTTATCCTCCCCAGCTAGTGTGTGGAATTGTTGCTGTCATTTAGTCACACATCAATCAAAACCACACAGCCCGGGGGAAGAGGGTTAGGGTTTGGAAAATGGATGGGAATGGGTTTTTTTGGGAAAGTTTTGTTGAGAGAAGAAAAAAAAGCACAGCATGGACAAACAATTATTGAAGATAAACAAATCTTTGGGTACAAAGCTATCCATAAATCTTTTAAGTGACATAAAGGAAGTGCATGGTTACTGAAAAGTAAGTAGTACTTTCGACAACCGTGAATGAAAGAATGCGACAGTACAGGGCTGCAGTAATAATTATGCATTTTCACTTGCCTATCTCTGCACTCAGAGAAACACTTCTTACATTAAATTAGGTTTAAAAAATAGCAGAAGTAAAACCTATACAATGGCTTTAGGGATGAATTTACAAGCAGAGATCAAAGAAATGCAGAGTCTCACTCATAGAAGTTCACAGCAATAACATTACTTAAAAGATAATTAGAAAAGAACGGATACTGTATCTGTATGGTGTTGTAGGTGTCCTGTTGAATTTGGTAAGTTGCATGCATCCAACCATTCCTCTTGTTAGCGGGACTCCTCCATTCCATCTGACGCTCCGTCCATCAATGTTGGTGACAAGAAGTCGCCTTGTCCACTGCCTGCCTGGCGGATGCTGAATTGCGTCTCGCTAATGTGAAGCCTGACTTCATCCTTTTTTTCCCACTGCACAGGCTGAAACCCGGCCTGTAATTATTGATGGAAAAATAGGAAGTGATATTAGAACACCACTGACAAATAAATATAAGGTATGTACGCTGTGTAGTTCAAAAAGTCACACTTTGAGTTTCCTAATAGACAATACAATATTTTTGAAAGTGCCTACTCTGTCTGAGTCTCCTTTCGAAGGATAAATAAGTGTGGGCAAATTAATTTAGCGGATCTTTCCCCTCAAGCTAGGTGTACTGTAAACTGTGTTTTAGAACAAAATTAGACCTTCCCAGCAGTGCTCCCAGACCCTTACTAAACCCAGTTGCAAAAATGTAGAAGACCCCCAATCAGATCTCCAAAAACGAGGCCTAGTAGAAAATGGTGACAAAACGTACTTTGAAAAGTAAAGTAGGCCCAAATCCCCCCTTACCCTCCATGGATTGTATTCAAACCAATTGCAAGCAAGCAAAAGTATCCATACCCAGCATTGCTCCAAGACTCACAAACGCCCCCACAAACACCAGGAACCCCCACAAACAGCCCCCCCCGAAAACGGTAGAGTGAGCGAAATCTCAGAAAATGCAAAAACCTTTTTCCCCAGGGGTTGTCTCCATAACACTTTCTTTTGGGTATTAGACCTTCCCAGCAATGGCCCCAGAACAGTCAACCTAGGCGAAAACAAGTTTAACCCCCCCAACAAGCCAAAAGGCAAATCCCGGGAAAAGCCACACTTAGAAAACTTTGGGCCTACCTGGAATTCAGTATAAATGCGCTCTGCAGCTAGGCCCCAACTCCCCCTTTCCACCATGGATTTCCTGAAAAACAAATGCAATCAACATTAGGCAGTGCCAGCAGTGCTCCCAGACCCCAAAACCCACCCACAAACACCCGGAACCCCCCAAACAGCACCTCAAAGACAAGCAAGTCAGCAAAAATGCAAAAAAAAGTCACCTCAGATTTTGTCCAAACCACTTTTATCCGGTATTAGACATTCCCAGCAATGGCCCCAGACCCCTGCAGCCACCCGCAAAAAAGCAGATCACCCCCAAACAGGCAAAAAGAGAATATGGGCCTACTACCTTCAATTCAGTCCAAATAAGCTGTGCAGCTAGGCCCTAACTCCCCTTTTCCACCATGCATTCCCTGAAAAACAAATGCAATCAACATTAGACTGTGCCAGCAGTGCTCCCAGACCCCAAAACCCACCCACAAACACCCAGAACCCCCTAAACAGCACCTCAAAGACAAGCAAGTCAGTAAAAACGCAAAAAAAATCACCTCAGATTTTGTCCAAACCACTTTTATCCGGTATTAGACATTCCCAGCAATGGCCCCAGACCTGTCAACCCAGGCGGAAAGAAGTAGAAGACCCCCAAACAGCCAAAAAGTAACACTACAAAAATGGGACCTTAGAAATTTTCAGGCACATTTCCAAAATCACTCCACGCGCGCTCTGCAGCTAGGCCCTAACTCCCCTTTGCCACCATGGATTTGCTTCAAACCTCTTGCAATCAAATGAATTCATACCCAGCAGTGCTCCCAGACCCCAAAACCCACCCACAAACACCCGGAACCCCCCCAAACAGCACCTCAAAGACAAGCAAGTCAGCAAAAATGCAAAAAAAAGTCACCTCCGATTTTGTCCAAACCACTTTTATCCGGTATTAGACATTCCCAGCAATGGCCCCAGACCCCTGCAGCCACCCGCGAAAAAATTGAACACCCCCAAACAGGCAACAAGCGAAAATGGGCCTACTACCTTCAATTCAGTCCAAATACGCTGTGCAGCTAGGACCTAACTCCCCTTTTCCACCATGGATTTCCTGAAAAACAAATGCAATCAACATTAGACTGTGCCAGCAGTGCTCCTAGACCCCAAAACCCACCCACAAACACCCGAAACCCCCAAAACAGTACCTCAAAGACAAGCAAGTCAGCAAAAACGCAAATAAATTTTCACCTCCGATTTTGTCCAAACCCCTTTTATCCGGTATTAGACATTCCCAGCAATGGACCAAACCCGTAAACCCAGGCGGAAAGAAGTAGAAGACCCCCAAACAGCTAAAAAGTAAAACTACAAAAATGGGGACTTAGAAATTTTCAGGCAAATTTCCAAAATCACTCCACGCGCGCTCTGCAGCTAGGCCCTAACTACCTTTGCCACGATGGATTTGCTTCAAACCTCTTGCAATCAAAAGTATCCATACCCAGCAGTCCTCCCAGACCCCAAAACCCACCCACAAACACCCGGAACCCCCCCAAACAGCACCTCAAAGACAAGCAAGTCAGCAAAAACGCAAAAAATATTTCACCTCTGATTTTGTCCAAACCACTTTTATCCGGTATTAGACATTCCCAGCAATGGCCCCAGACCCCTACAGCCACCCGCGAAAAAATTGAACACCCCCAAACAGGCAACAAGCGAAAATGGGCCTACTACCTTCAATTCAGTCCAAATACGCTGTGCAGCTAGGACCTAACTCCCCTTTTCCACCATGGATTTCCTGAAAAACAAATGCAATCAACATTAGACTGTGCCAGCAGTGCTCCCAGACCCCAAAACCCACCCACAAACACCCGGAACCCCCCCAAAACAGCACCTCAAAGACAAGCAAGTCAGCAAAAACGCAAAAAAAGTTTCACCTCCGATTTTGTCCAAACCACTTTTATCCGGTATTAGACATTCCCAGCAATGGCCACAGACCCGTCAACCCAGGCGGAAAGAAGTAGAAGACCCCCAAACAGCCAAAAAGCAAAACTACAAAAATGGGGACTTAGAAATGTTCAGGCAAATTTCCAAAATCACTCCATGAGCGCTCTGCAGCTAGGCCCTAACTCCTCTTTGCCACCATGGATTTGCATCAAACCTCTTGCAATCAAAATTATCCATACCCAGCAGTGCTCCCAAAACCCACCCATAAACACAGGGAACCCCCCAAACAGCACATCAAAGACAAGCAAGTCAGCAAAAACGCAAAACAAATTCACCTCCGATTTTGTCCAAACCACTTTTATCCTGTATTAGACATTCCCAGCAATGGCCCCAGACTCCTGTAGCCACCCGCAAAAAAGCAGAAAACCCCCAAACAGGCAAAAAGCAAAAATGGGCCTACTACCTTCAATTCATTCCAAATACGCTGTGCAGCTAGGCCCTAACTCCCCTTTTCCAACCTGGATTTCCTGAAAAACAAATGCAATCAACATTAGACTGTGCCAGCAGTGCTCCCAGACCCCAAAACCCACCCCCAACAACCTAAAAGCCCGCCAAACAGCACCCCAAAGACAGGCAAGTGATCAAAAGCGCAAAATCTGTTTCTGCTCCGATTTTCTCCAAACCACTTTTATCCGGTATTAGACCTTCACAGCAATGCCCCAGACCCGTCAACTCACCCACAAAGAAGTAGAACACCCCCACAAGTGCAGAGTCTTTCTTCATTGGGCGTAATCCAGCCATCGGCTTTGAGGGAAATAGGAGTCTGGAGTAGGAGGATAGAAGAGCATGTTTTTGTGAACTTGTGAACCTGAGGAATGCAGACTATGGCACCTTCAAATCAATAAGCAAATAAGTGAAGACAGTTCTGCTGATGGGCTTGTTTTTGTGATTAGGTGATTAAAGTTTTTTTATATAGATTTTGCAAAACAAAAAAAAAACAGACACACAGGAATAAAAGTGAATAAGGACGAAAAAGAAAGTTAGTGATTCATTGACTCATTTTCAGGGCTCTTCTGTCAGGGAAGAAGAGCTCGTCCTCAAACTCTGCGAATTCAGACGGGAGTAGGTCACCTAAAAGAGAAGAACTTCCCTCATCTAAGTTGGTGTCCTCCTCGTCTTCTTCCTGCATGCATTCTCGTATTTTGTAATCTGGTGGTATGAGGTGTTGATTCATCTTGATCATTGTTAACCTCTCCACATTTTTGGGCGAGAGGCGGGTCCTTTTGCAAGTTACAATGACACCAGCAGCGCTGAAAAAACTTTCAGAAGACACGCTTGCGAGTGGGCAAGACAAGTAATTTATAGCCAGGTTGGTGATCTCTGGCCACAATTCTCTTTTCCCATGCCAATACGCCAATGGGTCATCATGAACATAGACCTCTGTTGAGTCATTCAGATAGTCCTGCACCATCGACTCAAGGTTCTCCAGAGTTCCTCCACTTTGCTTACTTTTTGCTGGGACCTTTTGAGAAGCAAACCCAAGCTGAGTTAGCCAATCTTCTTCTTCACAGAATGTTACTGTTGTGTCTGATGGAGATGATACGGTTTTCTGGTGTCTTTAGTGGCTGAGAGGGAAAATCACTCACTTCTGCCGCAGCCACAGATGCAGAAGTGGATTTTTTTGACTCCGGATGGCCTGCTGATGCTGATGTACTGACTTTTCCCTCAATTTCCTGCCGTTTTCTTTCAAACCGACAGGCTGACACAGCTAGCCAATGTTTGGACTTTGTAACATTTGCGTCATCAAAAGGAAAAAAATACTCTGCCTGCCACTGCCTTTTTGTACCGTGGATCCAGAATAGTAGCACAAATGTAATGCTGTTCTGTGTGGATCTTTTGAAGACGTTCATCGCAAAGTAGGCGCTGTAATAACTTCTCCGCCAACTCAAATACTTGTTCCTTTCCCTCTTTTTGAAACATAGAAGACACCGCCTTCAGTTGGTGCTCTAGCATGCGCAGCAATGGGATAGCTTTTCCCAAATTACAGTCCTCCCTGCTGACTGCACGCGTGAAGACCTGAAAAGGACGAAGCATGTCTCTCAGGCTTTTAACTAGCTTCAATTGCTCCACCTGTATCCTCAGGTCCATCATAGGTGTACCCTGTGTAAAGAAATACTGATCGACTACCGCATACTGCTCAAACAGACACTCAAGCATGTAGAAGGTTGAGTTCCACCGTGTTACCACCTCCTGGATGAGTGCTTTCACTGGCAGTTTACGTTCATGTTGCAGGCACCTCAGCTGCTTCCGGGCCTTAAAAGAATGGTTGAAATGTGTGCACATTCTTCCGCAGGTGGTCAGTAACTCGCACACTGGACTTTCTTCACTCAAGAATTTTTTAACAACCAGGTTTATACAGTGCGCCAAACACGGCACTCTGAAATAGTTACCCTTATCCATGGCCAAAACTACATTGGCTCCATTATCTGTGGAAACATAACCAATCTTGCATTTTCTTGGGGACAGCCATTAAAATACCTTCGTGTTAAACTCATGCAAAATGTTTTCTCCTGTATGACTTTTCTCCATGGCAAACATGGCTAGTGTTGCATGTTTCCGAGCAGCTTTAAAAACTTTGTCCGGGTCAACACCTGCGTTTAGCTTTGCTTTAACCCTTGAAAAAGAGACAGAGTGTGCAGTGATGCACATGTAATCAACGGCTTGGCAACTGGTGCACATGTCTGTTGTCAGATGTATAGTGTGAACAGCACTCTTCTGCAAAGCTGCCCCAATCACCTCCAGCACATCTTCATGTAGTGCTGGAACCGCAACTTTGGCAAAATAGAACCGGCTAGAACCTTCCATTTAGAGCAGAGCATTGCCACTAATTCAAGAAAACCCACCCCTTCCACAAAAGAAAAAGGGAGAAGGTCCAGCACTAGCATTTTAGCCAGCTTAGTGTTATACAGACACATCATTGGGTGGTTGCGTTCCAATGGCGCATCTGAAAACAACATGCTTCTAATGGTAGGCTGGTCCATTTTACGGGATGATGATGACTTCTTTGACCCAGTTACGCTCGGTGATGATGAACTTTTTCACATTGGTGTCTCACTCTCTCCCACACTCTTAGTGTGGCTCATATATCTTGCAGGGGTGTGCTGCTGACAGGGGTACTGGGTGTAAGTGAAGAAATGTTTGACGCTTCTTCCTCCTCGTCATCATCAGATGAAAAATCAACGGATACAGTTTGTTGGCTTGCAATTCGGGCTTCCTTGATCTCCTTTAGGTGCGCATGCCATTTGACAGTGTGCTGTCTCTGAAGACGACCTCTCTGACCTCCGGTACCATAGTTGGTACCAAGCTTACCACGAATACTCGAAGCTTACAAATGGTACAAATGGCTATGTTTTCCCTTGTTGGGCTAACACTAAAGAAGTCCCAAACTGCGGACTTCAAATGTCTGTGGGGGGCGGAGAAGGCGATACTGGGAATGCTAATGCCAGATGAAGTGGAGGATGTGTGTTGCCGAAATTTACTACGTTGTGCACTTACAGCACCACTAATTGAGGAAATGGAGGTCGAGGTGGATGGAGGTCCCTTCTGGCGAGAAAATATGGAAGCAGTAGGTGGTGGTGTACTAGTTACCTGCATTGTTGGTGGTCCCATTCCCACGTCGCCAACATCACGCTCAGCAGCATTTCGGGATAGGTTAAAAATGCCTGTTTGCTGCATGCCCGCTGAGCCTGGAGTGACATGTATGATGACTGCGTCGTCGTCGTGAGAGTCTTCATCAGCAGGAGTATACGCCACTTCTTGTTCAGCGTCTTCATCACACTCCATAACTATGAGACATTCGGGGACCTTCCTTTTACGCTTAGCTACCTTTGTCAGATCATGGTGTGCCTCATTCTCAGACGGCCGTGGTCGTTCTCAATTTTCATCCATATCATCAGAAGGAAGGGGGCTTGAAGAAGATGTAGACACCATCCTTGATCTTTTCCTTGCTAGGGATCTGGAAGACAATTATTGATCAGGAGGAGTGGCTTCCTCAAATGATACCTCGGCTTGAATTTTGATTTCCTGATGTGCCCCTCCTTCAGGAGGAACAACTATTATGGGAACTTGTGCCGCTCCATGCACCTCTGCTTGCGCATCTCCTTGCGCCGCCTCTCCTTCCGCAAGTACTTGGGCTTGTACTTGCACATGTGGTTGTTGTTGCCGCTGTGGTTGTTGAACACTCGTCAGATGAGTCACAACAACCTGTGTTGATTGAGGGATGCTGCTACTTTCTTGCTATGAGCCAACATCACTGGTCGATGGCGATTGAACAACTATACTGGCTGCCTCTGCAGCACTCAAGGTCTTGGACTTAAGTTGGCGTGGTGGTGGTGGCACTGAGCCCAATGAGCGAGGTGCTGCTCCCAGCTTGGTCCCCAGCAGACCCCGCTGCTGCTGCAGGCGTACTTTTTTTCCCCCAAAAATGCGGCGGTCGGCACACCAGTCTCCTTGGTAAGTGGGGCCACTTGCTTCTTCTGCTCCTTACTGGCAACTTTCTTGCTAGAGGAGCTACGGGCAACTTTTTTTGGGGCCATCTTCTTCAGATGTCATAACAGCAGGCCGCAGTTGCACAAGTTGCAGAGTTGTTTTTTTAGGCTACGCGTGACGTTGTGCTGCACACACCGCAGCAGGACTTGTTCCTGGCACTGATGAGGAACGATGAGGCTGATGATTCATCTTTCTGCACCTAAAAGCAAAGGAAGCCAGAGGAACATCAGTTAAATGAATGTTACATATGTAGCGCTTTAATTAATAGTTTGCAAGTAAACATTTTTATTATACCCACCCCCAAAAATGGAAAGACCAATAAAATGCACCACTGACAGAGTACCCCTGGGCATAATGGATGAAAGCATGGCCCCTAGACCCCCACCACATGGCCAGGCCCTGCCTGTACCAGTCCTCAAAATGGCCCCCACCCACATGGACAGGCCCCATCAACACCCCAAAAATAGAAAAAACACACAAAAATCACCACAATCCAATGACATCCATGCCCTCCATGATGTTTACATGAAAGAGACCCCGAAGAAAGACTCAGTCCATGCACCACTGAGTACCCCTGGCCAAAAGGCCCCAACACCACCCCAAAAATCGAAAAACACACAAAACTCACCACAATCCATAGCCATCCATGCCCTCAATCATGTTCAAATTCAAGACACCCCACAGAAATACTAGGCCCATGCACCACTGAGTACCCCTGGGCATAATGGATGAAAGCATGGCAGACTGGGTGCAAGCCTATGGCACAACAAAGCACACTGCCTGGCTTCAAAATGTCCCTTAGACCCCCCACCACATGGCCTGGCCCTGCCTGTACCAGTCCGCAAAATGGCTCCCACCCACATGGACAGGTGCCATCAACACCCCAAAAAAATCGGGAAAAAAACCACACAAAAATCACCACAATCCAATGCCATCCATGCCCTCCATGAGGTTTACATTAAAGAGACCCCACAGAAAGACTCAGTCCATGCACCACTGAGTATCCCTGGGCAAAAGGCCCCAACACCACCCCCAAATATCGAAAAACACACAAAAATCACCACAATCCAATGCCATCCATGCCCTCAATCATGTTCAAATTCAAGATACCCCACAGAAAGACTAGGCCCATGCACCACTGGGTACCCCTGGGTATAATGGATGAAAGCATGGCAGACTGGGTGCAGGCCTATGGCACAACAAAGCACACTGCCTGGTTCAAAATGACCCCTAGACCCCCACCACATGGCCAGGCCCTGCTTGTACCAGTCCTCAAAATGGCCCCCACCCACATGGACAGGCCCCATCAACACCCCAAAAAATCGAAAAACACACAAAACTCACCACAATCCAATGCCATCCATGCCATTCCATGATGTTTACATTAAAGAGACCCCACAGAAAGACTCAGTCCATGCACCACTGAGTACCCCTGGGCAAAAGGCCCCAACAACAGCCCAGAAATCGAAAAACACACAAAAATCACCACAATCCAATGCCATCCATGCCCTCCATGATGTTTACATTAAAGAGACCCCACAGAAAGACTCAGTCCATGCAACCACCGGGTACCCCGGGGCAAAAGGCCCCAACGCCACCCCAAAAAATCGAAAAACACACAAAAATCACCACAATCCAATGCCACCCATGCCCTAAATCATGTTGAAATTCAACAAAACAGTTGTATCATGCACCCATAACTAACCCTGGTCCTACTGGATACTGTGGCTACCCACAATATATTTTATTTAATGTTCTGAAAAAGTTCCAAAATTGTAGTTGCAGCAACTGTAATGTCCCAAACATTTCTAATCCAAAAGTGATCCAAAGAAAGTCAAAAAGGCCTCAAATCCAAATATCCAGCAGCATCCACAAAAAGTAATCCTTCCAGGTCAAGATCCAAATAAAAGTGACCAGGACATGAACAATGCACTGGGAGGAGCCTGCTGGACAGGAAGAGGAAGTTGGAGACTGTGGGGCACTTCCTTCCTCCCCCCCCCCCAAATGGACTCCTTGCAAAATAAAGTGCAGGAAAATGTCAACCTGAGGAGTTATTCTGATAAAAATCATTATTTTCAGAAGGTTTATGCTGCCTGCTGGTGGATTTCTTGTGCAGAATTGCAAATTTTGCAATTTCGCGAGTGCAAGATTGTTGCTGCCCGCCGCATCTACGTGTTCGCAATTGTTTACTCCCGCGAGGCATGATCACGGGCCTTTATGACGTACTCGCGTTGACAAACTCTCGCTGTGCAAGGTGGCAAGCCGCGATGACGTAATCGCGGTCGACAAACTCCCGCGGGACCACGCAGCAAGATCCAAAATGGCGCAGTACATGCAAAACATGAAGAAAAACAACTCTGCGAACGCTGAATGACGGTAAGTGAACGCCACGCGCCACAAAATTGTATCACCAAGCAAAAAAATCCGCTGCGTGCAAATTTACGAATTTGCCGAAAATCCGCAAATTCCGCGAGCGGAAAGGATTTTACGCCCATGACACTCTGGTGTGGCAATGGGGGCAAAATTTTCGCCCTCATTTGCAAATCTCTACATGGGCTACTTCGAGCTACACCATATGTGGCGAGACTGTCGCCATATTTTGACCAACAACATTATTTATTGGGGACGTTTCATTGATGACGTTTTACTTATCTGGAATGGTGATGATTCCTCCCTGATGGATTTTGTAAAACATCTCAATACCAATGATTACAATCTTTCTTTCACCCACAACCCCAGCAAGTCTATTATTGACTTTCTGGATGTTACCCTATTTGTCAAAGAAGGTATTCTTGAAAGTAAACTTTTTCGTAAATCCACTACCTGCAACTCACTCTTGCACGCCAGTAGTGCCCATCCGAACACACAGATACGGGCAATTCCCTTCGGAGAAATGACCCGCATTAGGAGAAATTGCAGTACTGAACCGATGTTGATAATGAACTGAGTCGACTGGTCACACGTTTCCAAATCAGAAGGTACAAGGAAGGAACACTTAAAGAAGCTTCTACCCGAATCCACAGAAGCAAACTTTCCGATCTTCTTAGAATTAACCCCTTCCATGCTGGGCCGTTTCCGCCGCTGTGCGGTAAACAAAAGAACAGGGCGGGGCCGTGACGAACCCCAGCCGTCATCAGCACACGAGCGCCGCAGAGCGTGACGGCTGGGGTTCGTCACCAGCATGGAAGGGGTTAACAATAAAAGACAAATCAAAATATTCTCGTAGAGCTTTTGTTACCCAGTACAATTCCCACAGCAATTATCTTTTCGGCATCCTACGTAAACACCGGCATTTGCTTCAACTTGACCAGGACTTAAATCCCTTTATCAAAAGTAAACCAGTGTACCCTGTGTAAAGAAATACTGATCGACTACCGCATACTGCTCAAACAGACACTCAAGCATGTAGAAGGTTGAGTTCCACCGTGTTACCACCTCCTGGATGAGTGCTTTCACTGGCAGTTTACGTTCATGTTGCAGGCACCTCAGCTGCTTCCGGGCCTTAAAAGAATGGTTGAAATGTGTGCACATTCTTCCGCAGGTGGTCAGTAACTCGCACACTGGACTTTCTTCACTCAAGAATTTTTTAACAACCAGGTTTATACAGTGCGCAAAACACGGCACTCTGAAATAGTTACCCTTATCCATGGCCAAAACTACATTGGCTCCATTATCTGTGGAAACATAACCAATCTTGCATTTTCTTGGGGACAGCCATTAAAATACCTTCGTGTTAAACTCATGCAAAATGTTTTCTCCTGTATGACTTTTCTCCATGGCAAACATGGCTAGTGTTGCATGTTTCCGAGCAGCTTTAAAAACTTTGTCCGGGTCAACACCTGCGTTTAGCTTTGCTTTAACCCCTGAAAAAGAGACAGAGTGTGCAGTGATGCACATGTAATCAACGGCTTGGCAACTGGTGCACATGTCTGTTGTCAGATGTATAGTGTGAACAGCACTCTTCTGCAAAGCTGCCCCAATCACCTCCAGCACATCTTTATGTAGTGCTGGAACCGCAACTTTGGCAAAATAGAACCGGCTAGAACCTTCCATTTAGAGCAGAGCATTGCCACTAATTCAAGAAAACCCACCCCTTCCACAAAAGAAAAAGGGAGAAGGTCCAGCACTAGCATTTTAGCCAGCTTAGTGTTATACAGACACATCATTGGGTGGTTGCGTTCCAATGGCGCATCTGAAAACAACATGCTTCTAATGGTAGGCTGGACCATTTTACGGGATGATGATGACTTCTTTGACCCAGTTACGCTCGGTGATGATGAACTTTTTCACATTGGTGTCTCACTCTCTCCCACACTCTTAGTGTGGCTCATATATCTTGCAGGGGTGTGCTGCTGACAGGGGTACTGGGTGTAAGTGAAGAAATGTTTGACGCTTCTTCCTCCTCGTCATCATCAGATGAAAAATCAACGGATACAGTTTGTTGGCTTGCAATTCGGGCTTCCTTGATCTCCTTTAGGTGCGCATGCCATTTGACAGTGTGCTGTCTCTGAAGATGACCTCTCTGACCTCCGGTACCATAGTTGGTACCAAGCTTACCACGAATACTCGAAGCTTACAAATGGTACAAATGGCTATGTTTTCCCTTGTTGGGCTAACACTAAAGAAGTCCCAAACTGCGGACTTCAAATGTCTGTGGGGGGCGGAGAAGGCGATACTGGGAATGCTAATGCCAGATGAAGTGGAGGATGTGTGTTGCCGAAATTTACTACGTTGTGCACTTACAGCACCACTAATTGAGGAAATGGAGGTCGAGGTGGATGGAGGTCCCTTCTGGCGAGAAAATATGGAAGCAGTAGGTGGTGGTGTACTAGTTACCTGCATTGTTGGTGGTCCCATTCCCACGTCGCCAACATCACGCTCAGCAGCATTTCGGGATAGGTTAAAAATGCCTGTTTGCTGCATGCCCGCTGAGCCTGGAGTGACATGTATGATGACTGCGTCGTCGTCGTGAGAGTCTTCATCAGCAGGAGTATACGCCACTTCTTGTTCAGCGTCTTCATCACACTCCATAACTATGAGACATTCGGGGACCTTCCTTTTACGCTTAGCTACCTTTGTCAGATCATGGTGTGCCTCATTCTCAGACGGCCGTGGTCGTTCTCAATTTTCATCCATATCATCAGAAGGAAGGGGGCTTGAAGAAGATGTAGACACCATCCTTGATCTTTTCCTTGCTAGGGATCTGGAAGACAATTAATGATCAGGAGGAGTGGCTTCCTCAAATGATACCTCGGCTTGAATTTTGATTTCCTGATGTGCCCCTCCTTCAGGAGGAACAACTATTATGGGAACTTGTGCCGCTCCATGCACCTCTGCTTGCGCATCTCCTTGCGCCGCCTCTCCTTCCGCAAGTACTTGGGCTTGTACTTGCACATGTGGTTGTTGTTGCCGCTGTGGTTGTTGAACACTCGTCAGATGAGTCACAACAACCTGTGTTGATTGAGGGATGCTGCTACTTTCTTGCTATGAGCCAACATCACTGGTCGATGGCGATTGAACAACTATACTGGCTGCCTCTGCAGCACTCAAGGTCTTGGACTTAAGTTGGCGTGGTGGTGGTGGCACTGAGCCCAATGAGCGAGGTGCTGCTCCCAGCTTGGTCCCCAGCAGACCCCGCTGCTGCTGCAGGCGTACTTTTTTTTCCCCAAAAATGCGGCGGTCGGCACACCAGTCTCCTTGGTAAGTGGGGCCACTTGCTTCTTCTGCTCCTTACTGGCAACTTTCTTGCTAGAGGAGCTACGGGCAACTTTTTTTGGGGCCATCTTCTTCAGATGTCATAACAGCAGGCCGCAGTTGCACAAGTTGCAGAGTTGTTTTTTTAGGCTACGCGTGACGTTGTGCTGCACACACCGCAGCAGGACTTGTTCCTGGCACTGATGAGGAACGATGAGGCTGATGATTCATCTTTCTGCACCTAAAAGCAAAGGAAGCCAGAGGAACATCAGTTAAATGAATGTTACATATGTAGCGCTTTAATTAATAGTTTGCAAGTAAACATTTTTATTATACCCACCCCCAAAAATGGAAAGACCAATAAAATGCACCACTGACAGAGTACCCCTGGGCATAATGGATGAAAGCATGGCCCCTAGACCCCCACCACATGGCCAGGCCCTGCCTGTACCAGTCCTCAAAATGGCCCCCACCCACATGGACAGGCCCCATCAACACCCCAAAAATAGAAAAAACACACAAAAATCACCACAATCCAATGACATCCATGCCCTCCATGATGTTTACATGAAAGAGACCCCGAAGAAAGACTCAGTCCATGCACCACTGAGTACCCCTGGCCAAAAGGCCCCAACACCACCCCAAAAATCGAAAAACACACAAAACTCACCACAATCCATAGCCATCCATGCCCTCAATCATGTTCAAATTCAAGACACCCCACAGAAATACTAGGCCCATGCACCACTGAGTACCCCTGGGCATAATGGATGAAAGCATGGCAGACTGGGTGCAAGCCTATGGCACAACAAAGCACACTGCCTGGCTTCAAAATGTCCCTTAGACCCCCCACCACATGGCCTGGCCCTGCCTGTACCAGTCCGCAAAATGGCTCCCACCCACATGGACAGGTGCCATCAACACCCCAAAAAAATCGGGAAAAAAAACACACAAAAATCACCACAATCCAATGCCATCCATGCCCTCCATGAGGTTTACATTAAAGAGACCCCACAGAAAGACTCAGTCCATGCACCACTGAGCATCCCTGGGCAAAAGGCCCCAACACCACCCCCAAATATCGAAAAACACACAAAAATCACCACAATCCAATGCCATCCATGCCCTCAATCATGTTCAAATTCAAGATACCCCACAGAAAGACTAGGCCCATGCACCACTGGGTACCCCTGGGTATAATGGATGAAAGCATGGCAGACTGGGTGCAGGCCTATGGCACAACAAAGCACACTGCCTGGTTCAAAATGACCCCTAGACCCCCACCACATGGCCAGGCCCTGCTTGTACCAGTCCTCAAAATGGCCCCCACCCACATGGACAGGCCCCATCAACACCCCAAAAAATCGAAAAACACACAAAACTCACCACAATCCAATGCCATCCATGCCATTCCATGATGTTTACATTAAAGAGACCCCACAGAAAGACTCAGTCCATGCACCACTGAGTACCCCTGGGCAAAAGGCCCCAACAACAGCCCAGAAATCGAAAAACACACAAAAATCACCACAATCCAATGCCATCCATGCCCTCCATGATGTTTACATTAAAGAGACCCCACAGAAAGACTCAGTCCATGCAACCACCGGGTACCCCGGGGCAAAAGGCCCCAACGCCACCCCAAAAAATCGAAAAACACACAAAAATCACCACAATCCAATGCCACCCATGCCCTAAATCATGTTGAAATTCAACAAAACAGTTGTATCATGCACCCATAACTAACCCTGGTCCTACTGGATACTGTGGCTACCCACAATATATTTTATTTAATGTTCTGAAAAAGTTCCAAAATTGTAGTTGCAGCAACTGTAATGTCCCAAACATTTCTAATCCAAAAGTGATCCAAAGAAAGTCAAAAAGGCCTCAAATCCAAATATCCAGCAGCATCCACAAAAAGTAATCCTTCCAGGTCAAGATCCAAATAAAAGTGACCAGGACATGAACAATGCACTGGGAGGAGCCTGCTGGACAGGAAGAGGAAGTTGGAGACTGTGGGGCACTTCCTTCCTCCCCCCCCCCCCCCCAAATGGACTCCTTGCAAAATAAAGTGCAGGAAAATGTCAACCTGAGGAGTTATTCTGATAAAAATCATTATTTTCAGAAGGTTTATGCTGCCTGCTGGTGGATTTCTTGTGCAGAATTGCAAATTTTGCAATTTCGCGAGTGCAAGATTGTTGCTGCCCGCCGCATCTACGTGTTCGCAATTGTTTACTCCCGCGAGGCATGATCACGGGCCTTTATGACGTACTCGCGTTGACAAACTCTCGCTGTGCAAGGTGGCAAGCCGCGATGATGTAATCGCGGTCGACAAACTCCCGCGGGACCACGCAGCAAGATCCAAAATGGCGCAGTACACGCAAAACATGAAGAAAAACAACTCTGCGAACGCTGAATGACGGTAAGTGAACGCCACGCGCCACAAAATTGTATCACCAAGCAAAAAAATCCGCTGCGTGCAAATTTACGAATTTGCCGAAAATCCGCAAATTCCGCGAGCGGAAAGGATTTTACGCCCATGACACTCTGGTGTGGCAATGGGGGCAAAATTTTCGCCCTCATTTGCAAATCTCTACATGGGCTACTTCGAGCTACACCATATGTGGCGAGACTGTCGCCATATTTTGACCAACAACATTATTTATTGGGGACGTTTCATTGATGACGTTTTACTTATCTGGAATGGTGATGATTCCTCCCTGATGGATTTTGTAAAACATCTCAATACCAATGATTACAATCTTTCTTTCACCCACAACCCCAGCAAGTCTATTATTGACTTTCTGGATGTTACCCTATTTGTCAAAGAAGGTATTCTTGAAAGTAAACTTTTTCGTAAATCCACTACCTGCAACTCACTCTTGCACGCCAGTAGTGCCCATCCGAACACACAGATACGGGCAATTCCCTTCGGAGAAATGACCCGCATTAGGAGAAATTGCAGTACTGAACCGATGTTGATAATGAGCTGAGTCGACTGGTCACACGTTTCCAAATCAGAAGGTACAAGGAAGGAACACTTAAAGAAGCTTCTACCCGAATCCACAGAAGCAAACTTTCCGATCTTCTTAGAATGAACCCCTTCCATGCTGGGCCGTTTCCGCCGCTGTGCGGTAAACAAAAGAACAGGGCGGGGCCGTGACGAACCCCAGCCGTCATCAGCACACGAGCGCCGCAGAGCGTGACGGCTGGGGTTCGTCACCAGCATGGAAGGGGTTAACAATAAAAGACAAATCAAAATATTCTCGTAGAGCTTTTGTTACCCAGTACAATTCCCACAGCAATGATCTTTTCGGCATCCTACGTAAACACCGGCATTTGCTTCAACTTGACCAGGACTTAAATCCCTTTATCAAAAGTAAACCAGTGATTACATATAAAAAGACTGAACATTACGCAACATACTGAGTCCTTCAACTGATAGTCATTGCAGTAACTCGACTGCCTGTTAGTTACCATCCAAACCCAAGGTGTTCTTCAAATGCTCGATGTGCAATATCTGTCAATTTGCTCGCAACAAAACCACTAGTTTTTGCTATAATACATCTAAGACACATCAGATACAAGACTTCATAAACTGTAACACAAACTCCTTTGTTTATTGTATCATCTGCCAGTGTAATTTAATCTATCTAGGCAGCACTTTAAGACCGTTAAAGGGGCGCATCCAGGAACATGTACGAGCTATCAGGAATAATGATTCTAATTATTTGTTAGCTGAGCATTATAACATTGCTCACAGATCTAATGACAAAGTTGAAATCAAGTTTCATGGGATTGCTACATTGGAAGCAAAATGGCTGATCAGATTAAGAACAGTTGATCTAGGTCTCAACTCCGATAGAAAAATGCATGTATTTCTACGTTGATTATACTTTTTGTGTAACCTTATAGAAAATCTGCAACAACTATTATGTATTCTTGTTATTAAAATTTGTTATACTGTCATCAAAATTGCAACCACTTATAGTTATGAATGTGACATCTATATGGGGAAATATTTCATTGTTTAACCTGCTTGTTCCCTTGTTTCGCTACCTTAAGACTAGAGGAATCTACTCTAAATGTGAACTACTAGTTTCGACTAAATTTCCTGGGATATGTAATATGGTCAAACTTGGGATCTTGCATGTTTATTTGCCGCGTTTTTCAACCTCATGCATACTATTATTATATGCTCAATGATTTACCAATGATACAGACACTATAGTTGTTCTTATAGTTTATGTAATTCAACCACAACATCATATGCTTTATTGCAGCTTTTATGCCTGGCGTTAATTTCTGTGCACTGGTTTGTAACCCATTTCTCAACTAACTTTGTTTTCTATGACTAACTAGTCACCTAATTCTTTTCTTTTACATAACAGTTCTGTGTTCCTGTACGCTTTTAACATCTGGGCATGTATACTATCTTTTTTACTCTTAGATATGAACACACCGGTGCCTACATATATTGCTAATTTGGATTATTTTTTAGAAATATATATGACAATCTTTATTATTACTATGCCCGTTTAGTATTTTTTTTTTTTAAATAAGAGAATTATTCCACCATAGTCAATTAGGATTATATGCTTTTTATTATACATCGACATGTATTTTCCCCAGCACTTTTTCACCACTCTATAATGATGGCTCCTAATCTAACCTTCTTGATCATTTAACACTGATCCGTTGGTCTAGTCTGTCGCCGGCATCTACTACAACACGTGACAATTCTCCTTTACACCGCTGTCACGTGATTGATTTCCTTGTAGCGTCTCTTCTACTTAAAGTGGCGTTTTTTGTTTGGCGTGTTTTTACTCGTACCCTCTCATGGACCTGATCTCTTATACGTGAGGTAAGGCATCGAGTCGTATTCTAGATTTGTGAGGTTTTTATGCAGAGTAACTATTAATAACACTCTATTTATATTCAATTTGTCGTAGTTCCCTGTCTTTGATCGTACTGCATGGAGCCATTTTGGAGCTATAGAGATCCACTGTGACCGTTTTGTCACTCCCGACATTCTAACATTTTGGATTCTTTACACTATCCATTAGGTATGCGTTCTGGGTATCTTCCATTTTTCCAATATAGTTGTGTGCTACGTGTTATTGGATTCAATAAAGTGATTTTTCACTTCTTATATTTTCTGTTACCTCTCAGACTTTATTTTATTTGATTGTCACTGTTGTTGCCTATGATGTACTCTAGTTTATTCGGGCTGGTGAGTATCATGCATATTGTGCATACTGACAGAGTATGCTATATATACTATCTGGGCCCTACACTTGTCTAGCTATGTTTATTTCCAGGATGTATTTTTCGCCATCATCATGCCGAGTCGAAGATGGTACTCTTATTATTGTTTAATCAAAAAGAGGCTAGCTGAGGTGAGGGGGAAGGGGGTTGTTTAAACATTATTCTAGTTTAAAGGTATTTGTGACTCAGTTTTGTTTTGTCAGACGGTTGTGGCACCTGGTAGGTGTGCTCATAAAGCCCTCACCCACCAACCTAGTTGGGGGCATGCTTCATCATCGGGCCCACCCAGTGACACCTAACGTGTCCCAGGTGTGCTACGACGCCTGGTGACAGCAGAGCAGGTATATCACTGTGTGTGCGGTGAAGAATGTTTTGAATGTGAGTTTAAAACGGCTTGGCGGGGGTCCCAGTACCCGAAGGTAGGACAGACTTTAATACCTGGGCCTCCGTCAGCGGTTAAAAATAAGGCAGGTGGACGTTAGAGGTGAGTTACGACCTCCCACGTCCTTGGTACGTCAACATGTTTCAGCCAGTGCCTTATGGATATGCTGGCTTTCTTCAGGACGATTAAAAAGTGTGTGTAATTAAAACTAGTGGACCTGTGATACAGACTATGTGTCTACACGCCCTAAAGTGTATCTATGTGTGAGAGGGGGGATTCCCTTCTCAAGACCACCTGTACAGCTAACAAGTAGGACAAAGACAAAACATACAGGGAAAGAAAGAGTCACATGGGAGATATGCATGAGAACTCATGACAGCCGACTTTATAGCGAGGAAGTGCGGGCTATAGGCGGCTAAGGTGTAATGGTATTGGTGGTACCATTATTGTGAGAATCGCACTAGAACATCGTAGGTGGGGTGGTTAAAACAGCGGTATTCACAGTAGTAGTGAAAAAGGTGAGAGGGTGGGAAAGCGTAAGTGGTTTTCTTACGCTAGTTTTAAGGATTGGTTCTTCAAGGTTATTGAAGAGGCAAAGTAGTTGATCCTATATGGGAGAAAAAGGGGTATGTCCACTGAGATTTAGGAGACCCTTAGGGAGAAAAATGACAACGCTTACCTATGGTAGGGGTGGTTGTTCGATCATACTCACAGGATTACTGACCAGAGCTTGCTGTAGACCTGTAGTGCCTTCTTCGCAGAACCGGTGAGTAGTGGCCGGTGCTTCTGGGTTTTATACTGTGGTTGGTTGATTGAAGGCGTGTACCTGTATAGTGATAGAGATGGTAGATAGACTCGGACTGCCGAGTCATGATGCTACTCAGGTGAGTCAAGAGGGCTATGCGCATGCTCAGAGTATGCTCGCCGGGCTCGGCAGTAGCAATGCATGCGCATGCTCAGAGTATGCTCGCCGGGCTCGGCAGTAGCAACGCATGCGCGGGTAGTGGTGGAGTTATGCATGCGCGTAATGACAGGCATACGTGGGTCTGTTAGGCTAGGTTACTGAGTAGGTACACTAAACGGTCACTTATTGTGTAATGAGTACACATTAGGAGTTCTATCTATAGTTGCAAGGCTTCAGGAATATGGAACCGTGGATATTTCATGGGGGGCCATTTCCCATCACTCAGAACTAATGGATTACTACTCGAGGGTTTGAAATGACAGGCTGATGAGGTTGCCTTGTGGTTATACAGTAGACAGGGCATTCCATGGGATGGCATCATTCAAGACGTCAGTGGCAGTGGAAAGGCGATATATCCATCTCTGTTCCTTGTTGAGAAGTTTTTTGTCGTTGTTGGTGGGGCTTTCAGGGATCTGTTCAATGACTGTTCAGTTGAAGTCATTGGGAGTGTGGCAGTGAGTAATGAAATGGTTGGTGAGTCTGCTGATGTTTTTCTTGCACCGTATCGTGCTTCGATGTTCAGTTATTCTGGTTCTAACTTTTCGAGTTGTCATTTCCACATACCGCAGGCCACACGTGCATGTGAGCATGTATATCACGTTGCGTGAATTGCAGTTGGTGTGGTTCCGTTGGGCCCAGGTTTTGTGTGGTTCCAGATTGAGAGTTTTGTTATGGGTAGTGAGATGACACACACTGCAGTCGTTGCACGGGTAATGTCCTGTGACTTTGGGCAGGCCCCAAGCATTCAGGATCGTATTGTCTTGAGGTCTGGGTGGTGGTCTTGGTCCGGTGCTTACCAGTTGGTCTTTCAGATTATTGTTCCTTTTATATGCAAACCTGGGAGCATCCCAGTTTCTCTGCCCGGAATTGATTATTCTTCAGTGTTTTTTGATGATCTTAGCTACCTGGTTGGATGCTGTGTTGCAGGTGGTGACGCAAGTTATAGGTTGTTCCTCGTCCTCCTTTTAGATGGTTTCAAGGAGTGCGTCACGGTTTTGGTTTCTGGCTCTCTTGTTTGTCTTCCGAATGATGGCCTTGGGGTAACCACGGTTTTCCAATTTGGTTGCTAGATCTGCCGATTGTGATTTGTAATCACTGATGTTGGTGCAGTTTCTCCGAATGCGGAGAAACTGTTCGAATGGCAAGTTTTCCCTGAGTGGTCGGGGGTGAAAACTTGTGTAGAGGAGCAATGAGTTCCTTGCAGTCGGTTTGTAATAGGTAGTGGTAATGAGGGTCCCATCTTTGGCAGTGATCGCCAGGTATAGGAAGGGTAGTTGTTGGTTGTTAGCTGTGCAAGTGAACTTCAAGTATTGGTCTCTGGTGTTGAGCCAGGTCATGAAATTGTTCAAGTCACTATGAGAGCCTTGCCAAATGACCGGAATGTCATCTATATACCTGTGCCACTTCAGGATATGATGACTAAACGGGTTGGCTTCTGTGGAGATGTGGGTGCTTTCAAAATGGTGTACGTATAGTCCCGCCACGCTAGGGGCGAAAACACTTCCCATCGAAGTCCCGTTTGTTTGGAGGTAGAGGGTGCCCTCGTACTCAAAATAGTTTTCTTTGAGGGCCAGCGTGGCACACGCTAGAATGAAACTTCTCGGGGTGTGGTAGGGCCAGGGCGATTCTTCCAGGATGTCATGGAGAACCTTCAGGGTGGCATCTTGTGGGAGACTGGTATACAGGCTTTCCACGTCTAACCCTACCAGTAACTGGGTGTTCGGGTCAAAATCCATGTTGTTTATGACCTGTAGTAGGTGTTTGGTGTTCTTTATATATATTTGGGCGTTTTTTGCACCAAGGGATTCAGAAAGAAATCGCAATACCGAGACAGTGGCTCTAGTTGGGAGTTTATGCCGGATACAATGGGTCTGCCAGGTGGAGGAATGGTGCCTTTGTGTACTTTTGGTACAGTGTAAAAGTACGGTGTCCTGGTATGTTCAGGGCAGAGGTATTCAGCTTCTTGCTTGGAGATGTGCTCCGCATCTGCTGCCCTCTTAACGAGTGCGTGGATGGTAGTGCGTAATTGGTCTGTAGGGTCATGATCCAGCCTGCGGTAGTTCCTGTTGTCACTAAGAAGTCTTCGGCATTCGGTATCGTAATCCGTTTTGTCAAGAAGTACGATGCCTCCCCCCTTGTCTGCTGGTTTGATGATCACGGTGGGGTTATTTTGTAGGCGTTGGATCGTTTGTCTATCATTCCAAGACAAATTGTTGAAGTGGTTGGTCGGTTGGAGACTCTCGATGTCGTGGTATACTGCCTGTTCAAACGCGGTGATTTCGGCAGGGACAGTGGAGGGGGGTGGGACAAAGGTTGACTTGGTCCATAAGCCCGTGATGTTTGGGTTGTCCTGAGGTTGGTCATTTTCGGGGGTGGGTCTTTCAAAGAACGACTTCAGTTTTAATTTTCTGAAAAATTGTGCCAGTTCGGTGTGGAGTTTGAATTTGTCCAATTTTGTGGTGGGCACAAATGACAGTCCTTTTTCCAGGACTGATTGTTCTTGTTGCGATAATGGTGTACTGGATAGGTTGAAGACCAGTGAAGGCTGAGCGGCGGTGTTCGTTATTTGCTTGGTCCCGGTGTTGCTTCTTTTGCCTTTTGGCGAGTGTTCGTGCTGACTGGGTTCTCTTCTTCGGCCCAGTGAACCTGTGTGTTGTGTTTGGTTGGTCTTCTGCGGCCCGCGCTCTCCTGCCCCATCCTAAAAAAGGCATGTTGGGGCCCTGGTTACCCGCAAATAGAGGCATTGGTCCTGGAGAGAACATGGTGGGGAAGCCGTAGTACGGGTGCTGCATATGACCGAAGTTGGGTGGAAATCCGTAAAATTGGTTTTGTTGTCCTCTTTGCCAAGTGTTAGGCCAACGTTGTCCTCTTCGTCCTCTTCCACCTCCTCCTCGCTTCTGTGATCCACTGCTGGAGTCACTTGAGATAGAGCTGTCGTCTCCTGAAGAGTTAGACATGTTACTGTCTTTGATTGGTGGTGTATAGTTTTCTTCCGAGTACGGGTACACCTTTGTATAATTGAACTTCTTTAAGTCTTTTTCAAATTTTTTGATTTTGGCCTGGGTCAGGTAGTCCTTGTATTCGTTAATCTCTCTGTGTTGGTCATCTAGCTTCTTTTTGTATGAGGTGATAGTGGCTTTAAAATGGCTCTCAGTTGCTTGAATTTCGACCATTATGGCATCCGAGAGGCGTTTAGCTGTTTTGAGTATGAGTAGCATCCAGTCCCTAGTGCAGTGCCAGGCAATCTGGGCCCAGTCCTTCCTGAACGTGGGGTCATAGAGGAAGATCCTGGGTGCGTTGCTCACAAGGAGGCCCCTTGGGGCCGTATTAGTTCTGAGATATTGGGCCAGGATGGTCCCATGAAGGATAGTACGTATTCTGTTTCGCTTTTTCTCTGTGAGGGTCTCCCAATCAGTGGATGTGTGATAGTGCTGGAAATGTTAAAATCCACTTGGAACGACGGGTCAGAGAGAATGTCTGCCGCGTCACTCTCAGTGAAGGTTAAGCCATGGTTTTCCTCCATGGCTGGGGTATTCTCTCGCAGCTGTGCGCTGCCTGTATAGTCGGGTATCAAGAGGGAGAGAGAGGACCAGATAGCTAGCCCGTATCCCCGTATTATATATAATTTAATCAAAAAGAGGCTAGCTGAGGTGAGGGGGAAGGGGGTTGTTTAAACATTATTCTAGTTTAAAGGTATTCGTGACTCAGTTTTGTTTTGTCAGACGGTTGTGGCACCTGGTAGGTGTGCTCATGAAGCCCTCACCCACCAACCTAGTTGGTGGCATGCTTCATCATCGGGCCCACCCAGTGACACCTAACGTGTCCCGGGTGTGCTACGACGCCTGGTGACAGCGGAGCAGGTATATCACTGTGTGTGCGGTGAAGAATGTTTTGAATGTGAGTTTAAAACGGCTTGGCGGGGTCCCAGTGCCCGAAGGTAGGACAGACTTTAATACCTGGGCCTCTGTCAGCAGTTAAAAATAAGGCAGGTGGACGTTAGAGGCGAGTTACGACCTCCCACGTCCTTGGTACGTCAACATGTTTCAGCCAGTGCCTTATGGATATGCTGGCTTTCTTCAGGACGATTAAAAAGTGTGTGTAATTAAAACTAGTGGACGTGTGATACAGACTATGTGTCTATACGCCTAAAGTGTATCTATGTGTGAGAGGGGGGATTCCCTTCTCAAGACCACCTGTACAGGTAACAAGTAGGACAAAGACAAAACATACAGGGAAAGAAAGAGTCACTTGGGAGATATGCATGAGAACTTGTGACAGCCGACTTTATAGCGAGGAAGTGCGGGCTATAAGCGGCTAAGGTGTAATGGTATTGGTGGTACCATTATTGTGAGAATCGCACTAGAACATCGTAGGTGGGGTGGTTAAAACAGCAGTATTCACAGTAGTAGTGAAAAAGGTGAGAGGGTGGGAAAGCGTATGTGGTTTTCTTACGCTAGTTTTAAGGATTGGTTCTTCAAGGTTATTGAAGAGGCAAAGTAGTTGATCCTATATGGGAGAAAAAGGGGTATGTCCACTGAGATTTAGGAGACCTGTAGGGAGAAAAATGACAACGCTTACCTATGGTAGGGGTGGTTGTTCGATCATACTCACAGGATTACTGACCAGAGCTTGCTGTGGACCTGTAGTGCCTTCTTCGCAGAACCGGTGAGTAGTGGCCGGTGCTTCTGGGTTTTATACTGTGGTTGGTTGATTGAAGGCGTGTACCTGTATAGTGATAGAGATGGTAGATAGACTCGGACTGCCGAGTCATGATGCTACTCAGGTGAGTCAAGAGGGCTATGCGCATGCTCAGAGTATGCTCGCCGGGCTCGCAGTAGCAACGCATGCACATGCTCAGAGTATGCTCGCCGGGCTCGGCAGTAGCAACGCATGCGCGGGTAGTGGTGGAGTTATGCATGCGCGTAATGACAGGCAAACGTGGGTCTGTTAGGCTAGGTTACTGAGTAGGTACACTAAACGGTCACTTATTGTGTAATGAGTACACATTAGGAGTTCTATCTATAGTTGCAAGGCTTCAGGAATATGGAACCGTGGATATTTCATGGGGGGCCATTTCCCATCACTCACAACTAATGGATTACTACTCGAGGGTTTGAAATGACAGGCTGATGAGGTTGCCTTGTGGTTATACAGTAGACAGGGCATTCCATGGGATGGCATCATTCAAGCCGTCAGTGGCAGTGGAAAGGCGATATATCCATCTCTGTTCCTTGTTGAGAAGTTTTTTGTCGTTGTTGGTGGGGCTTTCAGGGATCTGTTCAATGACTGTCCAGTTGAAGTCATTGGGAGTGTGGCAGTGAGTAATGAAATGGTTGGTGAGTCTGCTGATGTTTTTCTTGCACTGTATCGTGCTTCGATGTTCAGTTATTCTGGTTCTAACTTTTCGTGTTGTCATTCTCACATACCGCAGGCCACACGTGCATGTGAGCATGTATATCACGTTGCGTGAATTGCAGTTGGTGTGGTTCCGTTGGGCCCAGGTTTTGTGTGGTTCCAGATTGAGAGTTTTGTTATGGGTAGTGAGATGACACACACTGCAGTCGTTGCACGGGTAATGTCCTGTGACTTTGGGCAGGCCCCAAGCATTCAGGATCGTATTGTCTTGAGGTCTGGGTGGTGGTCTTGGTCGGGTGCTTACCAGTTGGTCTTTCAGATTATTGTTCCTTTTATATGCAAACCTGGGAGCATCCCAGTTTCTCTGCCCGGAATTGATTATTCTCCAGTGTTTTTTGATGATCTTAGCTACCTCGTTGGATGCTGTGTTGTAGGTGGTGACGCAAGTTATAGGTTGTTCCTCGTCCTCCTTTTGGATGGTTTCAAGGAGTGCGTCACGGTTTTGGTTTCTGGCTCTCTTGTTTGTCTTCCGAATGATGGCCTTGGGGTAACCACGGTTTTCCAATTTGGTTGCTAGATCTGCCGATTGTGATTTGTAATCACTGATGTTGGTGCAGTTTCTCCGAATGCGGAGAAACTGTCCGAATGGCAAATTTTCCCTGAGTGGTCGGGGGTGAAAACTTGTGTAGAGGAGCAATGAGTTCCTTGCAGTCGGTTTGTAATAGGTAGTGGTAATGAGGGTCCCATCTTTGGCAGTGATCGCCAGGTCTAGGAAGGGTAGCTGTTGGTTGTTACCTGTGCAAGTGAACTTCAAGTATTGGTCTCTGGTGTTGAGCCTGGTCATGAAATTGTTCAAGTCACTATGAGAGCCTTGCCAAATGACCAGAATATCATCTATATACCTGTGCCACTTCAGGATATGATGACTAAACGGGTTGGCTTCTGTGGAGATGTGGGTGCTTTCAAAATGGTGTACGTATAGTCCCGCCACGCTAGGGGCGGAAACACTGCCCATCGAAGTCCCTTTTGTTTGGAGGTAGAAGGTGCCCTCGTACTCAAAATAGTTTTCTTTGAGGGCCAGCGTGGCACACGCTAGAATGAAACTTCTCGGGGTGTGGTAGGGCCAGGGCGATTCTTCTAGGATGTCATGGAGAACCTTCAGGGTGGCATCTTGTGGGAGACTGGTATACGGGCTTTCCACATCTAACCCTACCAGTAACTGGGTGTTCGGGTCAAAATCCATGTTGTTTATGACCTGTAGTAGGTGTTTGGTGTCCTTTATATATGTGGGCGTTTTTTGCACCAAGGGATTCAGAAAGAAATCGCAATACCGAGACAGTGGCTCTAGTTGGGAGTTTATGCCGGATACAATGGGTCTGCCAGGTGGAGGAATGGTGCCTTTGTGTACTTTTGGTACAGTGTAAAAGTACGGTGTCCTGGTATGTTCAGGGCAGAGGTATTCAGCTTCTTGCTTGGAGATGTGCTCCGCATCTGCTGCCCTCTTAACAAGTGCGTGGATGGTAGTGCGTAATTGGTCTGTAGGGTCATGATCCAGCCTGCGGTAGTTCCTGTTGTCACTAAGAAGTCTTCGGCATTCGGTATCGTAATCCGTTTTGTCAAGAAGTACGATGCCTCCCCCCTTGTCTGCTGGTTTGATGATCACGGTCGGGTTATTTTGTAGGCGTTGGATCGTTTGTCTATCCTTCCAAGACAAATTGTTGAAGTGGTTGGTCGGTTGGAGACTCTCGATGTCGTGGTATACTGCCTGTTCAAGCGCGGTGATTTCGGCAGGGACAGTGGAGGGGGGTGGGACAAAGGTTGACTTGGTCCTTAAGCCCGTGATGTTTGGGTTGTCCTGAGGTTGGTCATTTTCGGGGGTGGGTCTTTCAAAGAACGAGCAAATAACGAACACCGCCGCTCAGCCTTCACTGGTCTTCAACCTATCCAGTACACCATTATCGCAACAAGAACAATCAGTCCTGGAAAAGGGACTGTCATTTGTGCCCACCACAAGATTGGACAAATTCAAACTCCACACCGAACTGGCACAATTTTTCAGAAAATTAAAACTGAAGTCGTTCTTTGAAAGACCCACCCCCGAAAATGACCAACCTCAGGACAACCACTGTCTCGGTATTGCGATTTCTTTCTGAATCCCTTGGTGCAAAAAACGCCCACATATATAAAGGACACCAAACACCTACTACAGGTCATAAACAACATGGATTTTGACCCGAACACCCAGTTACTGGTAGGGTTAGACGTGGAAAGCCTGTATACCAGTCTCCCACAAGATGCCACCCTGAAGGTTCCCCATGACATCCTAGAAGAATCGCCCTGGCCCTACCACACCCCGAGAAGTTTCATTCTAGCGTGTGCCACGCTGGCCCTCAAAGAAAACTATTTTGAGTACGAGGGCACCTTCTACCTCCAAACAAACTGGACTTCGATGGGCAGTGTTTCGCCCCTAGCGTGGCGGGACTATACGTACACCATTTTGAAAGCACCCACATCTCCACAGAAGCCAACCCGTTTAGTCATCATATCCTGAAGTGGCACAGGTATATAGATGACATTCTGGTCATTTGGCAAGGCTCTCATAGTGACTTGAACAATTTCATGACCTGGCTCAACACCAGAGACCAATACTTGAAGTTCACTTGCACAGCTAACAACCAACAACTACCCTTCCTAGACCTGGTGATCACTGCCAAAGATGGGACGCTCATTACCACTACCTATTACGAACCGACTGCAAGGAACTCATTGCTCCTCTACACAAGTTTTCACCCCCGACCACTCAGGGAAAACTTGCCATTCGAACAGTTTCTCCGCATTCGGAGAAACTGCACCAACATCAGTGATTACAAATCACAATCGGCAGATCTAGCAACCAAATTGGAAAACCGTGGCAACCCCAAGGCCATCATTCGGAAGACAAACAAGAGAGCCAGAAACCAAAACCGTGACGCACTCCTTGAAACCATCCAAAAGGAGGACGAGGAACAACCTATAACTTGCGTCACCACCTACAACACAGCATCCAACGAGGTAGCTAAGATCATCAAAAAACACTGGAGAATAATCAATTCCGGGCAGAGAAACTGGGATGCTCCCAGGTTTGCATATAAAAGGAACAATAATCTGAAAGACCAACTGGTAAGCACCCGACCAAGACCACCACCCAGACCTCAAGACAATACGATCCTGAATGCTTGGGGCCTGCCCAAAGTCACAGGACATTACCCGTGCAACGACTGCAGTGTGTGTCATCTCACTACCCATACCAAAACTCTCAATCTGGAACCACACAAAACCTGGGCCCAACGGAACCACACCAACTGCAATTCACGCAACGTGATATACATGATCACATGCACGTGTGGCCTGCGGTATGTGGGAATGACTACATGAAAAGTTAGAACCAGAATAACTGAACATCGAAGCACGATATGGTGCAAGAAAAACATCAGCAGACTCACCAACCATTTCATTACTCACTGCCACACTCCCAATGACTTCAACTGGACAGTCATTGAACAGATCCCTGAAAGCCCCACCAACAACGACAAAAAACTTCTCAACAAGGAACAGCGATGGATATATCGCCTTTCCACTGCCACTGACGGCTTGAATGATGCCATCCCATGGAATGCCCTGTCTACTGTAGAACCACAAGGCAACCTCATCAGCCTGTCATTTCAAACCCTCGAGTAGTAATCCATTAGTTCTGAGTGATGGGAAATGGCCCCCCATGAAATATCCACGGTTCCATATTCCTGAAGCCTTGCAACTATAGATAGAACTCCTAATGTGTACTCATTACACAATAAGTGACCGTTTAGTGTACCTACTCAGTAACCTAGCCTAACAGACCCACGTATGCCTGTCATTACGCGCATGCATAACTCCACCACTACCCGCGCATGCGTTGCTACTGCCGAGCCCGGCGAGCATACTCTGAGCCTGCGCATGCGTTGCTACTGCCGAGCCCGGCGAGCATACTCTGAGCATGCGCATAGCCCTCTTGACTCACCTGAGTAGCATCATGACTCGGCAGTCCGAGTCTATCTACCATCTCTATCACTATACAGGTACACGCTTTCAATCAACCAACCACAGTATAAAACCCAGAAGCACCGGCCACTACTCACCGGTTCTGCGAAGAAGGCACTACAGGTCTACAGCAAGCTCTGATCAGTAATCCTGTGAGTATGATCGAACAACGGTGTGTATCACTTACAACGCAACTTTTACGTCGCATTCCGTTACAACGCAGATTTTACAACGCAGGATCCATTACATCGGATGCCATTACAACGCATGGCATTACATAGCAGATGCTATTACAACGCATACCATTACATCGTAAGTATTGGTAAGTATATAATTTTTTAAAAATTTTATTTAATATTATATAATTGATTTAATTATTATTAATTATAAAAAAATATTTATTTATGTTTTTAAATATTATAAATTAAATATATTAATTTAAGTAATTTTTTTAATAAGTATGAGAATAGGAGTATATGTTTTGGGGTACTGAGGTATATGTTTTGGGGTGTTTGGGTATTTTTAGGTTTTAGGGCAGAGTTTGGGTTTTGGGGTACAGGGGTGTTTTTAGGTTTTAGGGCAGTGTTTGGGTTTTGGGGTACAGGGGTGTTTTTAGGTTTTAGGGCAGGGTTTGGGTTTTGGGGTACAGGGGTGTTTTTAGGTTTTAGGGCAGGGTTTGGGTTTTGGGGTACAGGGGTGTTTTTAGGTTTTAGGGCAGGGTTTGGGTTTTGGGGTACAGGGGTGATTTTAGGTTTTAGGGCAGGGTTTGGGTTTTGGGGTACAGGGGTGTTTTTAGGTTTTAGGGCAGGGTTTGGGTTTTGGGGTACAGGGGTGTTTTTAGGTTTTATGGCAGGGTTTGGGTTTTGGGGTACAGGGGTGTTTTTAGGTTTTAGGGCAGGGTTTGGGTTTAGGGGTACAGGGGTGTTTTTAGGTTTTAGGGCAGGGTTTGGGTTTTGGGGTACAGGGGTGTTTTTAGGTTTTAGGGCAGGGTTTGGGTTTTGGGGTACAGGGGTGTTTTTAGGTTTTAGGGCAGGGTTTGGGTTTTTGGGGTACAGGGGTGTTTTTAGGTTTTAGGGCAGGGTTTGGGTTTTGGGGTACAGGGGTGTTTTTAGGTTTTAGGGCAGGGTTTGGGTTTTGGGGTACAGGGGTGTTTTAGGGTTCAGGGGTAGGTTTGTGTTTAGGGATAATTAAATTATATTGACCATTTTTAAATTAATTAAAATATATTTAATAAATTAAATTAATTAAAATATATTTAATAAATTAAATTAATTATTTTACATTAATTACATTTTTAAATTACATTAATTAAATTAAATAAATTATTAATATTAATTTAATTTAATTACAATTTTAAAAATATGTACATTAAACTAATTTCATTATTTTAATTTATTTAAATTAATTACAATTTTTATTAAAATTACATTTATTAAATAGATATTATTTTATTAAATTAAATTAATGACTATTTTAAAATGTATTTTAATTAAATTGTTTAAATAAAATTAATTAAATTTACTTAATAACATTTTTAAAAAAAGGTATACTTACCTATACTTACGATGTAATGCCATGCGTTGTAATACCATCTGCTATGTAATGCCATGCGTTGTAATGGCATCCGATGTAATGGATCCTGCGTTGTAAAATCTGCGTTGTAACGGAATGCGACGTAAAATAACGCGTTGTACTGACACCAATCCTCGAACAACCACCCCTACCATAGGAAAGCGTTGTCATTTTTCTCCCTACAGGTCACCTAAATCTCAGTGGACATACCCCTTTTTCTCCCATATAGGATCAACTACTTTGCCTCTTCAATAACCATGAAGAACCAATCCTTAAAACTAGCGTAAGAAAACCACATACGCTTTCCCACCCTCTCACCTTTTTCACTACTACTGTGAATACCGCTGTTTTAACCACCCCACCTACGATGTTCTAGTGCGATTCTCACAATAATGGTACCACCAATACCATTGCACCTTAGCCGCTTATAGCCCGCACTTTCTCGCTATAAAGTCGGCTGTCATGAGTTCTCATGCATATCTCCCAAGTGATCTTTCTTTCCCTGTATGTTTTGTCTTTGTCCTACTTGTTACCTGTACAGGTGGTCTTGAGAAGGGAATCCCCCCTCTCACACATAGACACACTTTAGGGCGTGTAGACACATAGTCTGTATCACACGTCCACTAGTTTTAATTACACACACTTTTTAATCGTCCTGAAGAAAGCCAGCATATCCATAAGGCACTGGCTGAAACATGTTGACGTACCAAGGACGTGGGAGGTCGTAACTCGCCTCTAACGTCCACCTGCCTTATTTTTAACCGCTGACGGAGGCCCAGGTATTAAAGTCTGTCCTACCTTCGGGTACTGGGACCCCCGCCAAGCCGTTTTAAACTCACATTCAAAACATTCTTCACCGCACACACAGTGATATACCTGCTCCGCTGTCACCAGGCGTCGTAGCACACCTGGGACACGTTAGGTGTCACTGGGTGGGCCCGATGATGAAGCATGCCACCAACTAAGTTGGTGGGTGAGGGCTTCATGAGCACACCTACCAGGTGCCACAACCGTCTGACAAAACAAAACTGAGTCACGAATACCTTTAAACTAGAATAATGTTTGAACAACCCCCTTCCCCCTCACCTCAGCTAGCCTCTTTTTGATTAAATTATATATAATACAGGGATTCGGGCTAGCTATCTGGTCCTCTCTCTCCCTCTTGATACACGGCTCTTATTATTGTACCACATTTTTAGTGAAATATACCTTAGGAACTTCCCATGTTATGGCCACTTTAGGCTTTCTTTTCTTCCGGGTCTCTGTTTAGTACTTACGCGTGCTTTATGCTCAATTTGTGTTGGAGTGATAAACTCTAACTATACAGGATTTTCCTTCTCCTTGTGCTACGTGTTAATGTCACTCTAATTAGAGTAGAGTCTGCATGCTGTCTATTTTGTAATCTATTATATATTAATTTCAATTGCATTCTTTTACAGAAATTTTTGGATTCTCTCTACTAGTCGCTGTCCTATTATTCTGCTATTACAAATTAGGCGACGTTTCCATACTTGGTGCAAGCACAAATTAGTCTCTTACTTTGGATTAGCTACACTTCTTGGCCATTCTGATGAGTTTCATACTCTGTCCTTTTGTGATTAGTTTTATAAGGAGACACTTTATCGCATATATACTTTTTGTGTAGATAATTTTTAGTTCTATAGATTTTTCATAAACTATGTGCAATAACAGGCTTTCACTACATTTTTCTTATGTGGTTTTCTGTGCCTGCTTAAATTTCTGACATTTAAGAATGACCAAGGGTTCTTATGTTACTTCAGACAATCTACTCTATTTAACTTTACTTGATTGCGATACCCTGATATTTACAATTCTTATCTATTCTTTCAGTTTTGGATATTTCATCTTACGAACAGGACATTGTATACTGTTCGTATTTTCATCTTGTTACACTTCAAAATTCTTATCAGGTTAGCTTGTGTATTTCATATATCATGCACTTTGTGTCTTCAACATGGGTACAAGGACTATATGAACACCTTGCATGAATTCTGTGTTTTTTCACTTTTGAGGTGTTATATATACTCATATTCACTAAACTATGTTAGGTGTTCTGCTTTTTCGTCTCTCTTTCTTCAAATGACGGTTGATGTTTACATTTTTTAATATAACCTATACATGTTTTTAAACTTCTATAGGGTCTCATGGTTTACTATGTTTCTTCTTCTAGTCTTTTTTCTTGGCTTTTTTACTTATCTAACCTTTTTATTCATTTAATGGTTCTTTACTAACACCACTGAGTAACATTTCTTCTATGCAAGTTGATACTGCAGAGATTTTTATTAGCTTGTACTTATTGCATGTTCTTTGTATATTGATTGGTGTCAAAGTTTATGTTACAGCCTTGAGGGAGTTATGGTACTTATTAAGTACTAACGAAACACGTGTCGGCTGTCTCCATTGTGATGCAATTTTGAATAAACGGAATGAAGATTTTCAAACTTTAAGGATACTGATTTGTTCTTCATGTCTCAAACCAAAACTTTTTGTGATTCCAATATTAGACTGGACTGTATGGTGTTTGTTTAAAACTAATGTGATGATCATATCACTACTTTATTATTGCATTATAGGATGGTGCACGCTTGACCCAGTTTTTTCTTACAATAAAGTCTGTGATGGTGTTTCAGAAGCTGGAGCGCGGGCCTATTGGTTAGTATGCAAGGGTACCTCTGATAGTTGTCTTGTTCGTGTGGAGCTTGATGTTCAGATGTTCTATGGGGGTGGTGGCGTTGTTGTTGGTGGTGGTATACTGTATGATCTATTTGTGGATGATGGCTGTTTCTCCTCCTGGCTTGGTGTGGTCCTCATGAGTGTTTTTTTATCATTCGGGCTTGAAGTGGCAGATATTGGGTTGAGCCAGGTCTCAATGAGGAAAATGATGTGGGGTGTGAGGACGTTGGTGAGGTCCCATAATTCAGTGGAATGCTTGCACAGTGAGCGTGTGTTTAGATGGGCGCATGCAAGTTGGTGTTTTTGTTAATGTGGTGTCTGTGATGCGTTTGGGGTGGGGCCCTTTAGTGTGCTGGTGTGTGTGCAGTGGCAGGTGAAGTGGCAGCGGCTGCAGGTGAAAGGTCATAAGGTGCAGCATGTGGATTGGCACGGTGGCAGTGTTTGTTGTGGTGTCCGGGGTCGCGGTGTAAAGCTCAGGGACGGTGTATCTCTGGGTGTGGTCCAGGCATGGACGGGCACAAATGGGCTTGCCTTTGAGGCAGAAACGGCATGCCCACTGCACACGTCGGCTGCACAGTCACTCTTCAGTCTACATTAAGTAGGTACTGGGGTGGGTGGGCCTTCTGTTGGCAGTAAGAACGGTGAGTGGGTAAACCCGGTCGGGAAAACCCCAGCAGGATAACCCGGGTAGTTGCAGTGTCACTGGATCAGTCTGGAACAAGAAGGAACTAGAGGTCACAGACAAGTGGCCAGCTTGATGTCCAGATGCCTACTCATACTTGAGACCTACATTTCTCCCTTAATTATGTGAGAAGTCTCCTGCTACACCATCATTTGAGTCTCAGAGACACTTACTTACTTTTAAACTATTTTTATCACAAGAAATCCTCAAACTCTTTCCAACAGTCAAAACAGAACCTGGTCCTTAACACTGTTTTTTCTAAGAATGATTCTGTGCTTTCAATTAAAAGCCAGTGTTATTTCAGCAATTTCCTTTGTTATTGGTACATTGAAAGATCATCCTTTAGCTTACTGCTTTTATGTGAAAATTTAATTTAACTTTGAATATGCAAGCATACATCCAACTAACACATAAGAGCAAACCAAGCATTCCTTTGCGGTTCTTGGTGAAAAAGTTAGACACTTTGTCTGCCGCGGTCCAAAATATACAGCTCCACAGAACACACAGAACATGCCTTCACTGGAACATTGTGCAAAGACATATTTGAACCAATTATGGGTTTTAATATTTGATTGACTTGGAATGTAAATAGCAGTTTCTACTTCCATGCACTTATTGAACAGGCTTTGAGTCATTTGTCTTTGTTTCAGAGGAAAGCTTGGATACAAAACACATCTTTAGAAAGTGATTCCCCTCTAGGCGGGGCGAGGGTCAATGGCTACTGCTTCATCTCCAGCTCTCCTTAGTTTATGTCAGCAGGCACAGCATGGGGACAGACAGAGAGAGAAAGACGGAGAAAGGGAGATAGGAATGTTATAAAGAAAGAGACAGGAAGAGAGCATGGCAGTGGATTCAAAACTTTTGCCAAGGCTGCTTCTGGTTCACAGTCCTACTTAGCTGCTGTCTGCTCAGCGCACAGGATGTGGCAAATAATCTTTCTGCTAAGTGCATGTGGGTATTCAGGTTGTGAGTGCTGCCAATCCCATACAGTTTTTGTTGGTCTTGTGTGAGCATCAGCTCCCAATAGACCTTTAAACAAATGCTGCTTTCACCAGAAGGGGAGTGCCTTGTATGCTAGAATTTAATAAAACATTATACTGCCATGCAGGAACCTGCCTTCATCATCAGGTTGTGAAAAACTATGCATTTCCTGCTGGTGGGTTTTCTACCAGATTAGCAAAATTTAATATCGACCAGATAAAAGGTTGTGGACAAAATATTAACTGTTGGAACAGGATGATGGTAAGTATTTAAGGTGAATAATGGCTTAAAATATTTAAATCCACATATGCACCTTGACCGCATATATATCTTTAAAGTACATAGATGTGGAGTTAAGAATGGTAAATCAATATATAACTACATATTTAACTTTACAATTTTCTAGTTGCCGATATTGTGGCCACAATATTTTGACAGGCTGATATATTTGGCTTCAATATTCTGACATACAGCTGTATAGTTGCCTTTCCTCCCGCCTACACCAGTCTTGTAAAAGAAAAACGGTATCACAAGAAATTGTCTTTCAAACCTTCAGAAAGGTGAATTCATGTGCCTACTAACAACAGAGCAGCTTCCAGCAATGGCGGCCACCACACGAAAATACAGGCGGGTGGGTGGAGGGGACGCGGGAGGGGGGTGGAAGAGAGGGCCAGTGGTAAGCACATGGGTGGGAGCGCGCGACTGAGGGAGATTAATGATAAATATTTTTTTAAAGAAACCACTTACCTTGTGCTGCCGGCCCCATTGCGCTCCTCTTCTGCAGCTCCTGTTCCAGGAGTCCCTGGGACATCATTATGACTCCCATTCAATCCCCCCACTGCTCTCATGCTAAGGAGCAGTGCGTATTGGCCAGAGTTGGCTGGTTTGACGCTCTGCTCAGGACAGGGAGCCGTTGCTGTTTCTCCAACCTGAACATTGAACTGCCGGGTTAGAGAAAACTAACACTGTCGATCTGTGTTTGGCCCGCCTAAGACAGCTGGCAAAACACACATGCGCACTTAGATGTGTACATACCACTTCTCCTCCCCCCCTCCCATGGCTGGCTTGGCCTCTCCCTGCACTCACTGACTCAGAGCCAGCAGCAAAAAAAAAAAACGATAGTAAGATATCATTTTATTTTTCAGCTGTCGGCTCTGAGCCAGTGGCATGACGCTCCCCCGCCATTGCAGATAAGCTGAGGCTGGTTTCCAGGGCGAAAGCTACTGATAAAGGCTACAGTTCTGTCTTTAGTTGAGTACCCCTAAATCAGTGTATTCTGGTATGGTATAACCATATACACGTAATAAAGCCCTCATCCCAAGTGCTTAATTTGTAATCATTTGAGAACCCAATGGTGAAGGTGACATGGATAAAACTGGCTGTATCAGGGACACTAATAACTCCACTATTCTAGCTATACATCTGTGTTAAGTATCGGGCATTCACAAATTTTCCTGAATAAGCATGCCTTTGAGTCTGGAAACTGAGAGATATCTGACATTGAGTCAGTTTGGAAAAAGAGAATCTCCATTTATTGGGGACTGATTTTTGAAGAGGATAGTCAGCTATCTGCCCATCCCGGAGATAGAATGGATCTTGTGCTAGAAGAACAAATGAAATAGTTTTGACGAGTTTGTTGAAATCACTATGAAGCTGGAGAAATATTGACAAGGAGAGCTAATAATCTATCCTTTCCACTGGAATTGAAGAAATCTCCTATAAACATGATGTACAGGAACAGGTAGGTAGCCCTATTTTAAGTATTTTAAGTTCAAATGCAAACTTTCCCTCTTATATGCTGAAAAAATGATCTCACTGAGATGAATAATATTCATTCTGAAATGATGACACACGACAAAAATATTGAAATTCGTAAATTTACAACTGGATGATTGATTTCTTGTGTTTTTTTCTCACAACGTGTTTAACAGATTCCCTTGAGTTGAATTAGAGCTGGTTCTGTGAAAGAGATCCAGATCCGGAATCACCAACAGTGATTTTTCATTGGCTCAAAGAGGTGTAACGGGTGTAGTGGAGTGAAAATCTGTATACAGACTTTTTACAGTTTGATTGATCGAAAAATCTACTTATTTAGTTGTGGAAGACAGAATGAATAATTCCCTCTATTTTTCACCCTTTTGTAAGCATGCTTTCACTTTGCAAGAAAGGAACTCTACCTTTGGCTATTTTGGCAATCCAGTGATAGCATCTTCCTCTTTAAGTGGCAAAGACTGGTCGTGTCTACTAGTGGTCATTAACAAACTTGCTTGACTGATAATGGAAACATCTGTTTAAAGAGAACTGGCCATGGTGTGGCACTGAAGTCAGTTACCAGATTCAAAAACTCAATGGCTAAAACTACTTCTGAAGGAAGATTTGGCTTTGACTAACAAGAACACAGACACCATGAGCAGATGAAACTCAAACTCACAGACAAAGTTTTATATTCAACTAGAAAGTAAATATTCACTGTAAAAAACATGAATCAATCATAACAACAATTATTATGTTATGCAAAGAGAAATTATTTTTGTTCCTGCTGTACCTTCCATAAAATAAAGATGTGTGTTACACAATTCCACCAGGCTAGGAACAAGGCAGAAGACATCTGTTGAAGCTCTGCTGACCTGCCATGCTGCTGCTGACTTTGCCTCAGTGGAACCCCTACCCTGCCCAAGAAGTACAGAGATGTGGATTAAGCACCTTGAAGCCACCTCTACAACAAATCAGACACCAGAACTGGGGTGTCCAAGAAATATGATTATATTACTGCAGAAAAGACAAGTCTTAACTTTCTCTGGAATGCTTGCTCCTTCACCACAATGTATTTTGTCATCATTTAATGCTTCTGTTGTTGTGGGCTTATAATCTAACAGCTGTGAGGGAAGCGTGGGTGATTTTAAAGAATCCCTTTATGTATAGGGTTACAGCAGCTCCGTGTGGCAGACAGTGGCCTGGCCCCTCATAAATGCTGTGGCCCCCCGATGAGAAGGTACTTTCTTGAAGCCTTACAGTTTCCCATTGGCAGGATTACCTCATTTTGGTAACCAACACCATTAACCCAGTACCCATGAAGAAGATTTATGTTCATTAGCTCATTAAAGACATGTTCCAAACACCAAGGCACTGTCACCTTCTTTTCCAATTAAAATGAGCCGAATTTACAACGCCAATCGCAGTCGCAAACATATATTCATGGCCATAGATGGTTCCAATTACCCCTGTCAGAAAACCACAAAAGGACACCTAGAAGGCATAATTAGGTTTACTACAATGAAATAGTGCACACATGTGTACAACATTTTGCAGTAGTAAACCACATGTAAGAGGTGGAAAGTGGGAGGATCATAGGTTTGTCAGCATTCAGAAACGTCTCTCTGATGTCTTTCCAGCCAGGTAATGGACAGAGATTAACTTCAGCAAAAGGCTGCAGTTACTCCCCTTCCAGGGTGGAGAGGGAACAAATCACCTACACATTTTTGAGGGATGTAGGTGAGGGTGAAAAATATTTTCTGTGGAAGAAAAAAAGAAAAATATGTGTGTTTGAAAATCAAACTGCAATTACCTAATGCAAACATGTACCCTGTATCTAATTTCACATTGGGAAATAGGAGATGTCACATGATAATATCAGTAGCATGAAAGCTGCAACTGGTATAGGTTTCCAGATGTACTTTGGAGAATATATGTGAATTATTAAAAGTCATAGATTTACATATGTGTAAGAGTACATCGATTTGTGTAAATGTTTTACCTGTTTTTGTGAATTAAGTAGGCTGACTATTGGTTACTATTGATTTTTCTTTGTTCCTGCATTGCTCTAGTTGTTGCTGACCCATAATGTTGAGAAAAGTAAATGCTACATACTTGTAATAAGTTGAATATTTGGCTGATGAATTCTCAACCTTCACTTAGCAGTGCATTTTTTGTGGTCGGTAAGTGATGTTGGTCATTTTATGTTTGGTCAACATTGCTAAACTTGCCAGCATCTCACTAACTGCATTGTTGTTCTATTGGGCTTTTTGTTTTCAGGACTGTGCTGATGCTCACAATGATTTTAGTGAAGGAATTGCAAGTCACACAAATGTTCTAGCTATGATACATTTTCCCCTTACAGAGAGCCCGAATCAGCCCAGTAGTGATTCAGCCAAGGGGTCCATAAATTTGAAGTTCTAAGTTGATTACCGGAGACTTATGGGCACATTAGGATGACGGGCGGACTTTGTCCGCCCGTCATCCCGTCGTAAAAAGTTACCGCCCGCCATAAGGAAGGGAGTCCCCTGGGTGCCATTAGGATGCGCCCGCCACAGTGGAGGGCGCATCCTGCATTCCTAACATTGTGGCAGGCGGTGCACTCAGCACCGCCCGCCACATTGCCAGGAAGGCATGTTGTGCACTTCCATGCACAACATGGCAGGCACCGTGCGGTGCCTGCCATGTTGTGCATGGAACTGCATGGGGGTACCATAGGTACCCCCCATGTGCACGACCCGCAAGGGGCCCTCTCAAGAAATTTCTGCATGCCTTTCCGTGGCGCTACAGAAAGGTAGGCTTCCGCTCTCATACTAACATGGCTGGCGGTGTCTAACAGACACCGCCACCATATAGACTGCTTTTCTGCCCGGTTGGCAATCGAGGGTGTTGCATATCGGCGGAAAACCGGCGGACGGTCATCCCGTCCGCCGGGGTCCCGTCCGCCATGGTAATGTGATGGGGGAAATTGGTAGCGGGCGGAGGTTTTTGGCGGGTGGATCGCCACCGCAATACTGGCGGTGGCGATCGGCCCATTAGCCTAATGTGCCCCTTAGAACCTTACCACGAGTATGGCAGTCTTCGGCTGGGACCACCGTGGTACCAGGAAGACTGCCAAGCCTGTGGTGCACCTGTCTGCCGGAATCCGAGTTTAGGCCAGGGCGGGCAGTGCTGCGGCGGTCTCACGGTGGCGGTATGCTAAGCTTATTGGAGGGCCTAGCAAGCATACTGCTTCCATGAGAGAGCCTGCAGTATATTCATGCATGGTGAGACATGCACAATCTCGTGCATGCCACACCGTGCGGGAACAAAAGTGTGATTCCAGGGGGGAAAAATTTTTGCCGCGCCCACATGCACCTTCATGGCCAGATTCGACCGGGGACCCTGTTATGGCCCTATTACCTGCATTTCTGCCACCCTTTTCTCAGCGGTGTCCACACCATGAAATAGGCAGTGAAAATGCAGGCGGTAATATGCTTGGGGTGTCAGTATAGGCCCTGCCAGCATATTCAGGCCCTTTGAAGACCACTGCCACAGCAGGATCCTTGGAAGCAGCGGTCTGGTGGTGGGCGGTTGGTAGTGGTCAGACCACCACCATGAGTATTGCGCTCCCGGAAATGCCATACTCGGAATAAATCTTTAATGTGTTCACCAAAACTGACAGATTTTCTTCTCAGAGCTGCCAACTTCAGAGAGAAATTAGAGACTATTGCTTTTCTGAGTACCTTTGACTAAAAAGAAAAATATATATAATTGTTAGAAATGGGATTTCTGGTTGGCTAGGGCTTGCACCTGAGCCAGGCAGAAACCACCACTCTAGTCAGGGCGAGGGAGTTACACGCTGAAGAAAACCCCTGTTCATCCCCTTGGTAGCTAGGCACGAGCAGTCAGGCTTATCCCAGAGGCAATGTGTAAAGCATTTGCGCAACACAGACACACAGCAGCAACACACTAGGCACACCACAAAAGAAACTCCACACAAGGGTATATCAAAAATAGCCTTTGTATTATCATAAACACATTAGATTCATAACCACACAGTATACACTATGCTAACTGGCACTGGGCAATATTCACAGGGGATTTTATACAGGACCAGGCGAATCGGGCCACGGTCTGAACCATCAAAATGCAGGTAGTAAATATAAAACACAACCAGACATTACTAGTACCATAATGACCTAAGCATTATCACATTATCATTAGGCACCATCCTAAAATGACATTAGATATTAATACATTAGGCCCAAACCTCATTAGCATAAACGCATTACGCATTAGGTATCACCAGCATAAACACATTATGCAATCACCTCATAAGCATAAATCATCATAGGCATAAGCACATGATGTGAGGGGCATCATATTAGGGCTTTGTGCCCTTCCAACAATAAACCTGACCCCCAGGCCAAATGGCCTTCTCTAAGGGGCCCAAATGCACTATGTCCAGAAATGTCTGGGTTTCTAGTGGGGCCTTCCAATTGGCTCCCTGCCTGCCTCTGCAGCGAGGCTACTGAGGCATGGGGTGAAACTCACCCCCTGTCTCATCACCAACACAATGCTCCCAAATGCTGCAGCTGCCTGCACTCTCGCAGGGCAGCTGGGAAAGGAAATGGCACCACTGTGCCTCTGACCTCACTCACTGGGCTGTTCTGGGACTCCACTGGTCTCCTTGGACCTTGGCAGACTTCCTGGTAACACGCAGGGCTCCCACTGGCACACGCGCCGACTTCTGGACTCAGGCCCACCTACCAGCAGGCAACTTGCCTGGCTTCCGCTTCTTTGCCGCTCCTTCCTGCTTCCTCGGGCAAGGATCTGTGCGACGCACACAACCAGGCAGCCTCTGCCTGATGTTAGGCTCGGGCTGTGGCGGTGATCTTTCCCAAGATCTCGGCAGATGCGGGGTTGGCTCCCGTCAAATAAACAAGGCGGGGTGGGCGCACGCTCTAAAGGTACCGATGCGGGGTGGGCTCCCACTAGTTTTTTGAGCAGATATGCGGGGTGGCTCCCGCCCTTAGACACCAAATGCGGGGTGGGCACCCGCTCTAAAGGCGCCGATGCAGGGTGGACTCCTGCTCAGTTTTTAAGCATAAATCAGTGGGGTAGGCTCCTGCAAACAGCATAAAAGTGGGATGGGCTCCCACCTTAAAACAGGCACAAATGCGGGGTGAGCTCCCGCTTACAGGAGCACAAGACCAGCAGGGTGGGCTCCAGATTCCTTCCCGCAGTACAGGGGATTCCCCACGCCGGGATTCCCTCTGGCAATACTGCTGCCCAGCACTGCCTGCAACCAAATGTTCTCCTATTCTGGGAGAATGAAGGAGATTGTCGCAGCACTCATGAGGCGCTTAAGCCCCCAAAATGTTCCTCCAAGGTCAAGGGACAAAGCTGAGCCCAGGCAGGCCACCACATAGGGCCCTCCAGCAGGGAGGCAATCCCTCATGGCAGTTCCTCCTACGGCCCAACAGCAACAGGTTCCAAAGAAGAGCAAAAGCACTTTCATGGGGTCACAGCCCCTACAGGTATACTACAATCCTCCTTTGTCTGCAAAGCACAGGGCTTCGGGGGAACCAATATCAATTGGTTCTGTTTTTTTTGGAGCACTCTGTTTACAGGGTTCCTCTTCCCCTTTGTCAGGTGGGGGCTTGCTGATAAGTCACACCACATGAAGCAGAGCCAGCATTGTACAGGCTAGCCACAGACATATTCAGGAACCAGGGACTTCTCCTTCCACTACACCAAATGCAGATGTCCCATTCAGCATAGCACTTACTCACCCTGCCCCTCCTGGAGCCACACAACCTTGCCAGCCACTGTCACCCAAAAAACCAGCCATGCAATTCACATCAGGCAGGCAGACACATAACACACAGAAATGCCAACTTCTAAAAGTGTCATTTCTAAAATAGTTATAATAAATCTGCGCACACCATTGCGTACCATTTATTATTACTATTCCAAACATACCAGACTTGACCACGCTGCTCCTCTCATATCAGGAATTACCACTGAAACACTTATCAGGGAATACCCAATGTATTCCTATGGGAGGGCAGCCTCACTGTAGTGAGAAACCAAAATGGCTGTTTGTCACTACCAGGACATGTCACACGCTTAAGGTACATGTCCTACCATTTACCTACAATGAACCCTGCCCATAGGGCTAGCTAGGGCATACCTTAGGTGTGACTAACATTTAGTAAAAGGGGGATCACAGATATAGTACACACTGTAGGTGTCATTTCACAGCGGCAGTAACACTTTGTGCACTGGCCCTGTAATGGCAGAAGCCTGGGATGGGTTTGAAAGGCTACATTTGTGGGTGGCGCAATCAGCGCTGCAAGCCCACCAGTAGCATTTAATTCACCAGCCCTGCGTATATCAGATACCACTATACAAGGGCCTGGCAGGTAAATTAAATAGACCAAACAGGTGTAGACCAAACTTACGATGTTTACCACAGAGAGCAAACGCACTTTACACTGGACAGCAGTGCTAATGTGTCCAGAGTCCTAAAACTACCAACACCATGTCAGAACAAGCATTGGCATAGCCAATAGGTCTCGCCTTTGGGACCTTATAAGTGTTTAGCCATGCAACAGTTGATGTTGTTGCACCAAGGATATTGTGCTGCATAACTAAATACTTATAAGGTCCCAAAAGCGAGACCTGTTGGCTATGCCAATGCTTGTTTAATGGCTGTGCTGGAGAGGGAGAGTTTAAATTTACTAACTACAGAGCCTGCCCCACTTTAAAGAATACAAATTGGCACTGGAATTAAAGGATGATTTATATTTATATGGCATTATTTTTTATTAAGTGTGGGGTACTCACTGACTCGCAGTGGTGACTCTCTGTACTATTAACTTTAAATCTCTCAATAAACTATTAAGGTATTTGGAATACAGCAGACCCTGCACCCAAGAGCAGCAGCACACTTTACAAGAAGCATTATATGTGGCAAAAGTAAATCAACTTCAGGCCAAGTACAAGGATCAGCAATGGTGTTAGGTGTCTGCCCCCATGATCAGATTTTCAGAAAACAGAATGTGATGGGAATGGCGGAAGTAACATGCAATCAGGACAGTACACTGTGCAGCTGGTTATTAATGTACACAGTCAGGCTGTCCAGAAGTGGTAGATCAACAAACTGTACAGCAATTGTGCCTGGCTTCAAAACTGTATGCCGCTTAGGGGCACAGCTCCACTCAGGCCTACCGTTCTTACATACCTGCTGTAGTCACACCCAAGAGCCGTTCTCTTTATTAAGGCTGTTGCCTAGTCTTAGAGCAGGGTAGGGGAATGTGTCATCATAAGGAATATGGACTTAGTATGAGACTAAATTACCGATTAAATTGTACATTTAATCCTCCTTCAGCTAAATGTATGAGAAATTTCAGAGAATCTAAACTTATCAGCGAGATAGGCCACCAGGGATATATTAAGACGCCAGAGGTCCAGCCAAAAAGGCTTATTGTAATGTTTGGATGAATGAAGCATCTGCTCTAGAGCCAAAACCCACAAGATTGTGTTTTAAATAGCATGGGGAATCCCATACCCATCACCAAATGCACATGCAAAGTATAGAGGCAACCTAGTGAGGGAAGGAGGCCTAAAATGCCAGCTTGTACAGAGACAGTCCAGTACAGGGGCCAAACAGACTATCAGATTTATTATGCGCTTGGTACAATACAGACAATTTTAAAGCCATTCAGACGACAAATAACTCTCGGTGCATCCCAGGAGAGATTCAGAAAAATTACAGATTAAACTGATTTTAATGAAACTAATAACAGTTTGGGTACAGCCTAGTTTATTACAGTGGGAGTGTAAGCATTACTCTCCAGCATGCATGGGTTGCGTTTTGTCTGGGGGGCACCTTTTGACATAGGTTGAAAGGCCCTGTAACCCAAAACAGATGAAACAAGGTTTCCTTGCTGGTAGCAAAAAGAGCATGCTGCAGCTCACATGTATAGTTTGATCACCACACATCATTCCATAATCAAATGTAGTGGTTTAGCATGATGCCATAACAGTCTGTCTCTCATAAGTAGTAAAAACCTAAGGCACACACACACATTTCCAGATTTCAAGAACAGACATTTTATGTTTCTTATTAGAATTCCCAATGTTTCACCTGCCTCCACACCATCCGACAAGGTTTAAATATTAACAGGGACACCAATACAAGTCAATAGGAAGACACCAAGACACCCGTTGTAGCCAACTGGGAAATAACCCACAGATCATCATCAAATTAGGAAGGCATGGGTATGGTTTTTAAATTGGGAATCAATGGTATGACTGGATTGTAAAGAGCAGCATGTGCGAGAATCTTGCTTCTTGACACTAAAGGCCAGATGTAGGTATCCAAATACCGGTCGGAAACGGCCGAAAGTACCGATTTTCGGCCGTTTCCGACCGGTATTTGGATATTGAGATGTAGGGGCATGTTAAATCACAGAATCGGTAATTTTACCGAATTTGTAATTTTTCCGATTCAGTAAAATACCGAACTGGTAAAATTACCGATTCTGTAATTCAACATGTAGGTAGCACTGTAATCAGTGCTACAAGGGTTTAGGAATCCGTTATTTACCACCAACTAGAAGATGGTGGTAAATAATGAAAACCCTTCAAAACCCTCTTATGGGCCTCAAGGCCCAAAGGAATCAATGGTAATTACCGAATCGGTAAATACCGATTCGGTAATTACCGAATCATTCCGGTTCGGTAATTTGAAAAGTGAAATTACCTACATCCCATTTACCTACTCTTAAATACCGAATCGGTATGATTTGGTATTTAAGAGTAGGTAAATCGAGATTACCTACATCTGGCCCCTATGAAACGAAACACTACCAGAGAAACAACTGCTATTAAAAATGACATCAGTGGGTTTTCTAAAGGTCCTAAAAGAGCAGCTTTAGTGATGCTTCTGTTGGTCTAACATCAGAGCCTTCCTAATAAGGACGTTTGGATTAAGATAGTCCTGCCCCGTTGAATGTTTTTTTTTCATTTTGGAATAGTAAATATTATCAACGCTCTCATTCAAAGGGTCATAACAGCTGGGTGCTTGACCATTTCTTGGAAGAGTTTATAGTGGAAGGATCACGAAGCCCAAAATATGTCCTGAATTTGATAGGCAACAACATTTGGGTTGAAGCTTTCTACAGTCACAGTAAATTGTGGAAAAGGTAATGAGGAATACATGGTCAAGCACTGTTTTCATTCACAACTCTCATTCAATGTTCCTGATTGTCTTACTGGCATGACTGGCTGCAGCACGTTGAGAAACTCAAATGAGAGCACTAATTTTCAATCGTTCTCAGTTCACCCTGATTAAACTTGAGTTTCAGGTGAAGGGAGGAGGAACTTAGGATCCAATGGCAAAATCAGAATCACCTCTTTTATGTGAGTCTGGTGCAAAGACTCCTGGCTACTTGGAACATTTGCTGATCGGAGATCCCAAATGCCCTTACGTCAGGTGTTCAGATAGCACCCTTTTAATGGCTGCATGCCATTGTTGATAAAAACGTCATGGGTATATGGGGAATCATTTACAACGAGGAATTTCCAATTAAACTTCCATTTCAGGCAGCATAAAAGTAGAAATGTCCTTGTTCAGTAGAAAGTGAATCATTTTTCCAGAGTGGTAGGAGTGGGTTGGCAGACATGTGAACACATTTGCTATCAGCATGAAACCATTCTGATGGCGGCTGTGTGAATGGAACACTTCATCTGTCAGGACTTCGTGAATCTGGAACTGAAATGTTTAACAAATAAACAGCAGCAAGATGGTTTCTTTTGTGTTCTCAGGAGGAATAGTAACTCCAGAGTTGGCTTACAAATAAGCATCAACCGTTGGCCCCTTTTCTGCAAGTCAAGGATGTGTGCCTATGTGTCGCGCCTTTGATGGGCAGGTTGCCACAAAACTGATTTCTAAAATAGTAACACTGGAGGTTTCCTGATAGCAAATGAGGAATAAAAGTGTGAATTCCTCAGCAAAGTTTTAAGAAACCACACTGTTATGCACAAACTAGGTTTGCGAGTCACAAATCACTATTTGCAACCGTAAGAAATGCCCCTAAGTTTTTGTATAAAAGGGCTGCTCAGTCTGAATTGGTAAGACTGCAAAGAATTGCAAAAGAATACAAAACAGCAATAATGCTACATCGATACTGCAAATCCCCAAAAAGTAAATCAATAACATCAATTTGCAAACCTTATGTACAAAAGATTTGCAAATTGCAATCAGTCAAACTGCATGTGCAAAATGCCATCAAAATGAAGCATGTCATATTCAGGGGCAAGGTATAAAACCACATCTAAAATGCAGCACGGGCAGTCATTATGACTGACCTTTATGTGATTGTGGTGAGGAGTGAATGCACTGGAAGTTCTGCACTGGAGGAGAAGATAGGAACAGATTTTCAGACAGTCGCCTTTTTCGACCAGATACAGGAAGAGGTCAGATATAGACATAGAAAGGCAGTCATACCAGACCTAATTAATGAGTTGGAGCCAACGCTAGCTAGACAGGCATACTCGACATTGGCTGCCCATCCATCTACACATTCAGGTTTTATGCTCCCTGCGTATCCAAGGGGGAGTTACCAATCGACTATGGAGTAGCAGGATGTATAGCAGAGTGCACTGTAAATGACATGTACCAATGTTCAGCATTCCATACTGTATACATAGACATATCACTCTTTCCGAGTTCCCCAGGGGATTAGTAGGTCACTAATTATAATTCTACTAAACTGACAGATTGTTTTTAACATGATAGGATGGACTGATGATACACATATTCCAATATGCCCCCAACAGGTACAGCATACCTGTGCAGGAATAGGAAAAAAAAGGGACTCTAGGATGCTAAAAACACACGGTCAGCTAGCAGAAAATAAAATAGTGTATTTAAAACCTGCAAGAGAGAATTTTGGGTAGTTAAAGAGAAGGACTAAGACATTTCCAACTTATGCAATGAGTCATTTCACATGAGAATAGGAAGGCAGCTACAAGAGAACTGACACTTTTAAAAATGTTATTTCGAACTTAACAGATGGGTCAATCACTAAATTACACGCATTTCTCATATCGGGCAGGAAACAAGAACAAGGAAGAAAGCAGGGGGCGTAACTGTCCAGCGAGCAGAGCTCAGATCCTCCAGGGGCAAGAGACAGAGCGGGGGCCTCCTCGGTGCCGGGGGAGATGTGCATGCAAGATACCGTCCTCCAAATGCCTTAAACTCTCAAGTTTGCTGCACGCTTGTAGGCGGACAGCTCGAAGAGTGGGCGGAGGCGCCTGGAGAAACGACTGAAGGAGGGCTTTGCCCTGTAGAAGGCTGGGGTGCCTGAAGCTTGAGCTGTGTATGCCGAGGGATGCATGTGCTCTCTAGGAGGCTGGGGTGTGCTAGGGTTGAGCTGTGTATGCCTGAGGGATGTCTTTGCCCACTAGGAGGCTGTGGTGCCTGAGGATTGAGCAGTGTGTGTCTGACATATGTATGTGCCCCGTAGGAGGTTTTGGTGTCCAAGGCGTGAGCTGTGAGTGCCGGAGGGATGTCTAGGCCCTCTAGGAGGGTAAAGTGCCTGAGGCTTGAGCTGTGTATGCCAGAGTGATGTCTGTGCCCTCTAAAGCCTGAGGTGATGGTACCCGTGATGCAGCGCTCACCCAGAAATATCATCAGATCTGGACTCCGGTGGGGTCCATAACACCGAAGTACAACACACCTAGTCACACACACACACTTTACCCCAGACCCTTGCAAATATATCTATAAACAAAATGGGTTGAGTTAATTCTCTCCTATGACAAGATACCTTTTAAGCACAGATTTTTAGCACCAACATTTGTTTTCATCAATAATCCTACTAAACTAATCTATGCATCAATGTACCCCGCCAATTAGGTCTATGGACCAATTAGTTGAGCAAGTTCATGGTGATTGTCAAGACCAGCTTAACCTCACTACAATACATTGATTTGCATAAATAATTGACTCTAAAGAATCACAAAAACCTGAAATCATTTAAAAGATTTTATGTAATTAATTTTCATAAAAGAAAATTAGCATTTATTCTATCATTGTTAATTCTCACTGAGCATTGCTATTTATTCAGGCAATAAATCAAGTAAAACTGTTTAATAAAAATCATGAAGAAAAATTCAGGTTCACATTAATTGCATTATTCTCTCAAATAAAACATTAAACCTTGGTCATGTAACTGAAAGAGAAATTCTTTATGAAAATGATCAGAGAAACCATAGTTAAAACATGCATTTAATTCTAAAGATTTCTACACTAAATGTATTTATTTTATTTATTTAAAACTGCCTACCCAGCACTAAACCCCAAATCTATACTTACTAAACCCAGGCCTCCTCGGACGTAGTCTCTCACCCAGGCTTAGTGTCCTGTTACGAATCTCCAACCTACAGTGGTTTACCAGGCTCCCAGCATCTCTGCAAACAGCTGCAGTGCAATCAGCATCTCCCTCTCTGCGTTCAGCTCCTGTGACATCTCAGACCCCAATTTTGATGTGATATTTATACTGTATTTGCTGCCTCTCTACCCTCAAATGTTTCAACACTTTCCGGTGACATTGCAATTATTAGCTCTCAGGATGTTTGTTAATCAACAATGTATTGCTTAACTTTCAGAATGTCAATGAATAACTTCCTAATTAAAAGACTGACAGATACAAATTCAACTGCCCATGCATTTCTCAACTTCCAGGATGTCCGTGCATAACTTTGTTTGACAAACTGATAAATACATGTTCGACAGTTCCTGTTCCTCATCAGGCCTTTTTAAATGTTCATTTTCAGTGGTTTAGCTGTTTCCACGTGGTCATTTTTAGAAGGCACTATGCTTTTGTCCTTGGCAGACATTCAGCTGTTCTCGTGGTTATCTCTTTGGCTCGCAGCCACTTTACCAGCATTCATATCAAGTGGCCTTGAATCATAGTTAGCTGAGGTTGCAAAGTTGTCAGTGTAGCACAGAGCATGGACGAGTTTCTTTCAGCAAAATTATGTAAGCTTTTTTGTACTGCGCAGAACCGGGAAAAGCGAAGCCATTTTGGAACTGGCAACCCACCAAAACTATGATAAACAAAAAAGGAAATGTAAATACACAGAATATATGTGTTATCTGTCCTCCCAACCACCAGTGCTAATATTTACCCTTTAAAACTGTTACCTAGCAGAAAAGCATCATACTGCAAGCCATTAAAATGAAGCAGAAAAGCAACATGCAAATGCACAATGCACATTACGACACATACATGCATTATTACACCGCTTAAATGCACAAAATAGATTAAACATGAGTTTTATATCACTAATTAATATGTTATTCAAACCTGTAAGTGCAAAGCATTTCCCACATGTAATGTGTGTGTGTTGGTTAATACACAGCAATCAAAATTAATATATTACTTTGTTATGGGGGTGATTGATCTGAATGGGGTACACTTAAAATCTTTTGTACCTTTCTCCATCACCCGCAGGGTGACTCTGCTGTCTGAGGCTTGAGCGGTGCGTGCCTGAGAGATGTCTGTACCCTCTAGGAGGCTGGGGTGTCTGAGGTTTGAGCTGTGTGTACCTGGGGGGTGTCTGTGCCCTTTAGGAAACAGTGCTGTCTGAGGCTTGAGCTGTGTGTGTCTGAGGGGTATCTGTGCCCTCTAGGAGGCTGTGCTGTTCGAGGCTCCAAGCTGTGTATGAGGGATGTCTATGCCCTCTAAAGTCTGAGATGTTTGTGCCTGAAGAAGGGCTCTAAGGTCTGAGGCCCAAGCATGTGACATATGGAGCACAAACACTGCCTAAAGCATTATAACCTGCAGGGCGCCTGCCGTTGTATTAATGCACTGATTTGTGTTGTGGCATTGAGTATAGCTAGTAATGCGTCTATAATCTGTGGTACAGGACTGATGTCTGAGAGCCCTATACAAGCTTCTGATGTCCCTGTGAGTGACGGTACTAGAAGGGCATCCTGAAAGACTGCTCATCCACCAAGGACTGCAGGACGCCGATATCTAACATCCTGTCTCAGCATCAGCACCAGCGATGCCTGCATGACGTCAGCATCTCCACACTCCTCACTTACTAAAAAGCACTGCAATCTGCCCCGACACCCAGCCCTGTGTATGACGGGTCAAAACTGTCCTACACGGGCAGTGCACTCTCTCTCATAACCATGTCACGCACCCGCACAGGTGACAGTGGCTCCCATGCCCATGCTTGACGCACAGTGTGCAGTCTCTGCAAGACACGTCTCCAGCTTGGCACCGGCGCTGCTCTGCACTGCGGCCGCACAGTGTGCAGTCTCTGCAAGACACGTCTCCAGCTTGGCACCAGCGCTGCTCTGCACTGCGGCCGGATGCCACCTGCTGTCGACAGCAGCTCTGGGGATGGGCAAACTTCACTCCCTGCGCGGGGGGCAGCTGCGAAGAGAGTGAGTGTTTGTATGGCAGGGGATAGGGGTAAAGGGGTGGATGGCAGGGAGACGAACGTTCACCAGTTGCCTCCTCTCGCGAGCGCACCCCTCATCCCACCACCATGGTGCTGGGACACATATATGTCCCTGCACAGGCTCTTGGCGCTGCTGCACAGGGGGGCCTTTAAAGCCTTGGCAGCTGTAGCACAATCTTTGAGGACGCTGAGATGGCTGGGCCAGAACCTTTTTTGCATCTTGTACACAAACCTTCAACACATTGAGGCGAGTGGGAGTTTTTGATCCGTGTCTTGAAAAACAAGCATTGGCCGCACACGTGCCTAGCTTGCATCTTGTACACAAACCTTCAAGACATTGCGGCAAGTGGGAGTTTTTCATCCATGTCTTGTAAAACAAGCATTGGCCGCATGCGCGCCTCACTCTTAAAGTTAAAAAATATATATATATCCTGGAGTTGTGTGTGTGCGCGCGCGCTAGAAGCAGGAGGGAGGCGGGGGCCCTCCGCGATTTACTTGCGGGAGCGATAATTGCTACCACATGGCGACGCTCGCTCCCGCAAGTAAATCGCCTCATGTGCACGCGCTGCCATTGAAGGCAATGGGACGCGTGCACTTGTTTGGCTGAAAAGCCATGGCGATCGCAAAAGGCCTTTTTTCCTATGCAGAGCATGCGCGCTGCGTAGGCGAGACTTAAAAAAGGGTAGGAGGAAGGCAAAAAGTTCAGGGAGGACCCTGCAAAAAGGTCCAAGTCCAACAATAACTTAAATAAAATTGCTGCAATAAATGTGAATATTTCAAGTAATTTATTTAGTAAAGTTTGTAAAAAAAATAAATTATAGGAAAGCTTTTGTTTAATAAATAATTATTACAGCAAAAGTAGATTGGGAGTTCTACAGCATATTAATAAAGCAAAGTATTTATACAAAAATTACTTCATAATTAAACAAATTGAAAATTAATTAAATGAAAAAAACAATACTTGTAAGTTACAATCTAGTGTTAGATTTACGTTATAGACAACAAAAATAAAACATTTGTTCAAAAATGTTAAACAAAAGTAAGGTAACAGTTATGATTATTACTTTACAGCTATATTAAATAAATATAAAAAACAGAAAAGGAATAAGGCACAAGAAATAGCTAGAACAAGGAGAAGGAGATGAGGACATAGCAACAAATATGAAAAGGCATTCCTCACCGAGGAACAGACAGAAGGGAGAAGCCTAAGAGGAAATTGCAGGAAATTAAATTGTGAGGCAAAGAAGTGGTTATGCATGCTGTACTTTGCGCAGACCAGAGGTCTTGATTTTACAATTGTATTGCATTGGAAGGCCCTTTATAGCGTGTTTTGCATTCTGTACTTTCTACCTTTAAAATTCCCATATATACAGTAAATATATTTATATATTTGAAGGAGGTGTGTACTCTGGTTTGACATTTAAATCTCTGTCGTAATCATGATGTTCATGTTGTGCAATATCTCGGCTGGCTCTACACCTCCTTTCTTGAGATAGGCATTAACAGCTCATCCTTGTCTACCCGGGGAATTATGGAGGCTTAGTCAAGGAAACTTCACTCAGTACACTGGGGCAGGCCAGTCCCTGCAACTGTGTGCCCTAGAGAAACATCTTTACAACTTATAATTGAAAAACCAAGCTACAAGTCTCAGAATGTCACGTTAAGTTGGTTAAAATGCCACACCCGGCTGAAAGTTTCACATATGTCATGGACCACTTGGTTGCTTTGCATAAGGATGTATATGCATAGCCAAGGATAGAAAATAAATGCTGAGTTGAGCAGTCTAGGTACTTGTGCGTCCTCTCGCAGGAAGCGACGTCAGACGCATGAATCCAAGATTTCTTTGCGGTATCCCTAATACCTTAGAGAACGGCTTCAGAGACCCGAGCCATGCGTGGAATGCATCGCCACCACGTCACAAAGACCGGCATCAGGTGAGTCGGCCCGCGTAGGAGTATCACCATGACAACGTCCTCGCGTGGCCTCTGCAATTAAAGACGGTTAGCATTTGAGACTGAAAAAACGGATAGGCCCCAAGCGAAATGGGGTTTGTGAAAAGCCAAACCAAAACAAGAGCTCCTCAGCAAGAATCCTGACAGAACTCTTAAGAATGTCAGAACAAAATTTAACCCTCCACCAAAACCAACTAACATGAATGGAAATAACCAAATTTCCCTAAAGAAACGTGGATAAATTATCAGTTAAAACTGACCATACCCCCAGTGTGATAAAGCACACCTGGCATCCTCTCACCCAAGAATGACTCACAACTTCCATAAATTGATGGTAACTAACTTTAAAATTAACATCAAAAATATATTTTTCTCAATGAGCAGCAGCAATAAAAGAAGAAAGAGGACTGGTTGCTGTGGGGGATTATTAGGTTCGGAATGTTTGTTCACAGTTCTGAATTCTTTAATCGTCTAACCTGCTGCTGAATGGTGGCAATAAAAGAGTTATTGCATAATATTAGCCTCCGTGTCTTTAATACAATCCAGATTTTCAGCCCACCATGGCTGTGGAAAATCTACATTTTTCTATTGTTGCATTCTGAACACAATGTATGTTACATATTAGTTTTACATACTATTGTTTTCTATGCTCTTCTTATGCAATTTAATTTGGCACATATTCAAAGTATAGAAAACAATGTTAATAGTTGGCCACCTCCTGCTATTGGTTTTGCTACTTCTGACACAATTCTACAAGCATTGCCAAAGCCAGCAGGTGCAGTACTGGGCAGTGGACAGAGGGGAGCATGTAGTGAGAGGAAGGCAGCGGGGGAGAGAAAGAGAGAGAGAGAGAGACCAACCTATAGTAGTGCTAGTGTCAACGATGGAGGGTTAAAGCAATACAGAAGCAGTGAAAGAAGTGAGTGTGACTGAGGAGAGGGGAACTGATAACCACTTGAGAGACATGGGGTGAAGAGCGAGGCAGACAGATAGATAAAGTGAGAGAGGAAGAATCAGGGCATCCTCTCCCATCGAGTGTTAAATGTCTGATTGCAAGGAAAAATGGAAATAAAAAAAGAGTTCCTCGTCAGTAGTGGAAGAATGCATTCAACAAATTAAAAAGCAGAGTGAAACCTAAAATGCTCCTGGGGCGGGACAAACACAAAAACATTGAATACTCTTGAATCATGAGCATGGATAGACCAGAAAGCTATCCAATCATGAACAAGGGGAAGACACAAGGCCCTCACTATGACCTAAGACCCAAAACTCCTAAATCTTTGCATAATGATACCCAAAACAGCAAAATGTTATTCGTATCAGGCATGGCAATTGACGTGAACAGTACGTATTGGCAAATGTCAGCTTTAAAATGGTTGCAATGAAGGCATACTATACGTTGTGACAGTGCCAAAGAAATAAATGCAACCATTGTCATTGAAAGAATAGTATGAAGAAGGAATGGGAAAAAGAGATGGGAACGAAGATCTAGGAATTAATATGGATGAATATGACTGACTCAATATTTTAGAGGCAGTGACAAGGTTTGGGACTGCAAATAATTCAGTAAAATATACTAATTGGGCTTCTTCATATGTGTCCAATTAAAATGACCTAATGACATTTGATGGAAGCAGATGGATGTTCGAAATGTGGCATTAAGGTGCAGGGCAACAGGTAACTACATATGTTATTGGAGTGCAGACCAGCCTGTGAATTTTGGGATGAGATTTTTCAACTAAGTCAGATGGAAGTGGACAAATGCAGGCATAAAAGATAGTACATTTGACAAAATACCTACTAAACGCAGTTGGAAGGAGAAAGAAAGACAAGTTTCTAAATGTTTTGATGGTTGATGTACATTAAATTGATGTTAACATATTTTCTTGAAGATAAGGGCCCCATTAGGATGGCGGTCGGAGAACCACCCTGACCGCCATTGAGGCGGGAAACAACCGCCTGCCGGGACCACGGATAAACCGGCGGTCAAATTATGGAAAAACCGCCAAAAAAGACCGACCGCGGCGGTAGCGGGTCAACAAAAACTGCCCTACGCAGGCAGTGACGTCCAAAAAAACGACCGCGGCGGTCAAAAACGCAGAGGAAAAGCTACAACCCGCAGCAAGCAAAGCAGAGACACCACACGGGAAATTAGTATATCCCCGATGGTCCTGCGGTACAAACCGGTGTTTCTGACTGCTGCGGTTGCACACTGCAGTGAATGGGAGAGTCAGCGGGAGAGCTGCAGCATGGCCACCACAGCGAACAATCCCCACAAAACATGACAGACGATGCAAAAACACCACAACAAAGGCAAACATTGCACACAAAAAAGTAGCCATGCCCCCCAAATACACAAAACACTTTCAAATTAAATAAATACATGGCAAACAAAAACATACATTTTCCAGGACAACTCCCACAACACACCTAACAGCAAAACCTCATTATGACGCACCCACAGAGCTGAGTATAAAAGCAGCCCCTTCACTGACCACAATCCTTTGCAAAACTTCAGAAGAGAAGGGCACACACCAGACCTGACAGGAGAGGCAAGACAACACAGAACACCCACCACCACCATCACATCAGCACCAACATTCCCACAGCACATAACACACCTCACACAAAACACCCCACCCATCACCCACACCCCTGCACTCACAAACACTTCAAACGCCACACACCATGGCATCACAGAAAATGCCCAAATTCACAGAGAGGGAGTTGACAGTCATGGTCAATGAGATGTTCAGAGTGGAACCACAACTGTGTGGTAGCCAGGTCCAACAGACACCATTAGCCACAAGGACACACATGTGGGAAAGGACAGTACAAAGGGTCAATTCAGTAGGGACTACCCCGCGATCCAAGAAGGAGATCATGAAGCAGTGGCATGACCTCAAGAGGGTTGTCAAAGAGAGGAAAAGCAAGAACCGGGAGCTGGCTGACCGGACTGGCGGGGGCCCTCCCCTTCCACAAAGAACATACACACCATGGGAGGAGAAGGTGCTTGCCATACTGCATCCTGAGAGTCTCACAGGAGTATCCGGGGGAGTGGAGGCTGGTAAGTACAAACAAATGTTAAACAACACATTGATATGTACTGTATTGCACATCCAAACACACACACCACACCAGACAAATCAAATCCATCTGTACCACACGCCCAAAAAAACCTGTCCCACAGATCCCACAGACACCCACTCCCATATACCCTAAACAACTTTTGCAATGTAACCATGGGAGCATGAGCACAGTCAGCCTGCACTGCCACTCCCACCATGCCCCCTGTCCCAAACCCCAGCAGCATGCAGCACGCCCTCCCTCCCAGGAGCCCCTGGAAGCCATTGCATTGTCCACCCTCACCTCACAGGTAGGTAGCCATCTTGCTAGGGAGGCTTGTTTGGGGGAGGGAGGGCTACACTCCTACTCCCACCATGCCCCCTGTCCCACACCTGAGCAGCATGGAGCACTCTGTCCCTCCCACAAGCACTGTGAAGCCAATGCATTATTGAACAAAAGAACTAACAGGTAGGTAGCCATCTTCTATGGGAGGCCTGTATGTGGGAGGGAGGCCTGCACTACTACTCCCACCATGCCCCCTGTCCCACACCCCAGTAAGATGGAGCCACTACCCAGGAGCACATGGAAGTCATTGCATTCCTCACCCTCACCTTACAGGTAGGTAGCCATCTTTCCTGGGAGGCCTGTTTGGTGGAGGGAGGCCCACACTCCTACTCCCACCATGCCCCCTGTCCCCCACCCCAGCAGCATGGAGTACCCCACCACTCCCAGGAGCACTTGGAAGCCATTGTATTCTTCACCCTCACCTTATAGGTAGGTAGCCATCTTGCTTGGGAGGCCTGTTTGGTGGAGGGAGGCTCACACTCATACTCCCACCATGCCCCCTGTCCCACACCCCAGCAGTATGTAGCACCCCATCACTCCCAGGAGCACTTGGAAGCCATTGCATTCTTCACCCTCACCTTGCAGGTAGGTAGCCATCTTGCTTGGGAGGCTGGTTTGGTGGAGGGAGGCCCGCACTCATACTCCGACCATGCCACTATCCCACACCCCAGCAGTATGGAACACCCCATAACACTCAGGAGCACCTGGAAGCCATTGCATTGTCCACCCTTACCCTACTGGTAGGTAGCCATCTTGCTTGGGATGCCTGTATGTGGGAGGGAGGCCTGCACTACTACTCCCACCATGCCCCTGTCCCACACCCCAGCAGCATGGAGCACCCCCTTCCTCCCAGGAGCCCCTAGAAGCCATTGCAGGACACCAAACAAACTTACAGGTAGGTAGCCATCTTGCTTGGGAGGCCTGTTTGGGGGAGGAAGGCATGCACTCCTATTCCCACCATGTCCCCTGTCCAACACCTGAGCAGGATAGAGCCCCCCACCCAGGAGCACTTGAAAGCCATTGCATCGTTCACCAAACAAACTTACAGGTAGGTAGCCATCTGCACTGGGCTGGCTGTTTGTGGGTGGGATGCCTGCATCACTGCACACAGCACAAATTGCATGCAATGCATCGATACCTGACATGTATGAGTAATTGATGTACCTCTGCATCGTGTAATAGGGGACACTATTGCACTTAATAAAAATAGTGAAGATCTCTCAATTGTGTAGTGTACAGACAGTGGATGACACGCAGCTAACAGAATACTTGCACAGCGCCCAACACTGACCATTCCCCATCTAATCCACAGGTGACTAAGAACTCACTGCTGAGGACAATGGACTCTCGGATGTAGACTCCAAGGATACTTTGGACGATAAGCTCCAGGCCGGACCATCTGGTGTGCCAGGAAGCTACAGGTCCAGGCCCCCATCCTCCCCACCACCACGTCTGCTGCAACAACAATTGCACAGCAGACCCCTACAGTCATGGCCTGTGCCTCCACCGCCGCTACCACCACCATCACCACCACCACCACCACCAGTGCCACCTGCAGCACCCTCCCTGTCCCAGGGGATGATCAGCCCACACCAACAACTATGGATGGCAGGGAGAGTGTGCGGGGACCCACAGTGGCGAGGAAACAGGTCTGTGGCAGCAGGGCAGGGGGAGGGCCAGGGTCATCCCCAGACCTCAGGAGGTTGGCACACAATCCCTGGACCACTTCAACAGAGTCATCGGGCATACGAACAGGTCCAGGGACAAAGTGGCCGGTCTGAGGAACTATTACGTGAGCTCATCCTGCTGATGAGGTCCATCGACACACGCATTGGACAAATGGTGGACCTCATAGGTCAGCAAGTGGCGTTACTGAGGGACCGGCCTGCTTTCCCAAACAACACCTCCACCCCCCTCTGTTGTGCTGCAGGATGACAGTCCACCATCCTCCCCTACGGCCACAGAGAGGGGTGGGTCCTCAGACGCCGCTGGCCATGCAGCAGGGTCACCCCAGCCAAGGGACCAAGGGGCTGTCCAAAGAAGAGCCTGGGAGTCTCTGGAGGCAAAGCACCAGCAAAATGTCAGTTACGGAGTCAGCCCTGATGGCAACCCTCTTCCCCACTGCATTGACTGTTTGGACTGTCCTTCCCCACACTGCCTTGTCAATGTCACCTGTCTGTTGAACTGGGTCACCACATCCATGTGGTGCCTACTCTTACATCTCATTTACCATGACTGTCAACTCACTGCCCCATCACCACCTTCATGTAGATCTGCCCGCACCCCTCACATGTCAACTTTGTAAATAAAATACCTTACACGCTTCAATTGGTGCAGCTTTGTCTTTAGTGCAATATTTACAGTGTTCAAAATGTCCATGATATATCCAAAAGATGCACAGTATGTAGGCCTGGATAATTTTGAGGCACCTAGGGAGACACAACAGAACAAGACTCCCTGGCATGAGTGTGCCATCACAGACATAACACTACACCAACCATCTACATAAGTCAACAGGCAGACAACACAATGTGGAACAAGTGTCAACAAACAGAGTTCTGTATACGTTCACAGGTGAAATGCCACTGCCACATTTCCACACACAGGTGACTCTACATGTACCTGCTTGTACCATCCACACATAGCCCTTCACGACAACAGCAATCACACCAGACAATGTACAATTTGTACCTCATCACCCACCTTCAAGTGAAGTAGCGGGTGATGAGCTGTTGACACATGTCATCTCCTCCCTCCTCTCCTCTGTCCTCATCACTGGACTCAGGTCCCTGAACAGGCGGGGGCCTTGGGTCCTCACCATCATCAAGGAGCAGGGGAATCCCCTTGTGAATAGCCATGCTGTGGAGCATACAGCATGCCACAACAATCTTGCAGACCTTCCTAGGCAAGTATAACAATGCACCTCCAGTCCTGTCAAGGCAGCAGAATCTTGATATGTGCAGGCCAAAAGTCCGCTCAATGACACGACGGGTCCTGCCATGGGCCTCATTGTACCTGATATCAGCCGGGATCCTGGGATTCCTTAGTGGGCTCAGCAGCCATGGATGGCTGCGATATGCAGAGTCACCTGGGAATGACAAACACACATTGCAATGTTGCACAGGCAGAGGACAGCAGGTCACACACACAGCACGCCATTTCACTAGGCATACTCACCCACAATCCAAGCACGCTCAGGAAGCAGATTTGCCATCATTCGGAGCACAATGCTGTTCCTCAGGATGTACGAGTCATGGGCTGATCCGGGGAATCTGGCACACACATGCGATATGATCATGTCCGCAAGGCACACCACCTGCACATTGATCGAGTGATAATGTTTTCGATGCCTAAAAATTTCCTCACTTGCCTGTGGCGGCACCAGACCAACATGGGAGCAATCAATGATACCAACAACATGGGGGATGTGCCCAAGGGGATATAAGTCTCCCTTCACAATGGCCAATTCTGCTCCCCTGTGGAAATATATGTATCCTTATTGATCATCATGCCTGCAAGAACATCCCTCAGCACCAGGCTTTTAACCAAGGGATGTACCGAACACCTGAGGAATCCAGGTTGGCAGGACAAGTGATCCACCCCCCTACTGATTATTGATTTGAACATGGGTTGCGACATTCCTGCAGCGCTGGCCACTGTTAAGCGTGCAACCACAAGATTCCAAATATTCCGTCTTGAAGATGACTAGTCCCAATTCCTTCAAAAGCTAGTTAGCGTGACAAGGAAGGTAACTATTGGCACAACCAATTAGCCCCCAAAGGGAAGGGGAAGTGGAGAGAGAAACAAACAAACAACACAGGATCTCTTCTGAGATAACTGTCACTGTTTCTCGTGAAGTATTCTGGGCTTTCTTCTAATGTTGTCACTTGCTTGGATACAATAGCTATGTTACAGAAATCAAACAGAATGGACAAAAATGAAACAATAATTCTATAAGTACCTGAATTATACTTGTATACTCTTAGACGAAACCTTACACATACCAGAATAGAAAAAGCCCATTCTAATACTTCGTAGTAGCAAGGTAGTCTGAATTTTCTGTGTACTTAGTTTCACCTTCAAGTAGAAACACAATAATAATGAGCTTCAAGTAGGAACACAATTGTGATGAGCTTTTAGATACAAATAGTCATTGAACTGATTCATAGGTTAGTACAACTTATTAAACAATCATGCAAACACTGCACTTTCCTACCTTGCGTATAAGGATTCTTGCGGTAAACTGGGATTCTGTAATTACAAGAAATAACAAGAAAAATGCAATCTACAGGCATCAACTATATCCTAGTGCACCTGTGAATTTCTCAATAAGGAACTCACAGCAAGGCGTAAATCATTTGACAATTCTAGTAAACAGTTTAAAAGTCACTGTTATGTAATAAATTCTAATTGTCCTGGAAATGTATACTTAATAGTCGTTTTAAGTCTTTGTAATTTCCATTCAAGAAAGTTTCTAACCCAAAAGGTTTCTAGCAGTTTGTATCTTTGTCCGAATTTGCCTTTGCCAAGGTTTGTTTATGCTTTCAGATATTCTCTCAAACAAATAAATCTTACTTTCCTTTTCAGAGCGCAGGAAGAAGAATTAGCGTGGACCGCTTTGCTGTAGGACGAGTCCGCTTGAGATTAAGCTCTGATGCGGCAAACCGGAAGTCAGGACTCGGCTGCAGTGAAGAATCACCAACCTTGAAGATAGCCGCTAAACTGCAAATCCGAGAGCAGGAGCCGGGATTATTCAGGTAAGCGGGTGAAAAGGGAACAGGAGACTGACTGCAGGAGACCGGGAGGGAGCAAAGGAAACAGGAGGCTGGTTGCGGGAAGCGGAGGCTGGAGGTTTTGTAGGGACGCTGCTGGGAATCTTGTAGAGATGCTGGATTCAGGAAGCGAAGCGTCTTTCTGACTACTGATGAGGCTTTTATAGTCTCTCATGCCGTCATCGCACGTGTCTGCTGCGTTTCAGTTAACACACATGTTTCATGTGGAAACCTTATGAATATTCATATTCAAGCAACAGTCTATGCCACGAATCCAACATCAACAAGCATTGGTACATACAATTTGTGAAATAGTATTATTTAAACACCAACCATGTTTAAGACTTCAGGAACAATTCAATGATATCAACAATGAAAAGAACCAAATATTGTAGATATCATGTACTCATGACAGTTCCCCCCCAAAGGTCTTGTCACAGGTCATGGTTTGTTAGGATACTGAGCATGGAAAGATCGAATCAAACGGGAAGCGTGTACATGATTCTCTGGTTCCCATGACCTTTCGGAAGCGTCATAACCCTTCCAGTCAATTAAATAATACAAACGACCTCTAATACGTTTTGAATCCAGAATTTTCTTGACCTCATATTCTAAATGATCTCCTATGATAAGTGGAGGGGGGGTGCATCAGGACGAGTGTTTGGATGTACTGGTTTAACTAAAGAAACATGAAAAACTGGATGAATTTTATAATCCTGAGGAAGGGTCAATTTCACAGAAACCGGATTTACAATTTTTTCAATGGGAAACGGACCTATGAATCTAGGTGTTAATTTTCTAGGTCCCTCAATTTGTATATTCTTTGTTGATAGCCAAACCTGGTCTCCAGGTTTATAAACCGGTGCTGGAATTCTATGTTGACCAGCACAGACTTTCATTTTGAGTTTGTGCCTAGTTAATGATTTCTTAACATTTTCCTGAAAATTACGTTGACTGGCTAATCTTTCTGAGACTGCTGGTATATCAGTTATTTTCTCTGGGAATAGTATTGGCAGGGTTCGAGTATGTTGACCAGTGGGAAAATAAAATGGAGAACAACCAAGAGCTGAATGGAAGGTGTTATTATACGTGAATTCTGCTAAAGGTAACGCCTCAACCCAATTTGAAGATAAGGTAGTGGTCAAACATCGTAAACTATGTTCTAAATATTGATTTAATCTCTCTGTTTGGCCATCTGTTTGAGGATGGAAGGCGGACGATAATGCTAAATCTATCCCCAATTGACCACTCAACTGTTTCCAAAATTTTGACAGGAATTGTGAACCCCTATCTGAAATAATCTTTTGTGTCAAACCATGTAATTCCACTATATTGGTTAAAAGTAGATTGCTGAATTCCACTGCAGATGGAAGTTTTGGCAAAGGAATGAAATGTCCCATTTTTGATAACAAGTCTACAACTACTAAAATAGTAGTCATTCCAGATGATTTAGGCAAATCTGTGATAAAATCTAAGCTAATGGTATGTCAAGATGTCGGAGGGATTTCTATTGGTTGTAGCAACCCCATAGGAGAAGAATGAGATGACTTCTGCCGAGCACACACAGAACAACCTTGAATGTATTGTTGTATATCAGATTTCATACCATTCCACCAAAAATGTCTATGGCATTATTCTAGGGTTTTGGTAACTCCAGGATGAGCAGCAATAGCCAAATCATGGTTCCATTTTATTACTTGTTCTCTCAGATTATCTTTTGGAATAAATACTTTGTTCTTATGGTAAAATAAAGCATCTGATATTGTGGTCTGTTTTTGTGAAAGCCAGTCTTCTTGATTTAATTCTTTAATCTGATCTCTGAGTATTGTTAGAAAATCTGCTTGTGAAATCTCTTCACAAACCTTTTCTACTGGAATTATACTTTGCAGTTCCTTATCAGATTCTTTATTTTTATCACATACCAAACGGGAAAGTGTATCAGATAACAACTGTTTGGCTCTGGGATCGATAAGTGATAAGAAAGTCAAATTCGCTAAAGAATTGTAGCCAACGCATCTGTCGAGGTGTGAACGCTTTGACTGTGGAATAAAACTGCAGATTTTTATGATCAGAAAAAATTGTGATTGTATGCTTTGCTCCCAGGAGATGATGTCTCCATTCTTGAAAATCTGCTTTGATCGCTAAAAGCTCATGCCCAGCAATGGTATAATGCTGTTCAGCTGGTAACTGTTTTCAAGAATAAAAGGCTATTGGATGAAAATTTCCTGAGTCAACATCTTTTTGTAACAAAACTCCACCAACGGATGTTTGTGAAGCATCGGCTTTGACAAAAAATGGTCTGTCTGGGTCAAGATGTTTTAAAATAGGAGCTGAGGTAAATGCTTTTTTCAGGATGTTAAAAGCTACTTCAGCCTCAGAATTACATTGAAATGTCTTTCCTTTTTGTAAGAGTCGAATAATTGGAACCACAATTTCTGAAAACTTAGAGATAAATCTCCTGTAAAAATTTGCGAATCCTAAGATTCTTTTTACCTCCTTAACAGAGGTTGGGGCAGGCCAATTTAGGATTGCTTCAACCTTTTTTGGGACCATTACAAAGCCTTCTGGAGATAACCAGTAACCAAGAAATTCTACCTTTGCAGTTTTGAAAACACATTTTTCGAGCTTAACAAACAAAGAGTTCTCCCTCAATTTCTGCAGAACTGATCTGACATGTTCTTCATGTTCCTCAGGAGTTTTGGAAAAAATCAATATATCATCAATATATACAATGACACAGATGTCCAATAGGTCATGCAGTACTTCGTTAATGAAATATTGAAATGCTGCTGGAGCCTTACAGAGACCAAAGGGCATCACTGTATATTCGAAGAGTCCAAATTTAGAGCGGAAAGCAGTTTTCCACTCATCTCCTTCTCTCATGCGGTTTAAGTGGTATGCTACGCGAAGATCTAATTTAGTGTAAACACTTGATCCTTTTACTTGGTTTAAGAGTACAGGAATCAAAGGTAATGGGTATCGATTTTTAATTGTAGCTTTATTTACTGCACAGTAATCGATACAGGCCCTTAAATCACCTGTCTTTTTGCTACAAAAAAGAGTGGGGATGAAACAGGTGAAGTGGAGTGACGAATAAAGCCTATTTCTAAAAGTTTGTCACGGTATGTTTGTAAGTATTGGTTTTACGGTTCAGTAAGAGCATATATACGACTGCAGGGTAAGACTGCTCCAGGGATTAAATCAATTTTGCAGGCATAAGCACTGTGAGGAGGTACTTTAGTAGCCTTCACAGGGTCAATAAACATCAGAAAAATCCTGAAATTCGGATGGAAGTTCTATAGATTCAGAATGGACCGTAGCGCAAGTAAGTGGAAAGGCAGCATCCCTATTCTCTTGATAACAATGTGTCTTGCAGAATACCGAATCTAAAGTCACAGTTTGTTTAACCCAATCTATTTTTGGGTTGTGGAGCTCTAACCATGGAATACCCAAAATGACCCCGAAGGTCGGTCTATCTATGAGATCAAAACTAGTCAAGTCTGTATGTCCATTATCTGATACTAGAAGTAAAGGTGATGTATGGAACCTGATTAAACCAGAAGAGAGTGCTGAACCGTCTACAGCTAGCACAGGTTCAGGTTCTTTTTTTGAAATTTGAATCAAATATAGTTTCCTTGCAAATTCTAAATCAAAAAAGTTTCCAGTAGCACCGGAGTCAATTAACACTGGAATACTGTGCATTTGTTGATTATCCAGAATTAAAATCACTCGTATTGTGAAATGTCGTGGTACGTGATTAATAACATTAGTTGCATACTGTGAGATCTCTAAACCTTTCTCTCTCGAGGAATCGACCTCTCCTTCCCTCCAGACATTTAGTTTTCCGATTCTTGTGTAGAATCAATCTATGGAAAAAACCTTCTTTTTAACTGGTCTGATTGAACAGTCTTTGGCAAAATGACCTGATTTTCCGCAATATAAACATAAATTGGCTTTTCTTCTTGTGACACGGGTCCTTTTATTCCACCTATCTGCATAGGTTCTACCTGGGCATTTTTATCTTCATTTGTCTTCTTTTCTGATTTACAATGTAGAGTTCTGAAATAATTTTTTGGTCTCTCATTTTTCTTTCACCCAACCTATGATCCAACTTGATCACTAAATCTTGGAACTCAGTAAAATCGTCAGGTAAATTTACGATGTGTGCCAAAAATTTTTTTCAATTCTTCCCTAAGTCCTCGATAGAACAAAGACACTCTTTTATCCTCAGGCCATTGAGTTTCTGGCAGCAACCGATTAAAAGTAGTTACGTATGTAATTAAATCCTTTGAACCTTGACGCAGATTTAACAACTCATTATCAGACGCTTGTAAGAAAACATGTTTTGCAAATAGACTGGACTGTTTTAAAATGTGTTAAATTATGCAATATTGGATCATTTTTATCCACTAAGGGCATGGCCCAATTTGCCGCTACTCCACCGAGATAGGAAATAATAAAAGCTACCTTAGTGGTATCTGAAGGGAAAATATGAGGTTTGCATAAGAAATGCTTTTGGCATTGGCTCATGAAAGTACTAAAATGTGCGCTGTCTCCAGAAAACCGTTCCGGATTAGCTAAAGGGACTGGATGGGGTGATACTACTGTAAATTGGACTGGCTGACTTTGACCAAAACTTGGCGCCTGAGTTTGATTTTGAAATGTGGACTCCGAATTTAGGTGGTGTCAAAACTGGTCGTCTAACTTCCCCTTTATCTCTCCAAGATGTAAAACCATCTTTGGTACTATTTAGTTCCTCTCTGGTATTATCTAGTTCCTGTCTAAGAGATTGGTTTTCGAAACGTAACTCCTGTACCTCATCATTCATTTTGCACACAATCTCTACTAACTGAGTAACATTCATATTTGAAAGATCCATGGAAATAGTCAGCTTCAAGAGGAAATGAGGATAGTGGGCTTCGCTTTCTGTTTTGCATGCAACCACAAGATTCCAAATATTCCGTCTTGAAGATGACTAGTCCCAATTCCTTCAAAAGCTAGTTAGCGTGACAAGGAAGGTAACTCTTGGCACAACCAATTATCCCCCAAAGGGGAGGGGAAGTGGAGAGAGAAACAAACAAACAACACAGGATCTCTTCTGAGATAACTGGCACTGTTTCTCGTGAAGTATTCTGGGCTTTCTTCTAATGTTGTCACTTGCTTGGATACAATAGCTATGTTACAGAAATCAAACGGAATGGACAAAAATGAAACAATAAATCTATAAGTACCTGAATTATACTTGTATACTCTTAGACGAAACCTTACACATTCCAGAATAGAAAAATCCCATTCTAATACTTCGTAGTAGCAAGGTACTCTGAATTTTCTGTGTACTTAGTTTCACATTCAAGTAGAAACACAATAATAATGAGCTTCAAGTAGGAACACAATTGTGATGAGCTTTTAGATACAAATAGTCATTGAACTGATTAATAGGTCAGTACAACTTATTAAACAATCATGCAAACACTGCACTTTCCTACCTTGCGTATAAGGATTCTTGAGGTAAACTGGGATTCTGTAATTACAAGAAAGAACAAGAAAAATGCAATCTACAGGCATCAGCTATATCCTAGTGCACCTGGGAATTTCTCAATAAGGAACTCACAGCAAGGCGTAAATCATTTGACAATTCTAGTAAACAGTTTAAAAGTCACTGTTATGTAAAAAATTCTATTTGTCCTGGAAATGTATACTTAATAGTCTTTTTAAGTCTTTGTAATTTCCATTCAAAAAAGTTTCTAACCCAAAAGGTTTCTAGCAGTTTGTATCTTTGTCCGATTTTGCCTTTGCCAAGGTTTGTTTATGTTTTCAGCTATTCTCTCAAACAAATAAATCTTACTTTCCTTTTCAGAGCGCAGGAAGAAGAATTATCGGGGACCGCTTTGCTGGAGGATGAGTCCGCTCGAGATTAAGCTCCGATGCGGCAAACCGGAATTCAGGACTCGGCTGCAGTAAAGAATCACCGACTTTGAAGATAGCCACTGAACTGCAACTCCGAGAGCAGGAGCCGGGATTATTCAGGTAAGCGGGTGAAAAGGGAACAGGAGACTGACTGCGGGGGACCGGGAGGGAGCAAAGGAAACAGGAGGCTGGTTGCGGGAAGCGGAGGCTGGAGGTTTTGTAGGGATGCTGCTCGGAATCTTGTAGAGACGCTGGATTCAGGAAGCGAAGCGTCTTTCTGACAACTGATGAGGCTTTTATAGTCTCTCATGCCGTAATCGCACGTGTCTGCTGCGTTTCAGTTAACGCACATGTTTCACTTGGTAACCTTATGAATATTCATATTCAAGCAACAGTCTATGTCACGAATTCAACATCAACAAGCATTGGTACATACAATTTGTGAAATAGTATTATTTAAACACCAAACATGTTTAAGACTTCAGGAACAATTCAATGATATCAACAATGAAAAGAACCAAATAATGCAGATATCAAGTACTCATGACAGTCCCCCCCCCCCCAAAGGTCTTCTCACAGGTCATGGTTTGTTAGGATACTGAGCATGGAAAGATCGAATCAAACGGGAAGCGTGTACATGATTCTCTGGTTCCCATGACCTTTCGGAAGCGTCATAACCCTTCCAGTCAATTAAATAATACAAATGACCTCTAATACGTTTGAATCCAGAATTTTCTTGACCTCGTATTCTAAATGATCTTCTATGATAAATGGAGGGGTGGGGTGCATCAGGACAAGTGTTTGGATGTACTGGTTTAACTAAAGAAACATGAAAAACTGGATGAATTTTATAATCCTGAGGAAGAGTCAATTTCACAGAAACCGGATTTACAATTTTTTCAATGGGAAACGGACCTATGAATCTAGGTTTTAATTTTCTAGGTCTCTCAATTTGTATATTCTTTGTTGATAGCCAAACCTGGTCTCCAGGTTTATAAACCGGTGCTAGAATTCTATGTTGATCAGCATAGACTTTCATTTTGAGTTTGTGCCTAGTTAATGATTTCTTAACATTTTCCTGAAAATTACGGAGACTGGCTAATCTTTCCGAGACTGCTGGTATATCAATTATTTTCTCTGGGACTAGTATTGGCAGGGTTCGAGGATGTTGACCAGTGAGAAAATAAAATGGAGAACAACCAAGAGCTGAATGCAAGGTGTTATTATATGTGAATTCTGCTAAAAGTAACGCCTCAACCCAATTTGAAGATAAGGTAGTGGTCAAACATCGTAAACTCTGTTCTAAATATTGATTTAATCTCTCTGTTTGGCCATCTGTTTGAGGATGGAAGGCGGACGATAATGATAAATCTATCCCCAATTGACCACTCAACTGTTTCCAAAATTTTGACAGGAATTGTGAACCCCTATCTGAAATAATCTTTTGTGTCAAACCATGTAATTTCACTATATTGGTTAAAAATACATTGCTGAATTCCACTGCAGATGGAAGTTTTGGCAAAGGAATGAAATGTCCCATTTTTGATAACAAGTCTACAACTACTAAAATAGTAGTAATTCCAGATGATTTAGGCAAATCTGTGATAAAATCTAAGCTAATGGTATGCCAAGATGTCGGTGGGATTTCTATTGGTTGTAACAACCCCATAGGAGAAGAATGAGATGACTTCTGCCGAGCACACACAGAACACCTTGAATGTATTGTTGTATATCAGATTTCATACCATTCCACCAAAAATGTATTTGGCATAATTCTAGAGTTTTGGTAAGTCCAGGATGAACAGTAATAGCCAAATAATGGTTCCATATTATTACTTGTTCTCTCAGATTATCTTTTGGAATAAATAATTTGTTCTTATGGTAAAATAAACCATCTGATATTTTGGTCTGTTTTTGTGAAAGCCAATCTTCTTGATTTAATTCTTTAATCTGATCTCTGAGTATTGTTAGAAAATCTCCTTGTGAAATCTCTGCACAAATCTTTTCTACTGGAATTATACTTTGCAGTTCCTTATCAGATTATTTATTGTTATCACATACCAAACGAGAAACTGTATCAGATAACAACTGTTTGGCTCTGGGTCGATAAGTGATAAGAAAGGCAAATTCGCTAAAGAATTGTAGCCAACGCATCTGTCGAGGTGTGAACGCTTTGACTGTGGAATAAAACTGCAGATTTTTATGATCAGAAAAAATTGTGATTGTATGCTTTGCTACCAGGAGATGATGTCTCCATTCTTGAAAATCTGCTTTGATCGCTAAAAGCTCACGCCCAGCAATGGTATAATTAAGTTCAGCTGGTAACAGTTTTCTAGACTAAAGAGCTATTGGATGAAAATTTCCTGAGTCAACATCTTTTTGTAACAAAACTCCACTGTGGAAAGGTCACCGTACCTGCCGTAGCTAAGCGACATCCACGCGCGGGGAGGGGTCCATCTAACATAGATGATGCCTTGTTCCCTCTCCATAGGACTTCTTCTCTATCTCTCCCCCTGCAGGGTTGCCGCCACCAGAAACCGGAAGATCGACACCCGGATGCAGTTCAACCTGAACCCGGAAGTCCCGCCCCCGGCTACATCCCGGAAGGTATAAAAATCAACGAACCTCAACGAAGGGCGTTCCAACCCGCGGACTTGTGGCAGGAGGCAGCAAGGAAGGAACCGGAGCTGAGAGGGAGAGACGAGGAGCCGGAGCTCCAACCGAAGGACGTGGAGGAGGACGCCGACGGCGACGTGTGGTCTGAGGACTGGTGGAGTCCTCAGGAGGTTGCTGGAGAGCGGCCGCAACTCACCAGGGAGTTGCGGCGGGCCACGTGAGTAACCGTCATCCATCTCCGTGTGCCGTTTGTAGATAGTTGTAATTAAGTGTAAATAATCTAGCCCTACACCTACTAGAGCACGAGAGCACTGTATATATATTGATAGATAGGTCCCCACCTTCCTACACCTCGAACACCCTGTCAACCCTTGGTCTTCCCTCCTATTCTTCGGCCTCTTTTCACCTCCCCGTCTTACCCGTCCCTCACTTTCCACTTTCTGTGTCCCCACCTCCCGGTGTCGGTGAAAGTTGTACAGACCGAGAGGAGTGCAAGACTAACGGTCCTCTCTTATCTTTTCTCTCGCCCCAAACCTCCGAGGCTCACCTGCAGAAGTCAAAGACCCACGGCAGTACCGAGAGGGAAGCCTTGCCCTACCCGGAGGACGTCAGGAGCGGACGGAGCCCTTCCCTTTCCCCACCGACCGGAAGACATCTCTACCTCTGACTTTCCCCGGAGAACTCCATCGATCGCCCTGTGTTCAGAGACCTATAAGTCTTCCTTACCTGTATCTACAATAAACCTCGCTAAACATAGCGCACTACATCTGGCCTCCCCGCCTGTTATTCCGGCCCGCCGAATCCCACACCCCACAAGTGGTGTCAGAAGTGGGATATCCCGGAGGCATGGAGGCCGCAGTCAAGAAGCTGGCCGAAAGCCAGGAGCAGCTCGGACAAATGATGGAACGCTTCCTGAAGACCGCCGAGGACGACCGGGGCCAACTCCACGACGTCCTGAAAGGGCAAGGGACTGCACAGGACCAGGCTCTAGGGAAGCTCACGGAGGCGATGGGACAACAGAGGCCCCTGGCTCCATTACCGTCGGTCGTCCTCCAGAAATATGTCGCGGGGGAAGACCCCGACTTTTTTTTCACGAATTTCGAAAGACTGGCTCAAGCCGCCAACTGGCCTGAAGACCGCTGGGGTCATTACTTGGGTCCGTTGTTGACCGGGGAGTTACAATCGGCCTATCAACAGGCCAATATACAGGGGCAGACGCCGTATGCCGACATAAAGAAATGCATCCTCGAGCGTCTGGGGATAGACGAGGAATCCTATAGGATCCGCCTACGGCAAGTACGAGAGGGGCCCCAAGAAACTCCTCGGGCACTCTCATATCGCATTGAGGACCTGACATCCCGGTGGCTGAAAACTACCACGTCAACTAAGGAGGAGATAGTCGCTAAAATCAACCTGGAACAATTCCTCGCCTCCCTTCATCCGAGCACCCAAAAGTGGGTGCGGCAACATGCTCACCTGACACTCGAACGAGCAGTTGAGATAGCCAGTGCCTACAGCAAAGCCCAAGAAGTTCAGAAGAACAAAGAAGAACACCTCCCTCGGAGCTCGCATGAAAGCCACATCCGGCCTCCTCGACCACCCGTTCCCCGAAAAGCAGAACCTGCTCCTTTCGTACCCTATCCTATGATGCCTCGACCAAACCCACCTGGACCCCAATGCTACCACTGCGGTGGTTTTGGACACATTGCCCGTCACTGCCCCCAGAAGGAGGAGCCTATGGAAATCGGGGTGACTCGGAATTATGTATGTCTCACCGCGGGAACCTCACCCCCACCGTTTAGGTGTCCTGTGAAAATCAACAACCAACCCCTTATGGCGCTGGCCGACACTGGATGTAGACACAGTGTAGTGCGACCTCAAGACATGCCGAAACCCGTCGGCCCTTTCACGGGATCAGTAGCTATCAAGTGCGTACATGGAGACACCAAAAGCTATCCCACAGCCCGAGTCACGGTACAAACCAGTACTGACCACGGAAGAACCCTGAATGTAGGATTGATCCCTAACTTGCCAGAACAAGCCATTCTGGGCAGTGATTATAGTGGTCTTCCCCTTCTCCTAAAAGACACTACCGACTCCTTGGAAAAATGGTGGAAGGAAGCGCCTTTCTCCCAAAGCCACCCCTTTGGTCCCTCCTCTGAGAAGCAGAACAAAACCAAAAACCAAAAGAAAAAGGAAAGAAGGAGGTACACAGAAGCATATCCAGTCCAAGAGGCACTGCATCCCTGGGAAACGGACCGTGAATTTAGAGCTGCACAGCAAGAAGATCCCATCCTGCAAAACGCCTGGGGGCAGGCGCTTGACAACGAGGACCCGCTACATGTAGGTCCCTACTTCTTCCGTTCTAGGGGCCTATTGTATCGAAAAACAGACCCCCAGAAACCTTCACAGTTGGTTATTCCGGTTCCCTTCCGGGACAAGGTGTTGTTCCTTGCGCACAGTCATCTCCTGGGTGGCCACTTCGGGGAAGAGAAGACAGGACAGGCAATACTCGAAAAATTCTACTGGCCGGGCGTATATAGCCAAATCAAACAATATTGTAAGGAGTGTGCCATCTGTCAGAGGAATAGCCGCTACAGACCCCCAAGAGCACCCCTCCGGCCACTCCCTCTCATCGACATACCCTTTAGCAGGGTAGGAATGGACCTTATCGGGCCCATGTTGCCCTCCAGGAGCGGGTGTAGGTATGCTTTGGTGGTGGTGGACTATGCCACCCGCTTCCCGGAAGCTGTCGCTCTGAAACACCCCACCACCCAGAACATAGCGAAGGCCCTGGTATCCATCTTTTCTCGGGTAGGATTTCCGCGAGAAATTTTAACGGACCAAGGAACACCGTTCGTGTCCGCCTTGATGCGTCAGGTATGCTCCCAGCTAGGTATCAAGCAGCTGAGAACCTCAGCGTACCACCCACAGACGGATGGGCTAGTGGAACGCTACAACGCCACCCTGAAAGCTACTCTGAAAAAGCTGTTGGAATTGGAAAGCAAGCGGTGGGAAGAGATGTTACCCCTGGCACTGTTCGCTATTCGGTGCAAAACCCAAAGTAGCACCGGATATTCCCCATATGAACTATTGTATGGAAGACCTCCCAGAACCCTCCTAGATATGGCCCGCGAGGCGTGGGAGGCAGAACCGGATCGTACCCGGCCCCTTCCCGAGTACGTAGAAAATCTAAAGACCCACCTCGCGCAAGTCCGGGACATTGTACGGCAACACATGGAAAAGGCCCAAACATCCCAAAAACACCAGTACGATAAAGGAGCCAAGAAGAGGGTCTTGGCTGTTGGCGATCTAGTGTTGTTGCTATTACCTTCCTCTGACCACAAGCTCCTAGGACAATGGCAGGGTCCATTCACCGTCCTTCGTCAGGTGACCCCCGTCACCTACGAAATAGAGACCGAGCCTACTAGAGGAGTTAGGCAAATCTACCACATCAATCTCTTAAAGAAGTGGGAGGGGCCCCGACCTGCCTTATCTGGTGAACCAGTGCATAACCCCCTGTCCTTTGAGGGTTGCATAGACCCGGATCTACCTCCATCCTTGACAGAAGAACTAAAATCCATGTTGTCTCCGGTACAGAATGTCTTCTCCTCCCTGCCAGGACGTACAACCCTAGTGGAACACGCCATCCAAACTGATCCAGGGGTAACTGTAAGACAACGACCCTATCGGGTCCCGGAAGCACGCAGAAATATCATAAAGAAGGAAACAGAACAGATGTTGCAGATGGGCATTATCGAGCCGTCGGTTAGCAGCTGGAACTCACCGATAGTACTGGTCCCCAAACCCGACGGCTCGGTGCGGTTCTGTATAGACTTTCGAGCAGTAAACAAAGTCTCGCGATTTGATTCCTACCCCCTTCCACGGGTTGATGAGATGGTGGAAAGAATAGGAGCCGCAAAATACATCAGCACGCTCGACTTATGCAAGGGGTACTGGCAGATACCCCTGAAGGAGGACGACAAACGAAAGACTGCCTTCTCTACCCCTGAGGGCTTATTTCAGTTCCGAGTAATGCCTTTTGGCCTACATGGCGCCCCCGCCACTTTTCAGAGGGCCATGAACAGGGTCCTACAGCCTCACTCCCTCTATGCTGGGGCTTATTTGGATGATATAGTGATCCACAGCAACACCTGGGACCAACATTTGGGGCACCTCCGGGCGGTAGTGGCCGCTCTGGGCAACAGTGGGTTTACTATAAACCCGTCCAAAACTACCTTGGCCGCCCAAAGCGTCAAATACCTGGGCTATCTTTTAGGGGAAGGTCTCATCCGACCCCAAGACAACAAGATAGAGGCCATCCGTTCCATACCATTCCCTCAGACCAAAACCGAACTCCGGGCCTTTCTGGGGCTTCTGGGGTATTACAGACGGTTCATACCAAACTTTTCCCAAAGAGCTGTCCCTCTGACCGATCTGCTGAAGAAAAGTACCAAGACAGATGAGGCCTTAAGACATCCCTCAGTACCCTTACTGCAGGCCTTCGAAACTTTAAAACAGGCCTTAGTATCCAGACCAGTCCTTGTAAGCCCTGACTATAGCCAACCCTTCATCCTCCAAACAGACGCCTCCGATCAGGGGTTGGGGGCCGTCCTGTCCCAGAGAGACCCCAGTGGGAATGAAAGGCCCATTCTGTATATAAGCAGGAAGCTCTACCCCAGAGAAATGAACTATGCCTGTGTAGAGAAGGAGGCCCTAGCCATAAAGTGGGCAGTGGACAGTCTCCGTTATTATCTAGAGGGGAGGGAATTCGTGCTCTACACAGATCATGCCCCTCTGGCGTGGATGGCCCGCAACCGAGGCCATAACGACAGGGTCCTTAGATGGTTCCTTTCCCTTCAACCCTATAGGTTCACAACCGAACATAGGAAAGGGGCGGAACAGGGGAATGCGGATTACCTCTCTCGCTTTCCCTGTGCTTCCCCCCCTACAAGAAAGACAGCTAGGGAAAGGGGATGTGGAAAGGTCACCGTACCTGCCGTAGCTAAGCGACATCCACGCGCGGGGAGGGGTCCATCTAACATAGATGATGCCTTGTTCCCTCTCCATAGGACTTCTTCTCTATCTCTCCCCCTGCAGGGTTGCCGCCACCAGAAACCGGAAGATCGACACCCGGATGCAGTTCAACCTGAACCCGGAAGTCCCGCCCCCGGCTACATCCCGGAAGGTATAAAAATCAACGAACCTCAACGAAGGGCGTTCCAACCCGCGGACTTGTGGCAGGAGGCAGCAAGGAAGGAACCGGAGCTGAGAGGGAGAGACGAGGAGCCGGAGCTCCAACCGAAGGACGTGGAGGAGGACGCCGACGGCGACGTGTGGTCTGAGGACTGGTGGAGTCCTCAGGAGGTTGCTGGAGAGCGGCCGCAACTCACCAGGGAGTTGCGGCGGGCCACGTGAGTAACCGTCATCCATCTCCGTGTGCCGTTTGTAGATAGTTGTAATTAAGTGTAAATAATCTAGCCCTACACCTACTAGAGCACGAGAGCACTGTATATATATTGATAGATAGGTCCCCACCTTCCTACACCTCGAACACCCTGTCAACCCTTGGTCTTCCCTCCTATTCTTCGGCCTCTTTTCACCTCCCCGTCTTACCCGTCCCTCACTTTCCACTTTCTGTGTCCCCACCTCCCGGTGTCGGTGAAAGTTGTACAGACCGAGAGGAGTGCAAGACTAACGGTCCTCTCTTATCTTTTCTCTCGCCCCAAACCTCCGAGGCTCACCTGCAGAAGTCAAAGACCCACGGCAGTACCGAGAGGGAAGCCTTGCCCTACCCGGAGGACGTCAGGAGCGGACGGAGCCCTTCCCTTTCCCCACCGACCGGAAGACATCTCTACCTCTGACTTTCCCCGGAGAACTCCATCGATCGCCCTGTGTTCAGAGACCTATAAGTCTTCCTTACCTGTATCTACAATAAACCTCGCTAAACATAGCGCACTACATCTGGCCTCCCCGCCTGTTATTCCGGCCCGCCGAATCCCACACCCCACATCCACCAACCGCTGTTTGTGAAGCATCGGCTTCGACAAATAATGGTCTGTCTGGGTCAGGATGTTTTAAAATAGGAGCTGAGGTAAATGCTTTGTTCAAGATGTTAAAAGCTACTTCAGCCTCAGAATTCCATTGAAATTTCTTTCCTTTTTGTAAGAGTCGAGTAATTGGAACCACAATTTCTGAAAACTTAGAGATAAATCTCCTGTAAAAATTAGAAAATCCTAAGATTCTTTGTACCTCCTTAACAGAGTTTGGAGCAGGCCAATTTAGGATTGCTTCAACCTTTTTTGGGTCCATTACAAAGCCTTCTGGAGATAACCAGTAACCAAGAAATTCTACCTTTGCAGTTTTGAAAACACATTTTTCAAGCTTAACAAACAAAGAGTTCTCCCTCAATTTCTGCAGAACTGATCTGACATGTTCTTCATGTTCCTCAGGAGTTTTGGAAAAAATCAATATTTCATCGATATATACAATGACACAGATGTACAATAGGTCATGCAGTAGTTTGTTAATAAAATATTGAAATGCTGCTGGAGCATTACAGAGACCAAAGGGAATCACTGTATATTCGAAGAGTCCAAATTTAGTGAGGAAAGCAGTTTTCCACTCATCTCCTTCTCTCATGTGGTTTAAGTGGTATGTTCTGCAAAGATCTAATTTAGTGTAAACAGCTGATCCTTTTACTTGGTTTAAGAGTACAGGAATCAAAGATAATGGGTATCGATTTTTAATTGTAGCTTTATTTACTGCACAGTAATCGATACAGACCCTTAAATCACTTGTCTTTTTTGCCACAAAAAAGAGTGGGGATGAAACAGGTGAAGTGGAGTGACGAATAAAGCCTAATTCTAAACGTTCGTCAGGGTATGTTTGTAAGTATTGGTTTTCAGGTTAAGTAAGAGCATATATACGACTGCAGGGTAAGACTGCTCCAGGGATTAAATCAATTCTGCAGTCGTAAGCCCTGTGAGGAGGTAATTTAGTAGCCTTCACTGGGTCAAAAACATCAGAAAAATCCTGAAATTCGGATGGAAGTTCTATAGATTCAGAATGAACCATAGCGCAAGTAAGTGGAAAGGAAGGATCCCTATTCTCTTGATAACAATGTGTCTTGCAGTATACCGAATCTAAAGTCACAGTTTGTTTAACCCAATCTAGTTTTGGGTTGTGGAGCTCTAACCATGGAATACCCAAAATGACCCCAAAGGTCGGTGTATCTATGAGATCAAAAGTAGTCAAGTCTGTATGTCCATCATCTGATACTAGAAGTAAAGGTGATGTATGGAACCTGATTAAACCAGAAGAGAGTGCTGAACCGTCTACAGCTGGCACGGGTTCAGGTTCTTTTTTTGGACTGTGAATCAAATTTAGTTTCCTTGCAAATTCTAAATCAAAAAAGTTTCCAGTAGCACCGGAGTCAATTAATACTGGAATACTGTGCATTTGTTGATTATCCAGAATTAAAATCACTCGTATTGTGAAATGTTGTGGTACGTGATTAATAACATTAGTTGCATACTGTGAGATCTCTAAACCTTTCTCTCTCGAGGAATCGACCTCTCCTTCCCTCCAGACGTTTAGTTTTCCGATTCTTGTGTAGAATCTTGATCTATGGAAAAAACCTTCTTTTTAACTGGTCTGATTGAACAGTCTTTGGCAAAATGACCTGATTTTCCGCTATATAAACATAAAGTGGCTTTTCTTCTTCTATCCTTTTCTTCTTGTGAAAGGGGTCCTTTTATTCCACCTATCTGCATAGGTTCTACCTGGGCATTTTTATCTCCATTTGTCTTCTTTTCTGATTTACAATGTAGAGTTCTGAAATACATTTTTTGGTCTCTCATTTTTTCTTTCACCCAACCTATGATCCAACTTGATCACTAAATCTTGGAACTCAGTAAAATCGTCAGGTAAATTTACAATGTGTGCCAAAGAATCTTTCAATTCTTCCCTAAGTCCTCCATAGAACAAAGACACTCTTTTATCCTCAGGCCATTGAGTTTCTGCCAGCAACCGATTAAAAGTAGTTACGTATGTAATTAAATCCTTTGAACCTTGACGCAGATTTAACAACTCATTATCAGACGCTTGTAAGAAAACATGTTTTGCAAATAGACTGGACATAGCTGTTTTAAAATGTGTTAAATTATGCAATAATGGATCATTTTTATCCACTAAGGGCATGGCCCAATTTGCTGCTACTCCACCGAGATAGGAAATAATAAAAGCTACCTTAGTGGCATCTGAAGTGAAAATATGAGGTTTGCAAAAGAAATGCATCTGGCATTGGCTCATGAAGGTATTAAAATGTGCGCTGTCTCCAGAAAACCGTTCCGGATTAGCTAAAGGGACTGGATGGGGTGATACTACTGTAAATTGGACTGGCTGACTTTGACCAAAACTTGGCGCCTGAGTTTGATTTTGAAATGGGACTCCGAATTTAGGTGGTGTCAAAACTGGTCGTCTAACTTCCCCTTTTTCTCTCCAAGATGTAAAACCATCTTTGGTACTATCTAGTTCCTCTCTGGTATTATCTAGTTCCTGTCTAAGAGATTGGTTTTCGAAACGTAACTCCTGTACATCATCATTCATTTTGCGCACAATCTCCACTAACTGAGTAACATTCATATTTGAAAGATCCATGGAAATAGACAGCTTCAAGAGGAAATGAGGATGGTGGGCTTCGCTTTCTGTTATGCGTGCAACCACAAGATTCCAAATATTCCGTCTTGAAGATGACTAGTACCAATTCCTTCAAAAGGTAGTTAGCGTGACAAGGAAGGTAACTCTTGGCACAACCAATTAGTCCCCAAAGGGGAGGGGAAGTGGAGAGAGAAACAAACAAACAACATAGGATCTCTTCTGAGATAACTGTCACTGTTTCTCGTGAAGCATTCTGGGCTTTCTTCTACTGTTGTCACTTGCTTGGATACAATAGCTATATTACAGAAATCAAACAGAATGGACAAAAATAAAACAATAATTCTATAAGTACCTGAATTATATTTGTATACTCTTAGACGAAACCTTACACATACCAGAATAGAAAAAGCCCATTCTAATACTTCGTAGTAGCAAGATAGTCTGAATTTTCTGTGAACTTAGTTTCACATTCAAGTAGAAACACAATACTAATGAGGTTCAAGTAGGAACACAATTGTGATGAGCTTTTAGATACAAATAGTCATTGAACTGATTCATAGGTTAGTACAACTTATTAAACAATCATGCAAACACTGCACTTTCCTACCTTGCGTGTAAGGATTCTTGCGGTAAACTGGGATTCTGTAATTACAAGAAATAACAATAAAAATGCAATCTACAGGCATCAACTATATCCTAGTGCACCTGGGAATTTCGCAATAAGGAACTCACGGCAAGGCGTAAATCATTTGACAATTCTAGTAAACAGTTTAAAAGTCACTGTTATGTAATAAATTCTAATTGTCCTGGAAATGTATACTTAATAGTCTTTTTAAGTCTTTGTAATTTCCATTCCAGAAAGTTTCTAACCCAAAAGGTTTTTAGCAGTTTGTATCTTTGTCCGATTTTGCCTTTGCCAAGGTTTGTTTATGCTTTCAGCTATTCTCTCAAACAAATTAATCTTACTTTTTTTTCAGAGCGCAGGAAGAAGAATTAGCGGGGACCGCTTTGCTGGAGGACGAGTCCGCGCGAGATTAAGCTCCGATGCGGCAAACCGGAAGTCAGGACTCGGCTGCAGTGAAGAATCACCAACCTTGATGATAGCCGCTGAACTGCAACTCCGAGAGCAGGAGCCGGGATTATTCAGGTAAGCGGGTGAAAAGGGAACAGGAGACTGACTGCAGGAGACCGGGAGGGAGCAAAGGAAACAGGAGACTGGTTGCGGGAAGCGGAGGCTGGAGGTTTTGTAGCGACGCTGCTCGGAATCTTGTAGAGACGCTGGATTCAGGAAGCGAAGAGACTTTCTGACAACTGATGAGGCTTTTATTGTCTCTCATGCCGTAATCGCACGTGTCTGCTGCGTTTCAGTTAACACACATGTTTCACGTGGTAACCTTATGAATATTCATATTCAAGCAACAGTCTATGCCATGAATTCAACATCAACAAGCATTGGTAAATATAATTTGTGAAATAGTATTATTTAAACACCAAACACGTTTAAGACTTCAGGAACAATTCAATGATATCCACAATGAAAAGAACCAAATAATGCAGATATCAAGTACTCATGACAGCCACACTCTCCTGGAAGGTACCAGTTGCCATCACTTTGTACGTTGGTGTGAAAGCTGTTGGGTAGTGGCGACGAGGCTGCAGGTGGGGCTCCAACAGATCACAAAGGATCTTCAGGGTGGGTCTGTTGAGGCGGAATTTGCAAATGATCGCAACATCCTCCATGTCCTCCAGCAGTGTCAAGTGACATAGGAGATTAGGCCTCCTCCTAGTTGAGAAGAAAATGCAGACATGTCAATGACAACCATCATGAGATGCCCACAGCACGTCCGTTTAAGGATGTGACGGAAAAACAAAGACTGCCATGAGAAATGCGTGACACACCAGGTTACGTGGGTGGACATTTGAGACAAACAGAGTGCACACCTCTACACTTACCATACACAAGTGCCTCAAACAACACATAGGTAAATTTGAATGCACACATACTGAACCCCACATTTCACATGTGCACGCCTTGTAGTGTACCATCCAGCCAATGTGTGTAAAATGAATATGACTGTCTGATACTAATATGCTGTACCTGTCACACATCAATGCATCATGTTAACTTGCCACACATCCACAACACAATGATCGTAGTAGGCGGCGAACTGTCAGTTGTTTGCATGAGCAGATATGAAAGCACAAGTAAGTAACAGCACCATACAGTGAGACAAACCTTGCCAAGGTCAGCAATGACCTACAACACCTTGATTAGTTACACATTGTTGAGTCCACTACAACACGTCATGCATCATCAACCATCAAATGCATAATTGACATGGCAGGGACCACAGATCAATGTACGTCACACATAGCCAACTATGGCACATGCATCCACCTGTGGATAATATGGAATAATGGCATTGTGTGCACGATGATGTGCCCTTAACTATGTTGCCGCTGTGTACTGTAGAAGTGTTCACGATGGACATTGCCATTGCATGTGCTCCAAATCGCTGTAGCTTCCACCTGGCCTCAGCGGTGTGACACTAGCACCACCCCCTTCACAAGTGAGGTAGTCATTGGCATGTAGACATGGGTAGATGGCGGTGGGCATGCTCCGCCACCCAAATCGCGGTAGCTACCGCCTGGCCCCGGTGGTGTGACACCAGCAATACCCCCTTCACAAGTGCAGTAGTCATTGGCATGGAGACATGGGTAGATGGCGGTGGGCATGCGCTGCCACCCAAAAGGCAGTCATTTGATGGTTTTGAACGATGCACCATCGTGGTAGCGCACCCTGGGCCCCTGGAGTGCATCACCGCCATGGAGCATTGCCTACAGCCAATGGGAGCGATGATTGCGGTGGCATGATGCAGTTTTGAAAGTCGCGGAAATGCGTGCTCTGCCACCACGGAGGTGGTCATTGGATGGGTTTGAAAGATGCCCCATCGCAGTAGCGCACCCCGGGCCCCTGCGGTGCATCACCACCATGGCGCATTGCCTACAGCCAATGGGAGCGATATTTGCTGTGGCATGATGCAGTTTTAAAAATTGTGAAAGGCGTGCTCCGCCACCGCGGAGGAGGTCATTGGATGGGTTTGACAGAGGCAGACCTGGACAACCAATTGTTGCAGCTTGGCACCTAAGAAACGATCCCAGGGGGCTATAAATCTGTGGGAGTGAGCTTCACATTTTCACTGCTCACAGAGCCTGCTGCCTGGGACCCTCTCCTGCTGCTGCCTCCAGAGCCTGCTGCCAGAGACCCCTCATCTGCTGCTGCCGCCAGAGCCTGCAGCTTGGGACCCTCTCCTGCTGCTGCATCCAGAGCCTGCTGCCTGGGACCCCTAACCACCCACTTCCACCACAGGTGTTCCATGTCCACAGGGATGGCAACAACAGATAAGATCTGTGTCAGTCCATTCACAAGCGAGAAGCTGGAGGTCCTTGTGGATGAGGTGCTGGCATAGTATCCAAGGCTTTATGGTGCTCCCAATGTTGTGGTAAGTCATCGTAAAGGGAGGTGTAGGGAAGGGGGGGATCAGACATGTACTTGTACTGCAGCAGCATATGCCTGAGTGTGAGGGGTTGTGTCATACACTGACAAACATGCTGTCTCCAGGGCGAGGGAGTGTGTGTGTCCCAATATCACGGTTTACCCTGCCTGCAGTAGTATGTCTCAGTGGAGTGTGTTACATTGTAAGGCCATACCGAGCCACAGGATGTTGGACATGCAGGTGCCAGGACAGTAATTGCCTGGGTGATTGTCTCTGTGTGCCCCTGTTGTCCAACTCAATGTGAACCAAGAGACTATGCCCAGTGCCCACCCACCAAGACGAGATGAAATCACTGCACTTACTGGGTCCTTACTCTTATTCATTCACACTGAAATAAAGATCTGCACCATCTCAGCCCTGTATAATTGTACACGACCACACTTGTGTAGATGGTTATTTTGTTGGTGAGGCCATGTGCCCCGATGCCACACACATTACATACACATTTCAGTGCAGTCATCCGACATGTGTGTGAGATTATCAGGGACCCTGTACGCTCTCAGAAATGCATGTAATCACATCTGTTTGGCAATGCAGAGTGCCCTTGTGAGGTGTACCCCAGTTTAGTATGGAGGGAGTTTACAATTGGTAATGAGTCTGTGTCTTGCTACTGTACTGATAGATGTTGGTCCATGACACTGTGTCACTGATCATTTCCCCTTCTTTTCTCCCATGCCGGCAGCTCAAGGTACACCAGCGTAAGGCCGTGTGGAGGGCCAATGCAGCAAAGGTGCGGGCCCTGGGGGTATCCAACCGACGACACACCCACTGCCACAAGAGGTGGGACAACATCAGCCGGCTGCCAAAGAACATGGCAGAGATGACATTGAGGCTGCTACCACGCACTGGGCGTTTGGCACTGTGCAACATGACACCACTGATGGGCCGCATATTGGCAGTGACTCATCCTGAGCTGGATGCACGTCTGAAGGAGCATTGGCAGCAAGGCAGGGTTGAGTATTTGGGGAGGGTGATTTTGGCTGGGAGCGGATGCATGTGCACAGGGCCTGTGGCAGCGGTGGCCCATGTGATGTTTGTGAGGTGGTGCTGTGCTGTGTCATGTGAGTGGCTGCTGGGATGGGTGCCAGTGTCATGCATTGGCCCAAACTGCCCTTAAAAGGGTGAGCCTCCCTGATGTGCTTTCCCATTGACAGATGAGTTAGGGTCTACATGGTCATTCAGCATTGGGATAGAGTGGGGAATCTATTAGGGATGAACAGCAGTGTCCACTATCTGAGTGTGACTGCATGTATGCCTACTTTGCATGCACCATGATCGGTGAGGCACACACATCTGACAACAATGTGCCCCAGATTACCACATGGTCTTTGGTATGGCCTACTTGCCAATGTGGACTGCCATGTCCTAATAGGTGTGTGTGTTGTCCAGTCCTGTTCCCTCAAGGTCTGTCAGTGGTAATAAGTGGTGTCCCCAAATCATGTCCCTAGGTGTGGGCAGAGCAAGTTGTGTGTCTGGTACACTTAATCCACGGGCAGGGTGTTGTGCTGTGTGGCCTCAACATGGCTCTGTCATGGCAGATATTCAGGGCTACAAGCACTGTTGTGGTCTATGTAGTGTGTTGCTGCAATATGATTGCAGGGTGTAGTGTGGTTACCATGTAGATTTGGGCATCTCCTGTCCTGCATTAATTGGTTTGCTTTGTCCTGATGATGACATTAACACAACCCTGCATCTCTCTCTCATCCAGAATCGACAGTGGACGCGGAGGAACAGGAGCCGGAAACCAGTGGTGGTGAGGGTAGCACTACAGCTGCACCAGAGGCCAGTGACACAGAGCCCACCAGCGCATCTGAGGGGGACCGGAGTATGCAGGAGGAATCCGTACCTGAGACACAAAGTACTACATCATCTTATGCCAGTGGTGATACATCAATTTTGGCAGGCACAGGGAATGGGGACTCTGCATCATCCTCTACCACACAGCAGCCAGTGGCCAGTCTCCCATCCACTTCCTCTGGTGCTGCCCGTGTCCGTGTCAGTAAGAGGGGATGAGTTAGATTCACACCTGGCACTGCTGAGTCCGCACCTGCCACCCTGCTGCCCTCAGTGTAGAGCTCCTGCACCAGCTTTGTGTGGGGCAGACAACCCTGCTCAATGCCTTCAGTGACCATGACAAAAAATTAGGCCAGGTGGTTGCCTACATGGAGGGCATACACTCTGATGTGGGTGAGCTACACGGTACAGTCCAGGCTTTGTCATCCACAGTGACATCTGCCCTTCAACAGGCACATGCTGGCTTCATCAGCGAAGGACTCTCCAGTAAGCATGGGCGAATTTTGCGAATCTCGCGTTCGCGAATTTTGCGGATTTGCGAACTCGCAATCCGCAAAATCCGCGAATTCTTGCGAATTTGCGGATTTTTTTTTTTTTGTGTTCGCAAGGATTTCTGCCAGTTCGCGAGAGTTTCGTACCAGTTCGCAATTGCGAACTTACATTTCGTCGCGCAACGGTCGCGAATTATGTTGTTTCTACGTCTGGTTCATCAAAACAGGTTCCCAGCACCCTCTGTTTCACCACTGCAACCCTCTGTTACATCAATGCAACCCTCTGGTTCATCATTACTGTAGATTATGGGGGGGAAAAGCAAGCACACCAGCCCTGCTTCAACTGAGATGAATTAATTTGGGGTTAGTTTATTAATGTGTCACTGTTTTAAAATTCCAGTCTGGCACCTGCTTCCTTATCTGTAATTTTGCTTTCTGTTGCAGTGCATTTTTTTTCCCCAGGACCTTCTTTGTGGCCTACTTGTAGCTATTGTATGAGCCTGCTGTGAGGGTCAGAGCAGGGTCATACAATTGTTGCAACTAGCAACTGAATTCTGGAGGGGCCCCAGTCAGGAAGCACTACCGGGAATTGTTACTAATGATGAGTTTGAACTCTTGCCCCTGCCGAGTGCTTTCAGTTTTGAAAAACTCGTTTTTCTGCAATTTCGCGGGGTTCGCGGGGTGCGAACACGCGCGAGATCGGATTCGGAAGCCGCAAATTCGTGCAATTTGTTTTTTTTGCGGCGTGTTAGTTGGCAAGGTTTTGTGCGTTTTTGCGAGCCGCTCGTAGCGCAAGACGCGAAGTTACCCTTGCGGTCGTTCAAGGGCGCAGCCATCTTGTTTGCCTGACGTATTTCCGTTTCCGGGCGCGAAGTGTAATCTCGCAAAGTCCGCGGCTTGCCAGTACAGTCTCGCGCGTGTTCACAAGGAAAATCTCGCGCGAACTTACCCGCGCGGTCGTGAACGGGCGCGGCCATCTTGTTTCTCATTCATTGCTATGGTTCTGGGCATGGTCTTTGTATCCTCTGTCAATCTCTGCCATCCTTTGCTTGTTCGAAGTTTTTTTTAATCTATTTTACTTATTATCTATCCCTCTATTTTTCTATCCCTATATTTTTGTGTTTACTGCTACTTTTGGTTAATTTTAAACTACTTTTGTAAACTCTTTTCTTTTCTTCTCTTCCCTATTCTATTTTCTTTATTCCTTTCCGCCCAGACCATGGTGAAGGGAGCCGGGAAGCATCCCGAGAAGGGGAAGGGTCCCGCACCCCGTGTCCGGCTCCCGTGCGGGCGTTTGAGGGGGGAGCTAGTGATGCCACGGGAGATCTTTACCCCGGAGGAGGTGGCCCAACTCATTTTTTATGTTCAGCGCCGCCTCCCCAGGACCATCATGGGAGGCGGCAAGATCAGTGCCGGGTACGGGGCCCGGGAGCGCCGGAAGCGGTGGTAGAAGGTGTGCCAGGCCATTTACCACCACTCTCGGGTCTGGCGCACCTACAACCAGGCCACCCACCGCTGGACGGATGTCCTGACCCGTGAGCGAGATCTGCTCGACCTCCTTGGCCTTGAGATCCCCGGGCTTGGTGAGTAGTAGTAGCTATGTCTTTACTACTATGTTTTCTCCTGCTGTGTTATTATATTGCAAATTTTTGTTTTTTACCAAGAGCAATAATGCTGCTCATTACATTGTAGGTAAATTTTATTTCAAAATCTTCTGTGCATTTCAGGTACATTGCTCTCCTTCTTCTCAGTAGTGTTGCTACTATGCTTATTTGTTTTAGATTTTGTGTTCATTTCATTGGCCTGTGAAATTATGTATGAGTGTAGTTGAAAGAACTGCGTAATGCTACACACTAAGGTTCAGATTTTTAATTACCGGCGCATCCCTGCAAAGTTGCAGGGATGCGCCAGTAATTGTGCGTCACGCCACCATCACCCATGGTGCGCCGTATTTACAATGCGGCGCGCCATGGGCCCAAAACGTCACCAAAGCGTTACGCATCTGTGCCGTAAAGGCGGCGCATTGCTGGAGTTGCGTCGCAACGATGGTGCAGCTCCATCAATGCTCTGGGGTGCCCTATCTCCCCAATGCTGCGTCAAGCCGTACGTCTGCTTCAAGCAGGCGCAGGGTTTGAGTCACGCATCATTGTCCTCAAAGTGACTGATTGAAATCTTGTAGATTTCCCTCAGCCACTTTTAGGATGCGTTCCTGCGCAGGAACGTCCTCCCTTGCGCCGGAACACCCCTATTGGCGCAGGGCTTTACAACGTGATGCATCTCCCAGATGCGTCACGTTGTTAATATACGCCGCACCATTGCGCCTCTTTTGTGCTGTCGCTGCGTCACAAAAGTCACGCAACAATGGAGCAAAAGAGCCGCAAGGGCCTTCTAAATCAGCCCCTACAGACTCAAGTCCAGTCCTTCCTTTGTACACATGGCGATAAGAAGAAATAGTGGTGGTGGATTAATAGTTTGAGTATTTTAATGACTGGTGAATGTAGTAGGAAACTTTAGTGTTGTCGCTGATCTTCAATCACGATGGACTTTGGCTGTCACTTTGCGTGCTGCGGACTGCTGCCTGCCAATCCTAGGCAAACCTTTTTAGTACTTTGTTTAGTGAGTTACATAGGGTAGTTTCCAATTCGACGGTCCGCAAATCAAGCAATACTAAAGTAATGACGTAGTCGACCACATGAGATTGGTCAATAATATATCCCGTGGAGTCGGTCCCTATTTGCTATTTCGCAAAAATATTTTGTTACTTTGTTAGTTCTTTTTTAAATGTTTGATTTGGTTGAGAAATATCATCCATGTTTTCTGTTTTTCTTTCTTTCATGTTGTACATCAGCTTCCCCCAGGGGCAAGAGGAGGACACAGCAGGAGGAGGAGGAGGGTGCTGTTGTCGATGCAGGCCAGGACCGGGCAGTCGAGGGCTCCTTTGCTGGCCCCAGTAAGTTTTAATTTTAATATAGAGTACTTATTTTTTCCTAGCGTTCCTCATTCGATTTTTTCTAAATCGTCTTTGATCTTCTTGTAGACAGGATCTAAATTCTTATCCTGCCTCGACTATGACTCCGTGTGGTATTACTAGATTATTCTTATTAGTCTGTCTGTGTAGCTAACTAAGATTGCACATTTGGCATTTCCATTGGACTCCCATTCTAGTCAGCAATAGCTCTATGCACTGAGTGTAGTCCTCTGGGATTGTCCATAATGTCTTTTCAAGTATTCTAAATGTTTATGCTTTGACCATTGCCAACAATAAAAAGGTGAATGACCACCACCAAGAAATAATAAGATACTACTTTACTTTTGGTTTGGATAGGAGGACAATCCATTCTACTACTGTTGCAGGGACAAATCTGCACAAACAGAACTATGGACACTAAATAATGCATCGCTTAGCTTATCAATTATAATAGGTGCTGTAACTGTTAGACTTTCCACATACCTCAGTGATAACAGACTTTGTAGTTGAACCCCCAATCTCCTTACTGACTAGATAGTGTGGCAGAGTCATTTAGCTCCCAAAGTCACCGATGGCAGAGGCACGGACTCATGCTTGCAAAAATTCGAAAACCTTTAGCTCATCCACTCTAGTCTGGAGGACCAAAAACCACAGAGTCTATTTAAGTTTAAAAGCTTTATTAAAAGTAAACACATTTATTAAATTCAAGTTTGTCATAAAAGTGAACGTGTAACTGAAAATGGAAAAGTGCTTAGTGCTGACGATTAATTGGACACATTTCTTGTGGTCGAGCCGAGCTCTCACCTGGTTTGAACTTGATCCTGCTCGTGTTCTTAGAAGTCTAGGTTCTGTCTGTTAGGAGAAAAAGTGGTGCGTGTTAAAAAGTAAAAAGCAAACATTCATCAGTTGTGCCAAAAAGTGCAGCAAGACAACAGCCTTCCCTGGAAAAAGGGACATTTTTACTCTAGAGTACACAGTCAAAAATTATTAAATTGTACACTTTTTTCACATTTCTTTCTTCCTCCTAGACCAAATATTATATAGTAGTGAGTGGTGTATTCTAACATTATTAAATGTACTTTGTAGGTGGAACATCTGGAGACGGGGCCAGCGCGGAGGTGGTGGTGGCATTGGACGAGGAGGACAACTCTGGGGAGGAGGCGGTGCAAGTGCCGGAAAAGGACATGCCTGTGAGGGTTCACACGGTGGTGGCAGGCAGAGGTAAGCTATACATTCCTTAGTCATTGAGATTGAAGACTGCAGAGTGTGCTTTCTGCACGGGTGTATTATAAAAAAAGCAGGTAGTAGCCTCCTCTAAATGTACTTCGACTTAGCTGTGAAGTTTTTGGCGAGAAGAATCCCAATCAGATCTGAGGTGAACTTGATGGATGGGATGAACGAAAAGCGAAAGAAGGGTGTAAGTAAGTGTGGAAGCACGAGAAATGTAATGATGACTGGCAAAGAAGAATGATATGTGTTTGCTTGGTCCCCGAGGTGGCTGGGAAGGTAAGAAAATGGTATGGTGCATGGCTGGGTGAATGATGAAGCAAGGATGGGTGGAAGGAGAACAGCCTGGGTGGGTGAGACAGAAACTGTATGTGTGCAATATACTTTGAATGGATGGATGCCTGGATCATTCATGGTACTATCTGACTCTTAGATAGCATATGTGAATCTAGAGAGAGTAGACGATCACTGGATGAACTAAAGGTTACTTTGAAGAGCATGTAACACCGCACCCGCACGTCCGTTCCAGTGTAGGAAAGGCAAGGAAAAGAAGTTGTAACGTTGTCCAAAGACTACCATGAATAGTAGCAGTAATTTGTATTGCAACTGCAAGCACAGCATATATCCAGTTATTACGGTGGACACTCCCTACCTCCCTTAATAACTTTAGTTTAGTAGTAGTACGTCATTCATGTGTGGGGGTATCACTGTTCACTCAATAATAAGCAAAGCACCTAAAGTCATCCCATATGTCATCAAATACATCCCATGTGAAGTGATAGATAATCAGATAATTTAGCTTCTTCATTTTTCTTTTCTAATACTCATTTGCACTGTAGGGTGAAAGCTAAATTAATTAAGCAGTAGTCCTTTTAACAGAGTATTCTCAGTGCCACCCGTAATAGAAAAGTAAGAGCTTCACCACCTGCATGTACTGGACCGGTACAGTAACGCAAGTCTGTCTCACTCACCATGGTGTGCGTCTGTTTTTCTCGGGTGCAAGTTCACTGCGCTGGCATTATGCCGGCTTGCATAAGATAACGTACCAATTTTCCTAAACAAGAGAGAAGAAGAAGAATAAGAGTGGTGTACTGTCATAGTCGACTGTAATAGAAGTCCATAGTGCTCGTAGAATTTGTTCCTTAAACTCCCACTAATGTTAGAGCAAGGATGAAGAAGTCGGAGGTTACATAGATACTGTCCTCAATAGTTATGCACCGTGCTTTCAATTTGCTACTTGTACTGTGACAACTTTCTGCTCAATCATTTTGTGTTAATCTTAAGGAGCATTGGTTACAGACTATGTCTTTCTTTTTTCATGTAGTTGCTCCTTCCAAATCCAAGACACCATCAAGGAGGAAGGAGCTGGCTCGAATGGCCCGGCAACGGAGGCTGGATGCCACTGTTGCTGAATATCGGCGGCTGGTGGCCCTGGAGGAGGAGGAGACGCAGTCTGGTACAACAACAACGTCCACTGGGACAGCTGCATCCTCCTCCGTGCGGGCTGCCAGCCAGCGTAGTGCTCCAGCGGTACGGAGCCGGGCTACCAAAGCCAAACGCCACCGCCCAGCAGCAAAGAAAGCAGCTGCCCCTCACAGGATTTACAAGGCACACCGGCGCCGCTTATCCCTCAGACTGTCCTACCTGGAGCAGGAGGTCCATAATTATAAGAACGTGGTGGAGGGCCTCCGCTTCGAACTTGCCACCCTCCGCAAGGAGCATGATGCCCTGGCTGCTAATTCCAACAGCACCCTGCCATAGTGTCCCTTGCCCCTTTTTTAGAGACTTTTGGGGGGTGGGAATTGGGAGTTGTGATTTTTGGGGACTTTTGAAGGACAATCGTTGGGGTTAGGGAGGGTCTTGCGGGAGATTCTTTTGTTAGGGCTATAAAAATATACTTTTTGAAACTTTATCTGACCATACCTGTTTTTTACTGCTTTTGAGTCTGGTGGGTGGGGGTTTAACATAACAGTAAGTTTGTTTTCCTGAATAGTCCTAGGACTTTAGTAGTACTACCGTCAATCAAATCTCTCATCTCTCCTAATACTCCATTATACTACCTCCAACCAAACGCCTATCTTACCTGTAATTTCTGTTTGCAAGTAGGGATAGGCCCAGGGCTGGCTCCACGGGAAACAGCAAATAAGGTTGGCAATCCTGGGCGGATAAAATTTCCTCATAGCGGTGGCACTAGTGGTGTGACACAGTGGCAGTTGCTTGCCTATGAAAAAAAAGAAAATGAAATCTGGTTTGTCCTCCTGAGCAATACAAAGGTACAATACAGAATATAGCAGGTGACAGAAGTACACTAGAACAGTGCCACGTTGTAGCCTAACAAATGTTAAAGTATAACTAATTCGGTTGAAGTTCTTTGACATTAGCCATGGGTCTTTGTCAAGCAGAGTAAGAATATATCCTCGGATTTCTTCACCAGCCTGTTGCTATCACCTTATCCTCCCCAGCAAGTGTGTGGATTTATTGCTGTAATTTAGTCACACATCAATCAAAACCACACAGCCCGGGGGAAGAGGGTTAGGGTTTGAAAAATGGATGGGTACGGGGGTTTTTGGGAAAGGTTTTGGGAGACAAGAAAAAGTAGCACAGCATGGACGAACAATTGTGAACATAAACAAATCTTTGGGTACAAACCTATCCATCAATCTTTGAAAGTGCATACACTACTGCATGCATGTCAGTTAAAAGTAAGTAGTACTTTCGACAACTGTGGAAGAAAGAATGTGACAGTACAGGGCGTGGGTGGAAATGTTGATAACTATATTCAACATAAGGTCTCTGTAGCCAGATACCTGAGAGCCTTGCTGGTCACTATAAATCCATTCACAACAACACTCAATGGGGTTGGTCTGGAAGGTATAGTAGATAGAAAAGGAGAAATTGCTTTTTTTCTAGGTGTCCCCTCACTCACCAGGGTTGCCCCTTGGTGACATGCTTCATCATTGGGGCCATCCCAGTCCTCTACGGGCTGGGGCGTGCTGCGACTTGCGAATTATGTAGGAGCACTTACAAATGACTATGTGTGGTGCAGATGTGATAGTGGAGTGGACTAAGTGATGTGTTAAGGGATCAATTTAGAAGCAGAGAAAGATCCAAGAAATGCAGTCACAGTCAGAGAAAAAGGCAAGGGATACTGTATCTATGTGGTTGTAGTGGTCCTGTTGGAAGTGGTAAGTAAGTTGCCTGCAGAAAAAAAATCCTCCTTTTAGCGGCACTCCTCCATTGCAGCCGACGCTTCGTCCATCGATGTTGGTCACCAGAAGACACCCTGTAAAAAAAAGCACAGCATAGACAAACAATGGAACATAAACAATTCTTTGGGTACAAACCTATCCATCAATCTTTGAAAGTGCATGCACTACTGCATGCATGTCAGTGAAAAGTAAGTAGTACATTCGACAACTGTGGAAGAAAGAATGCGACAGTACAGGGCCTGTGTGGAATTATTGATAACGATATTCAACATAAGGTCTCTGTACTTAGCCAGATACCCGAGAGCCTTGCTGGTCACTATAAATCCATTCACAACAACACTCAGTGGGGTTGGTCTGGAAGGTATAGTAGATAGAAAAGGAGAAATTGCTTGTTTTCTAGGTGTCCCCTCACTCACCAGGGTTGCCCCTTGGTGACATGCTTCATCATTGGGGCCATCCCAGTCCTCTACGGCCTGGGGCGTGCTGCGACTTGCGAATTACGTAGGAGCACTTACAAATGACTATGTGTGGTGCAGATGTGATAGTGGAGTGGACTAAGTGATGTGTTAAGGGATCAATTTAGAAGCAGAGAGAGATCCAAGAAATGCAGTCACAGTCAGAGAAAAAGGCAAGGGATACTGTATCTATGTGGTTGTAGTGGTCCTGTTGGAAGTGGTAAGTAAGTTGCCTGCAGAAAAAAAATCCTCCTTTTAGCGGCACTCCTCCATTGCAGCCAACGCTTCGTCCATCGATGTTGGTCACCAGAAGACACCCTGTAAAAAAAAGCACAGCATAGACAAACAATGGAACATAAACAATTCTTTGGGTACAAACCTATCCATCAATCTTTGAAAGTGCATGCACTACTGCATGCATGTCAGTGAAAAGTAAGTAGTACATTCGACAACTGTGGAAGAAAGAATGCGACAGTACAGGGCCTGTGTGGAATTATTGATAACGATATTCAACATAAGGTCTCTGTACTTAGCCAGATACCCGAGAGCCTTGCTGGTCACTATAAATCCATTCACAACAACACTCAGTGGGGTTGGTCTGGAAGGTATAGTAGATAGAAAAGGAGAAATTGCTTGTTTTCTAGGTGTCCCCTCACTCACCAGGGTTGCCCCTTGGTGACATGCTTCATCATTGGGGCCATCCCAGTCCTCTACGGCCTGGGGCGTGCTGCGACTTGCGAATTACGTAGAAGCACTTACAAATGACTATGTGTGGTGCAGATGTGATAGTGGAGTGGACTAAGTGATGTGTTAAGGGATCAATTTAGAAGCAGAGAGAGATCCAAGAAATGCAGTCACAGTCAGAGAAAAAGGCAAGGGATACTGTATCTATGTGGTTGTAGTGGTCCTGTTGGAAGTGGTAAGTAAGTTGCCTGCAGAAAAAAAAATCCTCCTATTAGCGGCACTCCTCCATTGCAGCCGACGCTTCGTCCATCGATGTTGGTCACCAGAAGACACCCTGTCCACTGCCTGCCTGATGCTGAATTGTGGCTCGCTACTGTGAAGCCTGACTCCATCCTTTTTTCCCCATTGCAGAGACTGAAACCCGGCCTGTAATTATTCAACGAAAAACAGGAAGTGATATAATATTACAACACCACTGATAAATAAATATAAGGTATGTAGGCTGTGGAGTGCAAAAAGTCACAATTTGATTTTCCTAGTAGACAGTACAATATTTTTGAAAGTGCGTACTCGGAGTCACCTTTTGAAGGATAAATAAGTATGGGCAAATTAATGTAGCGGATCTTGCCCCTCAAGCTAGGTGTACTGTAAACTGTGTTTTAGAACAAAATTAGATCTTCCTAGCAGTGCTCCCACCCAGACCCTTACTAAAGCCAGTTGCAAAAATGTAGAAGACCCCCAATCAAATCTCAAAAAACGAGGCCTAGCAGAAAACTGGTGACAAAACTTACTTTGAAAGTAAAAGTAGGCCGAAGTACCCCCTTCCTAATTACCCCTTACCCACCATGGATTGCATTCAAACCATTTGCAAGCAACCAAGCAAAAGTAGCCATAGCCAGCATCGCTCCAAGACTCGAAATCCCCCCCACTCAAACACATGCAATAGAAATACTGCTAACCCTAACGAACCCTAAGTTAAGAATAGTGGCAAAGGCTTTCTTTAACTATGCCAAATCCCCCCTTTCCCACCATGGATTTTCTTCAAATGACTTGCAACCAAAATTACACATACTCACGAGTGCTCTAAGACCCCAGAACTCAGTTGGAAAAATCTAGAACACCCCGAAACACATGCAATCCTGCTGCTAGGGCTAACCCTAACGAACCCTAAGTTACAAAAAGTGCCAAAAGGCTTTTCCGCGAGGATTTTGTCCCAACCACTTCTACCCGGTATTAGACATTCCCAGGAATGCCCCAAGACCCGCCAACCCACCCGCCAAGAAGCATAACACCCCCAAACAGGCCAAAAGCATAATCTCATACTTGCAATATTTCTCGGCCTTCGGTCCAAACGCACTGCGTAGCTAGGCCATAAGTCGGGGTTGCCACGACGGATTTCCTGAAAAGCAAATGCAATCAAGATTAGAGTGTCCCAGCAGTGCTCCCAGACCACGAAACTCACCCACAAACACCAGGAAGCCCCCCTAAGAGCACCTCAAAGGCAAGCAAGTCATCAAAAACACAAAAGATTTTCCGCCTGGGATTTGGTCCAAAACACTTTTATCCGGTATTAGAGCTTCCCAGCAATGGCCCCAGAGCCGTCAACCCAGGAGAAAACGAGTAGAAGACCCCCAAACAGCCAAAGAGCAAAAGTACAAAAATGGGGACTTAGTCAATTTTTCACAAATTTCCCAAATCACTCCGCGCGCGCTCTGCAGCTAGGCCCTAACTCCCCTCTGCCACCATGGATTTGCTTCAAACCTCTTGCAAAGTAAAGTATATATAGCCAGCAGTGCTCCCAGACCACGAAACTCACCCACAAACACCAGGAAGCCCCCCAAACAGGCCCCCGAAAACGCTACATAGAGCAAAATGTCAGAAATAGCCAAAAAAAAAATCGGCCTGGATTTTGTCTCAACCACTTCTACCCGGTATTAGACCTTCCCAGGAATGCCCCAAGACCCGCCAACCCACCCGCCAAGAAGCATAACACCCCCAAACAGGCCAAAAGCAAAATCTCATACTTGCAATATTTCTCGGCCTCCGGTCCAAACGCACTGCGTAGCTAGGCCATAAGTCGGGGTTGCCACGACGGATTTCCTGAAAAGCAAATGCAATCAAGATTAGAGTGTCCCAGCAGTGCTCCCAGACCACGAAACTCACCCACAAACACCAGGAAGCCCCCCAAACAGGCCCCCGAAAACGCTACATTGAGCAAAATGTCAGAAATAGCCCAAAAAAAAAATCGGCCTGGATTTTGTCCCAACCACTTCTACCCGGTATTAGACCTTCCCAGGAATGCCCCAAGACCCGCCAACCCACCCGCCAAGAAGCATAACACCCCCAAACAGGCCAAAAGCAAAATCTCATACTTGCAATATTTCTGGGCCTTCGGTCCAAACGCACTGCGTAGCTAGGCCATAAGTCGGGGTTGCCACGACGGATTTCCTGAAAAGCAAATGCAATCAAGATTAGAGTGTCCCAGCAGTGCTCCCAGACCACGAAACTCACCCACAAACACCAGGAAGCCCCCCAAACAGGCCCCCGAAAACGCTACATAGAGCAAAATGTCAGAAATAGCCCAAAAAAAAATCGGCCTGGATTTTGTCCCAACCACTTCTACCCGGTATTAGACCTTCCCAGGAATGCCCCAAGACCCGCCAACCCACCCGCCAAGAAGCATAACACCCCCAAACAGGCCAAAAGCAAAATCTCATACTTGCAATATTTCTCGGCCTTCGGTCCAAACGCGCTGCAGGGGTTGGCACGACGGATTTCCTGAAAAGCAAATGCAATCAAGATTAGAGTGTCCCAGCAATGCTCCCAGACCACGAAACTCACCCACAAACAGACGGAACCTTCCCTAAGAGCACCTAAAAGGCAAGCAAGTCATCAAAAACACAAAAAAATTTCTTCCTGGGATTTGGTCCAAACCACTTTTATCCGGTATTAGAGCTTCCCAACAATGGTCCCAGAGCCGTCAACTCACCTGCAAAGAGGTACAACAACACCCCCACAAGTGCTGAGTCTTTCTTCATTGGGCGTAAACCAGCCCTCTGGTTTGATGGAAATAGGAGTCTGGAGGAGGAGGATAGAGGAGCATGTTCTTCTGAACTTGTGAACCTGAGGAATGCAGACTGCGGCAACTTCAAATCAATTAGCAAACCAGCGAAGACAGTTCTGCTGATGGGCTTGATTTTGTGATTATCTGATTAAAGTTTGAAATATATTAACTGTGCACAACAAAGAAAGACAGACACACAGGAATAAAAGTGAATAGGGACGAAAAAGAAAGTTATTGATTCGTTGTCTCATTTTCAGGGCTCGGTATCACGGTCCAGGAATAAGAATAAGGCTTCGTCATCATACTCTGCGAATTCAGGCAGGGTGAGCTCAGTGTCACCTGACAGAGTAGAAATTCCCTCATCTATGTTGCTGGCCACCTCCTCTTCATCCGGCACGCTCTCTCGTACTCTGAAATCTGGTGGTATGAGGTGCTGATTCATCTTGATCATTGTTAACCTCTCCACATTTTTGGGCGAGAGGCGGCTCCGTTTGGGAGTTACAATCCCACCAGCCGCACTGAAAACCCATTCAGAAGACACGCTTGCGAGTGGGCAAGACAAGTAGTTTAAAGCCAGGTTGGTGAGCTGTGGCCACAATTCTTTTTTCCCATGCCAATACGCCAATGGGTCAGAATTAACATAGACCTCTGTTGAGTCATTCAGATAGTCCTTCACCATCGACTCAAGGTCCTCATCCAAGGTTCCTCCACTTTGCTTAGCTCTTGCTGTGCCTCTGACCTTTTGAGAACCAAACCCACGCAGAGCTAGCCAATCCTCTTCAGCCTCCAATGTTTCTGTTGTGTTTCGTGCAGATGATCCGGTTGCCGGTGTCTTTAACGGCTGAGAGGTCACTTGTGCCACAGCTACAGGTGCAGAAGTGGATTGTTTTGACTGGGGATGGCCTGCTGATGTACTGCCATTTCCTTCAATTTCCAGCCGTTCTGTTTCAAACCTCTTGGCTGACAAGGCTAGCCAACGTTTGTACTTTGGAACATGTTCATCATCAAAAGGAAAGAATGCTTGGCCTGCCAGCGCCTTTTTGTAGCGTGGATCCAGAATAGTAGCACAAATGTAATGCTGTTCTGAGTGGATCTTTTTAAGACGTTCATCACCTTGTAGGAGCTCTAATAATTGCTCAGCCAGAAGCAAAGAGTCTTGGTTTTTGTCATCTTTTCCAAACACAGAACACACCTCCTTCAGTTGGTCCTCCAGCATGTACAACAATGGGATAGCTTTTCCCAAATTAGAGTCCTCCTTGCTGACTGCACGCGTGAAGAACTCAAAAGGACAAAGCATGCGTGTCAGGCTTTCAACTATGTTCCATTGCGGCCCACCCATCCTCAGCTCCTCTGTACCCTCTTTAAGGAAATATTGATCGAGTTCCGTATACTGCTCATACAGACGCTCAAGCATGTAGAAGGTTGAGTTCCAACGTGTTACCACCTCCTGGATGAGTGCTTTCACTGGCATTTGACGTTGATATAGCAGGCTCCTCAGCTGCTTCCGGGCCTTAAAAGAATGGCTGAAATGCTTGCACATTTTTCGGCAGGTCTCCAATACACTGTACGCTGCACTGCCTTTATTACCCAAGAATTTTTGGACAACCAGGTTTATACAGTGCGCCAGACACGGCACTCTGAAATAGTAACCGTCCCTCATGGCCTTAACTATATTGGCGCCATTGTCCGTGGAAACATAACCAACCTTGCGTTTTAGTGGGGACAGCCAGTTAAGGACCTTTGTGTTAAAGACATCCAAAATGTTTTCTGCTGTGTGACGTTTCTCCAAACCAAACATGGCTAGTGTTGCATGTTTCCGAGCAGCTTTAAAAACAATGTTCGTGTCAACACCTGTGTTTAGCTTTGCTTTAGCCCCTGAAAAAGAGACCCAGTGTGCAGTGATGCACATGTAATCAGCGCCTGTGCCACTGGTCCACATGTCTGTTGTCAGATGTATAGTGTGAACAGCACTCTTCTGCAAAGCTGCCCCAATCACCTTCAGAACATCTTCATGTAGTGCTGGAACCGCAACTCGGGCAAAATAGAACCGGCTAGGAACCTTCCATTTAGGGCAGAGCGCTGCCACTAATTCTAGAAAACCAACCCCTTCTACAAAAGAAAAAGGGAGAAGGTCCAGAGCTAGCATTTTAGCCAGCTTAGTGTTATACAGACGCGTCATTGGGTGGTTGCGTTCATATTGCGCTTCTGTAAACAACATCTTTTTAATGTTGCCCTGGACCAAGGATTTACGGGATGATGATGATCTCTTCGACCCAGTTACGCTCGCTGATGTACTTTTCCGCATTGATGTCTCACTCTCTCCCACACTCTTAGTGTGGCTCACATGGGGTGTGCTGCTGACAGGGGTACTGGGTGTAAGTGAAGTGTTTGAATCGTCTTCTTCCTCCTCATCATCAGATGAAAAATCAACGTTTTCATTACGTGCAATTCTGCCTTGCATAAACGCCTCTAGGTGCGGAAGCCATTGGACAGGGTGCGCTCTCTTAAGATGACCTCTCTGGCCTCCGGTACCATAGTTAGAACCAAGCTTACCACGACCAACTCGAACCTTACAAAGGCTACAAATGGCTACGTTTTCCATTTTTGGGCAAACACTAAAGAAGTCCCAAACTGGAGACTTGAAATGTCTTTGGGGGCCGGAGGAGGTGGCGATACTGGTGGTGGTGGTCCTGCTGCTAATGCCAGATGAAGTGGAGGATGTGGATTGCCGAACTTCAGTACGTTTTGCACTTTCACCACCACGAATTGAGGTCGAGGACGAGGTGGGTACCTTCTTGCGAGGAAGAAATATGGAAGCGGTAGGTTTTGGTGTACTACTTAACTCCAAATCTAATGATTCCATTTCCATTGCCTCCTCGCCGACATCATCATCACGCTCAGCAGCTTCTCAGGATAGGGTCAAAATGTCTCTTTGCTGCATGCCCGGTGGGGCTGCAGTGACCTTTGTGATGACTGGCTCGTCGTCATCGTGAGAGGCTTCATCACCAGCAGTATCTGTCACTTCTTGTTGAGCCTCATCACACTCCATAGGTTTGAGTTTTTGGACGACCTTCCTTTTACGCTTAGGTACCTGTGTCAGATCATGGTGTGCCTCACTGTCAGACCGCAGTTGTGGTTCCCAAGACAGATCACTTGCATCAGAACGAGGTGGGCTTGAAGAAGATGTAGACACCCCCCTTGATCTTTTCCTTGCTAGGGATGTGGAAGACAATGAATGATCATCAGGAGGAGTGGCTTCCAATGATACCTCGGCTTCATTGTCGATTTCCTGATGTGCCCCTACTTCGGGAGGAACAACTATTGTGGGCACTTGTGAACCTCCTTGCACCTTTGCTTGCGCATCTCCTTTTGCTGCCTCTCCTTCCACATGTACTTGGGCGTGTACTTGCACATGGTGTTGTTGTTGCGGCTGTGGTTGTTCAACACTTGTCAGATGAGTTACAACAACCTGTGTTGATTCAGGGACATTGCTGCTACTTTCTTGCGATGAGCCAACATCACTGGTCGATGGTGATTGGAGAAGTACACTGACTGCCTCTGAAGCACTCAAGGGCTTTGACTTAAGTTGGCGTGGTGGTGGAGGCACTGAACCCAATGGAGCAGGGGTGCTGCTCCCAGCTTGGTCCCCAGCAGATCCTGCTGCTGCAGGCGTACTTTTTTTTTTCTCCCAAAAAACGTGGCGGGTGGCACACCAGCCTCCTTGGTAACTTGCTTCTTCTGCTCCTTACTAGCAACTTTCTTGCTAGAGGAGCTACGGAGACCTTTCTTTGGGGCCATCTTCTTCAGAGCAGGTCAGACAGCAGGCCGCAGTTGCACGAATTGTAGAGTTGTCTGAGGCCAGACGTGACGTCGCGTGACGTTATGCTGCACACACACACCGCTGCAGGACTTCTTCCTGGCACTGGTGGTTCTCTTGAGTCTTGTGCACCTAAAAAAATGGAAGACAGAGGAACATCAGTTCAGTTATAGAGCACAAAAAAATCGAAAAACACTGCAAAATCAGCACAATCCCAATCCATCCATGCCCTCCATGATGTTTAAATTCAAGACAACCCACAGAAAGACTAGGCCCATGCAAGACTCACTACCCCTGGGCATAAATAAAGGTTGAAAAGTAGGCAAAATGGTTGGAGGCCTAACAACAAAGCCTGCATTCAAAATGGCCACTTGCCTGCCAGCACATGGCCAGTGCCTGTAGCTGCACTCAAAATGGCCACCAGCCACATGGCCTGTCCCTCCCCATGAACACCCCCAAAAACCGAAAAACACTGCAAAATCAGCACAATCCCATTCCATCCATGCCCTCCATGATGTTTAAGTTCAAGACAGCCCACAGAAAGACTAGGTCCATGCTAGACTCAAATACCCCTGGTGAAAAGTCCACAAGTACAGGCCCAAAAAACGAAAATCACTGAAAAATCTGCACAATCCCATTCCATCCATGGCCTCCATGATGTTTAAATTCAAGACAACCCACAGAAAGACTAGGCCCATGCAAGACTCACTACCCCTGGGCATAAATAAAGGTTGAAAAGTAGGCAAAATGGTTGGAGGCCTAACAACAAAGCCTGCATTCAAAATGGCCACTTGCCTGCCAGCACATGGCCAGTGCCTGTAGCTGCACTCAAAATGGCCACCAGCCACATGGCCTGTCTCTCCCCATGAACACCCCCAAAAATTGAAAAACACTGCAAAATCAGCACAATCCCATTCCATCCATGGCCTCCACGATGTTTAAATTCAAGACAACCCACAGAAAGACTAGGCCCATGCAAGACTCACTACCCCTGGGCATAAATAAAGGTTGAAAAGTAGGCAAAATGGTTGGAGGCCTAACAACAAAGCCTGCATTCAAAATGGCCACTTGCCTGCCAGCACATGGCCAGTGCCTGTAGCTGCACTCAAAATGGCCACCAGCCACATGGCCTGTCCCTCCCCATGAACACCCCCAAAAATCGAAAAACACTGCAAAATCAGCACAATCCCATTCCATCCATGGCCTCCATGATGTTTAAATTCAAGACAACCCACAGAAAGACTAGGCCCATGCAAGACTCACTACCCCTGGGCATAAATAAAGGTTGAAAAGTAGGCAAAATGGTTGGAGGCCTAACAACAAAGCCTGCATTCAAAATGGCCACTTGCCTGCCAGCACATGGCCAGTGCCTGTAGCTGCACTCAAAATGGCCACCAGCCACATGGCCTGTCCCTCCCCATGAACACCCCCAAAAATCGAAAAACACTGCAAAATCAGCACAATCCCATTCCATCCATGCCCTCCATGATGTTTAAGTTCAAGACAGCCCACAGAAAGACTAGGCCCATGCTAGACTCAAATACCCCTGGTGAAAAGGCCACAAGTACAGGCCCAAAAAACGAAAATCACTGAAAAATCAGCACAATCCCATTCCATCCGTGCCCTCCATGATGTTTAAATTCAAGACAACCTACAGAAAGACTAGGCCCATGCTAGACTCAAATACCCCTGGTGAAAAGGCCACAAGTACAGCCCCAAAAAACGGAAATCACTGAAAAATTAGCACAATCCCAATCCATCCATGGCCTCCATGATGTTTAAGTTCAAGACAACCCACAGAAAGACTCAGTCCACCCACCACTGAGTACCCCTGGGCAAAAGGCCCCAAAACAGCCCAAAAATCGAAAATTCCAAAATTTTAATTGCAGCAACTGTAATGCCCCAAACAAACTTACTTGTAAAATTTCTAATCCAACAGTGATCCAAAGAAAGTCAAAAAGGCCTCAAATCCAAATATCCAGCAGCATCCACAAAAAGTGATCCTTCCAGCTCCAGACCCAAATGAAAAGTGACCAGGAGATGGACAAAGCACTGGGAGGAGCCTGCTGAACAGGAACAGGAAGTTGAAGACTGTGGGGCACTTCCTTCCTCCCAACCCCCTGCCCCCCTCCCCAAAATGGACTCCTCGCTAAAAAAGTGCAGGCAAATGTCAAACTAAGGAGTTATTCAGATAAAAATCATCATTTCTAGAAGGTTTATGCTGCTTGCTGGTGGATTTCTTGTGCAGATTTGCAAATTTTATATTTTCGCTTGTGCGAGATTGTTGCTGCTCGCCGCATCTCAAATCTCGCAATTGCGAAGTCCCGCGAGACGTGATCTCGCCGTACTCGCGTTGACAAACTCTCGCTGTGCAAGTTGGCAAGCCGCGATGACGTAATCGCGCTCGCCAAATTCCCGCGGGATCACACAGCAAGATCCAAAATGGCGCAGCACTCGCAAAATATCGAGAAAAACAACTCGGCAAACGATGATAAACGCCGCGCGCCGCAAAAATTGTATCACCAATGCCGCGCGCCGCAAAAAAAATCCGCTGCGTGCGAATTTGCGGATTTTGCGGGAAATTCGCAAATCTCGCGGATTGCGAATTTCCCAAAAATCCGCAAAATCCGCGAGCGTAACGGATTTTCCACCCATGCTTACTCTCCAGGCTCTAAAACGTCACGCAGAGCTAGGCGTGCAGTGTCTATGCCCACTGAAGAGGTGTTGTCTGGCAAGGGGACACCTAGGAAGGGCTCAGGGCCACATTCCCCCACCACATCAATTCCAATTCTAAGCCCAGTGAAGCAGGTGAAGGAGGGCGCTGTAGGGGCTACCCCAGACAAACAAGCAAAGGAGGGCACTGTAGGGGGGACACCTGGCAAACAGAGGAAGGTGGTCCAGAGGCATAGCCAGACAATGCATCCCGCAGAATCCAGCACGTCACCAGAGAGAGGGCCAGTGTCTGCACCTGAAGCGCCTCTGTTGGTGTGTGTGCCTGTTGTGTCATCACCAGTTCCCATTAACCCTAGGACAGGAAAGCCATTTAGCATTCCCAAGAAGTGGAAAGGCACCCCTCCAACCTCTCCCACCCACACTGTGTCACAGGTCTGCATGACTCCGCCTCCACGTGCCACTACACCACCTGGTCCAAAAAGCCCTCCAGCTTGCCAAGCCACTGATAGCCCTACATTACCTGGGCCTCTGTCTCCCTAGTCAAGTGGCCCTGCTGTCCTGAACACACAGCCAGCTCCATGTTGGCCTGACAGCCACGAGTGTGTGGTAGTCCCCCTCATACACCTGTCTCTCATACAGGTATGCTAGTCCTGCCTATTGTTTACAACCTGGGTGTGTTGCTGGCTATGGAAGGGTACAGTCAAACACACTCACTGTGCAGCTTCTCACGTCCTGACTCTGCACTTCTCCCTGCCCACTGGACTTGTCATTCACTGCTGTTCTGGTCTTGCCTGTGCAACTTCTCATGTCCTGACTCTGCACTTCTCCCTGCCCACTGGCCTTGTCATTCACTGCTGTTCTGGCCTTGTCTGTGCAGCTTCTCATATTTTGACTCTGCACTTTGGCATGCCCACTGGCCTTCCTGTTTTGGTCTTGCCTGTGCAGCTTCTCATGAACTGACCCTGCACTTCTACCAGCCCACTGGCCTTGTCATTCACTGCTGTTCTGGCCTTGCCTGTGCAGCTTCTCATGTCCTGACTCTGCACTTTGCCATGCCCACTGGCCTTCCTGTTCTGGACTTGCCTGTGGAGCTTCCCACGTGCTGACTCTGCACTTTGCCATGCCCACTGGCCTTCCTTTTCTGACCCTGCCTGTGCAGCTTCTCATGTCCTGACTCTGCACTTCTCCCTGCCCAATGGCCTTGTCATTCACTGCCATTCTTGCCTCGCCTGTGCAGCTTCTCATGCCCTGATTCTGCACTTTGCCATGACCACTGGCCTTCCTGTTCTGGCCTTGCCTGTGCAGCTCCTCATGTCCTGACTCTGCACTTTGCCATGCCCACTGGCCTTCCTGTTCCGGCCTTGCCTGTGCAGCTTCTCATGTCCTGACTCTGCACTTTGCCATGCCCACTGGCCTTCCTGTTCTGACCTTGCCTGTGCAGCTTCTCGTGTCCTGAGTCTGCACTTCTCCCTGCTCACTGGCCTTGTCATTCGCTGCTGTTCTGGCCTCACCTGTGCAGCTTCTCATGTCCTGATTCTGCACTTTGCCATGCCCACTGGCCTTCCTGTTCCGGCCTTGCCTGTGCAGCTCCTCATGTCCTGACTCTGCACTTTGCCATGCCCACTGGCCTTCCTGTTCCGGCCTTGCCTGTGCAGCTTCTCATGTCCTGACTCTGCACTTTGCCATGCCCACTGGCCTTCCTGTTCTGACCTTGCCTGTGCAGCTTCTCGTGTCCTGAGTCTGCACTTCTCCCTGCTCACTGGCCTTGTCATTCGCTGCTGTTCTGGCCTTGCCTGTGTAGCTTCTAATGTCCTGACTCTGCACTTCTCCCTGCCCACTGACCTTGTTGCTCTGCTGTGTTGGCCTTGCCTGTGCAGCCTCTCATGTACTTGCTGTGCCACCTGCCATGGACACTGGCCCTGTTGCTCTGCTGTGTTTGACTCTACCCTATACCATGGACACTGGCCCTGTTGCTCTGCTGTGTTGTACTCTCCCCTGTGCAGCCTCTCATGTACTTGCTGTGCCACCTGCCATGGACACTGGCCCTGTTGCTCTGCTGTGTTGGAGTCTCCCCTGTGCCATGGACACTGGCCTTGTTGCTCTGCTGTGTTGGACTCTCCCCTGTGCAGCCTCTCGTGTACTTGCTGTGCCACCTGCCATGGACACTGGCCCTGTTGCTCTGCTGTGTTGGACTCTCCCCTGTGCCATGGACACAGGCCCTATTGCTCTGCTGTGTTGTACTCTCACCTGTACCCTAAACACTGGCCCTGTTGCTCTGCTGTGTTGGAGTTTCCTCTGTGCAGCCTCTCGTGTACTTGCTGTGCCACCTGCCATGGACACTGGCCCTGTTGCTCTGCTGTGTTGTACTCTCACCTGTGTATTGGACACTGGCCCTGTTGCTCTGCTGTGTTGTACTCTCCCCTGTGCAGCCTCTCACGTACTTGCTGTGCCACCAGCCATGGACACTGGCCCTGTTGCTCTGCTGTGTTGTACTCTCACCTCTGCCCCGAACACTGGCCCAGACGCTCTGCTGTGTTGGAGTCTCCCCTGTGCAGCCTCTCATGTACTTGCTGTGCCACCTGCCCTGGACACTGGCTTTCCTGTTTGGATTTTGCCTGTGCAGATTATCTTGCATATGATCAGCAGTGTGTGCCTTGCTCTTGTCTACTGTCACATCTGTGCAATATGTGAATAAAGATAGTTACTCCTGGTGTCTGTTTTGTCAGTGTCCTTGCTGATTAAAGTTATTTTGGAGTGTGCATTTGGTTGCCTGTTCCCCATGCTCTATGTGTCACTTCAACATTGCCAAGATCTTTACCCGCATCACATTTTTAAACAGGGGTGACAGGGTCTTCAGGCCATTCAGACAAAGATACTAGTGTTATCTGTGATGGCTATTTTACCTGTCATGCAGTTCTCTTTATAGTGGTTTGCAATTGTTGGCTACATTGATCACATGTCACGTTGGGGTACACTGCCAGCACAGGGTGTGATGCTGTGCACAGGTTTGCATGCAGGCTGGGCACTGTCATGATGTATGTGTGTTATTCCTTTATGTGTGCCCAGCTGTGCATGTGTATGGTCATCCTGTGTTGGCCCTTAGTCTTGGTCCCATGGCCTACATAAGATGTGTGCTCTTGGGTAGTCAAGAGGTGTGCAGTGTGAAGGGTGTGACTTTGCAGTGGGTGTGGATGTGTGCGTGCCCCTCGATTCTTAAAGACACACATGTGTCACCCAGGAGTTGTGTGCCTGTTGTTTGGATTGTTGTGCCCTGTGGATATGGTTTTATGCACATGTGTGAGTTGTCTGTTGTGCACTGTGTAGTGTGTTGGTGTGTCCATGCTGTTCTGTCTGACTCCTCCTTGTTGTTTTGGGCACTTATGAGTGTGCAAAGTGTGTGACTTGCACATCAGTGTTGTGTTTGTTTGATCATCATTGTTTCTTGAGTGTGTTTGTGTAGACTGTGTGGCCCTGCTGCTCCACACTGCCATCGTGGTTGTGTTTCTCATGCATTGCATGCACATGGTGCCTTTTCTCCTCCTGTATGGCATGGTGTGTGTGGTGTGATGCCATCCCCTATGTGTGCCACTTATGCCTACCCATTGTGGGTCAGCACTCCCTCTATTTGTGTATGGTATACCCCTTCCATGTCTACTACTGACAAGCAAGTGAGTTCGCTTTGATGTCAGCTGTCCCCTTGGTTTACATGTGTGTGTGCCTCCCCATCACTTCATTTGTGAGACTGTGCTTTGTGGTGTAGTTCTTGGCCAAGAGTGATGTTCCACTGTGGACATTGCTGCAATGGTTTATTTGTGCTGTTCTTGTTCTATTAATTAATCATGATTGTTCATCTTCAGCTGTGTGTGCTGCCCAGTGCTCTGGTCAAGATGGTTATGCTTGTGTATCCCAGAGTGGTGCATCTGTTGTTGTTGTGTTGGATGTATGTGTGTAGGCTGTGGTGTTGCTTCACTTCCTTGGTATGCTGTTGTGTTTGTGCTGTGCTGATTGGCGTTGTGTGTGTTGAGTTGTGTCAGTCAAGTCTGTGTGTGACTGTTCTGCGTGTTGTGCACACACTGCTTGTTGTGCATACAGTGCTGTGTGTATGTGGTCTTGGCATTGCCTGATGTGCATCTCCTGATGTCCTGTGGTGATTGTTCACTTTTGATTTCATGTGCATCTGTGGTTGGTTTCATGTGGCAGTGTAGTTCTGTGCTGGTGTGCTTCTTGTGTGATGTGAGGTATGTTGTGTGTGTTTTGTTCCTGTGTGATGAGGCTGTGCACTCCTGTTGTGTCTGTGCTCCCATTGCCTTTCCACAGTTTGTCTGACAGGGTATGTCTGTTTCCGATGTGGTTCTGTGTGTGTTCATGTAGTGTTTGTGTGTTGTTTTTGGGCAGGCATCTGCTCAGGCATCCCTGTGTGTGTGTTCCGTTTGTGGCTACACCCAGGGTGTGTGTTTGTGTGTGTATGTGATGGCAAGTATTGTCAGCCTTCAGTGTGTGAGGCACTGGTGTTGTGTGTTCCTTGTCAGCCACTCCTGCAGTGGCTGTCTCCCTGGTTGTTTGTTGTCTGGTGCAGGGTGTGTATTGAGCTTGCTTGTTGCTGTGCTTGTTGCTTGTTGGTGTGCATGGGGGTGCACAGGATGGGCACCTGGCCTGTGACATGATGGGGGTGTGTTGATGTGTGGTTGGAGGGGGTGTGTCCCTGTGGTCACCGTGCCCTGCCCATGCCTTGGACTGGCCCTGCCCTCTGCATTGTGTGCATGTGTTGACCACTGCGTTGATGTGACCGGGACTGGGACGTTGCTGCATGTTCGTGGTCGATGTGTGTCCAGGATGCAGTGGGGTGACTTGGTAGCAGGTGGGTAATGTGTGGGTGCCCTTGTGGATGTGTTGTGGTCCCCAGCAGGGTGTCTGTTATGGTTTTGGATCCTGTGTCAGCCCGTGTGTTTTGTGTTGTATTTGTGAATTTGCGTACCTGCGGCGCGTCCGCGGCGGCCCATTAGATGATAGTGCTGTAGCAGGTACAGCACCGGAAACACTGTAGAGCTGGGTCCATGGCGGTCGTGCCTGAATGGTGTGGACTGGGTCTGTGCTATCACGCTCCGCTGTCAAGTTTCCGCCGTCTCTGGTTGGGCGGTGTCTCCGCTGCGGTGTGTCTGCTTGTTTGGGCCATCCTAATTTGTGGAGCAGGGCGGACATCATCCGCACGGCGGTGAGACTCCATTGGCTCCTACCGCCGCAGTGGCGGGCACACTTTTATGGCGGTGCGCGTCGCTCTGCGGTGGACGGGACTGACCTATGTTTTGCAAAACTAATATGGCGAATGTGTTTCCTGCTGCTCGCGGGAGGAAGAAGGTGTTTTTCCGCCCCGCCAGCACTGCGGTGGTTTCACCGCCCGACATCCTAATGGGCCCCTAAATCTTATAGTCAATACAAGATGTTATTGTTAAGGTCCTTATATGTTATCATTTGTATTTTTCAAAATGTATGCTGCTTTTTTGATTCAATGTTGGTTTCCTAAATTCTCTCTTAAGGCCATTGTGATAATTTGTTATGTAGCGTATATTTGCACAATAATAACTTTTAATATTAAAACCTTGCCTACGATTATCATGAACCTAAGGCTAAAAATTCTAGATGACCTTTACAATAAATCTCCGTAAGTTATTTTGAGCAGAATTCTTTCTGTGGTCTTCCAGCTTCCACGTGCGCTCGTTTATAACTCTTCTGATGATATTCAGGGGAGGAGAGCTCAGTAGAGACATGTCTGATTCTGATCCAGGGAGAGAGACAGGTCAGGGACTTGCACCGCTGTGCTGATTGGTAGATATAGTCCACCACTAGAGCTCACGTCTATTCTTGACAGCCATTGCCTTAAAGACGAATTAATCTTGTTATTCAAAACACATTGGCACAAACATAAATCAGATATCTGCTTCAGATTTTGCGTTGTTTACACAGGCTTACATTTTCAGCCCATAAAAGTAATATTTTTCTTCAAGTAACACGGTTTGAACGAAGCGAACAAGCTAAATATAGTATTTATTAGAGCCAAGTGGGAGTTCATTGTCAGTCTAATAATAAATTGCAACATTCCTTTCTTCTTAGTATACCTGCGTCAGGCAAAATTGACATTTGCATTATTTAAGCAAGTTCTGAAATTTCATGTCTTTGTGGTATTGTGGTCTACACAGTTTAGTCTATTTTTGCATAGTCAGTATTCCTACTTAGCCTGAAAATACCTTCAGTAAGCATTGGCTTTTCTGGCGCAAAATTAAATGGTTGTGAATCATTTTGGTCTACGAGGATAATAGAAAGTGCATGGAAAATCCAGCTGCCATGGATACTGAAGGAATTATGTAACATCTTTACAAAGTTCAGAAACATGTGCCTTTAGACCTCGGTAGATCCGAATGGGCAAACTAGTGTGCGCTTCCACCATATTGATGGCAACACAAAGGTTTTTCTGAGTAGCCTGGTGCCTGGAGAGTCGTGGGCTTCTTAAGTGCTTTATATAGTTCATCATAAGGACCTGATGTATAAAAGTGGGTGCACAAAGAATTCAGGGTTTTTTCCAACGCCTCTGCTTTGCATCCCTACCTTTATTTTGATCTGTGACTGATGGAATAATCAGACAGCGCGAAATGCAAATTTACAGGGAGTCACAGAAACACATGCCCCATTAACCGTACTAAATTACAAAGTAAAGCAATATTCAACTATCCCTCTATGCAACTCATCTACATACAGCAAATGATAAACCACACAGCTCCTGATGAGGATTCAATATACATTTAATTTGTAATGTGTGCATACATCTCTTTCCAGAAAAGCGTAATCAAGGAGCTACATCTGGTGTATAACGGCCCAGAGCATGTGACACGTTAGTGAGTGAGTGAGTGAGTGGACGAGTAAATGAATAAAGTGCACAGAAACCACTCAAAAATGCATGAGGTTTTCGCTTTTTCAAAACATATGAGCTGTCATTAATAGCAGTCTTAAACCGAGGCTCGTCATTCAATTACAAACAGTCCAAAACATAAGCATAGTCGACATTTTGACCCCTGAGAATACATCTTAACCAGGGTCATCATCATGATTGAGATGAAGAATTAGGTGGTACCCTCTGCCAGGATTGGCCTTGCACAGCACTCAGCTGCCTTTTTGCTACGCTTGCGCTATAGAGTTGCCACATACATATTGACATGCAGACATTGGTAAGTCACTACTCACAAAGCAAGTAAATCAGCCCTGCTCTGCACAGGCTCTCAATACACTGCCTCACCTAGACTCACACTCAAGGACAGCTGCAGTCTGAAAGGCAGTCGTCTGCCTGTGAAATGGGTGGGTTTATAAACTGTCTAGCAGAAGGGGGAGAAAACAGGGGCCTGTCAGGATAGATAGGCAGTGTATTGCTTAGTCTGATTGTTCTTTTATGGTGACATAGATCTTCTGGCTACAATCATGTGTTCTGTGTGCCTAGGTGGCATTGACATCAATTCACCACAATGCCAGGAGTAGCTGAAGGGACATCATACATCTTTTGGACTTCTCCTGCACCATGACATCACAGGATGTGATGCCACATGACCTTTGACCCTGAGGACATGACAGGAAGTGACACCACTACAATACAATAAGCAGGGTCAGACTGAGACAGAAAATATGCCCAGGCACAAAAACACAACTGCCCCCAGTAGTGTATTAGAGAGCTCAAATGTGGCCCATGTTTGCAATCTGAACAATTTAAAAATTTTGAAAAGACACGCTGTATAAGTGTTTTGCAAGGTATGTAAGACTCTATGGATTTCAGCGTGCTGCAGGCAATATTTGTTGAAAATCCATTTGCTGGAAACAAGTTTGTCCTTGTGATTTGGAGTCAAATGGTTACTTTATGCACCCTACCCCTCACCAGCAGCAACTCATGTTTGCCCTCACTGATACATAAAAGAGCTTTCTGTAGTCACTTCACTCTAGAACTGAGGCACTACCTCAAATTCTGGAAGTGAAACTGAGGCCTTTATATGGCTCTGGAAACGCACTTCAATTTGGAACAGATTTGTGTATGCATACAAAGGAATCCCGGAAATCAACCATAACAGCTTGTGATTGATCTAATGAAACACTTTTTCTTATACCATTCCTTGCACATATTCCCTGCATCCAAACCCTGGTACACAGACAAAATATCGAGATTTAAATTTCGAAATACAATTATATCGAAGTTTAAATATCGATGGGACATAATATAGAAGGTAAGTAATATCGACAGTCTTAATATCGATATTAGTATGATATCAGTAATTTCGAAGTTTGAAATATCGATGTCAATAATATCGAAATCAATAATTTCGATGTTACTAATATCGATTTTTAAATACATTTTGTGTATATTATAATGTATTTATTATGTTTTATTATGTATTTTTTAATGTAATTTAATTAAATATTGTCTTTTAGTACTGTAGCGGGTTGTGGGTTTATAGGGGAATAGGGTGGGAAGTAATTTAATAATAATCAATTAATTAATATATGTTTGTAAATATTTTTAATGAATAATTAATTGGTAATTAATTAATATTAATTAGTTAATTACATTATTTAAAGTAATTTTTTTATATATATATTTTTTTGTTATTGTTAATGAATTAATTGGGAAAAAATAATATTAATTATTAAATTTAATTAATTACAGCTAATGTGCTAATGTATTTACTTTATTGTTATTGGTAATTAATAATTAATTGGTAATTAAATAATATTAATTAATTTTGGGTAAAGGAGTATTTTTAGGGTTCAGGGTCAGTTTTGGGTTTTTGGGTAAAGGGGTATTTTTAGGGTTCAGGGTCAGTTTGGGGTTTTTGGGTAAAGGGGTATTTTTAGGGTTCAGGGTCAGTTTTGGGTTTTTGGGTAAAGGGGTATTTTTAGGGTTCAGGGTCAGTTTTCAGTTCTTGGGTAAAGGGGTATTTTTAGGGTTCAGGGTCAGTTTTCAGTTTTTGGGTAAAGGGGTATTTTTAGGGTTCAGGGTCAGTTTTCAGTTTTTGGATAAAGGGGTATTTTTTGGGTTCAGGGTCAGTTTTCAGTTTTTGGGTAAAGGGGTATTTTTAGGGTTCAGGGTCAGTTTTCAGTTTTTGGGTAAAGGGGTATTTTTAGGGTTCAGGGTCAGTTTTCAGTTTTTGGGTAAAGGGGTATTTTTAGGGTTCAGGATCAGTTTTGGGTTTTTGGGTAAAGGGGTATTTTTAGGGTTCAGGGTCAGTTTTGGGTTTTTGGGTAAAGGGGTATTTTTAGGGTTCAGGGTCAGTTTTGGGTTTTTGGGTAAAGGGGTATTTTTAGGGTTCAGGGTCAGTTTTCAGTTCTTGGGTAAAGGGGTATTTTTAGGGTTCAGGGTCAGTTTTCAGTTTTTGGGTAAAGGGGTATTTTTAGGGTTCAGGGTCAGTTTTCAGTTTTTGGGTAAAGGGGTATTTTTAGGGTTCAGGGTCAGTTTTGGGTTTTTGGGTAAAGGGGTATTTTTAGGGTTCAGGGTCAGTTTTCAGTTCTTGGGTAAAGGGGTATTTTTAGGGTTCAGGGTCAGTTTTCAGTTTTTGGGTAAAGGGGTATTTTTAGGGTTCAGGGTCAGTTTTCAGTTTTTGGGTAAAGGGGTATTTTTGGGTTCAGGGTCAGTTTTCAGTTTTTGGGTAAAGGGGTATTTTTAGGGTTCAGGGTCAGTTTTCAGTTTTTGGGTAAAGGGGTATTTTTAGGGTTCAGGGTCAGTTTTGGGTTTTTGGGTAAAGGGGTATTTTTAGGGTTCAGGGTCAGTTTTGGGTTTTTGGGGTACAGTCGTATAGGGTAAAAATAAAATAAATTTAAATTAAATCAATTAAATGAAATTAAAAAATATAAAATTACATTAAATTATGAAGTTTTTAATTTATTTTAAATGTATATGTATGCGTTTTAATTTTTTAATTATGTTTTAATATTTTTATTTAATATTTGTAACATTATATGTATTTTATAATTATTTTTACATTATTATTATTACATTTAAAAAAACGATATTTTTAATTTTGATATTTTTGTACTCTGATATTAATTTTTCGATATTTTTGTACTTACCTTGTTAGGGATAGGATTCCTATATTTTTGACTTCGATATTTTTGTTCCGATATTTTTGTATTTCGATATTTTTGATTTCCATATTTTGTCAGACATTCCAAACCCTGCACTAGTTACCTTTCCCATCAGCTCAGAAAAAAAGATGAATTCTGTCCTCTCATACTTTTACTTCAGGACTTGGCTGTAGGAAGGCTTAGAATTTTAGCGCCTTTCACATCATAATGTTATAAAGGGCCTAAAAATACCAAATGGCGGGTGCCCGGGAAACGCATATATTCAACTCTTCACATGAAATAACAAGGCATGTCTGGGGCTCACTCCCCAAACTGTTTTTAATAACACACAGCATCCGCAGGCACCTCGAAGTCAGAAAGTTACTGCTGTCATTCAGAGTTTGTACTACTGTGTCTCATGTCCAGATATGCACTAGGGGGTTGTGTGGGTTCTGTAAAAGGCCAACAGAGCTCTCACAGCCCTGTTTTGCCTCAACTTTTAGCTCTGTTTCTGCAGCCTTAGAGGCCAGGCGTCGAATGGATAGCATCATGGGTAGCAAGAGGCAAGCCAGGGGTCACAGTCGCGAACCCTGGTGACCCCTAAAATGACTTCCATGCTAGGTGGGTTGCGCCTGCCGCCTGCCTCATTTCTCTACTTTTTGTATTAAGGATGTAAATACGTTTTGGGAAGAGAACCTTCACAATTAATACATGTGAGGGCCTAGGATATCCAATGTTAGTCAGTCAGTCAGTCATATACTTTTATTCGATAACTTAAAATCATAAAAAGGCACAGATGCAATATTCAACACATTTGTGCAATTCCAAAGCTAAAACATTAAAAACTTCCTTAAATTCTTTTACATTTAAATTTCATAGGGCTTCAATCAAGGGACAGTTATTACACTAAATAATTCCATACGTGGATATACAAATTAAAATTTCTGTAGAAAAATCTTACTAAATACTGAGCATAGAAATAGCTAGCAATTCCATATACAATAGGCTAAAAATAAACCACATCTTCATTCGTAGTCAATCTACAGCTCCCATAGGGTCTAATCTTTTCTTCGTTTTATTATTCCGCACAGCTGCCACTAGAAAATTTGCAACGTGAAAGGTAATCCATGCACTGCTCAGTAGTTGCAGATAAATAAGTGCCGGCCTGACCTGCACAAACCCTGCTCCCCTTAACACTGGTATCAAGTACTTTTTCCTGATTTCTGCGTAATACTCGCAGAACATAATGAAATGCAGAGTATCTTGTAATGAAAAATTGTTGCACTTACAAGGCTCGGCATTATCCGGTATTCCCCATTTAGGGAAATCTCCCAGTGTAAGGTGAATTATGTTAAATCGAAATCTGGTTAGCAGATACCGATGGAAAGGGCGTGTAACTAACTTCAGGTAAGGCTCAATTCCAGGTGAGCTCACTAGGCCATAGTTCACTCTTACCATGGGTTTTTTCAGCTCTAATTCCTCCCTTTCAAATGAAAGAAGGTTTGCCATGGCGATTTTAATCAGGTCTACATCTACTTTCTTAATAGTTTCCGGGGCAAAGAAAAGCCCAGGACGACCACGTTTTTTAAGGGTGGAGTCAATGTACTCTAGCCAAGGGATTTTACCAGCCTTATCTATAGCTAAGCAGTCTTTTAAGATCATATGGTTCAATGAGATCTCCTGATTAAGTCAGGTTTTAAGCCAGCATATTAGCGGGGCTATTTTCAATGTATCAGAAACGTAACCCAGTCCCATCTCTGCATGAATCGAAAAAGTGGGGGTGGACTGAGGTACAGACAATATGGTTCTTAGAAATATATTTTCTAACACTTGAATTTGATGATCTTGTGTACTGTACCCCCAAATCTCGGAGCCATACGTAGATATTGCTAGGCACTTGGCCTTATACACCTTCAGGATAGCTTCCATGGGTCTGGCCCCAAGACGTTTTGGAAAGCCCATAAGGGCTGAGGTAGATCTGGCAAATACATTTCTTTTATGTTTCAGTTGAGGGCCCCAGGACCCTTTTTCATCAAATAGGAGCCCTAGGTAGGTAAAGACAGGGACCCTTTTAACCTCATCTCTCCCACAAGAAAAAGATATCATTTTTTTCTTTCTACTTTGTTCCCCCACTATCAGTACATGAGATTTTTTAGCATTTATTTTCAGTTCTAATGACTCCATAAATTTGTCGAACGTGTCCAGCAATTTGTTTAGACCAACACCAGTGCGCGCCAATAAAACCCCGTCATCCGTGTAAAGGAGAACTGGTATAATGATTTCTCCTACACGCAGGACATCTAATGTAGCTCCCTTCAAAGCAGGTTCTAGTGCATTTATATAAAGCGTAAAAAGTAGGGGTACCAATATGCACCCCTGCCTGACCCCTCTTTCTGAGTTAAAGTACCTTGTGCATCTCCCTTCCTGGGTGACTCGGATAGAGGCTAACAGGCCACACTGAAGGTCAGCCAGGAATTTAACTAAAGCATGGTCAATGCCCATATTCAATAAAATTTGCCACAGCTTCGACCTGTTTACCAGGTCGAATGCCGTTGAGAGGTCCATGAACCCCATATAGAGGGAGTACTTTTTAGCTATGGTGTATTTACTAATAAGGAACTGCAGATTAAGACATTGGTTTAATGTGCTTCTTTTGGTTCTAAAACCATACTGAGCATTTGACAAGATCCCTCTTTCCTCAAGGCAGTTTATCAATCTCACCAGAATAGCTCTGCCTAAAATTTTCCCAGTGGAGTCTATCAGGGAGATAGGCCTATAAGATGATGGATCATCTCTATGACCCTTTTTAAAAACCGGAATAATAATGGATTTAGACCAGGATGCAGGGGATAAATTTGCACCCGAGGCGTTGAAGACATTTGTCAATACCCTGGCCCAGAATCTAGGAAAAGTTTTGAATAGATCCGCAGGGACCCCATCTGGCCCTGGCGCCTTATTTTTCCTGGTCTCCTCAATTGCTCGTAGATTAAGAAGAAAGGGGCCCTTGCTTAATAGGATAAACCCTGGCAAGGAAACAGCAATTGGGGTAAAAGGGGAAGCAAAATTGCACTGGGTTTTGTGCCTGTTGCTGACGGACGCCCGCTCTACGTATCCACTGATTTGCCCAAAAATTGAGCTTATTTGGCAGTATTGATGTACCAAAGTCTTTTTCAACCATACCAGAACCTCCAGCTCGGTTTACACATCATGTCACATTAAGCAAACGTGAGTGGGCGTCGCCACTGTTCATCATTACAACTCTCTTCTTCCAGTGTTTGTTACCTAAAGGAATACGTCAGGCCTTTTACCAGTGAATCTAAAGCTATATGCACCATAGTCTTGACATCTTCCATCATCAAGAAATTTAAGGATTGCAGTCATCTATTCTGCTCATTCAATTGAAGTTAACAATATTGTACATTAATACAAACTTCCTGAAGAAGGCTTATGCCGAAACGCGTTGAAATGGGAATGCACTTCTGTATTTCAATAATTAATTGAACTATTTTGTCATTATTTACACATTATGTCATATGTAATGAATTTTTGTATGCACTAAATTAAAATAAAATAAAAAACATTTTTTATAAAAAAAAGTTGATGTAAAATATAATAAAACATTAGAACATATCAGTAAAATAACAGTGTCAGCTTAGTCATTAGCGTTTAGTTTTCAATCTCTCTAGTTCAACAGGCATAAAACCCGGTGCAATTTTGCTCCCCCTTTTACCCCATCTCCTCAATTGCTCTTGCCACTTCTGTCTCCTGAAAAAACACTGTGGGGGCTAATTCTAGATTCAAGATCGCCGCTTGCGAACTCTCTGCCATCTGGATCCCATAAATCTTCTCAAAATGAGCTATCCACTGGTCGTCAGGAATATTGCAATCAAGTGGGGAATTCTCATCTCCAGAAAAAAAGGGCTCATTAATGGTCGACCAAATTTCCCACTGTCCCCCAAAACCGCTGGGGACAGAAGTTTCTTCCATGCCTCTTCTTTAATCTGGTTTTTCCTGTCCCTGATGGCCTGGTTACAAGCCTTCCTTAACTTCATGACTTGCTCCCTTTTTCTAGGGCACCCTTTCAATGCTTTAAGCAAGGCTGAGTGTGCCCTAGAACAGGGGCTATCAAACCATCTTTTACCTTTGTTGATTGTAGGATGAATTTTTATCATCAAATCTGTGTTAATTTGGTTACAGATAGCATCAAAAGCCCCCACTATCATTATACTTGGCGCAGTAGTATCCAAGCAGATAGCAACCTCTCTCTACTTTGGTCAGGACTTCCCCCATAAAGGTTTCTGGGAATACTTTTGTCCATTTTTATCTCCTGCTCTGGTCTGTTGGTATCACCTCACGCCTGGTACCCGCGATCTTTGTTTCAATAAAACTTAAATGGGCCCCCAGGGCCACTTCTAAAGTCACGGGATTATGATCGCTAAAGGCGGAGGTCCCCACCTTATATATTACCACTCTAGTCAAAACTAGAGCTGTCACAAATATGTAATCTAAAACTGTACCCAGCTCTGTACCTTTAAAAGTAGGAGCCCTTAGACTGGAGAACTGCAGCCTTAAGGCCCAGCGGCGCAGGGTACGCCTAAATCCCCGGAGTTCACCTGCCTTATCAAATACAGAGACACAGACTCTTCGTCTGGCGTAGAAGATGGTATTTATTAGCTGCAGATAGTACAGTGGTCTTAGAGGTCATCAGTGCAACGAGGTTCAAAAGAGACTGCCACTTAACTCCGTGGCGCAGAGGTTTATATACAGTACAACACATTGCAAAAAGGCAATTACACTCGAGCATGAGCTATAGGCAAACGTTAGAGACAATGTTTTAAGACTAAGGCAACTCAAATTCCCGGTCCCGTTTGTCACTCGACCCCTCAAGTAAATTACAAATGAATCCACATTATTCGTTTTACAAGCAGAGAAAAACACAGCTGTGTGTCATAGAAGGACAGTCGTGAAACAGGAGAATACAGGAGACATGTAGCGAAGGACAGTACATAAGATAACCTAGAGGAAACAATGGTGTGAACCAACATGTTGTCGGGACAGGGATTAATCAGCTCCGCCCGGAATTAGTGTACTCGGCCAGACCCTGACACTCGCTAGTAAACATTAGCAGAGAAGCCACCTGACACGCAAAAGCAGAAACGACAAAAACATTGCGCTCGCCGAGCTGCCTGAGTGAGGGCAACCTAAAATGGCGGCGATCACAAAATGGAGGCTGAGTACGTACGAATTCGTAATTTTCAGAACCTCAGACCCTCCTTTTGCCATTACTCAGGCAAAGACAAACTAACTCACGCTAATCTGAGTCAGAGTCGACACTGATGTTCATCAAGTCTTCAAGTTGTTGCTGCACCAACATTGGAATATTCTCTGTCTTCTGAGTAGCAGATAGTGGAACACATAAAGTAGCCAACAGGCCACAAACTGCAGGACCACATTGCACACATACACAACAAGAGAATATGATGGCTAAGATTGCTCCAAGGAATGTTAAGATCTTCCATCCCCAAGTTGACAATATTCCCCAAAACCATTCCATAAAAGACCAATCTCCTTCGTCTTGATGAATCGACTCGGAGATCGTGTGCAATTTGGAAATGGCTTGGTATACTGCCGGAGCGTCGTCTGGAATATAAATGCAGCAACTAGATCCGATCAATCTACAGACACCACCTCGGTCTGCTAGGATCACGTCTAATGCAATTCGATTTTGCAACGTCATGAGATGGTCAGCCAGAAGCTCTGCTGTAATGTTACCTATCGCACCTGCAGTAACATTAATAGTGGTCATAACCACTCGAACCAGTTGCCTAATATGTCTGCTATTAATCATCAGGCCCCAAAAGGGAAGGAATCCTTTAAGGAAGTCTCCTCCCTCTTGTTCTGCCGTGTCTTTGGCATCAATTACACCTCTGCTAGGTCTAACTCTGTGATGGTCTGACGGAGCTGCATATGTAGGGGGAAGGAGAAAAGCTATGTAGCAAGTTCCAGAAAAATTAGAAGGGAGCCAATTATGAGCTCGGTCATTGCAGACGAAATACGTTCCTTGTGACGGAACCAACGGAGGAAAATCAAGGGACGAAAAGAAATATGTGTATGCACATTTCTGCTGCATGTCAGCTTTCTTGCTATTCATTTGGAGACAAAAATTACCTTGATGGGGCACAGTCCATACTGGAGAAGACTCACCCTTCTTAGTTTTGTCCCCAAGAATAGAGACATAGTGGGTAACATTACATCCATCGTAAGCTCTCTTCTCATCTAATGGAATCTTACTTTTCTCTACGATTTAAGCCATTATTACTATGCCTTTTATCAGGGAGCTATGACTAAAATCTAGTCCATTCACAGAAGTTCTTACAGGGCTTTTAAGTCTGTTGTGGTATGTGGCTGAGAACATCGTCAGATAAGCCCAAGCTGAACCTTCATATGAGAAGGGAAGGACCAGATATGGCATACCCTTTTGCACATTATGTGGCATAAGACCGCACACCCAACAGTCAGTCATATTAATGGCCAACTGATGTTGGTGGAACAATTGAACAAACGTATTGTTTATATACTCGTCTCTCCTTATCTGCTCATGAGGGGGTAGAGTATGCATTTTATGTGAAAAGACAGAAAGACGAAAAGGCAAAAAAGATGTAGAATTAGCAACATTTCTAGTTTGCAAACCATGAACGATCCATCCTGTGCAAGCTAATAAAATACACAAAACCATCAAAACACACAAAGTTACGCCAAAGCGATTACGCAATGATTTACAATATTTGGCTCGCATTTCCTGCTTTCTATTTTCCCTACCAATGGTTGTTGTGCCATCCATCTTTGTCTAAAAAAAAAATGTCGCTCAAGGCAATCTTCCTTAATCACTCAGCTACTTATTTCTGTATATCCTGAGGCACTAGCCACTTACTAAAAGATCAAAAACCAACTTACAGTCTGAGACTCCTACCGTGACCCTGCGACGGAGACAGATGGCACATCTAAAACTAAAATTGTATCAAAAGGAAGCAAAAAGAGTTCAAAAAGAAATGTCTTTAAATAGGGAAATGTTCACTCAAAAAAAATTCAGTTCTCTTTATTAGTTCTTTGCCTCAAATTGTAATGTGTTTTGCTCTGCACGGTCTCGTCCCCAAATAGAACTTCTGGATTTGTAGTATATATCCGACGATGCAAAGGCACAGCAGCTTGAAGAATGTCATCATCCGCTTTTTCTGACTGAGTCCCATAGATTTGAGCGTCACTGAAGGGAACGAAGCAAGGAATGGCTGCAGTGTCTGATTCTCTCACACCACTACAAATCCACTGGTCAAAGGGCAACGGCAGTGGCACTTTTTTACAGTGCACGCCGTGGACCCAGCTTTTCTTTACCACCACCTTGACAGCCGTGCGGGTGACGAACAAAACTTGCGTAGGCGCAGACCAGCGAGGCTCCAGATTCTTCGTCCGTTGAAAGTTTTTCACACAGACCCAGTCTCCAGGTTGAATCGTATGACCTGGGTTTGTGGAGGCCTACGGCAAAACACTTTGCACCTGTTGGTGAATAACACTCAATTTAGTAGTCAAATCGGGCAAATAATCAATCAACAAAGGATATGGTATGTCAGAATATCTTTTCGGACGAGGGACGCCCCAAACATTAGCCGGGCGTCCGAATACCACCTCATAGGGGCTAAGTCCCATACGAGAGTGCACAGTAGTTCTGGTAGACAAAAGAGCTAGGGGCAAAGCATCAGGCCAAGCAAGGCCAGTGCTGGCTTGACTCTTGGCTAGCTTCAGTTTGAGTGTACCATTGTAACACTCAACCAAACCTGCTGACTGTGGGTGGTTTGCCGCATGGAACTTCTGTCTAATACCAAGACCAGAACATACTTTCTGCATAATCTGGCCCACGAATTCACTTCCATTGTCACTCCAGACAATGCGCGGCAAACCAAATCTGGGGAAGAATTCTTTAATTAGTACTTTAGCAGTTGACAGAGCAGTATTATCTTTTAAGGGGTAGGCCTCTATCCAACGGGAAAAGGCACATGCCACCACCAGAACATACTTGAGGTTGTTGCAGCGATCCATATGAATGTAATCAATCTGCAACACCTCAAAAGGATATGACGGAGGAGCAAAATGACCTGCTGGAGTTGGGGTACCCTTTCCTGGGTTATGCATTAAACAAACAATGCAATGTTTAACCACATTTTCTGCACATTTCGGAATTCCTTCATTCTGCCATACCGGGGCCAAAAGTTTACATATGACCTTTGCACTAATATGAGCTGGACTATGAGCCATAGTCACGACCGGTAACACATAAGCGTCCGGTAACAACCATCGCTGATGTTCCGACAATTCTGTCCAACAGCCCATCTGATCTAACATTCCCGTACTTTCTTTCCACGTACTCAATTCCTTCTCAGTAGCCTCTCCCTGTATCGTTTTCACACTCTCAATCGTGTCTTCACACATTCCAATTTCCCTAACCCAATTTGCAGGGCCTGCCACATACATTCGGCTAGCGGTGTTTCTGGCTGTTGCTTTCGCTACCTCATCTGCAAACGCATTTCCACGACCCACATCATCTGTAACTTTCTTATGTGCACTGCACTTTATGATCGCTATTTGTGTAGGTAAGGTAGTGACTCGAGAAGATCAGTTACTAACTGGCCATGCTGAATCTTCGTTCCATGGGAAGTGAAAAATCCTCTCTCCCTCCACAACTTGCCAAAACTATGATCAACGCCAAAAGCGTACTGGCTATCCGTGTACACATTCACTCTCTTTCCCTTCGACAACACACATGCTCTAATCAAGGCTATTAATTCAGCTGCTTGGGCTGAATTATGTCCAATAAGTGCCGTCTCAACAATAGTGCATAATGTAGTGACAGCATAGGCAGAAGTGGTTTCTCCATTCGGAAGCTTAAAACAAAAACCGTCCCCCCAGAGGATCCCATCCGGGTCCTTGAGCGGAGTGTCCTTCAGATCAATCCTACCCTTCGTTTCTTCTTCTGTTCGGAGAAAACAATCATGTTTCTCCTGATCATCTTTCTCATCTGGGAGTGGCAACAACATAGCTGGATTTAACGTATTACATCTTTTGATATGTACATGACTCGCTAAAAGTGTCAGCTCGTAACCAGACAAACGAGCACTAGTGAGATGCTGCATCTTAGTTCTGTTCAGCAAGGTATCCACTGCATGTGGAACCATAACGATAAGTGTGTTATCTAATACTAATCCAGCAGACTGTCTAATAGAGATTGCGGCAGCTGCTGTAGCTCTAAGACAACTGGGCAAAGCTTTGGCTACTGGGTCTAATGTAGCGGAGAAATAAGCACACAGCCTTCGCTTATCTCCGAATTGCTGTGTCAGAACTGACTATGCACAATCTTCTCTCTCGTGAACGTACAATGTAAAGGACTTGCTATAATCTGGGGTACCCAACACCGGAGCAGAACACTGGGCAGTACGTAAATCAACAAAACTTCTCTGACATTCATCCGTCCAAGGGAGCGGATGGGGCGTGTCTTTCAACGTTAGTGCCAACAATGGTTTCGCCAGAAGGGAAAAATTGGGAATCCATTGTCTACAGTAGGAAGTGATCCCCAAAAAGGCACGCACTTCTCTCTGTGTGGTAGGTACAGACATCTGTGAAATAGCATGAATGCGTTCTGGGGTCAGTCGCCTTCCCTCCTTCGACAAGAGATGACCTAAATAGGTCACTTCTTGGCGGGCATATTGCAGCTTAGAGGGTGACACCTTATGATTTAAAGCAGACAAATGACGCAACAAAGCAACAGTCGCACTCTTACACGCATCTTCCGTATCAGCAGCCACCAGTAAGTCATCCACATACTGAATAAGTGTAGCACCTGGAGGCAAAGAAAAAGCGTGGGGTACGCCTAAATCCCCGGAGTTCACCTGCCTTATCAAATACAAAGACATGGACTCTTCATCTGGCGTAGAAGATGGTATTTATTAGCTGCAGCTAGTACAGTGGTCTTAGAAGTCGTCAGTGCAACGAGGTTCAAAAGAGACTGCCACTTAACTCCGTGGCGCACAGGTTTATATACAGTACAACACAATGCAAAAAGGCAATTACACTCGAGCATGAGCTATAGGCAAACGTTAGAGACAATGTTTTAAGACTAAGGCAACTCAAATTCCCGGTCCCGTTTGTCACTCGACCACTTAAGTAAATTACAAATGAATCCACATTATTCGTTTTACAAGCAGAGAAAAACACAGCTGTGTGTCGTAGAAGGACAGTCGTGAAACAGGAGAATACAGCAGACATGTAGCGAAGGACAGTAGATAAGATAACCTAGAGGAAACAATGGTGTGAACCAACATGTAGTCTGGACGGGGATTAATCAGCTCAGACAGGAATTAGTGTACTCGCCAGACCCTGACACTCGCTAGTAAACATTAGCAGAGAAGCCACCTGACACGCAGAGGCAGAAACGACAAAAACATTGCACTCGCCGAGCTGCCTGAGTGAGGGCAACCTAAAATGGCAGCGATCACAAAATGGAGGCTGAGTACGAACGAATTCGAAATTTTCAGAACCTCAAGACCTCCCTCGACACACCTCGATTCGTAAAGATTTGTGGTGGCCAAAAGGTTCTCAAGGGCCTCCCCTTGCTTAGTGTGTTCGAAATACGTGTGAACTGAACATGGGGGACCTTCAAAAATATCATAAACACACGCTTGACCACATGGGTGAATATTATAATCACCCATGAGGATCACCTCAGAGCTTGGATATTTGGCTCTATATGCTACTAAGAAATCCTCTAAGCAGGTTAAAAATTGATTTAAAAACTCACTCTCAGAAGAGTTACAAAAATTAACCAATAGCAGTTTCTCTGATTGTGGCAATGATAGCTCCACTACCTGGCAATTATGACAACCCGCATCGAGCTGTTTTAGTGAGCCATTCAATTTCAGGGAGCAAAATATTGCTAAACCACCCTTTGCTCCTCCGGCTGGGGCCTGTTTGGCAGGGATGAAAAAGTGTGAATACCCATCTATTTTTAAATTGTTGTGAATGTCCCAGGTTTCTTGGAATGGCATTATATCATATTTCTTTATCTCGCCCAACCAGATCATCTCTCAACACTTGCTTCTCAAACCAGCTATGTTCCAGCTTAGAATTTTGCATGTTAGTGTTTGGGGCTCAATGTATACGTCAGAGGTTTCTGTTACATTTACGCTCTTGACTTCATCGCCCTTATCATGGACTATATTACTGGCCCTCCGATCGCAATTATCACCTTGCAGTCAGTCGCAGTCTTCCATGCCAGATAGCCCATCAAACCTATTAGAAAGCGTTATATTCCCCGCATCACACCACTCCTTTTGCCCCCCAATGGGGGGTTTTTCCCCTCGCCATGGATGCACAATTGGGTAAAAATAGGACAAGGGTAGAGAGTGGATTGCAGATACTGAGTCCCTTTGATGCCATTCACAGATGTATTCCACCGCCCTCCTGTTTCTGAAATTAATAACTATACAATCCCCCTCCACAGACTTTGGTTTGTTCCCCACCCATCCCACTCTTCTAGCGAAGAGGATTTCTGCCGATACGTGGGATGGCAATGGGTGGTTCTTGTTGAGCCAGAAAATACACTTATTCTTTAACTCAATATATGGTTCCCTGTTACCCTGGTTTAGTGAAGGAACCCCTGCCAGAACCACCACATAAAGGGACGACTCTGGGGGGGAGTTGAATAAACGGTAGGCTAGCTTTACTATGGTCAGATGGATTTGTATGCAAAGCTTGCTGGTGAATTACAGCCCGGCTGGGCTCTCTTGACTGCGGCCTATCCCTATCTCTAGATCGTTCGGCGGTTAACATGTTATTCGGGGCTGATACAGGGCATTGTACCCGGGGTCCTGCGAGGTTACCACTGTCACTCTCTTTGCTCAATACTTTGGGGGCAGAGTCTACTACTGTTACATTTGACCCCAGGTCACCTACTTGAATACTGGTTGACCCACTAATTTGCTTTCCCTCCCTAGCCCGTGATGAAGCAACCGACAGTTCAAGGCAGACTAATCTGGATTCAATTGAGTCCAATCTTTCACTTAATGGTACACAAGCCTTCTTAAGGAGGCGTTCTAGCTTTGCCCAAAATTATGGTCCCATCTCGCTCAGGCCCATATCTTCAACACGAGGTATACTTCCTTCACTTGGAGGCATTGAGCTTTCAGGATTATGAGGAGGACTTTGAGTTAGGGAGTTGTTAAGCAAAGAAACGTTCCCCGATTTTGTTTTCTTCCTGGATGTCTGTGCTTTAGCACCAATATGTTTCCTGTTTTGCTGGCAAGCCCTGTAAATTTTGGGACGACCCCACCTTGGCACTGGCACTGCTAGCTGACCGGGTCTTAATATTGGGTGAACGTGTGACCCCTGTCAGAGTGCAAGTTTTTTTATCCAGTCTCTTGTCCATTGTAGTTGTAGTGATAGGACAGGGTGGCTGACATATCGAGGGCCCAGCTAAATCTGGTGACTGACTCCTCTCTCCCACCCCCCCCGGAGATGTTATAGAGACATGGGTGTTAATCCGTTGCAAGTCTGGGGACCGAACTTCGGCTAGCCCGCCCACAGAAGATCTTTTTTCGATGGCAATGTCCAAGGACATTTTCCGTTAGCTCAATGTCTTTTGCTAGAGCTAAGGACACTCTAACTAAAAAATTGTCCAAAGTGCCCATTAGCGTTCCTCCCGTGGATTTTCTAATGTCCCGCCCAGTAGATGGAGTAGCAGACATAATAACCGGGGAAATTCCATAGACTGTTAATGGATTTACAAACAGAGTATAAGCTGCCGCTCACTGACCTTAAATGTAGAGATGGACGTTAGAGGGATGGCCCGTTCCGGCCTTTACCGGACTTGGACGGACTAAAACAGGCCCGCACTTGGCCCGGGCTTCGCCCGGCTCGTCTCGCGACGCGGGGGTGAGCGTTGCTAAATGCGCCTCATGGCGCTGCTGTAGCATCACTGATGCACGCCACCGCTGAGGATGCCGGGGGATGTAGTCCCGGGGCGGCGGCACGGTTGTTGGCGGTTGTTGGTGGCGTCCAGATGATTGCGGCAAAGGTATATTTGTATATATTTATTTGTATATTTGTGGGGTATTTGTAGAGCGCGACGTTCGCTCCGGAGGGAGCATCTTGGCGCTGGAGAACTTAGGAAAGCCGGTCCAGGAGGAATTAGATGGAAGCCTTAGAGTAGTCATCCGGGAGTTTAAAAATCCATGTTTTCAAGAGCTTTCTGAAGGGTTTTTCCTGGGTTTGTTGTCTGAGGGTTTTGGGCAGTTTGTTCCAAGCTTTGGTCGCGAGGAGGTAAGGCTTCCCCCTGCACTGCCGTGGGATAAAGGAGCGCTTCAGTGTTCTCTCCTGCTAAATTGGCTGCACCCTCTTTCCGGCCCGCACCCTTCGTCACCAGCGCGTCCCTTCCTGTGGAATCCTCCTACAGGGTCGCGTCATCAAAGGCTGTGATTGGCGGAAACGCATACATTCCCCTCTTCACATGAAATAACAAGGCATGTGGACTGTGTCTCGTGTCCAGATATGCACTAGGAGGGGCTGTGTGGGTACTGTAAGAGCTCTCACAGTCTTTTTTTGCCTCAACTTTTAGCTCTGTTTCTGCAGCCTTAGAGGCCAGGCGTCGAATGGATAGCATCATGGGTAGCAAGAGGCAAGCCAGGGGTCACAGCCGTGAACCCTGGTGACACCTAAAATGACTTCCATGCTAGGTGGGTTGCGCCTGCCGCCAGCCTCATTTCTCTACTTTTTGTATTAAGGATGTAAATACGTTTTGGGAAGAGAACCTTCACAATTAATACATGTGAGGGCCTAGGATAAAATGATGCTGGATAAGAATAAGCCAAGCCTTCACTTTTTTTCGGGGCTCCTTATAAAAACGTCAAACTGAAGCAGCTTCCTCACAGCTGAAGGCCACGACCAACATACGAACACTTCCCTCTTTATCTGCATTTCTACTCACAAGTGAACCTCAGTAAACGTTCTTCATGTTGGAGATTTCTACGTAAGGGGCGCTTGTTAGGCGTTCTTCTTATTCCTGTCGGGTGTTTTGCCCCCAAATTGCACAATGTAGTGAATAACTTAAATATACATACACTCACTTCTTCCTAACACACGCTAACTTTGCTGACATTAAAGTATTATATTTTCTGACTGCAGCATTTGTAGGATTTTACTACATTCGTTAATTAATCGTGACAGATTGTGCGCTATAATTGCTATTTAAAAAAACACAATAACAAAAACAATGCACAAATCTATTAGCTTGAAAAACAGAAAATGAAGCCACGAATAAAGAAGGGGAAAATGTTTCATTATATCTCAACTGATGAAAAATCTATCCAAGAAGCAAAACGTCACAAAAAGAGAATATACAGATCAGGCATAATGAAATAGACGGATATTGAATTTCAAATGGAGGCAGACTGCCACTCTCACGTGTGATTAGCATATCCAGTCACTTGTAGTCCATCTGAAGAGTATGTGAACACCTCAGATCCTGTGAAATGTAGAAACTCTGATATTATTTGTTGAAGCCGTTCCCAACTTTTTCCCTACTTGGTCATGACTATTGCCATTGAAATGTATTCGAGAACTAGAGGTCTAAATAAAATCCAGTGATGGAAAGAGTCAATCTTATTACAGCCCATATATTGACTGGTGGGCTAGTTAGACTTTCACATTCTAAATGTAAAACAAACTTGAACTGTCAAGAGTAAATTGTCCCATTAAAAGATATGTTGGAAAGAGGTTACTGAAACTATATAGACTGACAAGTCATGGCGGCAACTAAAACCCACAGGGGCAGATTTATAAGCCCCTTGCGCCACTTTTGCGTAATTTTTCCCATGTTAAAAATAACGCAAATGTGGTGCAAGGGGCTTGTAAATCTGCCCCACAGTATATAAGTTGATTCATAGAAAAGGAGAAAAATAGTTTCTCCAAATTACCTTACCTGAATTTACTGCTCTTGCGTAGTAGGCATACATCACATTATTTACTGAATGAATGGCTCCAGAAAATTGAATTTTGCTCATCTTTGAGTATTTATAAATAGATTCATTTATCATGTGCAGTGCACCGACCAAACAATGTCTGGAGGCAACATATTCGCAAAAAAGTAAGCAGGAAAATAAGAAATTTCCAAGAAGGCAGTTTTATAAACATTTTCAGAACGCAACTAAATAAAATATTTCTTACATGTGTCATGGTAGATAATTCCATAATCGAGGAATAACACAGAAAATGTATGCCCCCTGAACCTTCATTTTACTTTGGGAACAGTTAACAAAAAGAGGTCCTAAACACAATGAAAAGGCAGCCAAGGATAGAACAGCAGCACTGCCTGAAATCGTCCTCCCTGTTGTACTAGTACAGTCAGGTTGCCCACCTCCATGATCAGCTGCTCAGTGATCAAACTATAGACATGAATTACAAACAGAAAGAGAGGCAACCACAATTCATTGATGAGTATCAAACGTTAAAAGACAAGTACATGAACAATCCCGGTCTTCATTAATGGTATTGATTTCTTTGCAATCATTCTTTCTTTTTCTCCAAATCACAGCCAACGCATTTCACCTTAAAAAAGCTTTTATCAGGGCTGCAAACAGAAAAATACACCTCTTCATGTCATTCACTGATACACAACAATCTTCAAAGGTATATTGGCTTTTAGGATTGCAATCCACGAATGCCATTGTCACCAGTACAAAGCAGGATTGGGGATGTTCATAGGGCTAGATGAACTCTTACGATGTATGCATTTGTAGTATATATCTCCTAATACTTTGGCCCTGAATGCCTCCAGGCTACTTTTCTATGCTAAGTGTTAAACGTAGCAAAACTACTTCAGTATAGCTTTCATTTGACTTTTTGGACAGTGGTCATTTGATCAGTGGTAATGCTGCCGGGTGGTGGGGCAGGGCAGGGTGGGGGGGATAGTGGAGTCCGACATATGACGGCAAGGAGTAAAGTAAGTAAATAATAAATAAAACTATTTGCCTTGTGCTCGCTGCATCGCTGAGTCGGCGATGCAGCAAGCACAGGGTAAGTAGTTTTATTTATTTGCTTACTTTACTCCTTGCCGTTGTATGTTGGACTTCACTACCCCCCCCTGCCCCGCCCCTAACCCGACACACCGCATCTCAGCATTACCTCGGTGAGCCGCCACTGCATTTGATGAAGTTTCAACTAAAAAATTACATCAGTGTCAAATGAGGATACAAAATGATTGTTGCTACTGCACATATTGCTGCAACATAGCTGGTACTTGACTTTCATTACCTCATGATGCTGTTTAAGGTAAACTAACATTTGCTGAATTCAGAGGCTTGTGTAAATGTGTTTTGTGGCCATCCTATTTGGTGACATGAGTGTATTGTGGTATACTATAAGGGCCGAAGTATACAAGCTGATCAACTATCCTAGTATAGACATAAGTATGGAGTGTAGACAAGTTCATTAATGGTATTGGAGCTGTCTGGGGTTATGCCATCACTCTGACCAACACTTTCCAAGGAATGTGTCATGCAGGCATGTGCTCAGGTAACGTTGAAGCCAAAATAGTGAACCCTGAAGCTGGTGTAATCTGTGCACTTTTGAAAAGTTTTGTTTAAAATCAGATGGTCAGGTATGTTAATGGAGTTGCAATAAACCAATGTTATGTCATTTCATGTTCATCTCAGGGAAGCGGAGAAGAAAGGGTCAACATCTTCGGGGAGGCAATTGGCCACAGTGGTTCCAATCCTGACAGTATGGACACAGATGGACCCAGTGACAAAGAGGGTGTGGGGAGTGCCATGAATGACACAAACTCTATTCTGTTATCTTAAGAGTCATCCTCCAGTGGACATTCCCAAGTGGTGGTGGACCCCACAGTATCTGTTTCAACAACATCCTTGTACGCCACCCCAGGTTCCATCCCCACCATCCCTATTGCTCACCAACCAGTTGGCCGGGCCCACTCCTCTAAGATGGGAGCTGTCTCCTTCGCCCCAGGCACCTCAGCATCTACCTATGTCTTGCCTCACTCTGCAGAGTGAGGAGGCTATTAACCTTCTGAGATACATCTCTGTGGGTCAGACTGTACTACCGAATGCCATGCAGTAGCAAGGCAGTCATCTGAAGCAGATGGTGGCCTACCTAAAAGGCATTCACAGTGCAATGTCTGGCCTGCTGAGATCTTTTCAGGCTCTGGCCTCATCCCTCAGCAAAGCCTCCCATCCCCCCAACCTTGTGTTCCTCCCCATTCCCTTACCCATACCAATACATTTTTTCTAAACATATCCAAAGCACAGGCAAACATTTGCAGGCAAATACTCATAAAGACATAAGCAGCACATCAAAACGTGAGCACAAAATCCACCAAAAAACAGGCATGCATTCAAACACACAGACACCACACACACAACCACCACACCCACATGCACCCCAACTAACATCACACCCACAACCACTGCTGACAACACCACACTCACATACTCACACCACTCACCATCACATCCCTACACTGCAGAGATAATAGCACACACTCATGCACACACCATGCCCCCACCACCACATGCACAACCTGCACAGACAACACACCCAACCCCCGAAGCAACATCACTTCCATACACACACCACACACAACCACACACACTTTCATCACCACATCAGCATCCACACACCCACACCCAACACTTCCACTGCTGCAACATCCACAGTTAGCACAGACAACACCACAACCACCCCCAAACACTATCACTTCCATACACACACCACATACAACCACAACACCCTCTTTCACCACCACATCACATGGAGAAGTGTGGCTCAGGGGTTAGAGGCAGCAGACCCGGAAACTGAGAACGGTCCTGGACCAGGGTTCAATTCCCCGCATCGGCGGGTCTTGGGCTCAAAAATTCCACAGACTTGATAATTCTCGTTCCGGTGCCTACTTGACTCACGGGTTCACACTCTGCGACTCTGGGCAATAGCTTGCTTAATCTCCACTACGGCCCCTCGCGGCGGGATGCCTGGCTTTCACCTTGTGGATACCCTGCTGGGGTTATCTCACAGGGGAATACCAGGACGGGTTCCCAAGGCAAGCGCCTTGATGCCTTCGGGTGATACGTGCGCTATATAAATCGCAATACATTTACATCAGCACCCACACCTAGCACCTCCACTGCTGCAAACACCACAGATACCCCAGCCACATTCTACGGTAAACAGTCAAAATATCGAGTACAAAATATCGAATGGACATAACATCGAGTTTAAAATATAGAATGGACAAAAAATCGAATGGACAGAATATAGACATCAAAAATATCATTTTTAAGGTAAATAATGTAATATCGAAAGTTAAAAATATAGAAAGTTAAAATATCGAAGTATATAATATAGGTTATTAAAATTATCGAATTTTTAGTAATATCGAATTTTTTATAGTGTTTTTGTTATTATATGTGTGAAAAGTGTGTATTTATATTATAATTAATTTTAATTAATGAATTTTGTTTATCTAATTTTTGTGTAATTTAATTCTGTAGCGGGTTGTGGGTTTATAGGGAAATAGGGTGGGTAGTAATTTAATTATAATTAATTAAATATGTAAATGTATTTATTGTTATTAATTATTAATTAATTGTTAATTAATTTATATTTGGTAATTAATTAAATTTTAATTGGCAATTAATTTGAATTACTTGATTAATTGCTAATTATGTTAATTTTACTAATTTATTTTCTGTAGCGGGTTGTGAGTTTATAGGGGAATAGGATGGGAAGTAATTTATTTATAATTAATTAAATAATAAAAAGTATTTATTTGTATTTAATTCGAATTAATTGTTAATTAATTTTTAATTGTTAAATAATTAATTGATCATTTGTAATTAATTTGTATTAATAGGTAACTAATTGTAATAATTAATGTTAATTAGTAATTTTAATAGATTAATTATTATATTATATTAAATTGGTAATTACTTTTAATTATTTTTTTATAGATATTAATTTATATTTTTTTTATTAATATATGACGTATTTACTTTCCCTACTGTTGCACTCTCTGGAGTGGGAATAGTAATTTTAACCCCTACGCTATCCAATGCTTTCCCTACTGTTGCACTCTTTGGAGTGGGAATAGTAATTTTGACCCCTACGCTATCCAACGCTTTCCCTACTGTTGCACTCTTTGGCGTGGGAATAGTAATTTTTACCCCTACGCTATCCAACGCTTTCCCTACTGTTGCACTCGTGGAGTGGGAATAGTAATTTTTACCCCTACGCTATCCAACGCTTTCCCTACTGTTGCACCCACTGAAGTGGGAATAGTAATTTTTACCTCTACGCTATCCAACGCTTTCCCTACTGTTGCACTCACTGGAGTTGGAATAGTAATTTTTACCCCTACCCTATCCAACGCTTTCCCTACTGTTGCACCCACTGGAGTGGGAATAGTAATTGTTACCCCTACGCCATCCACCGCTTTCCCTACTGTTGCACTCTTTGGAGTGGGAATAGTAATTTTAACCCCTACGCTATCCAACGCTTTCCCTACTGTTGCACTATTTGGAGTGGGAATAGTAATTTTTACCCGTACGCTATCCGACGCTTTTTCTACTGTCGCACTCTTTGGAGTTGGAATAATCATTTTTAGCCCTACGTTATCCAACGCTTTCCCTACTGTTGCACCCACTGGAGTGGGAATAGAAATTTTGACCCCTATGCTATCCAACGCTTTCCCTACTGTTGCACCCACTGGAGTGGGAATAGTAATTTTAACCCCTACGCTATCCAACGCTTTCCCTACTGTTGCATTCTTTGGAGTGGGAATTGTAATTTTTACCCCTACGCTATCCAACGCTTTCCCTACTGTTGCACCTACTGGAGTGGGAATAGTAATGTTTACCCCTATGCTATCCAACGCTTTCCCTACTGTTGTACTCACTGGAGTGGGAATAGTAATTTTTATCCCTATGCTATCCAACGCTCTCCCTACTTTTGCACTCTCTGGAGTGGGAATAGTAATTTTTACACTTCCGCTATTGTACGGTAATAATATTGGATAATATTTAATTGTATTATGTTACTATATATGTATACGTTTTAACAAATATGATTTAATTTTTGTTATAACTTTCATTAATTATTTAATTATTATAAGTTAATGTAAGTATTTTAAGTATATTTTAGTAATTAATTTTTAATATTAATTTAATTTAACATTGTTTTTAATAAAGTCGATATTTTTATAAACTATATTTTTGTAAACGATATTGTTTACTCGATATTTTTGTACTTACCTGTTTGTAGATACAAACTCGATATTCTGTGTGTCGATATTTTGTCAACGATATTTTTGATAGTCGATATTATGTCCCTCGATATTATGTCAGTGATTCACATTCTACAATAGAGATGCACACCGTCAAGCACCCAACAGAAATAAGACACACCCATACTTGCTACATATACACCTGACACACATGCACCTGCAGCCACAACAGATGCAAGCACATCACACATAGTCACTCCCTTCACCCACAAGACACCAGTCCTTACCATTTCCACTACCCTATAGAAGGTCCTTTTTTTCCTTGCCTTCACCCCTCCCAAACCTCCAACGACCACTTCCAAGGACCTTCCTACCCCTCCCACACCCAGGACCACTACTCCCACCCCCAAATCCATCGCTATTACAAACCCATCCACCCCGTTCACCTCCCAAGGCACCCCTGCCAAATGTTCCTCCACCTCACAGTCCCAAAGAGCCCCTCCTAAATGTAAGTACACCCTTTCCTCTTCAAAAACCACCACTTCCCAACCCAACGGCACCCATCCGAAAACCCAACATCCCCATCCTAAATAGCATCTTTGAAGTGCCAGCCCTGCCCAATGAATTCCCCTTCATGAGGATGTTAACTATCTGTGTCTTTCAGGACAAGTTTTATGGAACTGCAGTGTGCTAAGCCACACAATTCCTCCATTTGTTATGATGTGTACGTGTGATTTATTTGGACAAATAAATTCTGCTTTGTTTTTGAACATATTAGTCCTGGCATTACTTTTCCCTAGCTATTTTTGGGGCAGTAGCAATGTTGCACAGGTTAGATTGGGATGCAGTGTTCTTGTGCTTACACATTATGGCAGATTCTACTACATATATAGTGTATTTTGTTATGTACATGCCCAATTTGATATGATATGTGATGGTGATTAGCTTTTATGGGCAGGCATTCATCATAGTGATGGCTACTTGGACCACCTAATTGATGTGATTTGAAACATTGAAATGTGTGACTACAGATGTGCTTTTTCACCTTGAATGGTAATCAATATGATATGAACAACGTTGTATATTTAGAACTTAGAACCAGTGCAGGAGTCACACAGGACAAGAGGAAATTTTCCATGGGTGGATATGTGGAAGGAATCCATATTGGGCTAAACATTGATTCGGGTGGTACATCAAATGGTAAAGGTTTCAGCTTGTCTTGAACAATGTCTACATCATGTTACTTGTATTTCTCCCTATGATGTATGTTGGATATGTTTAGCCACGCCTGGAAGCTAGTTAGTTGTCATACCTTTTTATTTTCTTATCATCTTATATTTATATTCTGGGGCATGTGCCCATTATTTCGTATGTAACTTACACCTACTATAGTTATACGAGAAGAATGCTGTTACTGATTTGTTTGGTTTAATAACTTGCACTTGCATATTACACATATATGCATGGAACTTGGTGATGCTATTGGAGGACACTGATATACTTAAAACAAGGAGGCTTGTACAGAGAGATGTTTAGAGTCATGGGCAAAGTGGTCTCTGGCTCAGGGAGCCAGACTTTCAGGGTGCCCCTGATTGAGCTAACCCTGATCTACAGTCAGTCTTTCCATAATGCCCTTGAAATACTTCTTGAGTGTATTGGTTTAATTGACATCTTCCAAAAACTTCTTTTTAATGTGGGTGATGTGTGAGAGTCTATTACAGAAATGTTGCAGAGAAGGTGTGTTTCTCTTTCATGAAACATCCATACTTAAGTTTCTTTCATATCAAAACAGGACCTAGCATGTGAGAAATGGCAGGTGATACAGAGAGTATTTTCTGTAATGTTAGTAAGGAACTGCTATTGTATTACAATATTAAAAACTCACACCACTATCACTTAGTACAGACGACTTTCTGCCTTATATATGCCCCTTTCCATCTACTCAGGTGTGTAGGCTTTACCGCCACAGTCAAGTCAGCTGGATGGGTCATTGTGATTGGGCCGACTGCAAAACTGGCAGTCCACCCGCCGACAGATGCATTGGCCTGTCTGGCTGCCATGACGCTCGAGATTTGATGGTGGCGACTGCAGAACTGTGGTGGTGTTTAGTCTATGCACCTGCTTGCTTCAAAACAGACCACCAAGGACCCCTACCACCAAACTCTTAATCAGGCACTTGGTTTATATTAGAGTATGAATAGTAAATGTTGCCCCTTTAAAGTTCATCCCCTTCCCTGACTTAGTTTATACTGTAGTGGAAATAGAAAATCCAAAGCTTTTAGTGCCCAACACCTTCCCTGAGTCAAGTTATATTGGAGTTGTAATAGCAAATGTTGCCCCTTTAGTGTCCAACACCTTCCCAGAGTTAATGTATAATGGAGTGGGGACAGTAAATTGAACCCTGTTAGTGTCCAGCACCTTCCCTGAGTTAAGTTTTACTGAAGTGGTAAGAGTACATGTTTTCCCTTTAGTATCCTTACCATTCTCTGACTTATGGCCTTATTATGACTTTGGCAGTACAAAAGGGGTTCTCCGCACCATTGCCCCGCTTCCGCACTGCCAAAGACATAAATAGACCACCTGCTGGATTCTGATTGGAATCCAGGTCCGGTGGTCCTGTTGCCGCTGGCCCAAGGCCGTGCCTATTTAAAGGCTCATAGGAGAGCTATAACAGCCCCACCGTGAAACCCACAAGGGGATGGGCAGATAAAAGGGCTGTCACGAAGGAGTAACAGACACCCACACCTAATTTTAGGTACAATAGGAATATAGAGTGTTGCCATCTCTAATTCCTACTTTTCAGAACTTTCATTGCACATCACAATCCTGAAGAAGAGCACTGGCTTCCATTACGGTCCACTTTAAGTGCAAACCATGTCAACCTAATTTCACTGTCACTCACACTCACGGATAAGAGAGCAGCAGGATAATACGTATCCAGCTACTATATTTTTTTGTAAGAGGATCTCCTTATCTCTTGTTGTTTTTTAACCTTGCCACCTGGACCCCCAAATAGAAGTCTATTTACGGGTACCGGGGAGGCAATTTTGACACACGCACCGACTCTGTAATGCCCACAACTATGGCATCTCTCCTTAAAAGATCAAAGCCAAAGATCCTTCTCGAGGGGCCCGTGGGGGACATCAGCACCACCCCCACGAGGAGCAAACGCCTGATGATGAAGCATGACACCCACAAGGTTGTGTGAGGGCATTTTTTCCAAAAGGAGGAATTCCCCTACCTTCATCTGTATCCAACTGTGAGTGTAAAAAAAGATCACTCAAACATGTTTATCTAAGCCACCAGAATAGGTTGTGTCCTTTTTCGTAGGAACAGTTACCCCTAAGTGATGACCATGTAATTCCTTGGGAGTTTTGATACTGGACCTTCTATTTCTAATTAGCTCCTGGTCCCCCCCTCTTGATTGATTTGACCACAATGGGAATGCCATTTCACTCCATGCCCTGCAGAACCTGTGGGAGCATGCAGACAGGAAGGACACTATGTGCTCCCGCATGCATTTCCTGGCGCAGAGGCAACAGGGGGCCCTGTAGGACCCCCTTTGTTTGCTCACAGACACACTTTTCATGGCGGGCTCACCACCAAGAAAACCGTGGCTGAGAGGAAACTCATAATATGCTTGGTGGGCCCGCAACAGCTCTGCCAAGCATATTACGGCCTCAAGACCTCCTGCCACACCTCCAGCGGTTGCAATGTTGCCAATGCGGTCTGACCGCCTAAGTCGGAATGGGCCGGTTGGACAGCCGGAGCGACAGTGCACGCACCACCGCCGTTGCTACGGCGGTCAGTCATAATAAGGTCCTAAGTTACAATAGAGTGGGAATACACATTTTTGCCCCTTTGGTGTCCATCACCTTCCCTTACTTAGTTTATATTGGAGTGGGAATAGTAAATTGAACCCTTTTATTTTCCAAGACCATCCCCGAGTTTAGTTATAATGGAGCAGGAATAGTAAATGTTGTCCCTTTGCTGTCCAACACCTTCCCTGAGTTAAGTCATACTGGAGTAAGAATAGTAAATGTTGCCACCTTAGTGTTCAAGACTATCCAGAGTTCATTTATATAGAGTGGGGATAGTAATTTGAACCTTTTCAGTGTCCAACACCTTCCCTGAGGAATTACGTTTTACTGGAGTGGAAATAGTAAATGCTGGCCCTTTACTGACCAAATCTGACTATAGTGACTTTATGATGCAGTGGGTATGCTTAATTTAACACTTTCAGTGTATAATGCCTTTCCTTAGTTAATTTACATTGTACTGTGTACAGTTAATTTTAACCATCAAATGTTAAAAATATGTGTTTAGTTTGTTTGTAGTGAAGTGGCAATAGTAATTGTTATGTTTGTATTGTGAAATAGTTTGCTTTAGTTCCGTTTTGTATTGGTTTGGTAACAATGTTTTATTCTTATAATATATATATCTATACATTAACAAGCAAAACGAAAAAATGTACATATTTTTATAATTTTTTATTTATACAAAAGTAACATAATGCAATTTTTTAGTATTTTGAAATATTTTTATTAAACAAAAATGTCAATTTTTATGTAAATATAAAAAATGTTAATAGTTGTAAAACATATACAGAAAATAATAATTAGAATTATTTTTTTACATAATATGCATTTCCATTTTGTTAAACGTACATTTATTTATATATTTTTTACAGTTTCAAATACATAATTTACGTTTTTTAACACAAATAATATGAGTATATATTGAATAATTATATATGTGGTATAATATTATGTAATATGTACTTTGCAATTTGAGTAGTAATTTTCATAACATTGTTGTACATGTTTAATATTTTACAAAACATTTTAATAACATTACTGCTATTTTTCCTATTCACTCCTACGTGAAGATAGTCATTTCATTTAACTTTCATTAGGTGGCCATTTTTTTCTACCACTAACTATATTTAGTAGTCTATTGGTGTTATTTGGTGTCATTTCTGGAAGGTAGAAGTCGCTGTAGGGTGCTGCTGTTCATCGGTTAAGGTAAGTTAACTTTTACTGTTTTTAGGGGGTTTCTAAGTTTGGGGGGTGTAGACTAGTTTTGTATACCATGTGTGTGTTGTTGCTAAGTTTTTTGTGTGTGTTTACTGCATTTCTATTTGCTATTTGGTATTTTGAATGGAAAGAAATGCATAGGTACGTGTTGTTAACTAGTTTTGTATGGTTTAATAATATGAATGTTTTAATTTTGGAATGTAGTGTTTTGTACGGGTGTTTTTTATTTATTTCTTACAACTTTGCAATTCATATGTGTTTCTAAGGGAAGCTGGATGATTGGCTTAAAGAAAATATGAATTGTTTTTTATAAACCAATTTTTAAATAAATATTTCCTTGTTTATTGTGTTTCTAGGAACTGTTCTTTTTTCAAATACATTTCTGTGGTTTATAATGGAAATTACTTTGGATTGCTTTGAGAGATTACCTTTCCTTTTTGTTAGTTTTGAAAAAAAATGGGGGGTGGGTATTACATTTCTAAGGCGTTTTTGGTCGATTACAAATTTTTCCTATGTGGATTTGGACAAAGATCTGAAGCTACAAAATCGCAAGTTTAATTTATTTATTTTCTGAGGGAGGGAAATGTGATATTCTTAAAGTAATTTATGTTGATGTATTTAATCTGTTGATTTTTTTGAAAATATGTACTGTATGTATGTACTGTAGTTTTACAATTATATCTACTTAGTTTGTTAGTTACTTACATCAGATAAATATATTAATATGTTTTTGTAACACTAATATTAATATTTTGATATCATTGAGTAACGTTTATGTAAGTATTATTTATTCACTGAATTAATAACAATATTTTATTAGTATTAGAAAAACATACTTTATTTTTCAGGTCTAGTATATTGTAGTTTTAAAGTATATGTTATACTTTATGTGTGGTTTAGAGGATAGATTTGGCTATTCTAATTATTCTAGTACTTTGTTGTTTATAAATAGTTTTAACTTAAATTGTAGTATCTCGTACTATTTTTTAATGTTTACTTATGTTAGGGGAGATTTCAGTAACTGATTGTTCTATTCTAAGTTCTTGGTAGCTTTGTTTTTGTCTAAGACTCGTCGTAATTTGCATAGTGCAGATTGCGTTCTGCCAAGTGTGGACTGCTAGGCATTATGCCATTCTTCCACTGCGTTTTTTTTTCTTCCTGTGCCAAGGTGCTGTCATAGACATTCCACCGTGGTATCTGGAATTTTGGTTGGTGTCTGTGTCCCAACCCATGCAGTCTGCCAACCCATGTGTCCTCGATGTAATCCATTAGGGGAGTACATTTTTCTTTGTAATTTTGATAATAGTATGTTGTAATGGTTTGCTACTTCTGTGACAGGAATGCAGGTTGGTCGCTTATTCCACACTTAGGGCCTTATTACGAGTAAAGAGGTTCCAAGACCACCATACCTGTGGAGGTGGTCTGACCGCCGTGACCTCGGTGGTCTGAGTGCCTGATTCTGATCTTGGCAGCCGATTCTGATCTTGGCAGCCGAACTGACAGAAGACAGCACCATTGCCTGGATCTTGGATCCCGTGGTGGTGTGGAAAGCAGCTGGGAATGGGGGCGGTGCCGAAGCTGACACAGCCGTGTCTATTCCGACCTGCCTTTCCACCAACCGTTTTATCATAGAGATCCCACCATGAAAAGGTCGGTATAAAGGCAGGGAGCGTGCCCCAAACAGGACCTCCAGCCATTTCAACCATTGGACATTGTGGCTGGGGGCACATGTTGCGTCCCTCTATGCCTGCACGGTGTGCCTTGTATAGTGCATGGTACCAATGTGCACAGGTAATATCATCCTTGTATGGCTATGTGCAGGTATATTTTTAGGACAGATTGAATCATAGTTTGTTCAAAGTGAATTACTTTTTGGGGGGGGGTAATAGTTGTTTGCTTGTTCTTTGAATTGGTAGAGCATTTCCATGTAGGTATTGCCTTATTAGGGAGCAAGCCTTAACAAAATGAATATTGGTGTGTTGAAATTCACCATGAATAGTGTATAGTTCATGGAATGTTTGGGAACATTTTAAATGCCCCATCTATCATCCATTTCTGACACTGGAACAGTTTTAGTAAGTTGGTAGAGGTAGAAATGTTCCTGCATGTGTTCATGTTAGGTTTGTTTGTATGTCTATCTCCCAGTATGTTTTAGGAGCAGGCAGGTGACGCTGGTGGCCCTTTCAGTGCATGTCATGTGGCACTTAAGGTGGGCACTGATGGTAATTAGCCTGTTATATATTCAGGTACTTGGGATAGAATATTTTTAAGTATATGTGTTGTGGGTTCTTCAGTATTGGTGCTTGTTTCTCTTATATGTTCTAAAACTTCTCTCACTTCTATTTTTGTTGCATTTGGGGGGTGATTATGCGCTTTAACATTATTGACTACAGTTTCTTTAGTATTCAAATAGAAGAACCCTGCACCCCTAATATTTTACATTCAATTAGATATACTAAATTATCCATCAAGCAAAAAACACAAAGATGAAGAGAGATTCCTCCTATTACAGGAAACACTGAGAAAATGTTCAATCAATCATTCATTAAATGATTTATTTCATAATAACACAGAAAAACAAGGACTGGAACATAATCATTTGTTAGTACATTCTTAAAAATGATTTTTCTATAATGTGCATGGTGCTCCAGTCCTTGTTGTGAAGAGCATCTTAAACAGCCAACGCTTGTTTCGTCACCACCGTGACTTTCTCACGGCTGTAAAGATAATCATGAAACAGAAAGAGTATATGCATCAGCATTTGTTAACACCACAACACTTCTGTATTAAGAGTCTTACACACAGTCCACATAGGACAGTGTGGAGGTGAAAGATGAACCCGAAAGTTATCAATCAAAGAGACCTGTTTTCACAGAGTGCAAAAGAAAGTCATGTCCAGGGCTTAACCACAATACATCGAATGTGACAATTAACAACGGAAGCAGAAGTGCCCAAAGAACCATAGTTAGGTGCACTGAAGGAAAAATGAAAGTGAGAAAAAAGGGCTAAGGAAAAAAGAAAAAGAAGAAAGAACGGGGAAAAAAGAATGTACCCCGATCTTCAAGTCGTAAACCGAAGAAAGGAATTGGTGTTAGCTACCTCCAATGTTGTCAGAACAGACGCCAGGAATGTGGACGGCTCAACAGTCAAGTTCGAAGGGATCCTCATGGATCAGCATTTAAGGCTCAAACACAATAAGCGAAGATATTTGATAGTCATCCTAAACCAATATTCTAAATGTAAAAAACTTGAAGTGTTACAACTCCCATTCAGATTAATGTAATGCTCACTTCTACTGTAAAAACTTTTTACGTCCTTTCCAGTTTGGTTTTTGTGGATTATTTCAGGAGACCTATCCTCCAGGATGATCGTAGATATGTGTAAATCTATTAATTAAAACAATACCTTAATATCAGGAAATCCATATTCCTCTATAGGTATCTACAAATGTTCCATGCGTAATGACACTAACGTTAGCAGCAATGATTCTTAGTCGCATTGTCAAATGTCATTCAATTGACTAGGGCACTATGATAAGGCCCTATATACAAAAAATATACAATTAGTCAATGAGACTTTATTCTCTAAGACGCATATCTAGAACAGACCGAACACACTAGTGATTTATAGAAATCATTGGTAAGAACTCATAATTTAGAATGAAATCCCATCTTCTGTCTCAAATTGAATGCAGAGTACGAGTCACCACTATTCTTGTCAGTCTTTTGAAATAATACAACTTCGTATCACTTCGATATGTAATTATATTGCTGGCCAATAATGATGGCCATGCTAAAATAGATCAGTGACAACCGCCAAAATGGCATAAGACAAATATTACACCACATGTAATACAATCGATTGTGCACATGCATTCAGAGAAACTAGTGTGATTGAAACATTGGACTTAATGCCAAGGAAGCCTGTTTTTAAAACATGCGTGAAACTACATAAAAACATTAATAATCAAACAACGTTTCACCCCAGAAACAATATTATAGCAGTGTAAGTACTGTTGCCTCTCCCTCGGTTTCGAGACGATACTACTCTAAATCGGTTTGTTTGTAACACGCAATGTTTTTAATGAGATATTTTAACTCAGTGTCAGTCATCAACCAAGACCACCGAAACAGCCTGTATTCAAACGTACGTATCGGAGCAATACATTTCAATGCCCCTACTTAAAAATATAGGTTTTGACACAATAAGTCAGACCAGCAGTAAGCAGGGTTAAAGTCCTATGTCCGCACTACAGGCACGAACCTCATTATTGACCCCATGTATCCACAGCAACTGGCTCCTCCCGTCTCTGCTAACACGAAATGCATACTGGTTCGGGTGCTGTATTTAAATGTACCTGGAACCGGAAATAATCAAGGGAGGTCGCCCAAGGGAGATAAAAGATGTGAAATGGACTATTGCTGTAGATGGCAAAGGCGGCCATCTTATAGTGACTCAGCCCTATGTCTTTCTAGTGACTCTGACTCAACTAAGATATTTGTGCCAGAACGGTTCAATGCAAAGAGTCAACAAAAAACTATTAGTTTCTTGCAGTAAGTTTAAAGTTGTTAATTAAAAATACTTAATTTATTGGTGATGTTAGATGTGTAGTTTTTGTTGCTGTGTAGTGATAATCTGTTTTAAAAGAAAAACGCTACCCAGTGTATTAGACATTCTTTCTTACATTATATTTTTGTAAGTTTTTGATTTTTTTAAATATAATTAATACTTACCTGTAGATTAAGGCCCTCATTACGATGAGAGTTGGAAAGCCTCCGACCACATTACAGTGCAGGCGGCCGAAAGTGACACCGGCCAATCATTCTGTCTGGATTCCAAAGAGCTCAAGGAGCCCGTCAGCCAGTCGGAGACCGGCCATAATCCCTATGGTCAGCGTTTCTGCTGTAGGGATTACGATGTCAGTTTCTGACAGGCTTTACATGTCGGGCTTTCTGACATGGAAAACCTGGCAGAAAGCGACATTGGGGGCCCCTAGTAGGGCCCCCTTCATCCTGATGACTCTTGTTGGGGGCTGAGAGGGCACCTAAAGTGCCCTCCTGTTAATCCCTGCAATGTGTGGCAGGCACCTTGAGGTGCCTGCCACGCGCTGCAAAGATGAACAGATTCTCCAATTTTTCTATGGGAGTTCGTGCTACAGCTAGTTTACTGCCGTAGCACAAGCTCCCATAGACAAATGGTGTATGCAACCGCACCATGTGTGGTCACACTGTAATCGCTGTGTTGGGTGGACGTAAGTCCACCCAACATTGTAATTAGGCTCATAGTCGTATAGTTGTATATTTTATAGCCTTGTAGTTTGCAAGGAAATTCTGGCAGTGTTTTGTCCTCTTCAAATGTCTGGCGTTTTGTGAGATATTTTTTGCTTTAATTCGTTTAACTTTTATATTGTTTGTTTAATTGTTTAAACTATTTTATTGTCTATATTTTGGTGTAGTTTAATATTATTGGTTGCTTAAGGCTAATTTAATTTTTGGGGACAGTTATATCCTTATTTGGGAAACGCTATTTACTGTTTTTTATGTTTATAGTTTGAATGTTTGTAGTTTATATTAGTTTATTTACTTGCTAATATATTTTTTGTATTGAGTTAACATTTGACATTGTTCATTATCCTGCCCTAAACAAAATACAAACAAAAGTCTATAAAAATTTTTTCCACATCCAACAAAAGCGTAGCGCCAGCTCAGGTGCGGCTAGAGTTTGGCCTGCTAAATCAGGTGTTTCAGAGCAAAGGCGCATTCATTAATCTATGCTGGAGGTTGCGTGCTTCTGAAAGCGGGACCATAGACCAACTATGCTGGAAAGAAATAGACAGACAAAAATAAAATAAAATGTAAGGATCGTGGGGTACTTATTTAAACCATGTGATAGAGGACCTGTCTGCCCAAGATATTTGGAACCTCAACATAGGGAAGAAGGCATTCAATAAACTAATCAACTCTGCAATAAAGCTTCTGTCTCACACAACGGATGAAAACACCTTACTTCAAAGACGGCATGCCTGGACGGTGATCAGCTCATATGAGATAAGGAAGCCTCAGGAATATTTATCAGCTTATTTCTTACTTACCCAAAAATATCAATTTATAAGACTGCGTCTTGGCATGTGGGAAACAAAAGACCTAATCCCGCCATGGAAGGATCAAAGGGAAAACCGAGACTGTAGATTATGCGGATACAAATATGAATCTATTCAACATATTTTTTGTGTGTGTCCAAAGTTAATAAAAGAACGGAAGTCACTAATAAAAGCACTAATGATCAGTATGAATATAAGAACGTGTGGAGAAGCTATAATCACCTGGCTCGGCGGGTCCTCAATCCCCCTAGTATGCAGGAGGATAAAACTTTTACATTTGTATTTAAAGGAAATTGGTTGAAACCAAAAATTATTGGACAACTATACACATTTCTGAAAAGCAAAAGGCCATTCTATATATGGGCTGTTACAAAGACATGGACTTCCCAAATCTCTATTTTAAATAAATTGTTGTACAGAAGTAGGTTGTAGATAACTGGGCAAAAATATCACTAATAATTGTATCTGTTTATACAAGTATGTAGCAGTCCTATTATAAAAATGTCATTTGGTGTGATGGTTTTTGTTTTTAAAGAACGATCACTTAAAATAAAATTTAATTGAAATGAATTGACATTGTTTAATAATATATAAGTTTAATGTGTCTAAATTGGTTTTATCTATCTATAAGATATATTGTAGAGGTGTTTTAAGTTAATAGTATTTGTTTCTGTTGAATTAAAGTAGTATCCTATATTTATATATTTTATTTATAATTCTTTTGTCGAATTTATTTTTTTTCGCATTTGATGTACACTTAGTAACACCTCATCATATCCAATATTAAAGCAACTGTTATAGAGTATATTCTACTAAGCTAAATTGAGGTTGAGCTTACACGTATAGCATCACCCAAGGCCTTTCCCTGTTAGGTATTTAGAAATACAGGTACAGTTTCAAATAGCGTAAAGGCGATGAGCATAGTATGTAAAGGAAACTTACACATTCAACCTGTCCCTTCTTTTGCGAAGAGTTTCAAGTTAAACCCATCCAACGTGAAAGGCACCCCGCAAGTAGACAAAAAAAACCTCCCCCAACAAAGAAAAGTAAATGGTGGTGGTGGCAAGTGTGTGGAGCATTTTACACTCTAGTCAAGTGAGAGGTTGGTCACATGGACTTGCAAGTGCAAGCCAGTCCTACTCTAGGAGTTCCTACGGATGTATCTTTGTGGCCTTATTTTGTATCCATGGATCTGTGATCTAAAACTGGAAAAGATGCATGTCTCTAATTGAGGGTGGTCAGACCTCCAGAGGAAGCCCCTGTGTAAGATAGGAGACCAGTGGCCCCCATTTGTAGTCAAAGTTTTTGTAATCGTTCCTGAAGATATCTGTTGTTCTGTCTAGACATAGTATCTTCCTGAGTTGAGACTGCCACATAGAAAGGGTGGGGGGCACTTTCTTCTTCCAGGCTGCTGCGATCGCAATTTTGGCCGCCCCTAAACATAACCACATGATGGCCTTGTCTGCTCTATTTTGGTGTTCCAGGGATGGCTCCCTAATACCTAGGAGCACTCCCTCTATAGAGGTTGTTATGGGGTATACCAGCATGATTTTGATGTGTGCGAGTATCTCTTCCCAAAAGAGTTTGATTGCAGGACAATCCCACCAAATATGTTGAAAATCACAGAAGAGGCCACAGACCCTCAAGCACATATCTGAGGTATTCGGAAATATGAGTTTACGTTTGGTCGGGTAAAGATACCAATCTAGTAGAGTTTTAAAGTGAGCTTCTCGCAGGTCTAGGGAGTGGTTAAATGTATCCGTATGTGACCATAGCCTGGCCCATTCCTTTTCAGATATGTCTCTCTGTATTATTCCTTCCCACATAGCCATATATCTAGGTCTCGGGGAACGAGTCACGCCAAGGAGGGAGCTATATAAAAAAGAGTTTATCCTCTCATGGAGCCAATCTTTTGAACAAATTGTTTTAATGTAGTTCTCTCTCGTGTGGCAGCATCACAAATCTGAGGGGTGAAAGCCCAGTGTTTAAGTTGTGGAAGTCTTTGTCTGGGTCTAGGTGGAACTCCCTTCAGCAGTTCTCAAATGTTAAAATATCGTGGTTGTGGAAGAGATCTGACAGCATGAGGCCCCCCCCTGTCTCCATGGGTCAAAGGGTCCTTCACATAGTGCTGTCGGAAAGACCGGGTTGAAGTGTATCGGTGTATATGGAGATGGAAACGTGCTCCATTCTTCTCCCACGGCTATTGAGTCCCATACCTCTCAGGGTAGTGTGTTTCGGGGTGCTAATTTAGGCGTTGGCTGGTCTATCCTTTTTGGGCTTCCAGATAAGGTTCCAAATCGTCCTCCCCGCAATAGCCCTATCCATATGAAGCCAATGCTTCTCCAATTTAATTTTAGACCATTCCGCTACTATCCTGAGTTGGGCTGCCTTGTAATATAGGCTGAAATCAGGTAGTCCCACCCTTCTTGCGTCTCTTGGTCATCTTAATACATGAAACGGCAGATGTGCCCTTCCGCCCTGCCAGATAAAATGAGTGATTAGCGATCTGAGTTTAGGAAGGAGGTCCCTTTTGAGCTCTATGGGCAGTGCTTGGAAAAGATACAAAAATTTGGGTAGCACTGTCATTTTAATTGTGTGTACGCGACCTAACCAGGAGATGAACAGTGGCTTCCAACGCTTCAGGTCGAGTTGAACCTGGTGAAGGATAGGCGGGAAGTTAACCTAGTACATTCCAGCTGCCCGCGCTGTCAGTTGAATACCCAAGTATTGGAGAGAGCGTTTAGCCCACTGAAAGGGGGTGCATTCCCGTAGTCTACCTGCCTCAGCCTCTGGGATTGTGAGATTAAGAATAAAGTATTTATCCAGATAAATTTTAAGCCTGCCACGTTCTCAAATCCAGTCAGTTCTGTATGTAGCGCAGGTAGGGAGAGCAAGGGCTCAGTGAGAGATAAAAGGATATCATCCAAGAAAAGTGATATTTTGTGGTTATCTCCCCCCAAGGGAATCCCATTTATCGCTTGGTTGTCCTGGATATACATTGCCAGTGGCTCAATGCTTAGAGCAAACAGTTGGGGTGACAATGGACACCCCTGTCTCGTCCCTCTGATGAGGGGAAAAGGGGCAGACAGCATCCCATGCACCTGTATTCTTGATCGGGGATGAGTAGAGTCAGCCCTGATCATATCAATAAATTTATCTGCGAAGCAAAATTGTTTAAGTGTCTGAAAAAGGACCGACCAGTCCACCCTGTCAAAAGCCTTTTCGGCATCCAGCCCCACGAAAACCGCCAGCATCTTGCGCTTGGCCGCCTGCTCAATCGAAATGTATTGTCCGTTGAATGTTGTTGTAGGTCAGCCTGCCTTTTATTAAGCCTGATTGATCAGGGTGGATGAAATCTGGCATCAGTTCGTTTAGCCGTTCCACCAGTATAGCCGAGTAAAGCTTTGCATCTACATTCAAAAGCGCAATTGATTGATAGGAGGCGCACATGTTTGCCTTTTTCCCCGGTTTAGGGATCACTATTATTACTGCCTCGGCCATCGCGGGGGTAAAATCCACTTCTTCTGCCATTTTGTTGGAGAGTTGCGTAAGGTGCCGGATGATCTCGGCTGCAAAAGTCTTATAAAAAAGCACCATCAGACCATTCAGTGCTGGTGTTAGGTTTGAGGGAATTAATTGCTGCACACACCTCTTTTTCTGATATGACATGAGGATATCATTGCAGAACTGGGAAACCTCAAGGAAATTCAGCATCTGGAGGAATCTGTTTTGTGCTTCAGTATCCCGTGTCTTCTCCGTTTTTAAATGTTCGTAGAATGCCCCAAATAATTCAGCCTTTCCTGTGTCTGTAGACACTAAACTGCCCTCTCTGCCCTGTATACTTCCGATATATTCCTTTTCTCTTTTTCCTTTAATTTTCTCGGCAGATGTGAGCCTATTTTATTTCCCTGCATGTATGTTATCTGACGCAGTCGCAATAAGGTATATTCTGCCCTATTGTTGTATATCGCTTTAAGTTTCCCTTTAAGCGCTGCAAGTTTGAATTGGGATACCCTGGGGGTGTGGCCTTGTGTTCTTTCTCCACCAGCTCTAGTTCCACCACTAGGCTAACTCTCTCTTTGGTTCTCTGTCTGTTGAAGTTGGCATTGAACTCTAGACATTTACCCCTTGTGACCGCTTTGAATGCATCCCAATTATTGAAGGTCGAAGTGTCTTGGGGCATGTTTAGGCTAAGAAATGTCTCTGTTATCTTTCCCCGCAGTTCATCTTGCATCAGTTTGTCCCTTGTAAGGGAAGCGTGGGAAGAACCATCTAGAGAACCTGGGTGTGGCATTACTCCAGCTAAGACAAATCGAGACCAGGCAGGGATCAGAGATTGAAAGTGGAAGCATTTTTGCTTCTTGAAGTGAGCCCAGCAGGCTCTGACTATTAAAAACATAGTGAAGCCTGGAGTAAGTGCTGTGAACATGAGAGAAAAAAGTGTAGTCTCTGGTCGTGGGGTAGAGCGTGCGCCAGGCGTCTCTGAGACCAAGATCATGTGTTGTCTGTTTAGCCGTTGTGGGGAAGGAGTTGGTCCGTGCTCTGTGAGGGTGTGTGCTATCTAGGTCAGCTTGCCAGGTGAGGTTGAAGTCATCTAGGAGGACTGTCGGTCCCTCTGCAAACTCTCCCGCCTGGTTTAAGAGTGTAGTTAAAAAGGCAGGCTGGCCTGCATTGGGTGCATAAGCTGCAATAAAGATACAAGTTTTCCCCCTTAATGTGCCTTTCACCATGACCAACCGGCCCTCCTTGTCTGATTTAAATGCCTCTGGCTGAAATGTAGTCAAGTTGTGGAAGAGTAGTGCCACCCTCAATTGCTTGGACACTGCTGAAGATCTATAGATAATGGGATATTGGTTATGGCGAAGTCTCATCTCTTCAGCCCTTTTTAAGTGTGTCTCCTGAAGAGCTACGATGTCGAAATGGTGATCTGTAATGTATTTCCAATTTATTTGATGCTTAAGTGTCAAATTCAACATCTTAACGTTCCAGGAAGCTACGGTGATCACCATGGATTCATGTCCCACTCCCTCCCCAACCTCCCAAGGCTGGGCTTCGTATCTACATTCCTGTGTCCCTGATTGCTAGCTCCTGCTTTCCCCTGTCCCATCCCTCCCGTAGAAGTACCATCATCTTGAATGTGCAACTGACAGTTGTAATTTGATAGCCACCTCCAACACACCCCCAGATCCCCCCCCAAAAAAAATCGTATAGTATAACCCCATCAATACCAACATTGATGGTTGTCGAATGGGTGTTAGAACTCCTCTTGTAGAAGTTTTCACCCATCTCGCCATGTTGGTGGATGACTCGACCAGAGTCCCTACCTACGCGTGTCCCGGCTGCTTCAATTGTTTGCCACTTGATGGCCATCATTTACGAGAAGTCAGAGGCATCCTCCAACGTGCGTTACAGAGATGGGCAACGTCCCCTGGAAGTTCATTGTACCTATAAGGGAGACCTCTCTATGAGATTATTGCTTTTTTGGCAACTGTTGTTTTCTGGCGCATGTCTCCTTTTAGATTTCTCTTATTTATGGGCTCCCCTCATGCTTGTGTTCCAGTGTGATTTGTTCATGCCACCTCGCTCCATATTCTTCAACACATCTTGAGAGTTCTCCGCCTCAATAGGAGGTAAGTCCAACAGTCTCAGACCTTCTTCCAGGTCAGTGACGTTCCGCGTCTTATTGTTAAATATAAAGCTCAGTCCAAATGGGTATGTCCACCTGTATTTGACATGGTCTTCACGTAGCTTTAAGGTAAAAGGCCTAAATTGCTGTTGTCTTGCCAGTGTTGCGGGCGCCAGGTCTTGGTAGACGTTGCACCTAAATCCCTGGAAGGAGATGTTGTTCTTTTTCCGGGCCTCTTGCAGCACCGCTTTCTTTACTTTAAAGAAATGGAATTTTACAAGGATATCTCTCGCCCGGCGTCGTTCACCACTTGCCGGCCCCCTTACCTGGTGCACTCTCTCCAAAGTAATCTTGAGTTGTCGTGGGGTGAGGATTTCTGTGAAGAATCCCTCCAGGAAGGCCTTCAGGTCCGGCCCCTCTGCCCCTTCCTCTAGGTCCCGGACCCGAATGTTATCCCTTCGTGCTCCGTTTGCCGAGTCTTTTGATTTCAGTTGCGCTAGCTGTAGTTGGTACTGGAGATCTTGTATCTTATCGTGTGCGACTGCTGTCGGTTTTTCCAGTTCTTGTGATTGAGATTCGAGATCCAGTACGCTCATACCCACTGAGTCCACATCTCGCGGAAGCATAGCCATGCACGTATTTAAGTCTGTTTAAGGTGCTCAATGGAGGTTATGATGTCCTGACTGATCTCGGTTTTCGCAATTCCATCTTAAATTCTCAGTGGGATGCCATGAAGTCTTCCTTCATGAGGGTCATGTTGTCCGCGGGGTTGCCTTGTTGTGGTGTCTGTCTTTTCTCCGCCGAAGTGAAGAAGTTGGATACTTCATTCGTCACCTTATTAGGTGGCCTTGGTACGAGCGCAGTATCTTTCTACAGCGTTTGTCGTGGTGACCGTGGAAAGTATTTGCAGTCCTCTTCCACAGAGTGCCCAGTGACTGTAATCATGTGCTATGCCAGCTCGTTTCCACCTTCAGTACACTATGTCCGGAGTGGGGTGACAATAGTACCTGGGGTGTCTGCCCATGCAGCAGGAGGCCCACTTGAGATCTGTATCCCCGCATAGGGAGTCACAGGGCGAGCTGAGGGCCCCTTTAGTTGTGTTGTTTTATGGCTGCTTTTTAATTATAATGTTAAGGATATATTAATTGTTGTTTATTTGTTTAACTAGTGTAGTTTTAGTAATTTTTAATCTGATTTCTTTGGTGTTTTATCAATATTTATGTAGCTGACCTCAATGTTTTCAATATTTATGATAAAGTATATGTGCATTTATAAGTCACTTATAAATATAACGATATTTCTATTTTCGATAAATGTAGATGCTGATATTTTTTACTTCAATAGTTATGTCGATATTTTTGTTAATTGTATTAAACATTAGATATTTTTGTGAGTCAACATTTGTTGTCTTGATAGTATGTCACTGATCCCACCAAAAGGCGTAAAGTGCCAACTGTGGATACCAGGTAGCGTCGGACCAGGACAAAGCCATACGTTTAGACTGACTGTAATGGAGCGTGGGCAAATACAGGGACCCAGTTAGACCCACTTAAAAAAGTACCTTCAATTTCGGTTTACAGAGCTTTGCAGGGATGATGCGTCATGCACTGGTTCTGAGATACGGCAAGGATGCAGTGAGAGGTCGTGCTGCACTGTCATCGAAGATACCACCGACAAAGAGTTGAGTTGTGAAGTCTGGAGTTAAGGATTCGTCGTGCAATCAGGGCAATGCGTTGGTTACGATGAGCTGTGAGTCTGCGGTGCAGAATCCATCATCATCGTAGAGGCTGCCATTGACAAAGGGATTAGAGGGTCTGCGCCGAGGACTGCATTGTTCAGCAGCAATTCTGATGCAGCAACGGGCTGCGATTTGATGGGGCCTCTGTGGTGGTTCTGTTCCACACACCAGAGGCGATGCATTGTTTCTGCTCACCCTTTTCAAATTTAGGTGGGGTTGTGCCCAGCTCCTCCCTTCCATCCTGCAAGTGATGGCCCATCCAGGCAAGTTAAAATTATAGAAAAACATTAAACAATAGTTTTGATATATTAAAATGTGTTGGAAATTTGTATTTTATTAGGGTTAACTTAATCAATATTTAAAATTGTTTTACATGTATATTTAAATTATAAATATTTAATGATTTGTTAAAAAAATAACACAATTACATTTTCTTTCCAATAATTTTAAATTAGGCGATCTCCTCCACAGTGGTGAAGAGCGTCACTCATGTGTGGAAAGTTATTAGTAGTAGCTTCACACTAAATACTATTAGAGTGTCCAACCCATGATTTCACCGGGTGGAGACAAGTATGTCTACAATGAGGTGTAAAGGTTCACTTGGAAATGGTGAAAATACAAAAAGTGTACATTTGCACCTAACAGCGAAGGTTACCTTTAACATGATTAAATCTTCAAATGCAAATATACCGTCACGAAGCTGGACCACAGTGTTAAATCAATTATGACAGATCTTATTGTAACTCTGAATAAACAATTACATTGTAGATTTTATGGTAGAAATGTTGTCCTTCTTATCTTGCAGATTTTTTTTTCATTTCTTGTAAACTTTTAGGGGCCAGATGTACAAAGCTTTTATTCGTCTGCAAACGATCCCCTTTGCAGAAAATAGGACATTTTTCAATGTACAAAGGCCTAATTTGCAATTCGGTAAACTATCACTATTTAGTGCGACCTTCCTAATACTGAATTGCAGTGGTATGTGTGAATGTTTTCCAACCGAAATGCGGTTGCAAAACATTTGCATTCCTCCACCTACTGCAGTTAGGTCATAACCCATTTGCAAATAGGAAGGGGGAGCCCAATGGACCCTTTCCTCTTTGTGAATATTTGTAAAAACATTTTTTAAGAGCCGGTAGTGGCCCTAGGACCACTGCATACTCTTAAAAAATGAAAGAAAACTTTTTTGGGGAGGGAAACGCATCCCGGGTTCCTTTAAGGAAGACTGGCTACATATAAAAAACACATTGCTTTATTGAAAAGCAATCACAGTCATGGTGGTTTGCTGACCCTAGCAGGCCACCGTCCCTGTGATTTATGTGATTCGCAACGGGTGGCAAACCGAGACCTACCTCATGAATATAAAAGAGGTAGGTCTATTTGTGAGCAACTGGGAATCCAAAAATGTGTTCAACACACATTTGTACATTGCTGTTTTCAATTATCAAATAGAGAATCTCAAAAATGTGGTATTTGGTTATCGCAAACACTTACCTTGGTACATCTGGCCCTTAGTTCCTCATTGATATGTCTACTTCTAGTCACATTTACGTGACATTTTTGATGCATGATTATTGCATGTTTTAAGGGTGACTAACCTACTGTGTAGCTGACAGAACATTGATTGCAATTCTGTAACTTCAGACAAATATACACTGCAGGAAAGGTGCCTGACATTTTAGATCACTAGAATGGAATGAAGCATTCATATGTAGCAGGAGAGATTGTATTTCCAGGAGGAAGCAAAGAAACATGAGACAGAAAATCAGGTTCCTCACGTTAGTCCTATGAGCTCAATGATTACAGCTTACAAGCAAAATGTATGAAAACCTGTTTATTTCGTTTCAGAGAGACATTTTGGCAGCTTCCTTACGTTTTAAACCCAGTGACCTCAAGGGTATTTCTAGTCTTATCAAAAGAAATATTCTAAATATCTTCTATATTACAAAAAGAGGTACACCATGTGGGTCTTTCACACCTGGAAAGGACTGCCTAATCACCTTGAAAAGATGGTGTCTGTCCCGACTATCCAGAATGGACTATCCTGAAAGGTCCAATGAAGCATGTTATTTTGAGATTACTTACTCCAAAAAACACCGACTTTATTGCTTATTTTCAGTACTGTATTAACATTCTTCTTCACAGAGTACAACAGCGCCTATATTTAATAAGTAATTGTGGGTGAAATTGGCTTTTTCCATTGTGAAATATGCATCCTTTTCATTAACATTATGCAAAATTATGTGTCTCTTATCAAGCACACATTAAAATGTTAAGATCATATCTCTCATGGAAAAGTCATGTAAGATATCGTGGATGACTCTTTCGAGTAGAATTTTGTTTTGGGCTATGGCACACATCAGTTTCACTGGGGTAGATTTATGAACTTGTCATCCAGTGCAGCGCAGCAAGGTCGTTGCGTGACAGGGAAAGGGCAGGAATGCACTTTATTTAAGGCATTATGGTGCATTCTTGCCTTTTCCCTTGCACTGGTGCCTTTTTGGCAGCCTTGCACCAATACTGGCACCCTTGCACCATGCCTCCGCATCATGCAGGATTGTTTTTGTGCAAAAAGGAGCACATTCCTGCACAAAAACAGTCCTGAGAGGTATATTCCTCTAAGCACACATAGAAAGAAGAAGTAACAAGGAGAAATAAAGATATTCATCCTCATTACACCATCACACAAAGGCGTATGTTTTGGGTTTCCAATTCGGGTAAATCTGGAAATGTGTCAAAATCCATGGGAGTAGCATGAGAATACCCACGCAACACAACGCCCATGGAACGCCTTCCCATGGCAAAGTCATGGAACACCTTCCGAGGGCAGAGTACGGGAAGGCAGAGATTTGCACTGCGTTGCTTTACTTCAGACATATGGAGCTATGCAAGTGGCCTTGAATTGCTTCATAAATCTCACTTAAGGTTTGTGTCACACATGTACCACATGGAGTGGTGCAAAGGCGACACAAACCAGGTCATAAATATGGCCCCAATAGCAATGAGAAATTTTCAAACTACACCATTCTCCCAAGAGAAACAATTATCTAAAAAATTGTAAAGTACTTCCATCAAAAAAATTATGCAAAAAATCACAAAACCCTATATTCAGGAGTTATGCAAGACTCTTGAACAGTAAGGGTCAAATGTAATATACTTTCAAGCAGCGCAAGGCTGTGTGAAAGGGAAAGGACAGGAATGTGCTGTATTTAACATCGTACGGCGCATTCCTGTCCTTTCCATGCGCTGGCGCACTTCAGGCTGCCTAGCACCAATGCAGGCACAATTGCACCACTACACTACAAGGAGAATTGTTTTTGTGCAGGGAGGGATACCTTCCTGCACAAAAACAATCTCTAAAGGCTATTTCCTCTTTCTACATGTGCTGCAGATTGCAGCACACATAGAAAGAGGGAAAATCGAGATGAATTTTTTTTTTATCCTCGTTATTCCATCCTCTGGGAGCCGTAGGGATTTCACACATTCCCAGGTTTACAAACGTTTGTAAGTCTGGGCGTGCATGAAATTCATGGGTGGTTGCATGGGAAAGTCCATGTTTCACCCACTGACCGCCTCTCAGAATGAAATGTAATGCAACGCTGCAAAAGCATTGCGTTATATGTTTTTTAACAAAGCCACGCAAGGTAGCACAAAATGGCCCTGGCATGGCTTTATAATTATCTACTAGCATTTTGCCTCATAGATGCGCCACAAAAGTGGTGCTAACAAGACCAAAAATGTTAGTAAATCTGGCCCTCAGCGTTTAATCGGAGATACACAAAAATACCTCTTTAGCCCTATAATTATGGTACCAGATTTATAAAAACAAGCTTCGATCAGCTGTGTAGACACCTGTGGAAATGCTCCCTTATACATGGCGAATGTATCAAATATTTTGGCTGTGACTTTACGCTTGTTAGATTTTGCATATGTAGAATGCAGGTGCCTTGTTTATAGTGTGAGTGTTCTGAGCGACAGATGACAGAAGGTGAAATAAACCGATGGTAGTGTTGATTCCTGATGAAGCTGGTAATTAAAGGATAGTGTCGAAGCAGAGAGATGCAGAGAGATGCCAATAGGAGCAGCTGATCTCAAATGGATTGCTCAGAGACCAAACTTCATGACAGGTGGATGGTTTCTCACTTTTTTTAGATGTAACTTTGGGTTTTCCTATTTGATCATGATAGGGAAAACTCCAGGCACTTAATTCCAGTTGGGACGCTTCACATTCCACGAAGCCAGAGTGGATTACTAGTTGCCTAGATTACCTCCGGGATTCCTTAAACTCCATGGGTTATGCATGGGGCTGACCAGGGCTCTCACTGATAGGACTGTGGTGGCTGTCAGGCAGAGACTGGTGGATGAACCATACACCTAGTCAAAACGAGGGTTTGGTATTCAGAGACAGTGATGAAGCGGAGTGAGTATAGGGCAATGTTCTCAGTTGAGATAGGGAGGAATAGTGGGTATTGTAATGAAGGCTACTTCAGTTTAGAGAGTGCCACAGGCACATAGAGGTTTAGCACTACATCGAATATGTGACTTCGAGTGTTCCTAAGCAGATAACTAAAAGTTTCTGATATAAGGTTCACTCAGTGCCACAAATGACAGGGTCTTCTTGTACAACATAAGGCAGTACAGACAACACACCTGGAAAAAACTCTCTGGATTAAGGAATGGTACATGAGACCCAGATGTAGTAACGTAAGACACTGTCTAGTGTCTCAGTTCTTTGTAATCTTACACTTAACACCCACCCACCACCAGGCGTCACAGGTCAGATGACCCTGGGCAATAAAAGGGGCCAAGCGCACGTGCTCTGGGCCCATTACCCATCCCCAGCCACTGTGTCCGTGTCTGATTGCATGTATGCAGAATGAGGGCCTAGCGCCCCCACCCCAATCACCACAATGGCGACGAGGCGGAGCTGTGCCCAGCGTGCCTCAGCTACATGAGAAACATCGTGGGGAAAGAGGAGAGAGCTGCAGGGCGATATCGCGCCCCCTCCTCCCCCGCAGAATCGGCGACGGCCTGCCGTGAGGCCCGCAGGGAGAGTCCTTGCGCCAGGAGCGCAAGGACTCTACACAGGTACCCAGACTAGCACAGCACTGCGATGCGCAGGACCGCGCAAGGAGTGAAGAAACTCCCAGCACAAAGGAAGGACGACGGAGCAGTAACATAGACCACTAGACGCACTAAGCCAAACGGAGACCAAAGGCAAGCGGAGCGGCACCTGATGGCCGCAGGTTGTCACTGCTGCCAGAAGAAGGAGAAAGGAGCACCACCACGGGAAGATACAGAGGTCCCAAGACTCCCCACCAGGCAAGTGCGACGCAGTGAAGAAGCACGACAACCACCGACACTGCTCCAGGGTCCCCGAACGAAAGCAAGCACACCCTGTGAGGTAACGGGAGCAACCTGAACACGAAGAAGCTCGGAGTGGTGACGTAACCCTCCGCACCTAATGAAGCACAGGAAGAGCGTGGACGAAAGCGCACCAACGCTAAAGCACCGGAATGGAGCGAGCAGCGACCAAACAGAAGATAGCGAAGCATGAGGACTCGCGCAGAAGACCACCCCGATGGTCGCCCTACGAAGCCGACCCCTCAGAAGGTCGCACGAAGAACCCGGACGGTCACACACGTGACGCATCCAAGAAGCCGGCCAGCCAGATGGCCGCACCAAATGCCGACCAACTGGGGGTCGCGAAGGGAGGTGACTGAAGTAAGGTTCAACAAACTATGACACAGCAAGTATCCAGCAAGACAACCGAAGATAGCCTGCCAGCATCGGCAGAGTGGACCGGCCAGAGGTCCAAGAAGTTCGAACACCAAGACACAGTCCACGATCAGCTACTAGCGAACTTCAACAACCACAATGCAACATTCCAAGTCTAATAGAAGATCGCAACAACAGATCCAGTCACAGACTAGAAGAAGACAGTGTCTGTGAACCAGGACAAGACCAGAGGAAAGCAGGCGGAGTGCACGCTGCCTGGAGAAGTCTGGTTAGGGAGATGAAGAGGACCAGACCGCGTTGCGAAAAGGTGGATAGAGAAGGAGTGGCCCGGCGCCACAAAAGGAAAAGGAGAAGATTTCCGAGTGGCACGTTTGCCACCACAGAAGAGAAGAAAAGGAGAAGAGGTCTGAGTGGCACGTTTGCCACCACAGAAGAGAAGAAAAGGAAAAGAGGTCTGAGTGGCACGTCTGCCACCACCAAAGAGAAGGAAAGGAGAAGAGGTCCGAGCAGCACGACGACAGGAAGACAAGAGAATGGAGAAGAGCAAAGAGGAGTGTGGACCAAGACACTACGACACACAAGAAGGGAAAACACCGAGGAGAACGTGAGAGGTGCACAACAGTCCACACGCACGACCGGGACACACGTAACATCACTGGAAGTAAGCATCCACGTGCGAACCCGACAGTCATCCAGGAAGGACAGAAGCGAGCAGGCCGGTCTGTTGGCAACAACCACCTCTGGGATGGAACGGACACGAGGGCCGCGGAAATCCAGGGGCAGAGGCCTCAGGGACACCGGTGGCAGCGGATCCCACAACGAGAGACGGACTGTTGAAGCTTGCGCTGAAGATCCTGGAAGACCGAAGGTCGCAAAAGACGGAACCAGTGCCAAGAGCACCCTTTCAGGTGGAGCTTCGGACACGGAGTGAGGGCCCGTAGCGACATCCTTCAACACTTTGGAGCGACAAGGCGGCATGTCCTCCGGTCCAGTGGGAGCCTGGCAGAAGGTCCTCCGGGTCATCCAGTGAGAGGGGCCACCCACGAGAGAGGGGTATCCGTGAGAGGGATAACCTGCAGCTGAAGATCCCGTCAGGAATAGACACCAGCTTGAACCAAGCACTTTAACCAGGACGGTCCAGCAGAAAGCAACACACTTGGGACCAGCTATGGATACTTCTACACGTTCACAGGAAGCAAAACAGAGCGAGAGAGACTGTACAGTCAACCCACAAGCTGCAAGTCTGCCAAGGTAAGAAGATACACCATTGCCAGCAATCAGCGTAACCAGCAGTGGAGAAGACTACATGGGAGTCGTCGTGATTAAATTATGGGTTTTGAATGAACTGTATTTTTCCCCACAGGTTGGACTTTTAGTTAGGGTAATTTTCTTAACTAAGGTTGGGAGGGATGTAGTAACATAAGACACGGTCTAGTGTCTCAGTTCTTTGTAATCTTACACTTAACACCCACCCACCACCAGGCGTCACAGGTCAGATGACCCTGGGCAATAAAAGGGTCTGAGCGCACGTGCTCTGGGCCCATTACACATCCCTAGCCACTGTGTCTGTGTCTGATTGCATATATGCAGAATGAGACCTAGCGCCCCCACCCCAATCACCACACCAATAATGAATCTATAGCTCGGTACCCTGGCGGTGAGAACAAAAGAGTTGTGGCACTTTCAGACCTCAGGAAATGGGAACAGGCCCCCTGCTGGAAGAATAGCACAATCCTATTCAGAACGGAGAAGGTACCAAAATGTATAACCATTTGAGGAACCTTCCAAGCCTAAAATGGTTTGGGCTATGACACTTCTTACCATTGGAGTGATTGCACTGAATGTCATGAAAAGCCATGTGTACTACAGGGGTTATTTCAGAGTCTGCAAGTACAAACAGTAGAAGTGAAGGTATCAATAGTGTCAGGGCGCTTTGCAGAATAGTTCCTTAAGATCATAGGCTTAGGATGATGGCCTGGCACAGCTGCAATTGCCAAACCACTGACTTCTAATCACACAAGGATGGGAATTCCCATTCATGTTTAACAATGCTAATGGCTGAGAGGCATTCTCACTCACTCACTCGTTTGCACACTCACTCACTCACACATTCTGCATGTGACATGTTACGGTATTACCAACAATGCAAATCAGTGATGATTTCCTCTTGCCAGTGGCAGCTCCTCCACTAAGGCAGAGGATCATCGCCCCACTGCTCACGTAGTGTAAAAAATGTAATTATAATAACACAAGTTATTTCTGTTATTATCATTTATTTATTTTTCAGCCAGGTTGGGCGGGACAAGCTCTGCCGTCCGGTAAGGGGAGTGGTTTGAACTCCTTAAGTGTGCATGACTGCTTGTCTGGCCCTCTCGGTCCGCCAAGCCATCAAGCGCACTTTGCATGTCCCTCACCAGGCTACATTACACAGCTGGGTGAGGAACATGCAAAGCCTTCCAGTCTCCATTGGTGTGCCAATCCACAGCACTCAGATAAATCACAATGCTGCAATACAGTGTTGTGATTGGTCAGGGGAGTGTGTCTATGTGCTTCTTGGTTCCAGAGAGACGATGAGGGACAACACGACAGAGGAGAGGCGGCTGCAGACTCGGCGAGGAGGTAAGTGTTTTTTGTTATTTTGCAATACCCTACACCTGCGAACCCCCCAGCCCAGCCCTCCACTCTTGTTCCCTGCCAGCTGCTACTGCCTAATGCAGTTAAAACAGCCACTATCCTTCTAAGTGATTCTCTTCTGGCTGCATTCCTTTCTCAGATCGGATAGCATATTTCCATTCCTAAAAAAGTTGACCCAGGGTCAAACATTGGGAATCCGGCCAGCGGCTAACAAGACTCTCTTGAACAAATGCTGGTAAACTGGGGTTATACCCAAGAGATGTGTATTGATGAAACCTCTGTATCTGAAAAAAGAGCCCGCCAAACCTTATGGTAGAACAACATTGTTTTAAAGTGTGTGTGTTTGAAATAGAAAGTGTAATTTAAACCTTTACCAGGTAAAATTGTTTGTGAAATGACCTGGTACTACGGAAATTAGTCAGCTAGGTCCCATTTAAAGGGCCCGATAACCGTCAAAAGTCAAATTATATATGATGAGATATAATAGTTGCAGAGTGATGGGAGTACCATCCCCCCTTACTACTAGGAATCTGTAGATACCATATAGCGTACAGAGGTTTTGGGAATTGCCAAATAATATTTTGCCAGCTGTTTTCTACCATTTTGTAAACCTTTATACAAATATAAATGGATAGACCTAAATAGATAAAGATACCAGGGAAAAAATAACCATTTTGATGACATTGCATCTATCTATCAAATCGTGAGAAATGTGCATGCACGGGCGCACGCACAGGCGCAGTTTTCACAGAGAACGTGATGAAGATTAGGAGGGCAGCCCGAGGATGCTGCAGCTAATGTAAGGTGTTTTTATTTACTTTAATGTTGTTGTTTTTTAAAGTTGTAAGTAACTGTTAATAGGGCGGGTGGGGGCGGGGGCTGGTCAACTCCACTCCGCCGCGGAGTGTGCAGAGATTTCCCTACTCTGCGTTCTCCACGGAATGCAGAGTAGACAAATCTCTGCAACCTACGCAGGCGGAGCGTAGCTCTCCGCCTGCGGTTAGAAAAGGGCTAGTTTTATCAGGTCAAAATAGCAGTTTAAAAATTGTACACAGGCTGCAATTGCAGGCCAGGGACATATAAAAGTCTACTTAAGTGGATGGGACAATCAGTGCTCCAGGCACACTAGCGGAATTGAACTTACAGGCCCTGGGCATGTGTAGTACCACTTTACGTGGGGATTACAAGTTAATTAAATGTGTTAATTGGGTATATGCAAATATGACCATGCTTAGAGGAGAGAGCACAAGCACTTTAGCACTTGTTAGCGGTGGTATAGTGCACAGAGTCATAAGGTCAGGAATTACGAGATCAAAAACGAGATCAGATAATAATGGAAAAGGAAGGCAAAATGTTTGAAAAAAGACCACCCAAAGGTTGACAGTTCTAACAGTTCTTCTTTGCTTGATGGGTTTAATTGTAGTGAGAAAGTCTGCAATGTTCTTGATCTAGATGTTGAAGTTAGTGATGCCCTCGTTGAAGTTGTGAGTGGGTTAGGTTGAACCCAGGTGAGGGCTTTGAGCCAGTCTGCTTCTGAAATTTTGCCTCCAGCTTATGCTGTTGGGTGCATTAGTTTGTGGTGTGATGATTTGGAAGTGGTTGATGGAGTGGTCAGTCCAAGGGAGTGGTGAAGTGCAGTTGTACTTGATGCTGTCGCCTATGGTAGTGCTGGGGTTCAGTGTGTGTCCTGCAATGAATTTTGGCTCTGGGACTGGGCTAGCCCAATGTTGTTCAGGCTTTTGAGGAATGCTTTGGAGCAGGGGTTGGTACTGTCTACAAGTTCGAAGTTTAGGTCATCGAGGAGTATGAAAGCTCTTGAATCAATGGTGAGAGGGGCAAAGAACTTGGTGAAGCAGCTGGTCAAGGTAGCTAGTGGTCCGCGTGGTCAGTAGACAAGGGTTCTATTTAGGGTGACGTTTTGGGAGATTTGCAGTTTGAAGTGCAGAGTCTCCCTTAAAGCGGTTTTGCTAGATGGCTGTAAGTCCTCCCTCTGCCTTGTGAAGGTGGTCCTGTAATGCGATTTGTGGCTCACCGGGATTGCTGCTGTGATGTCAGTGCAGTTGTGTAGTTGCTCCAGGTTTCTGTGAGGAAGAGGAGGTCCAGTGTATTGCTGCTTAGCTAGTCCCAGAACTTTGTTGCATGTTTGCTGAGAGATTGTGTGTTGAGTAGTATACATGTGAGTGAGTGTGCATATTGGCTGTGGAATTTATTATTAGTTAGGGGTGTTGATGGTGCTTGCGGGGATTTGTGGGTAGGCTGCTGGAGGTGAAGCAGCAGTGTGTGAGGTTTCCTAGCGTTGTGTGTTGTGTGGAACAGCATGGCAGCACCAGGAGGAGAAGCATCCTGGGTTGGACAAAGGATCTCTGCAGAGTATTGCTGGGATGATTGGACCAAGGTTTATGGCATTAGATATGGTCCATTATGTGAGACAAACAAGGACCCCCTGATATGGATCAGTTTCCTGAGTCAGGGCAAAGCATTTTGTGTGAATATAGTACTCAGGCAAATCTCCACTAAACACTAGCACATGAACAATGGCATTTGCCAAACAAAAAAAGTAATCAAAACAAGTTTTTGCACTTCGGATACATTTTAATTATTATTAAAAAACATTCAAATATAAAAATCCAGTACATTAGTATATATACATGATAAAGTGTTTCAGCATTATAGCATATGCATAAATTCAGACATTCATCAGATACATTTACAATACATTTAAAAGATGATTTCCTGTCTACGCGTTTCGACACAGGTGTGTCTTCCTCAGGACTGCACATCAATGCGCAGCGGTATTATCAAATATATGACATGAAAAACACAAGCTTTGTATATGCAATGATATAACTTTAATCTTAAACGGTTTTTTGCACTGTAAATACATAGATTTGTAAATATTTTTAATATGTTTTACAGAAGTACGATGGTACAGTCCTGAGGAAGACACACCTGTGTCGAAACGCAGAGACAGGAAACCATCTTTTAAATGTATTGTAAATGTATCTGATGAATGTCTGAATTTATGCATATGCTATAATGCTGAAACACTTTATCATGTATATATACTAATGTACTGGATTTTTATAATTGAATGTTTTTTAATAATAATTAAAATGTATCCGAAGTGCAAAAACTTGTTTTGTTTGGCAAATGCCATTGTTCATGTGCTAGTATCAGATATGGTCCAGGCACAAATGGGTGCAGATGTACTTGCCTTTGGCTTAGCGGCTGCCACTAATTAGGTCTGGAATGGGAGAGGAGAGGAGCGTGGGGGGCTACACAGAGACACAGGAATAAGAAGACACAGAAAAAAGCTGAGGAGAGCAGATGGATAGGAGAAATGGAGATAACAGCTGGCTGAAAAGGCACAAATGGGGAGAGAAAGCTATAGGAACAGACATAAAGGCAAAAATGGGGTGAAGAGCAAAAGGAGTTGGCAGAGAAAGGCAGAAAATGAGTGGTGCTGGCAGAATAAAGGCACAAAAAGTAGCTGAAGGAGCAAAACTGGGGAGAAACTGGGGAGGATTAAAAAGAGATTTGAGAGGAGCAATAGGAGGAGAAGAGCTCCAGAAGGAGTGATATGGGGCTAAAAATGAGAACAACAGCTGAAGTGAGAGAGGTGTGAGAGAGCAGGAGAGAGAGCAGCAAAGAGTGAGTTGGAGCCTCAAAGGCAAGAGAGCATGGTCTGAAAGAATAAATCGAAGGAATGGACCAAGTAACTGGGGCTGGGCCTTGGCATCCACTCAGTGGTGTCGCACAGAGGCCACTTTTAGGTATTTCCTGCCATGGGAAGGAGAACAGGAGCTGTGGGTGGGGCTAAGCTGAGATGAGAGAAGAAGAAGCTGCAGGAATAAGCAGATCTGGGCCGGGGAAGTTAGAGGTGGGAAATAGCACCAGAATGGGTGGGGAGGCCGTGGGTAGAGGGGGATGGGAAGAGTGAAAGTGTGACAAGGCACAACATGGGTGGAATTAAAAATTAGAGAGAGCTGGCATAAAGGCACAAAACTTATAAAGCCATCTGATTTTTTAAAAATTCTGCCGGGTATTTCCATGCTGGACACAAACAACTTGCTCTATGGGAAACTAAAGAAGAAATTGAGACAAGTGCATGCTTCTATATCTCTTGACAAAGTACTAAGGAAGGTCCCTTATAATGCTGATTATGGAAACAAACGAAAGCATAAAAATGCAATTTGTAATTGGAAACCCACATCTTTTTATTTCAATAAATCTTTACTGAAGTTAATTGTGACATAAAACAGTAAATCATATAAAACAAATAAATCAATATAAGCAATACAGATCTCGCATATGTGTAATTTGCAAATGTATGATTTAATGTCCTTGCAAACTAATCTTTACAATCTATGTTAATAAATGATCTGAACCTCATATGTCTATACGGGAAGAAATGAACCAATACTTAAAACATCTTAACTAACAAAAGAGGAGAGAGAAACATCTAGAAATGGCATACAACTGTGATAATCAGCTATAATATATTCATATCAATGTCGTTTAATAGGGGATGCTTCTAACAACTGGGAGATAACCTAAAAAAATGGAGAGCCAGGGGATGCCATTGGAGAATAATGTAAATTTGGATAATAGCTATGTTTTATCGCACATCGGAAAAAGTTAGAGGTTTTTGTCAATGGGGTTGAGATGCGTAAAGTCGTCCAAAGTTTGTCATATTGTTTATGAAATTCTTGCATTTCCTGGTAGAGCCTGTTTGGAATTGTGTGCATTTCTCACATAAGTGATCCATGCCCACAAGGTGTGATACAAAATGAATACGAAAAATGTCCATTTTGGAAGAATCCATAACCAAAAAAATGTCAATAAGTTCTAAATCGCATTCATTAACAGTCTGTGTCCAGGGTGAGTACCATTGGCCCAACTTGACTAATGGGAAATTAAGGCGAGCGTTGTTTTGAACATTTTCATAAATATGCCTACAGTCTTTTCCCAGTATGACCTGAGTGGGTACAGTCAACAGTAAAAGAAACTATGTTATAATGTCCTGGTGGCCTACTTGCAGTTCCAACAAACATTTTTGTTAATTAGTTTGAGTTTATTAGGTGTCCAGTACAGTAGATGCAAAGTAAAAGAATTTAGATTGTGCAAGTGTGAGGATAATATTATTATTTAGAGTTTTATCACAGATAGTATTCCATACTTCAAATAGAAAGGCCTCTAAATGTGAAGCGTCAAGTTGCTTTGTCCATTTTAGTTAGATTGAGGTTGAGTTTATTGATGTGGACCTGGACTAGCTCCATTGTGGTCGCTCCCCCACGCTCCCAGCCACGATCTCCAGGCTGATTGCTGCACTCCTCCTGATCCGCCTGCTGCTTCTGACGACTGCCTGCCCCAGCTGCTGCCCCTAACACCCTCTGCCTACCTGGGTGATCGCGCTCCGACGCAGCCTGCACTCCCTGAGCGCCTCGAGGGGAACATAGCGCCTGGTATCGTTTTTACAACGCAAGGCATCTCCTTGCATTTTGCGCTGCTTTAAAAGTGTTTTTGTTTAATTTAGACGCTCTGACTGCAATCCCTGTTTGCTTTCCGCCCGTCCATTTTGGCTTTGGTCACTCGTGGACTGTGTCTCCTTCCCGCTCCCCGCCTCCCAGCAGCCCCTCCCACCCACAAGCAAAGCAGGCCGACCCTGCCCACACCCCTCTGTGACCACCTGGACTAGCTCCATTGTGGTCGCTCCCAGCCACGATCTCCAGGCTGATTGCTGCACTCCTCCTGATCCGCATGCTGCTTCTGACGACTGCCTGCCCCAGCTGCTGCCCCTAACACCCTCTGCCTACCTGGGTGATCGCGCTCCGACGCAGCCTGCACTCCCTGAGCGCCTCGAGGGGAACATAGCGCCTGGTATCGTTTTTACAACGCAAGGCATCTCCTTGCATTTTGCGCTGCTTTAAAAGTGTTTTTGTGTAATTTAGACGCTCTGACTGCAATCCCTGTTTGCTTTCCGCCCGTCCATTTTGGCTTTGGTCACTCGTGGACCGTGTCTCCTCCCCCCTCCCCACCTCCCAGCAGCCCCTCCCACGCTCCGCCCCCTCCACTATCCTTCAAATGCCAGATGTCCCAACGCGCAGCGTCCACGCGCTTCGGACACGCCGAAGGTGCGCCAAAGGTAAGCCCGTCTACGCCCGTCCGCGCCTGGACCGCGCCCAGCGCCAGACCCCCTGCCCCTCGCGCCGCCCAACCCTCCCGCATTACCTACGATGCCGCCACCCTCCTAGCCCTTAACCCCGGTCGCGCCCCCAACTGCGTCCAAGCCGCTCCCGGACACACCCATGGACCTTTCTCTTGCTACTCCTGCAAATTCATCGGCACCGACAACATCTCCGCTACGACCACACCACAGATTCCCGACCCCAACCACCTACAATGCATCCTCCTCAACACCCGCTCGGTCCACAGACACGCCATTGACCTATGGAATCTACTAGACACCATCTCTCCAGACGTCGCCTTCCTAACAGAAACATGGATGAACGCTTCCTCCGCCCCAGACATCACCATTGCCATCCCTGAAGATTATAAGATCACACGCAAGGACCGTACCGGCCACACAGGAGGAGGAATCGCTATCGTCCATAAAAAATCAATCCACATCTCAACCAGCTCTGACGTCAACCTCGCCAACTCCGAACACCTCCACTACCAGATCCACATCGACCCCAAGACCACACTCAGAGGCACCCTCCTCTACAGACCACCAGGACCCCGAGCAAAATTCAGTGAAGACATCACGGACTTCATCACTCCACACGCGCTCCCCTCCAAAGATTACATCCTCCTGGGAGACCTCAACTTTCACCTTGAAAAGAACAACGACCGCAACACCATCACCCTCCTGGACAACCTCGCCAACCTCGGACTTAAACAACTGGTCACTTCCCCCACCCACATCGCAGGTCACACACTCGACCCCATCTTCACCTCCAGCAATCATGTCTCCTTCAGCCACACTGCGGATCTCCTCTGGACTGACCACAGCTGCGTTCACTTCACCTACAACAAGCCGAAACCCACCAACCACCTCCAACCAACTCTGCAAAGAAACTGGAACAAAATCACCAGCGACCAGATCTCCTCATCGCTCCTTCTAAACACCCCAGCCCACTCTTCTAACCCAGACCAAGCCGCCGCCAACTTCACCCTATGGTTATCCAACACCGCCGACATCCTAGCACCACTGAAAAAACGACAAAGCAAACCTGGCAGCAAGAAGGCCTCATGGTTCAACGATGATCTTAAGAAGTCCAAGAAACTCTGCCGCTCCCTTGAAAAGACCTGGAAAAAAGACCCAACCACTAGCACCAAGGACGCCTTCAAAAACGCCACCCGCACACACCACCAACTAATCCGAAAGGCCAAGAAAACAGCATTCAAGGACCGACTAGACAACAACGCCCACAACAGCAAAGAACTTTTCAACATCGTCAAGGAATTTACCAACCCCTCGGCCAACTCCAACGACATCACCCCCTCTCAAGCTCTCTGCGACTCCCTGGCTTTATTCTTCCACAACAAAATTGCAGACATCCACAACAGCTTCAACAACCAACCCGGAGACCAACCCACCCAACCATACGCTGAACATTCTCCCCCCTTGAACACCCTTAACGACTGGAACCCAATCTCCACTGAGGACACCATCCGCCTGATGAACTCCATCCACTCAGGATCCCCCACAGACCCATGTCCTCACCACATCTTCAACAAAGCAGATTCCGTCATAGCACCGCACCTCCGAGACGTCATCAACTGCTCCTTCAACTCCGCCACCTTCCCGGAAAGCTGGAAACACGCTGAACTCACCGCCCTTCTGAAAAAACCCACAGCGGACCCCACCGAACTCAAAAATTACCGCCCCATATCGCTCCTTCCTTTTCCGGCCAAAGTCATCGAGAAAGCTGTCAACAACCAGCTCGCCGCTTTCCTCGAAGCCAACAAATCCCTCGACTCCTCACAATCTGGCTTCCGAGCAAAACACAGCACTGAGACTGCCCTCATCGCAGCAACAGACGACATTCGAACTCTACTGGACAATGGAGACACAGTCGCCCTCATCCTCCTCGACCTCTCTGCAGCCTTCGACACAGTCTGCCACAGCACCCTTTTACAACGCCTTAGAAACATCGGAATACAAGGAAAAGCACTTGAATGGATCACCTCGTTCCTCACCGGAAGAACCCAGAGAGTCCGCCTTCCACCATTCAAGTCCGAGGCCACTGAAGTCATCTGTGGCGTACCACAAGGATCCTCACTCAGTCCCACCCTCTTCAACGTATACATGAGCCCCCTCGCGGCCATCGCCCGCCAACACAACCTCAACATCATCTCTTACGCGGATGACACTCAACTGATCCTTTCTCTCACCAATGACCCCAGCACCGCCAAAACTAACCTACACGAAGGAATGAAAGAAGTTGCCGAATGGATGAAACACAGCCGTCTGAAACTGAACTCAGATAAAACAGAAGTCCTCATCTTAGGTACATCCCATTCTGCATGGGACGACTCTTGGTGGCCGGAAGCCCTTGGAAAAGCACCCATCCCGACAGACCACGCACGGAACCTAGGCGTTATCCTGGATTCTTCACTTTCAATGAACAGACAAGTCAACGCCGTATCCTCATCCTGCTTCAACATTCTTCGCATGCTCAAAAAAACATTTCGCTGAATCCCCACCGAAACCAGAAAAACAGTCACCCATGCTCTGGTCACGAGCCGACTGGACTACGGAAACACCCTCTACGCAGGTACTACCACTAAACTCCAGAAGAAACTCCAACGAATCCAAAACGCCTCAGCCAGGATCATATTAGACATCCCGCGTAACGAACACATCTCTGGTCACCTGAAAGACCTCCACTGGCTACCCGTCAATAAGAGAATCACCTTCCGACTGCTAACCCACGCACACAAGTCACTCTATGACATCGGACCAGAATGCCTCAACTCACGACTGTCCTTCTACATCCCCTCCCGCCAACTACGTTCTTCCAGCCAAGCCCTCGCCACTGTACCTCGCATCAACAAGACCTCCATGGGAGGCAGATCCTTCTCATACCTGGCAGCTAAAACATGGAACTCACTCCCCACTTACCTTCGCCTTACCCAGAACCACCTAGCATTCAGAAAGCAACTTAAAACGTGGATATTTGACAAGTAATCCTCCTCCCCTCCCTAAGCGCCTTGAGACCCTCTGGGTATGTAGTGCGCTATATAAATTCTTTGACTTGACTTGACTTGACTTGGAGGTGGCTATCAATTTATATATTTTTGAAACAACATGAACGGTTGAGAATCATAGTTTTAAGTGAGAGATAATGTTTGGATGTTCAATTGAGCCTAACTAGATCACTATCTTTGATTCAGGGTCCTAATGGAACACTTTACAAGCCACCAGCCATTTACATCTTACTTCTAGAGGTATCACCTTTCAGGCTATTTTAGTGGATATCAGGATAATTATTCTCCCAGAGGGATGATCCTGCTGACTCCTCGTGGCAGACCTTTTTAGCTGTATATGCCCATCAGCTGTGGGTGTTTCGTCGCACAGCCATGTTTCTTTCAGGCACACGGTCTCATGGAGGTTGATTATCTTCATAAAACTTTCTAATTTTGAGTTTCTTCCAAACCCATTGATATTCCATGATAACACTCCAAGGCTGTGCGACGCCCTGGCTTCTTAATCTTTTTCAATAAGCCACCCCTATTGCCCCGGGGCTGGTATAGAAGGATTACACATATCAATTTTTAAAGCTCAGTAATTTCAATTTCTTCCTTCTTCCTAAATGTCTGATCAATCAACCTTACTTGCCTTTGCCCTGGTCCTGCATGGTGACTTGGGAATGGTTTACCTTAGTTGCCTACTTTGGTCATTTCTGATTCTGGGACTAGCCTGGTCCCTTCTTTTACCCCCTCCTTCTCCACCTTTATAATTGTTAATTTTAACAGACCTGAGTACAATAAGACATTTGTGATTTAATTTCCTTTATTATTTTGCATAAAGACCACTTGCCTTTGTCTCCAATTGTTTCAGGGTAGCACATCCATAAAACGAAAATAATAGCTCGGTCTGACTTAGGGGGCGCAACTTTCTCACTTTTTCCCAACTTCCCATTTTGGGATGGTTCAAAATATAGCCACAAATTTCTCCCATCCCTATTTTCCGGTTTCAAGAGTCCCACTCTGTCCTTTCCCCAGTTTCCCTTTCTGCTTAATGCACCTACTTGTTTAACAATACTGCCCTCCATCTTACTTTGGTGATGTATGATAACATCACTTGTTCTACCTCGAGGGCCTACTCCTTCACCCTTGTAACTCCCCCCTTTTCAGATTCATTGGGGACACTTATAGGGTGGCTCTTCTTTTGCTCGTTTACGTATTTATTATCCTCTCTACCTATATCTTCAACCCTTATTTTCCAGTGTTTCCTTTCCCCCAACTTCTCTGCAGCCTTCATCACTTTTACTGTCTGTGGTATATATTGCCTATACCTAGGTGGTTCCCCTAATTTCTCTACAAGCATAGAGCATCTGGAAACAAACACACTCTGTAATACTGAAGACCAGGAGGCTTCCTCTTCTGCATCCAAATCGGCTGGAATTTCCACATTTTGGCTACTGCTTTCTACGGGTCTAACTATAGAAGTCATGTGGTCCTCAATTTATTATAATTCACCGACAATGATCTGTAACTGGTCCTTTTGGGCTTTCAAAATGTCATTATTCATCACAGGTACTTCTAGCAAACCTTGTATTGTTTTTTGTAAAACCAGCATTATGTGCAACATAGAAACCGGAAGAGAAGTTGAGATTTCTAGACTTAAAGTAGGGTGCGGGGAATGAGATTTTGATACCCTTTTTAATCACTTAGATATTAATCTCATTCATCAATTTGGATCGGCTATTTTCTGTCATTGAGTAAAAGACAAACCCCACATAGGTTAGATCAACCCCATAAACTGACGCAACTCTGAAGAACCACTTACGACTGTTAAAGTTTAAAAGGTTTAATATAAAATCATGAAAAGTTGTAAATACAATCCTCTCAGAACAAGATTCAATAAGTATACAGGAACTAGAAGGAACATAAATTCCCTAAAGAACCTCAGTCTACAAACGAATACAATTAAAGTCAGTTCCAGAATCAACAGATTAAAAAGCATAGATACTAAGTAGTTCCGTTGCGTCATCTACAAAAGAAAAGAATACAAGTTAAATCTGTCCCTACTCTATGCTAGGTGACATCCCTACTTCGCAAGTTCCTAGTACCCTAAAAAAAGGTGTCAGCAGTTTGACTTCCTAAGAAGTTCAAACTCTCTTAGCCTCTAAAGGTAACTTATGTCGAGAACAGTACCCTCTCTGCCTACCCATCCGCTCTCTAAGGTCCTCGGCCTATTGCTCTCTTGCGCTCTGATCTCTCTCAGCGCTTGCTCCTAACTTGCTTGCCATCTGCTCTGAGCTTGTGCTGCTCTTCTCCCCTGGGTGCTGTCCCTAAATACACAATCACCGTATGGATGGAACGCCCCTTGACGCCCACCACATACACATACATATGATGTCATTTTCTAGGTCTTTCCATAGCTTAGTCTCTTCGCGTCGTCCGTTAAGTTGACCCTTCTCCTTAGACGCCATCTTCGTCTTCTTGCTGGTGACTTCATTGACATTACATTTGACACTTTCGGAGCATAGTCTATCACCTCATCAGAACTTCATTCTTTACGGCTGTACTTTTAACCTCATTTGGTCCTGTGAATGGTCATTTCAAAACAAGACTCAAATTCCAAACGTCTCCCCTCACGTTTAGGCCATAAACTTCGTCCGACATTGTCACCTTAAATCTAACAAGAACTTAGACTCCTTGGCTCGCACATTCAGATGAAGGCTATTCACAACTCCTGTGAGCCCACTAAATTACATACAGCGGACTACACTCCTGCGAACCCTTGGTCAGTCAGGTTAAAATCACACATGACCCAACTCTTCTAACATTCCTACAAACTCTTTCTACACAGTATAACCTTTAACACACATTTATATATAATCGCATTTAGCAAATCCTTTGCTTATAAGTGAATACATTTTACATAGAATATAAACCTCATACATAGAACGTAAAGTTATATTCTCCTGTTACATCGTTTGTATATGCTCTGCACATTTCTTCGCTTACATTTCTCGCCGTTTTCTCCATTTAGAATTATACACGTACATGAATTCTACTTTGCACGTTCTTCTGTTCGTAAGCATTTCTACACATTTCTATATTAGCCCATTACGTATACGGCTTCTAAATCATAGCATTTTCTAACGTGAATACAAATGTAAATACAAGTACATTTCCTATTGCTTTGGTTACATCAACTACTACATTTATGCTACAAGTGCTAATTCATGTTACAACTTATACGTTTTATGCGATATGCTTATGACTATGGTTCAGATATACTTTTTATTCAAATTGCGCTCTCTCAGTTCCCCCCTTTGATGACCTCTAGTGGTCATCACTAAAATGCAATTTGAATAACCTTTACACAGAACTAGTTACAAGATTCCCTCTTTTTATCGTTTCGAGAGCTCTTAAACTTTTATACTGTTGATCTTGTAAGACAGCTAATCTCCTTTCTTGCTCTCTCATGGACCTTTGTAACCGGTTCGTCCTATACCATTTATACAATTTAACTAAACCTAACAATGTAATTATACAAATTAATACTATTAATACAGGTTTCAATATATACCATATAATGCTTTTACCTAGATTGGCAAACCAACTTCCAACCTTTCCTACTCCATGACCTACTTTTTCCCAAACATTTACTTTTGTTAAATCTTCGATTTCTTGATGTATCTCTGTAATGTTATGTATGACTTTCTCAAGTGGTTTTGAATTATCAGGAATATAAGTACAACATTCCTGGACCTTCAGAGCCTTGCAGACTCCGCCCTCTTTTGCTAGCAGAACATCTAAAGCAAGTCGGTTCTGAAGAACCATTGCTCTAATCGACTGCATCTCGCCTTCTACTAGCATCAATGACCTTGCAGTACTTGCAGATAATCTATCTACAACTGTAGCTAGTCTCCTGATCTTAACATCGTTAAGTATTAAACCTAACATAGGAAACATCGCTCCAAATATGTCTCCAACTACTTCTGCATCTCTTACTTCTCTTTTCGTTCTTATCGAAGCCTTTCCTTCTATGATCGCTAAATCCTTTGCATGATATATTTTGGGGAAGACAATTGCCAAGTAACACGAACCATACCAATTGTCAGGCAGTCTTACATAGGCATTTCTTCCACATACAGAATACACATTAGGAATAGCTTGCATCTCTTTCATGAAATCCTTCGTATAGTATTCCAACCTAAAAGCATGTTCGCAATTTACTTCACCTACAAATACATTCTCATAATATGTCTTGCTTCGAGTTAAACATAACTTTCCTTTCTGCGTTCTATCCAAAGCTATTGGACCATTGCTCCCTTTCTTCTTGTGTGCTTTTTCTTCTTCGGTCCAATCAATTTTCCACTGTCCTGACATTTTTAGAATCTTCTGTCTCCTGTATCTGTCATCTACTTGTCCTATGAACTTTTTCTCTATCTCTGACACTTTGCAAGTCAGATTATTTCTGCGTGCATATGAAGTATCTAATGTATCCCAAGGAAGAAAGAACTTGGCTAACCTATCCTCCTTTTTATAATAGTCCCACTTATTCATTTGTTTATAATTCGGAACTTCAGGCAGTACCGAATCATAATTTGAAAAGTAGTACTCGAACCCTTCTCTACCATAAAATATACTGAGCAGTAAACTACATGTTATCCCATAAGTCAGTGGGAGATGATGATATCTGATACCTTCATCTACAGAAGCCGGCAATTGCATACATACATAGCAATCTTTGGCCTCCATGGCATCGATATACTCGTACAATAGTTTGGCATATGCATTTGACCTAAAATTTCCCTGTGACTCGTCTACGTGTAACCTACGAGCTTCATTTGCCAGTAACGCCTTTTCACGAATAACATTGCTCTCCTCCTTCTTCCCAACAAGAGCAGGTTTCAAAGTCGTTACAGGCTTTACATCTGTTATTTCTTTATCAGTTTCATGTCCTACTATGTATGATATGGTCACTACTGTAATAATAAGAAAAATTACTACTGCTATTAGTGTACCTATTATGCATTTGGCTTTTCGGTTTGGGTTGCCGTTCTCCATGTTATCAAACAGCGTAGCTCCTTCCTTTTCGAAGAAAAGTTTTCTTTCAAGTCTTTATTTGCCTCGTTTTCTTTCTCAGTCTGTAAAGTGCTCTTTATCAACAAAGTCTCTTTTTCACACAATGTCTCTTATCTTCAGCAACAGACAACCCTAACCCTTCTCCGTCCTCTAAATGTAATCCCTAATTTTATTCTTCTTTCCACTCGGCGCTAGGTTATCTTCTTCTTTATAACTTAAACACAAAAGTCTTTTTATGCATCTATAATTATTCTCGTACCTGCAGCTTTAATAACAAGTTCCAATAATTCAAAACGAATAACTTTTTCTTCTTGTTCTGGAATTTGATGACCAAAAGTTGGAAACTGTAATCGATTTAGCACTAGATCTTTGATCCGACTCAGGTAAGGGGGTATGGGAAGTGTGAAAGTCAGTAACCCCTCAGTCTCGAGTCCAGGCGTCAACATCCATATCTCCACTGCCACAAATGGATCGAGATCGATTACTTTCACTTCTCTCACTCTCCCAGATTTCTGTCCCCAAGACATCTGCTAGATAAGTCCACTCTGGGGTAGCGTACCTTCTGCAGGGCACACGTACCCTTCTTGATCTTCTCGGACTTTCTGTGCCTGAGTCTGTAGTTTCTTCTTCTTGATCCGACTCTTCAGAGATTGGGACAAGGGTTCTTTCTTGTTGTGCTTTTAAGCTTGGCCTTCTCCTTCTTTCCGGCCAACCGGCTTCGTCACTCCTTGTCCTCCTACTCCTTATTCTTGGACTTGTCTCTTGATCACTCTCAACTTGTTCGGTCTCTGACTCGAATTCCCAGGTACTCTCTTCTCCTGAGGCGACTTCGGTCCCACTGGTATCCTGACCGTCGTCGACCTGTTCCGACACAGGCTCAGCCTCTTCGATCACCTCTACAGCTTGGCTTTCCCTCTCTGTGGCTTCTCCATTTTCCGCTGGATTTTCATCCGAGAGAGGAGCTGTTTCTTCTAGAGGTGTTGGCACCCTTCGGGTGTGTGAGGCGTGTATCCAGTTGGGCAGGCCTCCACACTTTACTGCAGTGTTCGTAACAAGTATGACTTGAAATGGTCCTCGCCAGCGCACGTCTAGACAGTTTTTCCTTACGTGCTTCTTCACAAGGACCCAGTCTCCTGGACACAGGTCATGGCACAAATCTTGTGCTGATGGAACCTCTGCAGCCTGGACCTGAAGGGACACAGAATTAATGGCATCAGATAGTCCCTTGCAGTAGTCCAAGACCAAATCGTCTGTGATGTTCAACAACGCTGCAGTCGGAACCGATGGCAATCTCATGGCTCTCCCCATTAGCACCTCGTGTGGAGAGAGACCTGTTTTTCTATCTGGTGTGCTACGTATGCTCACAAGAACCAATGGAAGTGCATCAGGCCAACTCAGGGATGTCGATGAACAAACTTTGGCAAGTCTGGACTTGATTGTACTGTTGATTTGTTCTATAATCCCTGAAGCTTCTGGTCGATAACTACAATGGAGCTTCTGATCGATACTTAAAGCTGAACATAGCATCTTCACTATTTCGCTGTTAAAATGAGTTCCTCTGTCCGATTCCAAAGAGGATGGCACCCCAAACCTCGGTATTAACTCTCTAAGCAACAGCTTTGCTACTGTAAGTGTATCGCATCTACGTGTAGGATAAGCTTCGACCCATCTAGAAAATATACAGACAATCACTAAAACGTATCTGAGTCGATTGCACTTGGGCATTTCAATAAAATCAAGCTGCATTCTATTGAAAGGCCCCCCAGACCTCCCAATGTGACTCAACGTGACTGGTGTTCTCTTTCCTACGTTTAGTTGCTGACAGATCGCACAACGCTGACATACCACTTCTGCCGCCACTCTAAATTTCGGATTAAACCACGTTTGTCTGAATACTCTCACCATAGCATCTCTACCTATGTGTGCTGATCCATGCAATTTCCTTGCCATTGGACTAACAAGTTCATTTGGTAAAACTGCTCTCCCATCTGCAGAAATCCAGAAGTTCATTTCACTTTTTGTACACCCAGCTGTTTCCCAGCCCTTTTTCTCATCATCTGGTGCATTTTCCTGAACACATTTCAGTTCATCCCACGTATCCACAGTGTCTAACAACATTGTTAAATCAGTTCTTTCCTGTATTCCCCCCACTTTCACATTGGTGTGAGAATATCCCTGTTCTGCGCAGTAACGCGCTACTTCATCAGCATAACGATTGCCTTGCGACGCAAAATCTACGTTTTTCGTGTGCGCGGCACATTTGACAACTGCGATAGCTGATGGTCCTTGCAATGCTTCTAACAGTAGTCTCACGAATTCTCCATTCCTAATGGGAGAACCCGAGGAGGTCATGTAACCTCTTTGAGACCATAACTGCCCGTAATCGTGAACTACCCCGAAACCATACTGGCTATCGGTGTATATGGTGACTCGAATTTTGTTGCCTGCTAGACAAGCACGCGTCAAAGCAATAATTTCAGCTACCTGAGCGGAATGTACTCCTTCCAGGCAAGCGGCTTCTACAACTCTGGTAATTGTACAAACTGCATAAGCTGCTCTCAGCTGACCAATATAGTCTCTTACGCATGAACCATCAACAAAGAAAATTTCATCGGGGTCAGTCAATGGCTCATCTACGATATCTGGTCTCGGTTTGGTGCATAGTTCAGTCACATCAAGGCAGTCATGATCTGTACAAATTTCATCCTCAACATCATTTGGAAGTGGCATCAACGTAGCAGGATTTAAGACGGAGCATCTCTTTAGGGTCACATTCTCGGCAGCCAATATGACTTGCTCGTAGCGTGTGAGCCTGCTATTCGTCAGATGCTGAGTCTTAGTCCTGGTCATTAACAATTCCACAGAATGCGGTACGTACACCACTAACTGATGTCCCATTACCACACTCTCACATCGTTCAATGCTGACACCCGTTGCAGCTACGGATTTGAGACATCCGGGCAACGCTGCGGCTACTGGATCTAATGTAGCCGAAAAGTAAGCAACTGGCCTACGCGCATCTCCGTGTATCTGGGCCAAAACTGCTAAAGCGCAACCTTCTCTCTCGCAGCAGTAAAGCAAGAATGATTTTGTGTAATCAGGCATTCCTAAAGCCGGGGCACGACACAAGTCCTCCCTCAGCTGCAAAAACGCCATCAAACAATCTTTGTCCCATGGTACCGGATCACTCACTCCTTTGTGCGTCAGTTGTAATAACGGTTTTGCCTTTAGTGAAAAGTTGGCTATCCACTGCCGACAATAACCGACCATGCCTAGAAACATCCTGACTTCTCTTTGTGTCTTAGGCGCGTTCATTTTCATGATCGCCTCTATCCTGTCTGGAGACACCTTCCGTTTTCCCTTTTCAATCCTATGGCCCAAGTATTGCACTTCGGTCAGACAATACTGCAATTTACTTGGAGATACCTTGTGTCCGTTCTCGGCCAAGTGATTTAGTAAGGTAATGGTGTCTACCTTGCAAGCTTCCTCAGTTTCTGACGCAACTAGGAGGTCGTCTATGTACTGGACCAGAACCGAGTTCTTGGGCAGCACTAGACTTTCAAGATTTTTCTTCAGCAGCTGGTTAAAAATCGATGGGCTTTACGTATACCCCTGAGGGATACGACACCATGTTAAAACGCGATTCTCCAGCTTAAAAGTGAAAAGATACTGGCTATCTTCATCTAAAGGAATCGAAAAGAAAGCCTGGCATAAGACTATCACGGTGAACCATTCAGCTTGGAACGGTATCTGAAACAATATCACTGATGGATTCGGTACCACTGGACAACATGAGACAACAATATTATTAATCTTTCGAAGGTCTTGCACTATTCTGTATTTTCCACTAGGCTTCTGCAAACCCATAATCGGGGAGTTACATGGACTACCCACGATCTCCTTCAGTATTCCCTGTTTAATCATGGATTCGATCACAGGCTTTATTCCTGCAATCGTCTCCGGTGTCAACTTATATTGTGGTGTTCTTGGATATTCGGCATTGGGTCTTACCATGATCTTTACTGGTTCTACCCCTTTGATCAGTCCTATTTCTTCTCCAGTAAAATCCCACACCTCAGCTGACACTTTCTCCCTCAAGTCCTGTGGAAGCTCCTCCACTGTTAAGGTAGGATATAGTTCCACGCATTCCTGCGAGTTTACAACCTTGAAATCGGCATCCTCATCGTTAGTCTGTACTTCTACTCCTTCAGGTGTGCAATGTATTGTGCAATTCAGTTTACACAACAGATCTCTTCCTAGCAAACACACCGGGCTAGAATCACAGATCACAAACTGATGTTCGTCACTGTAATTCCCTATCTTCACTGACACTGGTTCTGTCAGAGGATTCGTCATCCTCCTATTTGCGACTCCTACCACCTGAATCGTCTCTCCCGACATTGGCAGACCTGGGACTACTGCTGATCTCAAAGTGGATCGAGTGGCCCCCGTATCCACCAAAAAGGTCGTAGGACATCCAGCTACTTCAGCCTCTACGTATGGTCCTCTCTGATCTACTTCCAGGGCTGCTCCTAGAGTACAGTCTTCGTCCCTATTCACTCGTTGCCCTGTAAGAGGATCAACGTAGTAGCATTCTTCTCCTCCTACGAACAATGGCATTTGTCTATAGGTTTTCCCTCCATTTGCAATGCGAGGTGGTTGAGGAAACGGGGCTCGAGGAGTCTGAGTCCCCCCTTTGACAAACTTTCCCTTCGGGACTGCTGCTCCCTTTACCACGTTGTTCTGTACCTCTTCCTCCTCCTGTTCTAATTCCCCTGTCTCAACATTATAAGGACACTCGCGTCTCCAATGTCCCACCTCGTTACACTGATGACACCTCGTTGTCTTTTTCAGTGTCGCGATATCTATTCTCGGTCTCGGTCTTTCTTCCTCATCTCTGCTTTGATTATTCTGTTTCTTTCCTGGCGTTCCTGTTCCTTGTTGCCGCTGTCCACCCTTTCCGGCTGACTGCATCTGTACTAGCATCAGCTTTTCCTTAAGTTTCTTTGCTTTCGAATCTATTTCATCGCTACAGTACCTCGCATACCTCAGAATCTCATCTAAAGGTTTGTTTTGCCAACAGATCAAATGCTGTTGAATCATTAAGCTTATGTCTGGTCTCAATCCTAAGACGAACTTAGACACAAACTGTCCTATGTCTTTAGGATCCATTACATCCAACCCACTGTACTGTTTGAATGCTTTCAGCAATCTCTCATAGAACTCGTGAACGGTCTCTTTAGGTTCTTGAGTTGTTCGATCTATCTTAACCCAGTCTATATCTTGCACCAGCACTTTCTCTTTTAGCCAAGCTATTACTCTCTCGTATTTTTCCATGACTCTATCTGATGGACCGTTTGTCTGTGCATCCCTCGGAGGCTCACAAGTGGGCCATTCGATACTAAGTTTACATGCCGTCCACAAATCTCCGGGTACTACGATATCAAACAGAGTGTTCAAATCGATCCACAGTACCTTTGAGATCTTCACGAACCTCTCTACCTGCTTATACCACTCCACGGGATTCTCTCTTAACTTGGGGAAAGAATTAGTAAATGCCGCTAAATCCCCCCTACTCCAGGGCACATGGACGTAGTTTCCGTTCGCGATTTCTCGCAAAGGGAAAGCTTCCATTCGCATTAGCTCTCCATCTGGGGACTTCGTAAGTGTACTCCTTCTGACGGATCCCCTCTTAGACCATCTTTCCTCCCATCTATCCAGATCCCTCCATATTCTGATACACATGATTAGTTCCCTTATGTGTACTCTTAGGCCAATCGTCCTACGCTCATCTAGATCCCGATCCGTGCAATTTAGTCTATGGTTGGGTTGTAAAGCTTTAGTTCGTGACATGTCTATCATATACCTATCTGCCAATTCAGATAATTTTTCATGAGCTGACCTTGCTTTCCGAGTAACATCCTTAGATAAAAACAGTATTTCATCTGGTTCGTACAGCTCTAACCTTTCTATTGCCACTGTGCCATCTATGATTTCATCCAAGTCTGATTTCAAGCTCATTACATCAAGCCGTCTTGCTTTTATTTCAGCCCTTAGTACGTCAGTCCTAGGTTGTTCGCTCACATCTCTCTCTCCCCCACTACGCGCCCTACGTCTAAGTACAGGTGAGTTATGAGGAGTTCTTCTTGTATCTCTTTGTTCCCACCTCTCTAGATCCCAAGCTTTTCCATCCTCCCTTGGGGTATGGTGGAACAATGCTCCATTCCTCATCACTACATTCTGTCTTTTCGACTCGGTTTCTCTAGATACAATATAGGATCCTCCGTTCTGTTCTGTATCACTGCACCTCTCTTGCTGTCTGGTGTCGCTCAATAAACGGTAAGGTCCTTCACGGTCCTCCATGTTCCCGCGATCTCGTTCGTGATCGCCGGATGCATGGCGAGACGTTTCGCGACTCTCTATATTCTCCTGACTTCGTCCGTGATCACCGGATGCATGGCGAGACCCTTCGCGACTCTCCATGTTCCCGTGATTCCAATGTCGCACATTTTCGTCCGGAGCATGGTGAGTGCACCTGAAACTATCTCGATATTCCTGCGTCCTTCGTTCTCCCTCACTAAGGATGACGCGAGGCACTCCCCCACACCCTGCGCTCCTGTCATCGCACATTTGCCTATTGCCATTGGTAGTATGGCAAGTATCTCTTCTGCTTCCTTGACTCCCTCTCTCCCACTCCGGGCTGCTTTCGCCAGCTCCACAATGAGAGAGGATCCTGTTATCCTGGTCACTCCATTCTGCTCCTGTTTCAAACCTTTTATTCTGAGTCTCTTCGGCAGCATCCCAGTCTCTCAAATATTCCCTTAATTCCTTATAGGACTTCGGTTTCGGTCCCCTCAAATCCATCTGTCCTCTTTGGCCCCCCTGTTCTATCCAGGGACCCGTTGCGGAATCTAATGGGGTACTCCGACTTTTTGGTGCTAGCAACTGCCTTTGGGAATTGATCGTATTATTCCTAGTCTCCATCTCTGCCCTTTCCCTGTCCCATCGTGCCTGTTCCTCCTGCTGGACCCCCTCTGGGTTGTAGATTGACACTATAGGGCCTATGGTAACAGGTACTTGCAGAGCATCTGGCATTTGATACGACCTTGCATGCTGTGTTTCTGGCACCTTCTGGACCACGAATCTTCCCACTACTCTCTGTTCGGGACTAGATTGAGGTACTTCCTCACCTTTCCTGGTATCCCATTCCGATACTGGGAGCGGTTTATATTCCCCCCATCTAGCTCCGTCCCCTTGCTGTAGTACGGGACTTTCGGCTTCACTGTTGTACGGAGGTGGTCTATCTGTTAATAGTCTCTCTATTAGATCCTCATCTGGTTCGCTATCCTCATCTTCTTCTAGCGGTTTCTTTTCTCCCGTAGCTTCTAGCATTGTGAACAGTTTGTCTGCTTCTATCTTTTGCACTCTCCACTTTTTAGCTTCGTCATCCCATTTGGCATCCTGCACTGCCCTTACCGATCGTCTCACTCTTTCTTGGCGTCTACTCACGCTCTTTTCGTGTGCTGCTCTAAACCATGCACTAAGTGCTTCGAACTGTGTTGGCCTCGGTAGAGGTCTCGTTGCGAGCATTACTGCTTTCAATTGGTTCAATACTTCTAGCTTAAACGTCCCGTATCTCGGAAACGTCAGTTCCTTATTCCCTTCTGTTAGCTTATTCCACTCGGAGATCCATAGTATCGAGTGTAAGCCTACTTTCACTGCCATATGATAAGCTGGTGTGCCTTCTGGTGGAGCTTCTTCTCCTGCATATAAGTTTCTTCTATCTCTCTTAAAGATCGCCCTTAAACGTTTAAAACACTTCATTTTCAATAATCTACGATTTTCCTTATTAATTCTCTCCTTTGTTTACGTCCCGATGACAAACCACCAAATCCCTGTGCGACTCTCGCTAATCAGCCTATCCCAGCGCGGTTCTATGCTAACCGGCCAATCTCAGCGCGGCTCTACGCTGACGTCACTCGTCCCCTCTGTAGCAGTTCCCCTCCTTTCTCAGCTTGCCTCGCGGTCTTACATACGTCTCATTCATACGCCGAAAAATGACTACTTCCGTCCAAGCGATCACTTTTCTCTGACTGTACGGCCACAGTCTAACTGTAATTGTCACCTCAACTGGCGAAACGTCTTCCTCTTACGGTCAGACGCTCGCCTTAACTGATAGGTTACTTACACACAGTAAACGTACGACCAGCGTCCGTTACTCATACACTCACTCAAACACTCCCCCTATCATCGGTCTGCGGGCGATCAATGGTACCTCATGACCCCCTTTAAAATGGTAGACAAATTACTCTGGGTGTTCGATACACCCGAACCACTTAAGCCCTCTCTGGACATAAGATTTTATCCGGTTGCGCGCGCTCACAACCTTCCCTCAATCACACTACAGGCATTCAATTCCGCTTGACATTACAACACAGGTACAACATAAAACACCGCAATCTGGCAACGCATGACCCTTATGCTCACTCTCGACCGACTCTGCTGCTTTTCTCTCGACGCACCGTCAGCACCGTCTTCGGCAGGGATTCTTCTTCTGGTCGTTGATGACTAGGGACCTTGGGGTAATCTAGACCTGACCTAGGTTGCCTTCCTCAAGAAGAAAACCATCCTCTGCTACCAACTGCGGGGAATGAGATTTTGATACCCTTTTATTTCACTTAGATATTAATCTCATTCATCAATTTGGATCGGTTATTTTCTGTCATTGAGTAAAAGACAAACCCCACATAGGTTAGATCAACCCCATAAACTGACGCAACTCTGAAGAACCACTTACGACTGTTAAAGTTTAAAAGGTTTAATATAAAATCATGAAAAGTTGTAAATACAATCCTCTCAGAACAAGATTCAATAAGTATACAGGAACTAGAAGGAACATAAATTCCCTAAAGAACCTCAGTCTACAAACGAATACAATTAAAGTCAGTTCCAGAATCAACAGATTAAAAAGCATAGATACTAAGTAGTTCCGTTGCGTCATCTACAAAAGAAAAGAATACAAGTTAAATCTGTCCCTACTCTATGCTAGGTGACATCCCTACTTCGCAAGTTCCTAGTACCCTAAAAAAAGGTGTCAGCAGTTTGACTTCCTAAGAAGTTCAAACTCTCTTAGCCTCTAAAGGTAACTTATGTCGAGAACAGTACCCTCTCTGCCTACCCATCCGCTCTCTAAGGTCCTCGGCCTACTGCTCTCTTGCGCTCTGATCTCTCTCAGCGCTTGCTCCTAACTTGCTTGCCATCTGCTCTGAGCTTGTGCTGCTCTTCTCCCCTGGGTGCTGTCCCTAAATACACAATCACCGTATGGATGGAACGCCCCTTGACGCCCACCACATACACATACATATGATGTCATTTTCTAGGTCTTTCCATAGCTTAGTCTCTTCGCGTCGTCCGTTAAGTTGACCCTTCTCCTTAGACGCCATCTTCGTCTTCTTGCTGGTGACTTCATTGACATTACATTTGACACTTTCGGAGCAAAGTCTATCACCTCATCAGAACTTCATTCTTTACGGCTGTACTTTTAACCTCATTTGGTCCTGTGAATGGTCATTTCAAAACAAGACTCAAATTCCAAACGTCTCCCCTCACGTTTAGGCCATAAACTTCGTCCGACATTGTCACCTTAAATCTAACAAGAACTTAGACTCCTTGGCTCGCACAATCAGATGAAGGCTATTCACAACTCCTGTGAGCCCACTAAATTACATACAGCGGACTACACTCCTGCGAACCCTTGGTCAGTCAGGTTAAAATCACACATGACCCAACTCTTCTAACATTCCTACAAACTCTTTCTACACAGTATAACCTTTAACACACATTTATATATAATCGCATTTAGCAAATCCTTTGCTTATAAGTGAATACATTTTACATAGAATATAAACCTCATACATAGAACGTAAAGTTATATTCTCCTGTTACATCGTTTGTATATGCTCTGCACATTTCTTCGCTTACATTTCTCGCCGTTTTCTCCATTTAGAATTATACACGTACGTGAATTCTACTTTGCACGTTCTTCTGTTCGTAAGCATTTCTACACATTTCTATATTAGCCCATTACGTATACGGCTTCTAAATCATAGCATTTTCTAACGTGAATACAAATGTAAATACAAGTACATTTCCTATTGCTTTGGTTACATCAACTACTAAATTTATGCTACAAGTGCTAATTCATGTTACAACTTATACGTTTTATGCGATATGCTTATGACTATGGTTCAGATATACTTTTTATTCAAATTGCGCTCTCTCAAGGGTTTGCACTGAGACTGCAGTAACCACAATTATTGTAACCCGGGATGGCTCCATACTCTTCTACCTCACCTCCTGCTCTCTCTTATCATTACTGTTGGCCACCCTACAGTGGTCTGTGACTCCACCAGCATTTCTCTCCACCATTTGTGACACTCAACTAACCGGATGGAGAAGAGCTGTGGTGATGAGGACAATCTTGGTTCAACATAGAATTAATTTTGGCTTGGAGAAACTTGATAACTTAAAAAGGGTAGGCTATGATCCAGCAGGCACTGGCTAAAATGCTCAACCTCTATGTGTTGCCCTCCTCCAGTTAGGCAGAGGACTGCCAAAAGCTCTTTCCTTTTGAAATGATTGCCCACAAAATCATTGCTTGATTTGGTGACTGATGCTCCCCCCTTCTCATTTTGTGGAGGGCATTTTTGTGAGGGATGGTTCCTTCTATTTCCATGCATAGTCTTTTTCACCAATTCCCTGGGATTCCTCTCACTCTCTTCAAGGGACCTATTATTCATTGTGGTGGCAGAGTCCATCTGCAAACAACTTCCTAGCTTTTTATGCAATTTGCCTCTCCCCGGTGACATTGCTTAATATAAATGAAACTTTTCTTACTGCAAAATGCCTTTTATCACTTTCCCTGCTTTTTTAAATCAGGAACTTACCTCTGCTGTGCCTACTAAAAATGGGTGCTATGCCACGCATCTGCTGCCACACTTCCACCCAACTTTTAAGTTCTTCATTCCTCTTGCTACATATCAATCATCCATTTACACCTTATATTGACCAGGTACCACAAATCTCATGATGATGCCCCCTCCGACTTATCCAAGCTATATGGTGTCACAGGCGGTGAACAGCCATTACAACACAGCTGTTTCACAGCAAGTCATTACATCGCTTACATTACAACACAAGCGGTGTAACAACGCGTAACCATTACTACGCATACCATTATATCGCATGCGCTTTTACAACACATGCAATGTAATGGCTATCCACATCGTTGCGAGGAAACTGAGGCTCTTCCGTTTCCTCACAACAACGTGCACCACCCCTCTGAAGATGCTGGAACCAGGAGAGAGGAACCATGAGGAGAGAGAGGTAAGGGGGATTGGGAGTAGGGGAAGGTCGTGTTGTGGGTAGTGTTTCAATGTATGGACCGGACTGGGGGGCAGGGGAGGCCAGTCTGGGGGTAGTATTTTAGGTTTTAGGATAGTGTTGTGGTGTTTGTGTAGTGTAGGGTAGTGTTTTAGTGTTTAGGGTGGTGTTGGGGGTCGTGCAGGGTAGTGTTACAGTGTAGGGATCGGACTGGTAGTGGGGGAGGGTCGTGCTGGGGGTAGTGTTTTAGGGTTTAGGGTAGTGTTGTGGTGTTTGTGTAGTGTAGGGTAGTGTTTTAAGGTTTAGGGTAGTGACAGGTGGTCGTGCAGGGTAGTGTTTTAGTGTAGAGACTGGACTGGGGAGGGTCATGCTGGGGGTAGTGTTTTAGCATTTAGGGTAGTGTTGTGTTGTTTGTGTAGTGTAGGGTAGTGTTTTAGGGTTTAGGGTAGTGTTGGGGGGTTCTGCAGGGGAGTGTTTGAGTGTAGGGACCAGACTAGGGGTAGGGGGAGGGTCGTGCAGGGGGTAGTGTTTTAGGATTTAGAGTAGTGATGCTGTGTTTGTGTGGTGTAGGGTAGTATTTTAGGGTTTAGGGTAGTGTTGGGGGGTCGTGCAGGGTAGTGTTTGAGTGAAGGGGCCAGACTGGGGGTCGGGGGAGGGACGTGCTGGGGGTAGTGTTTTAGGGTTTCGGGTAGTATTGTGGTGTTTGTGTAGTGTGGGGTAGTGTTTTAGGATTTAGGGCAGTGTCGGGGTCGTGCAGGGTAGTGTAATTGTAGGGAGAGGACTGTGCGGTCAGGGGAGAGTCATGCAAGGGTACTAAATTAGGGTTTAGGTAGGGCAGGGTAGAGTCACTTACCTTCCAAACTTTTACTATGAGTATACCTTTACCATACATGCCTTTGCGTTGTAATGGCGTGCCTGGTAAAGGTATAGTTGCGGTAAAAGATAGTGATGTAATGGTATGTTGTTGTCATTGACATCGCGTAGTAATACCCACGTTGTAATGGCACACGTGGTATTAGTATGCGATGTAATGAGTCATATTCGTCACGTGCACTGCCGCTCATCATGTGCCTCGTGGTTCCCCACGGAGGGCTGGCACAGATGCCTCCCTCTGACCCTGTAGTTTGCTATTTTCACTCCAGATAAAAAAAGTAGATTGAGAGCACTAATGGGGGGGGGGCTAATACTGATTGCCACAGTTTGGAGTTTTTTTTACTGCTTCGTTCCTTCTTTCATTGTGGGGAATCCCCGTTGGTTTGGCTCCCAGCTCGCTATACTCCTTGCGTGACTCCGACTGGGTGAGCCGGCACAAGCACAACAGAACGCGTACACGGCACAGCAATTCAGACATCAGCAAAGTTGATGCAATTGCTGTAGGTGGTGCCAGTGCTGTGCAAGACTTTGTATGTGTGCGGGAAGAGTTTGAAGAATGCCCATTTGTGGCCTGGGAGCCAGTTAATCAGTAATTACTAATTGATTAATCAAAGTTCACAAAGTCTATAATGTGGGGAACAGCAAAGGCCTGCCTGAGGACTGAACACTACATTGAACAGATTCTTCTCCTGTGGGTGCACAATTATGCACTTCGGCGAGCACGAGATTAAGGAAAACTTGGTTGGACTCTTTGGATTGCATGGCTCCTTTCTTTTCTTCAAAATAGCACAATTGATGTAATTTATCCAGTGGTTCCATATTATGGGGCTACTGATAAATATACAACAAACTCACAGGTTGAAGTCTTAAGATGGTCATTACGTCAAGCATGTTACATGAATAAGATACAAAAGATGGTATATTCAGTGCTTATGAGTTTAAGCCTATACAAAGATCTTAGCATTTGTGCCTTTCTTTTCTTGTTACATATATGATTGACAGCCTTGAAAAAGCCCATAGGGGGCGAAACGCGCGTCGGCTGTGGACCACTAAGTTTGGAAAAATAAAGACTTGAATCCGGTATAATGTCTGGTGTGATGAAATTGACTGTTTGACCAAGGATATGAATTCCAGATGAAACGCTAAATAAGCTAAGGGATCAAAGAGACTTTCTTGGAGGTGCACAGGTGTTTTTTCTCATATTGTAAGGACTTCCATTCCAAATGAACTTTGGGAAGGGGGTCGTAGGTTGATGCCCGAGGTGGATGTGCATCCAAAGCCAAGTAGCACTCTATATTGAACAGTGTGGATATTGTACTTTGTCTTTTGACTATTGAAAACTAAGGTTGATGTGCAAATCAAAATAGCAAATCCACCATTTTTTTGTCCGTATTGAACAATTTTCAGGTGTGTAATTTTGCTCCCGGTAAGACCAGTAGCATTTGATACTCTTCTGGTATACTCTTCCAAATAAATTCTTCCCTATGCAGATTGTTACTATACAATGCACCATGGACCATATCGTGCAAAACTGCAAATGGTGCGGCTGAACCTACAAATAAAGTGGAAGTATAAAAAAATAAACTTTATTTTCCATCTTACTGTAAATGTAGGTTTTATGTCAAAAAATACAATTTTATTTTACGGTTTATATTATTGTTTATATTTAGAACTAGATATATATATGGGGACACCAAAATCTTTCAAGTGCTCAGGCCATCTAAATGTCTTAATCCGGCTATACCCGGTTCTTTCGCTGCACAAACTGCTCCCGAGGCTGGCTAGCAACGACTTAAGTCATGGCGCCTCTTTGAGAGGAAAAGCATTTGTCTTAGACTTACAATTGGCCTTTCCTTGCTAAGTTGGCTCGTGCTCTCTTATGTGCTTCCCAAATTCATCATAACCCTACCCTCGCGGCAGCTCCTCGGGCACGCTCAGCCCGCGCTCGTTGCGCAGTTAGAAAAGAACACGTTTCCCATGACAGGACAAGAGTGCGCTCTGTTCAGCACCCATGCTTAAATTAAAATGGGAAATAACCAGAAATGACACTCGTTTACCATGCTTTGAGTCAGCCTCGTAAACTTAAAACGGTGTTTCGGGGTCGCCCCAGTAGTTTTGCCCTTCTCGAACTTTCTTTAAGGCTATGTAAATACAAATCTCTTGGCACCGAATGCAGGCAGTGTAAACTTTTCTGTATTGAACAAGAACTTAAAAAATTCTGTTTCTTTTACTTCTAACAAGGCCCTCAGATTTTTTGGAAGAATGCCCACCTAAAATGCATTACGTTACAAGCTCTAATGGCTCCCTTAGGTATTGCGTTTACTAACTTGACAGGTGCCTAAATAGACTATTACAAACCTGACACTCACAAGATTTACTGTTGGTGAAATCTTGAAAATGTCCATTGTGAGCTCGCCATTTTTCACCTTGACTGCAGATTGACTAGAGATTGCTTTCCCTCTTGGTACAACTGATACTCACACGGGGGGTTAATAGAGACACAAAATGACACGAGCTAAAAGCAGCTTTTGTTCAAAGAAATGTGGGGATTTACGAGCTGCCTGTTACAAAAACAATCAATTTACAAAAATGTTGGTTAGGAAAATGTCCATTTAAAATAGTATTAATTTTCAAGAAGCATTAGCTCATCTTCTCATCTGCCAAGCATAAACTGAATATGTTTGTTCCAAGCTTTCCAAATGTAAAACTGCCACGCGCTAGACACGTTGACGCGTGCACATGTCACTCGTTCAATATAAATGGAAGGAATATAAAAAAAAAAAACAATTGCGGTGGCATTTTTGGTTTCTCGTAATTTAATGCCATTCATTTTATGCCATACAAGTTATATTATACAGAGGTGGAGGAAAGATTTTTCTTCATTTTCTTATAACTCCTGGTTAAAACTTTTATGTCTCTGGAAAAGTAAGTCAACTTGGCGAAAGGGCTCTTTTTCACGTGCAGCAGTATAGTTGTGTCATAAATCTAACTTTAGAGTGAACCTTTCTACTGCACGTATAAGGCACTTTGTGCCGATATAGAATTGTAGGCCAGTAAATAATAACTAGAATGAGGGCTTCCCTGTGACGTCATTAGTGACAGTGAAACTCGAGTTGCCTTTAACATTGGTAACCCCAAGATGGAAAGCATTTCCTAGTTGTGCTCTGCCCCTGGACAAATAAATACTGCATTTGCCTCACATGTCTCGCTTGTAGGTCCCTTCCACACACCCCTCAGCTGTCTATTCAGACCAACAAAGCAAGGGTTGAGCAGAGGTGATGTGGACACAACAAATGGCATACCCACTGCCATCTTGATTCTTCCCCCTCACAATACCTGGACTCATGCTAATCCTTGCCTCCTCTCTTTGTGTTCCCTCTTCCTGGACATTTGTACCATAAATCTAGCTTCACTGCCTGTTACCCAACCTCCCTCAGCTTCGCTCAGCGACGCCCCCAGGCCACCTGTACAAAGTATACCTGCCCCACCGCTGCCGGGCCTCTCTGGCCTGTGTCTGGGTGCACCGTGTGTTCTTGCTCTCATGCACAACCACTGCAGCTGGCATCTGCCCTGGCAGATCCCACTGCTATTTTCCCTGTTTCTTCTCGCTCTCTAAAACTTTGGAAAGGTGATGGGAGGCAGCACTTGTTTCTGCTGCAGGTTCTCTGGGGCTGTGAAGACAAAATATAGAAGGAAACGATGGAAAAGAAGATCCTGCAGGACATGCACCCCCTCGCATCGCTCAGAACTTCAGCAATCTGGGGGTCTGAAGAAGAGGAGCTGGCAGCAGCCATTGCCTCACTATACCTGGGTTAGAGGTGATGCAAGACAGCTGCTGCTGATGTAATGTGTCATCGCTTGGAAACTAAACTAAAAATCAACTGGCATGAACTCATAGCAACTGATAATAGCGTTCAGAAACCGTTCATTTGCATATGGCCGAGATACCCGCCACCCCCTCTCAACACAATCCCCAAGAATTGGGAAACCGGAAACAGTTCTTGAACTTTTGGAAGGCGGTAAGGGAGTCACCCTTCCCGGCCGTATTTATTAAAATATGAAACAAAAGAAAACATTAAAATAACAGTTTCATATAATGTACAATTTCATTTCCACATTACGATGTTGGCTAACCTTAACAGATCTCTAATACAAAGGTTCTCCTAGCCGAACTAACATCCTACAAAACATTTGACTTGAAATTGTACATCCTAACGTTAAGGGCCAACGGCAAGGTCGTAACCGGTGTCAGATCCCTAAACCAGAAATACCCCCCTCACTTGTGAGAGGGGCGACCGCACAGAGGCGTACCTCAAGTGCATTTACCAATTTCCCTTTGTACTTGACGGGGGCCCAAATAAACTCGACGCCATTTAACGGTCGTTCGAGGACTCGTGTGAGGTGTCTAAAAGGTAGCGTAAACCCCCTCCCGCACCCAACACAACTTACCCATCTGCCGTCGCAGATGTCCTGGCCCCGGGAAATTCCCCAGGAGGGGCCGTAGCCCCTCCTATCCAGGAAGGGGCCTTGACCACCTTTCCTTTCCTTCCGGCGGCCTCTCCTTAGACAGGACCGCCTCCCCATTGAGGGGCCAATTGGCCACCTCCCCCGCGCGCTCCCATCCGTAATGGGTGACGCCCCCTCATAGGGATCTTCCAATTACTGCTCACCGATCATGACCTTACCGCCCGACCAAAATAAATACGACAGTTTTACCTAAGTTACTAAGATCTCTAAAGCAAACAGCATTTATTATCAAGCGTAAATACTGATCAATCCTTGTTCAAAATTACTTTATTAGCAAAATATACTGAAAATCATCAATCTTTATTGCATCGTTAAGAACTATCACGACAATCATCACAACCTGTAAGAAAGCAGAGAAAATCAAAGATACTATCCACTGTATTTACAACGAATCGCTGTCCTCAGGGGCTGGTGGGTGGGTCAAAATTGCTCTTCGTTCCGTCTCGAGCTCACGTGCAGCGGGGAGGTGCAGCTTCAGAGCACAGGAACAAGAGGATGCTTTGTTAGCTTCCGCTCCTTTTATCCGTCTTCAGGGTGGGCGTGAACCCGCCCCCGCCTGCCTCCAAGGGCGTGGCCGGCCGTGTTGGTGTCTAGGCCAGCCCACTCTAGGGCGGGAAAAAGGCGCGCCCCGGCTACGCCGCTTCGGGCATACCAGCCGAGACTCGCCTCCCGCCCAAGATGGCTTCCCGGGGGGATCGTGGTACTCGACCATACATTCGGGGGGACCGATTGGTCGCCCCTTTCCATATGGCCGAGATACCCGCCACCCCCTCTCAACACAATCCCAAAGAATTGGGAAACCGGAAACAGTTCTTGAACTTTTGGAAGGCGGGAAGGGAGTCACCCTTCCCGGCCGTATTTATTAAAATATGAAACAAAAGAAAACATTAAAATAACAGTTTCATATAATGTACAATTTCATTTCCACATTACGATGTTGGCTAACCTTAACAGATCTCTAATACAAAGGTTCTCCTAGCCGAACTAACATCCTACAAAACATTTGACTTGAAATTGTACATCCTAACGTTAAGGGCCAGCGGCAAGGTCGTAACCGGTGTCAGATCCCTAAACCAGAAATACCCCCCTCACTTGTGAGAGGGGCGACCGCACAGAGGCGTACCTCAAGTGCATTTACCAATTTCCCTTTGTACTTGACGGGGGCCCAAATAAACTCGACGCCATTTAACGGTCGTTCGAGGACTCGTGTGAGGTGTCTAAAAGGTAGCGTAAACCCCCTCCCGCACCCCACACAACTTACCCATCTGCCGTCGCAGATGTCCTGGTCCCGGGAAATTCCCCAGGAGGGGCCGTAGCCCCTCCTATCCAGGAAGGGGCCTTGACCACCTTTCCTTTCCTTCCGGCGGCCTCTCCTTAGACAGGACCGCCTCCCCATTGAGGGGCCAAATGGCCACCTCCCCCGCGCGCTCCCATCCGTAATGGGTGACGCCCCCTCATAGGGATCTTCCAATTACTGCTCACCGATCATGACCTTACCGCCACAGGCCGGATAGTTGACCGGCTATCCGGACCCCCCACAAAACACTGCTACCTAAAGGTCATGCTGTAAACTCCTTAACCATGCTATGAAGTCTCCTATGAGTAATTCGTTCCCCACCCGGGACAAATGAACACCGTCCCCCAAATACATACTGTCCCCCTTAGTACAACCATGCGAAACAGAATGCAGTGTACTTGAACAAAACAATCTACTCATTTTATTATTAATTTTCCTTACTGAATGATTCAGTGCAGAAACAGAAATAGCCCCCCGCCACACTTTCCGTGGGATCATATGGGACCATGCAATTGTGCACCCTGGAACTCTTCTCGCTAACCAACTTACCGTGGAAAGCATCGCCTCAAGAAAAAGTCGTCTACCAGTGGTCACCAAATCATTGCCCCCAAGATGTACTATGACTACAGACGGCGGTGACCTTGTCCGCCCTAACAAAACCTCGAAAAATGTTTGAAACTGGTCAATACAGAGCCCGCCCTTTCCGTAGAAGGACACACTGTACCCGTATTCCCCAGCCACGTGAGTCATGTCACCTGCTATGAATACGTCCGCGGCACGCCTCACGTATGAGTGGCCCACGACCCACACCTCCTTTTTCACAGCCGGTAATGTCTGACCGCTGGCCCCCCGGTGTTGGGTCGACTGGACAGTCCGCCCCGCCTCGTAGGCTTGCGCAACTGAAAACCAAACAAAAAACAAGAAGCGTGAGTACATCGTTACAGCTTCACAACATGTGCAACCGTACATACCTCTTATAACAATTCGAGGACCAACGCCCCACACGTTTTATTTGATCAACATTCAGACCCCTGGCTGTAGCTTCCGTAGCAGCCCCTATCCGAAAGGAATGGGTCCCAAAGTCGCCGGGGTTCAAGCCCGCGGCAGAAATCGACATCGCAAGCACCCGCTGAAACTGAAACCTCGTCAGTGGGGTGGCGTCAGCGTGTCTTAACAAGGTCCCCCCCCATGCTGCCACCCTCTGCGCTAAATATGTTTCTACGCACCCAACAGGGCACATGGCGGACCCGGGGATCCTCTGGATGATTACACAGTCCCCGATTGCATCCTGATCGGATTTGGACTTTACAAACGAGACCGTCATCGTCTCCTCTCTGACCTGAATGTGTTCCCGGCACAGTCCCCCCATCGTATCCTGCTTGTTCTTTGCCACTAATTCGCTTACCCGCATAGCCCCATGGAATGCTAATGCAAATGCGGCTCGGAACAACACTGCTTCGTACTGGGATGAACATGTTACCGGTAGCATGGATAATAACAGGGCCAACCTATCCAAACCTATCGGGTGCCTATCGTCTACTCTGCGACCCTCAAGGCGTTGCCACCCCGTAGCGCTTTCTGCACAACGAAAGACGCTGTCGGGTCCTGGATCCCATGAGCCCTTGCCATGAAGGAAATGGCGGCCCGATGCCTCTGGGCCGTAGCTACTGACTTGCCTGCGTGACGTAAAGAGAGCAGGAATCCTACTACAGACTCTTCCAGACCCCAAAGCTCCCTCCCGGAAGTACCCAAAAAGGCCCAATAGGAACGGAACGCCCCTTCATATGCCTTCCTCGTCCTGGGTGCTAAACTCTCTCCCACGAGGTCTTGTAGTTCGGGGCACCGAGAGACCAGAGAGCTTCGGGAAAGGGTGCCGCCACCGGGTCCGCTGTGGGCAGAAAACCCCAGAAGGCCTGCATACGGAAACGAGAGAGCGCATCAGCCGCTTGGTTCATCACCCCCGGCACGTGCCGCGCCCTAAACAGTACATTTAGTTGCATGCACAACAACACAATTTCCTTGAGTAATCGGAGAATCAATTTGCAACGTGCTGCCTGACTATTGATACACTCAACCACGGTCATGTTATCAGACCAGAAAACCACAGAGTGACCCCTAAACCCTTCTGGCCATGTTCTCAAGGCCACCAGAATAGGGAATAGTTCGAGAAAAGCAATGTTACTCGTCAACCCGCACTCATGCCACCATGACGGCCATTTTTGAGCCGACCATTGTGTACCCAATATGGCGCCAAAACCCACACTCCCCGCCGAGTCTGTCCATAGTCCCAACTCCTCGGAAGACACTGCTGGTTTATTCCAGACAATTCGACCATTGAAATCCGCCAGGAATGCAATCCAAATGCGCATGTCCTGGCGAACCTCTGCCGAGAGTCTCGTACGATGATGTCCTTCCTTCAAGCCGACCATGGACTGTGCAATCGAGCGGGAAAAGGGGCGTGCCATCGGCATTACTCTTAGGGCAAAATTCAAC